>NC_140583.1:877306788-878506788 GCF_964204655.1 Triturus cristatus
AAGCCCTGGCACCCCTGGTGCACTTTACTGGGGACTGACAGTGAATCCAATAAACCAATCATGGACATCAATTACAGGTACACTTTACCTAGGGAGCACTTGCACTGCGGCACGGATTAGCCGTGGCGCAGTGCCCTGAGCGGACAACACCAGCAAAACAGTCGAGGCACACCATCAAAAAGTGGAAGGGAAACTCACGCCAAGGTGCCAGGTCTAACACTTGCCAAGCCTTGAACTCCCCTTTCATTGCACATCACCCCTAAAGGTAGGCCCTAAGTGACCCTAAGGGCAGAGTGCTGTGTAACTAAAAGGCAGGACATGTACTTTTAAGTTTTACATGTCCTACAGAGACAAATAGCTACATTCGTGTTTCACTGCTGTAAGGCCTACTTCTTCCAGGAGACTGCATTGGGGATTCCTTAAAATACCTTTTAAGCTGTAATTCCTGATTGGAAAGGAGTAGTGTGGAAATGTCATCTGTAAAGGTTGTTTTGGTGACTAATGGAGTTCTATGATGAATAGAATGTCATGGGTGGCAGTTTCCGGAAGTGCTGGGGAGAAAAGGAGATATCTCTCCATGCTGATGATATTCAATGAAATAAAGATGTTTTAATGAAAACTGAAAAAGAGGTCTTCTGTACATGGTGACAAGATCCTGTGCAGGGGACAGGTAAAAGCATCTTCCCCTCTGGAAGGAAAAGGAACCTTAAGTGCTATCCTGTGTACTGTGTGCATATTGTTACCAAACTGTATGGAAATCTGTAGGACTTTTATTCAAAACTCAATTGGATTATGTCTTGGTGTAAAGTGAACTTGTGCGCAAATTATTTTATATTGGACTCTCTGGCATAGCAGTTTTTTATTTGTATAGTGCACTGTTTAGAACTGTCTTTTCCCTGCACCTCTGGGTGCTCTTTTCCCCACCACCCTGTCGCAGTAATTGTTTTTTGGATACGCACTAATTTTGTGGAGGCACATTATATTGGGATAAGGATAAAATATTATATTTCATGTCGGTTGCTGGTCCGTGTATGGGGAGAGTGCAAATCATGTTGAAACAAATGACATTTCTGATACACGCAACGGCACATGCATACTCAAGTTTCTAGGTTGCTAAGCGATGTCTTCTGTAACGCGGGATAGCTCGCACTAAGACGAGTGCCAGGGTTACTAGAAAACTAATTACAGAAGAAACAACTGCTGCATTTTTTTCCATTATTTGCGCAGCCATATGTTTTCACGCTAATACAGCTGGCATTTCAATGCGTTAATGCAGAGCATTTCCACACCCTTGACTCAAATTAAAGTTCGGGATATTTCCAAGTCATAAGACATATCAATTAAGTGCTTACCTGCAGACTTGCCATGTTCTTGCTTGGTTACATTGGAACATTCTGGAAGTTACAGGGACACAGGAAGTTGCTCACACTATACCGGAAGCAATAGAAGAAATACTATTCTTAACAATTCAAGGAGGGAAACAAGTGAAATACTAGAACATGAAAACATCACACTGTTCTTTGTTTTAGTTTGTTGTGGTAATTTATTGTGTTAGGTAATAGTTTTGTTACCTTAGATTTTTACTTTAGAATTGTATGCTGGTACAATGACAGACCAGATAATGTCTTCTCCACCACCATCTAATGATGCCTTGGGAGCCCATCATCCCTTTGACACAGTAGAAAAAGCTATTTTTAACCTATGTACTAGCGATGGGGGGCAAGTATGGTCCGCTGTGCCGACAAGCTATATTGCTTGATCATCTGGGAGTGGAAGGAAGTAGAATTTATGAGGATTTCCCTGAAATTTCAATAGGAATAGGAGATGGTCAACCCAACAATATTTATGAAATGACAATTCAAATGTTAGAATTGCATTTTATCGCTAAAACGAATGTGGTAGTTGAACATCATACATTTTTTTTCAAAGGTACAAAAAGATGATGAAGATATCCTCTTATGTGGCAACATTGAGGGTTTTAGCTGTATGTTGCAGGTTTGAACAGTTGAATGGCTGATTGATAAGGGATCACATAGTACTTTGTGCCAATAGTAAACAAATAAAAGAGAAACTTTTAATGAAAGATCATACATTAGAGGAAGCTATTAAGATAGTGATGGGTAGGGAACATACAGCCATGTGGTTGAAGGAAATAGAATGTACATCAAATTGAAGGAAGGAAAAAGTGGAGGTTGTGGAAGGTGAAGGGAAGAAAAAAAACGGGATGGAAATGAATGTTGACTTTCAAAGAATACAAGGTGGAAAAAGAAATATGCCATTCAGAGAAATGCTGGGCCACATGTATCATGCATTTTACCAGTTGCAAATGGCCCAATTTGCAGAATCTGACATTTGTGACCTATAAAATGCATTCTGGTTTGTATACATTTCAATTCGTGATTTGGTAACATCTTACCGAATCACAATTTGGAACTGCGAATACATACCGATTTGGTATTAGGAAGCGGCGTGTTTAGGGCATCCCTTCCTAATACCGAATCGCAGTGTATGTAGGAATGTTTTGCGACCAAAATTCTGTCGAAAAACATTTGCATTTTACCACCTACTTCAAGTAGGTGGTAACCCATTCTCAAAATTGAAGGGGTCCCCAAGGGATCCCTTCCTCTTTGTGAATTTTCGTAAAAATGTTTCTTAAGATCAGGCAGTGGTCCCATGGAAAAACGTTTCATTTTTCTTTTTTAAACGCAGCATGCTTTCCTTTAAGGAACATGGGCTGCATTTAATGATTGTTTTTTTTACTTACCCCCGCAGGCAACCATCCCAGTGATTTTAGCGATTCCTAATGGGTCACAAATTGCGATCTGCCTCATTAATATTAATGAGGTAGGTCTATTTGCGACCCATTAGGAAACACTAAATGAAACTCATGGAGATTCATACATTCAAATAGCGATTACCTAATTGCGATTTGCAAAGAATCACAATTAGGTAATCGCTAATTGAAATAATGATATATGTGGCTCTCTGTGTTTTCGTTTTGGTGCACCTGGACACATTGCTTCAACTTTAATATGTGTTGCCAGAAATGTACTACATAGGAAATGTGGTAGGAACGTTTGTAGAAGAAAAATACCAGAAAAAAAGGTGCAGGAAATAGACAATGTGTGCGAGAATGTACAAGAAATTGTGTTGACAATAGAGGAAATTTTAAAGTGGACAGAAAAGGAAAAATTGATGTTGTGTCAAATATGCCGCAGATTAAAATGGGAAGCCTGGATAAGTTGGACAAACCTCATTGTGATCTGTCATTTGATGGGAAGTTTATTAGAATATTAGCAGTTTCTGGAAGTTTATATACCCATATATCCAATAAGATTTACAAGGATAAGTGGACTTTGGGGGGTGGTCCATCATTAAGTAATCCTGACATAAGAGCAATAGGATTTGCTGGAAAAAGAATAGAGATATTGGGGATGAGTTGGATGACAATAAGGCTTAAAGGTGAAGTGGTGAGAGGAAGGGTGTATCAGTCAAATTTTGCTTGGATCTTTTGGGATGGCTCTACCAAAAAGATCTGAACATTGTGTTAAATCCTGACGGAAAAGAGCTGGTGATGGTGACAGAAAAAGCAATTGTTTGGGAAATGAATGATTGGTGTGAAGTGAAAAGGAAGTATTCCAAGGTATTCAGAACGGAGCTGGGCCGATTGAAAGGATATTCACACAAAATAATCCTGAATACTCAGGCTATGCCTGTAGTACACAAAATAAGGAATATTCCCAACATAATCGTTAAACCATTATGAAAAGAAAAGGAAAGTTTGTTGGAAAGAGAAATTATTGAAGCTATTGAGGCATGAGAGTGGTTGACCTGGATAGTAAAAGCCCCGAAAGAGGGTGGAAAGATTTGTCGATGCATAGACTTGCAAGTTTTAAATAAGAACATTTGGGTTGATAGGCAACCCCTCCCTAATATATCCGAGATATTGACAATCATGGTGGGGTGGGTGTATTTTTAGTGTGTTGGACATGTCCGGCGCCTATCATCAAGTTTATCAACATGCAGACTTGAGACATTTAACTTCATTTAATACAACTTTGGGTGCATTTAGGTATACAAGAATGCCATTCGGATTAGCCGCAGCTTCTGCAGTATTTCAAAGAGTGATGAAAAACATATTTCGTGACATGTTGCAGGTGTTGTGTTTCCAGGATGATATCTTGATTGTTGGGAAAAGATGGGTGTGATCATGATAAGGCATTTTAAGAAGTAATGGAGCAATTGGAGAAGCACAGTTTTACAATAAAAGAGGACATATGTCAGTTGAGGAAAGTGCAGCTAAATTATTTAGGACATTTGATTTCTCCTGATGATATAAGGCTGAAGAAAAACATTGTGATGACTGTTTGCATGGCACCTGAACCATCAAATAAAGAGGACCTGAGGTCTTTTCTGGGATTAGCAGAATATTGTGCTAAGTATGTGAGATATAGTGGAACATATAAGGTAAATAATGAAGAAAACTGTAATGTTTGTATGGAATGAGGAATGCCAGGAGGCATTTGAAATGATTAAGTAGAGTATCAGCCAAGCACCCACACTGGGACCTTTTGAAATATCAGGTAAAACATATGTGACTGCTGATGCTGGTGGGGTAGAAATCGGAGCCGTGTTGATGCAAATTGTGGATGGGGAGGAATGCATCGTTGGATTTACATCTAGAAGGTTACAGGGAGCAGAGTGTACTTATTCAACCATCGAAAGGGAGGCTTTAGCTTGTTGGAATAAATAATTTCAGGTTCTATGTGTGGGGCCTGGCATTTAAAGGAGGTATGGATCACAAATCATTAACTTATGTGTTCAAAGGAGTGAGAGGTTTGGAAGGCAGTATAACTCATGCATATTGAGATGGTTGCTATCCGTGATTGCCAACAGAGGGAGGTAGTGAAGAAATATCTAATGATATTGTGGATGATGGAGATGGAGGTAAAATGGCTTTGTGAGGATGGAATTGTGCAAGAGAGGATGACTCGGAATTGAAAATGGTGGAAGAGAAAATTGTTTTCAACAAAAGGGGCTACTGTTCTTAGAGACACAGAACGGAAAGCTTAAGAAAACTAAGTTGTGGTCAGAGAGCCTAATACAGACATTAAGAACTAATTCTTGTCACCCTCACACACCCCTGGGGATGCCATGCTTCATCACTTGACATTTGATTCTCAGTGAACCAGCGTTGTAATGCCCTACGGGTCCCCTGAAGGGTCACTTTAGAAGAGATCTTTTTGTGGTTTACCGTGTATGTTGAAGGGCGCAAGTCTGAAGAGTCTTAAATGTGTAGGGTTGCAGTGAATGTGAAAGTGAGTGAGTTACAACTGTCAAGGAGATATCTAATCATTTTTTAATGAAGTGAATCTCCTGACTGAGCTACTTTAGGGATATAATGTGCCCTGGTAGTTCAGCATGTGTGAATAAAAAGTAATTGGGTAGGCATGTTTCACTCCCTGGTGGTTTGATAACGATCCTTGGTGCTTCTTCAGAACCAGACAAATAAATTATAGGTCACACCTAGTCTGTTATAAAGGTGATTCCTCTAAATGGGAGTTTAGCTACTTTCTCAAATATAAAAATGATCGTCCAACATAGACAGAGAAAGAAACAAAGAGGTAGAGAACAGAGGCAAAGACATTTTACATTCAGGTCTCTATTTTTAAGAGATCCTCATCATGCAACAGAGTCTCTAATGGTAGACTCATTGCAATAAATGGTGCTAAATAGTCACCAAACAAGGAAAATATGCATAATGCACAGGCATTGTAGCCAGGTGCATAAACAAAGGATCACAAACATCACTGATGTGCTTTACCCTGTGCGACACCTGCATGTGTTTCATATCAATATCTGTTAGTTAGATGTCTGTTTGTTTGTGCACCTGGCTATGCCGGGCGGAGCCAGCGCAAACCAACAGCCGCCAGCCGGAGAAGCACAAACACGATGACAACATCTCCCAAGTAAAGGTACTGAGTGTTCTCATGCGATCGTTACTGCCAAACTAAATCAGTCTAATTAGCACTGGCAGTCTTGCACAAGAGACCAACAGTAACTTGTCTCAACTACTGTGAGAGCAATCATAAAACAACAATAACCTTAAACAAATCATTAATTACTTTTAAAGCACTAGTTTTGCATGTAGTCATTTAAAATTGATATCTCATGAACTATTTCTCATGAAATATTTCCTATTTTTCTAAACCTGTGAATATTTTTGTGGTGTTCTCATTGTGTTACTGTGTGTGTGTGTTGCACAAATACTTTACACATTGCCTTTGTTGATAAGATTGCCTGCTTTGTGCCAAGCTACCAGAGGGTGAGCATAGTTTATCTTCGTTGTGTATCTGACTTACCCTGACTATACTGGTGGGTTCTGCCTGACTTGGGTGCATATCTCAGCCAACCAGAAACCCCTATTTCTAACATTGGTGATCAGCGGTGAGGACAGGACTTCTGTTTGTGCAATGTCACATAGTAACTCAGTGTTCACTGCAACTCTATACGTAGACCATTTCAAACCTACTCCTCCGGACTTCCAAAATCTTTGTCTGTCGCGCTAATTGGCACTTTTCATTTTTCAATTTTCCCTGATTTGCCTTTTAAGTTTTCTCTGCTAAAATATGTCTCAATCTGGAGAAGCAGTACCTGCACCTACAGC
This sequence comes from Triturus cristatus, assembly GCF_964204655.1. Classification (NCBI taxonomy): domain Eukaryota; kingdom Metazoa; phylum Chordata; class Amphibia; order Caudata; family Salamandridae; genus Triturus; species Triturus cristatus. The sequence goes on from NC_140583.1 coordinate 877,313,456, forward strand.
TGCACCTGAAGTTGTGGAGTTTGATCTGACCTGGTTGGAGTCTTATACTGTGGCTCAGATGAAGGTCAGTGCAAGAAATTTCATGTCTCCATGGGGGGAAGACCAGGAAGGTGCACTTGCAGAAAGCCTTAAGGTCTTGGTCAGAGACCCACAATGAAGGGGGTGATAACCTAGATGAGTAGCAGGAAATTCCTGAGGAGGATGAGGAGCTGACCCTGGATACCAATATGGATTTAGGATGGTCTGTAGAAGAACCTAACAACTTGCCAGCAGTATTGATTGTCCCAGGAAGAGCAGGAAGCAGTGTCTTGTCAAAGAACCTCTCCCAAGAGGGGCTGGAAGACAGGAAGCAGGAGAGGAAAATAAAATTGCAGCTTGTCAAGTAGAGAAGGAGCATGCGTTATGAGCTCAGCCTGAGAAAGCTGGAAATAAGAGTCCTACAAGTGAGTTCCAGCAACAGCAGCAATTGTGGCAGCATACCTGCAGGGTCCTCAAGCAAGTCCAGATTTCATATTCCCAAGGATATGGGACCCAGTTACAATGTGGGGGATGACGTGAATAAATAAATAAATGACTGTAAGCCTATGAAGTGGCTTTAAAAGTGCACAGTGAGAGGAGTTCTTGGGGTTAGTCTTTGGCGGTACATGTCCACATTGGGGAGGGCTTCTTACTTTAGAGGTGGGGGACCACACCAACTTTACTGCCATGAAGGCCATTCTAATCAGGAAGTTTGGTTTGACACCTGAAAAGTACAGGCACCAGTTCAGGGCTAGTAACAAACTGACTGCACAAACATGGGTAGATTTTCTGGCTCATGCTGGTAAGGCACTGAAGGGCTAGGTGAATGGTAGTAAAGTTAAAGATTATGAAGGGTTGTATAATTTGTTTTTGAAGGAGCACATGCTTGATAATTGTCTTCGAGAGCTGCACCAACACTTGGTGGATAGCAATCTGACTGACCCCAGGGAGCTTGTAGAGGAGACAGAAATCTTGGTCAAGAAGGTATCTGGGGGGATTCCCAAAAGGGTGGTCAGAGTCCCCAACAGAAGAAAGAGGGGGGAGATAAAAAGAAGGAGTTCTTTTAAGGCCCCCAAAACAATTCACAAGTTAAAGGGTCTGGGTCCCAGCCCCAATTTGGCCTCCAGAAGTTAACCTACCCTGACAAAAGTCAGAAGCCAAAACTCCCAAGTGTTATGAGTGTGCGGTGAGTATGGACACTACAAAGGTGGTCCCATGTGTACAAAGAGAGCACACCCACCCACTGGAGGTAAGAACTCAGGGGTGGCTAGCATAGCGGTGAGGAAGGAGTTTGTCCCAGTTAATGGAGGGGAGTTGACAGGGCATACTTCAGTGTCCCTGGATGACAGTGAGATGGTTCCTAAGATCCATGTGCCATCAAATACTGCAAAGTATAGGCAATATGTAACCATCAATGGCCAAGTGGGGGAGGCCCTGAGATCAGGTGCCAGCATAACTATGGTAAGGAGTCAGCTGTTGTCCTCAGAGCAGGTGATTCCCAATGCATTCCACCAAGTTGTGGTGGCTCACAACAGAAAGGGTCACTATCCTGTGACCCTTGTCCCTTATGAGTGGGGGGGTTAAGGTCTTCTGAAAGTTGCTGTGAGCCCTGCCATGCCTGTGGGCTGTTTGTTGGGTAGTGACCTTCAGGGCACTATCTGGAAGGAAGTGGAGCTCAAGGGTCATGTGGAGATGCTGAGGTTACCTGAGTGGATCTGTGCAATGACAAGGTCCATAGCTGACCAGGAGGGAAGTCAAAAAAGGAAGAAGCATGGAACAATAGCCAAGCCAGCTACTAGAAAAGGGGAAAGATAGAGGGCATGGGAAACCATTCCCTGAATGCACCCCCATTGAGAGGAATAGGGCACCTGCGGTGACTTCCCTGGTGTCCACTGATGAGTACATTGTGCTCTTTGGTGACTTGCCTAAATCTGCTGATTGGCATGTGGAAGGAGGACCCACGAGGGGGTGGTTCTGTAGGGCACAGAGGAAGTTCCCAACCCTTGATGGCATGAGGCGCCAGCAGGTAATGTCTCTGGGAGCTACCACATTTACTGGCCTTCCTACTGTAGCTGGCTCATTAAAAACTCCTGGCAGGACACTTGGGCCAAGACAAGTCCTTTGCAAGGCTTGCCCCACATTTACTTTGGCCCAAGATCAGGACATCCTCGGATACGTTCTGTAGAACCTGTGTGAGCTGCTAGGCAAGTGGAAAGACAGAGAAAAAGCTAAAAGCTCACCTGTTACCACTACCCACCATTAGGACCCCCTATGAAAGGGTGGGCATCGACATTGTTGAGCCTATGGATACCCCGACTTCTTATGGTCACAGGTTTATCCTGGATCTGGTGCATCATTCCACCCGATTCCCAGAGGCAATCCCTCTGAAGACAACCACTGCACCTGTGATGGCAAGAGCCCTGATGGGGATTTTTACATGAGTGGGTTTCCCCAAGGAAGTTGTGTCTGTGAGGGGTGCAAACTTCATGTCTGCATATATGCACTCAATGTGAAAAGAGTGTGGGGTTACTTGTAAGTTCTCCACATCTAACCACCCCCAGATAAATGGGCTTATTGAGAGAGTCAACAAGAACCTAAAAGGCATGATCAGAACTCTGCCTGAGGCCCTGAGGAAAATGTGGGATATCCTCTTGCCCTGTCTGTTGTTTTCTTACCGGTAAGTACAGCAGGAATGAGTGGACTTTAGCTCTGTTGTGCTTCTGTGCGGTTACCCTGTCAGAGGACCTCTCAATTTGCTGAAGAAGGTTGGGAGAAAGCTCCCAGGGAAGTTCCCCAGGCTGTAGTAAGCTACATGCTGGGCTTTCAGAGCCAAATGGCCAAGTTAGGGAAGCAAGTTGGGAGCCAGTCAGACTGTAATAAAGGAGTTGTGTGACGAAAATTCCACCACTGTGGAATTACAGCCTGGACAGAAAGTGTGGGTCATGGAACCCAGTGCCCTTCAGGACCTATGGACTGGACCTTCTGAGGTAATTGAGAAAAGAGTAAGGCACTTACATGGTGGACCATAAGATCCCCAGACAACCCCACAGGGTGCTTCACATCAATCGCCTCAAACCGCACTTTGAAATGTCTTAGCTCACCATGCTGATGGTGACAGATGGGGTAGATGAAGAGGAGATTGAACCTCTCTCTTACCTCTTAGCCTCAGAGGAGAAGGATGGGTCTGTGAAAGGAGTGTTTTGTTTCCCCACTCTGGCTCCTGAGCAAAAGAGAGACTGCCACCAAGTGTTGGGACAGCACTCCTCTCTGTTATCCCTTATTCCTGGGATCGCCCACCTGTGTACCCATGATGTGGACACTGGGGACAACTTTCCTGTCAAGAATAAATCTTACAGGTTGTCAGATAAGGTGAAGGCCAGCACCAAGAGTAAAGTCTCTAAGAGGCTGGAGTTGGGGTCGATAGAACCATCCAGTTGCCCCTGGTCCAGTTCTGTGGTTCTTGTACCAAAAGTTGCAACACCAGGCACCACACCTGAACTGAGGTTCTGTGTGGATTACAGATGGTTACATTCTGTAACCAAGACTGATGCTCATCCTATTCCTAGGGCGGATGAGCTCATGGACAGGTTAGGGATTGTCCAGTACTTAAGTAACTGTGGTCTCACATCTGGGTACTGGCATATCGCCTTAACAGAGGGAGCCAAGGAGAGGTCAGTCTTTTCCGCATTGGAGGGCCACCACCAGTTTAGTTTGATGCCCTTTGGATTAATAAACACCCCTGGCAACTTCCAGAGGTTAGTGAACCAGGTCCTTGCTGGTTTGGAGCCCTTCTCAGCTTCCTACCTGGTTGACATAACTGTCTTCAGTAGCAGTTGGGAGGACCATCTCTATCACCTCCGGGAAGTGCTTCAGGCCCTGCAACAGGCAGGTCAGACTATCAAGGCCAGTATGTGCTAGATAGGGCAGGGGCCTGTCGTGTATTCGAGACACCTGGTGGCCAAGGGGAAGGTGCAACCTCTTCAGGCCAAGATAGAAACCTTAATGGCCTGGCTGACCCCCAAACCCCAGAGTGAGATCAAAGCTTCATTGGCCTTCACTGTGTATTATAGGAGGTTTGTCAAGGGATATGGCACCATTGTTGCCCCCTTGACAGAGCTGACTTTGAAGAAGTAGCCCATAGATGTGATTTGGACAGAGGCATGCAAAAAGCATTTGTCTCCCTGAAGCAAGCCATTTGCACAGCTCCTGTGCTCAAGGCCCTTGACTTCTCCCAGGATTGTATTGGGTAGACAGATGCCTCAGAGCACGGTATAGGGACAGTACTCCCACAGCTCAATGAAGAGGGCCTGGACCAACCTTTAGCCTCCATCTCCAGGAGGTTACTTTGCAGGGAACATAGGTGCAGTTCAATAAAAAGATAAGCATTATTTGTGGTATGGGCACTGAAGAAGTTGAGGCCGTACCTGTTTCGCACTCACAGACAGACCACAGGCCCCTCAGGTGGCATGTGCAAATGAGGGTGAGAATCAAAAATGTTTAGGTGGTTTATCTCCCTACAGGGTATGGACTTCAGGGTGAAACACAGACTAGGGCTAAATCATGCCAATGCTGATAGTCTCTCTAGGTTTTTCCACCTTAGTGATGAGAACTTCTGAGAGTTTGGGTAGCAATCCTCATTTTCACCTGGGGGGACAGGTGTTAGACCTGTCATCCATATGGTGGTCTTCCCCAACTTTCTCTTGCCTCCTACTTTTTGATGTATCTTTTTGTTGGCTTTAAGACTTTGAACACTTTACCACTGCTAGCCTGTGCTAAAGTGCATATTGGTCTCTCCTACACATGTTGACATTGGCGTATATCTGATTGGCATATTTAGTTTACCTATAAGTCCCTTACGAAGTGGTATACCATATACCCAGGGCCGGTAAACTAAATGCTACTAGTGGGCTTGCAGCACTGATTGTGCCACCCACACAAGTAGCCTTACAAACCTGTCTCTGGCCTGCCATTGTAGGGCCTGTGTGTACAGTTCACTGCCACTTCAAATTGGCATCAAGAACCTCTTCCCAAACCTTAAACTCCCCTTTCATTACATATTAGTCACCCCTCTGGTGGGCCTTACGTGACCATAAGTGCAAGATGCTGTGTAAGTGAAAGGCAGGAAATGTACTTTCAAATTTTACATGTCCTGGCAGTGGCAAATAGCAAAATGGGCTTTTCACGCTGTAAGGCCTACTCCTTCCATAGACCTGCATTAGGGATTCCTTAAAACCCCTCTTAATCTGTAATTCCTGATTGGAAAGGAGTAGCTATTTCTTCTTTAATATCTTTGGAATGGAGGTGATAAATAGGGGTGGGCGGAATTTGCGTAGTCGCGCTATGCAAAGCTCAGCGAAATGGTAAAAAATCTCTGCGAACACGCAGAAATTCCGCGAACACGCGGAATTGCTTGTTCGTGATGCTTTTTTCCTGTTCGCGATCGCTCTTTGCGTGCTCGTGGGAAAATATCTCGCAAACACACATTTTGAGAATGCGAACAAGCAAAAAATTCAGCGAAGCCGCAGAACGCAGAATTTTGGGCAATTCCGCGTTCTCCACAGAACGTGAAATTACCCAAATTCCGCAAATTCCGCGAGCGGAACGGAATTTACCGCCCAGGCCTAGTGATAAATCCTTTTTAATGGTAAAGTTGGATTTAACACTACCATTTTAGAAATGCCACTTAACTCTGCTCTTAACTTTTGCTCTGTGAGCCTTGCAGCCTGTCTCCAATACAAGTCTGGGATGGGTGACAGCTACACTTTGTGCAAACTCTCTAGACAGCCACAAAACAGGAAGGGCTGGGTGTGACAGGGTATACATCTGCATTCATCTGCATACTGATAGTCCTCCAGGGAGAGGGAGAGGTGGCTCGCATACATATGAATAGGTTGTGTCCGGCCCTCACACAAAGGACTGATTTACTCCCTATTGGTAGTCTGCAGCCAGGGCTGGGCTGGAAGGGATCCTTGTGCACTTCAGAGAATTTCTTTGAAGTCTCTCCCTACATCAAAGGTACCTTTGGGTATAGGTACAAGGGCGCTGGCCCTATTAAAGTAATACACTACTAGACATGGAAAGAACTCTGCTGGAGTAAAGGCTGCTGTGCTGAAGGATTGTCACACTGCTGGCTGTGTTCTGAGGCACTGCTTCCCTGCTTTGCCGAGCCGCCCTGTTACCTGCTGACCTCTGCCCTGTTAAAAGACCAAGGACTAAACCTAGAGTGACTCCAAGGGTTTTTCCCCTGTTCTCGCCGAGGTCTCAGGGACATCAAAGACCTTGTTATCTACTTTTTGCCTACACTACAGCAGATACCTTTTCGCAAAACCAGTGCTCCACTCTGTGATAGGTAAGATTGTTGAATGGTGAAATACCGCACTTGGCTCAGTGCGCAGTGTTTAATTCAGCCAAGACTCTGCATGGCAGTGCTTCCTACTCGTTATCGCATTGCTGCATTTCTCCCCAGCACATGCTGATCGGAGTCACTGCATTTTTGCCTGAAGCCTCTGCTGCTCTGAGGAGAAATCCCCCCAACACAGCACCTCTACAAAGGGAGACAAGATGACCCGCACTTGGAGTCAACGTGCTGAGCCGAGGCAAATCCTTTCTGCATTTCAAATCACCATTGCATCCAGGGAAATCCCTCAGGGTGGCCCCTCCAGCCACACATTTGCCAGGATGACACAGGTGGCACCAGCGCAGATCAACAGCCACAAGCCAGATAAGCCCAAGCATGATGCCGACATCTCTCAAGTAAAGCTACTGAGTGCTGTGGTACCACGGTGTGATTGTTACTGGCCCGCACTTCCTCTTACACGACCCTACTTGTCAAACCAAATCGGTCACATTAGAAATCTCGCACAAGAGACCTATAGTAACTTGTCTCAACTACTGTGAGAGCAATTATAATTTGAAACAACGCTCATAGTGAATTTGCATTCACTACAGTAGCAATAATAAACTGAACCAAATCATTAGTGACTTTTAAAGCACTGCTTTTCCATGAATTAATTTTACATGTTATATCTCATGAACTACTTATTACATTTTTGTCATTTTGGTCTTATTTTAGTCAGATAAATATTTCCTATTTTTCTAAACCTGTGAGGAGTCTTTTTGTGGTGTTCTCATTGTGTTACTGGGTATGTGTGTTGCACAAATAATTTACAGATTGACTTTGTTGATAAGCTTGCCTGCTCTGTGCCAAGCTACCAGAAGGTGAGCATAGGTTATCTTCAGTGTGTATCTGACTTAACCTTATTAGACTGGTGGGTTGTGCATGGTTTGGGTACATACCACAGCCAAACAGAAACCCCTTTTTAACACTGCCTCAAGAGAGAAAGCAGGGGTGCTTTCCTTTACTGGATGGGTAAAGCATTCCACACTTTGGCTGCCACCGATGACATTGGTTAGCAAAAATGGATGTCTAACTGTAGTGACTGTAGTAATTGAATTTCAGCACATTTTTCATGGGCATTCTTACCTCTTTAAAAGTGATAACATGGGTTGAAGCAGTTTAAGATGAAACACACAAGACTTTGTCACATTGTCTGCATGGGTGGTAAGACCCAGTTTGGAATCAAGGTAGATTCCTAAATTTCAAACTGAGGAAGAAGGTACAGATGGTTGACACATTGTAGGTGGCCAATTCAAATCTGTCATTCTGATAGGTCAGTTTTACTGATATTAAGTTTAAAATAATTTGTAGACATTCACCATCTATTTGCATAAAGTCTCTTAGTTAAAGAGTATACTGATTTACATCTGGGGCAGTCCAATAATCCGCTGTGTATTATCCTTCTACATAAAAAAAGTTATTCCCAGCTGATGTAGTAAAGAGGCCATAGGGGGGAAAGCAAATTTTAAAAAGCAGCAGCGACAGGATTGATTCCTGTGGACACCACAGTAGACTTCTTTAGGTGAGGATGAAATTGGGGAACGGAAAACTATTTGTTTTCTGTAATTCATAAAAGATCTAAACAAAACTCATGCAATTCCTTTAAGCACTATGTCATGTTGCCTTTGTAACAGAATGCCATGATCTAGTCTGTCAAATGAGGTGGAGAGGTCCAGGAGAACCAAGGCTCCTGAGCCTCTGTCATCCATCAACCTTGGTAAATCATCAAGAACAGAGATTACAACTCACTTTGGCCTGAACCCAGCCTGACAAATATTTAAGAGGGTGTTTTGTTCTGCTAATACTCAAATTTATAGGAAAACAAGTTTCTCCAACAACTAGATAAATCTGAGAGGATGTCAATTGTCCTTTAATTACAAGGATCTGTGGGATTTAGAGAGGGCTTTTTAATAATGGTTTGATAAAGGCAGTTTTCCAAATCTCTGGTAATATGACAACTTCAAGTGAATTAGAGAAAATGGAACAAATATCCTAGGCCATTGGGGACTGGTCCTTCAGAAATTTAGGGTCCGATCTCGAGAGGGGATTAATTTAAATGGTGCCTATTAGGTGAGATTCTGAAATTTAAGAGAACTTATCAAAAACCACACACAGGCTTTCATGTTGTGACACCGATAGAAGACCAGTACGCCTGACTAATGCAGTCATCTGAATTTCAAGTTTAATTTGTTCAGTCTTTATGTTTAAAAAAGATGCAAGATGTTTACAAAGCATAATTTCAGGAGAAATATGCGTTTAGATACAGTCAGGAGACTGGAGATCTTTCATCCGTTAAAGAGTTCTTTAGAGAGGTTAGGAGCATTGCTTAAGCATTGTGAAAAATAAGTACATTTAGCAACTTTTACCTGTTTGTGATACCCCTTATATTTATAAACAAAACTTTTAAATCACGGTCATACGTTTTTTGCAACTTAAATTCAATCTGATGCAGCTCTAGTTTCATGTTATTTAGAGAGCCAAGGGTTTGCTTTCCTTTTTTGCCAATAAATAGCCAATCAGAACAACTGGAGCTATGCAATTTTAAAGATTTCAAGTAAGTCGTGTACAACTGTTACTGGAGCTCTGCGTTGGTGGTAATTGCGAGCTGTCGATGCTGTAGTGAGACATGCAGATCCTGCACTACCAAGTGTCATTAGCAGTCGCTGTGGCACGAAGAGGCAGGTTTGCTGGAACTTTGCATTGGCAAGCAGCAATATATTGAGCAAAACAGGCCTGTTTGCATTCGCAAGGAGCCCAACATTTCAGTATTTCTCCTTGTTTTGGAAAGGAGCCCAACTGGTACAACATCAAGGGTCCAGGGTCCAAGAGGCACCTCTTGTGGGTCAGAAAGTAATTCCAACAGAGGCCAGCAGGGCTCAGGCAGTTTCAGTTGCAGGTCCAGGCAGCAGGTCAGCTGGGCAGTGGCAGGGAGGCTGCTGGAGCTTGTCATGTCCCTCTAGCCAAGAGCAGGAGATCAGTCCAGTCAGCTGACCTTTGGAGTCACTGCAACCTGGGATGAAGGGTGCAGGTCCAGTCTTCCATCTCAGCAAGCGGGACAGCAGGCACTAGGGCAGCAGAGTAACAGGACAGCAAGACAGCAGTCCTTCTGGCAGCAAAACAGAACTGCAGTCCTCCTCCTGTAGTATTCACAGGTCCCAGAGTGTACTGAAGAGTTGGGTCTGAGCGTCCAATATTATTCCTGGTGACCAATTTTGACCAGGGAGAGTTTCTAGAAAATTCCCTTTGAAGTCCTTGAAGATTCTTGCCTCCCTGTCCTGGCTGCAAGCTGGCTGCATGAATAATGAAGTGGTGACATGTCCTTTGTGTGAAGTCATGGCACAGCCTATTCAGTTGGAAGTGGGGCTGTGCCCAGCTCTGCCCCCTCATCCTGCCAGTTGATGGCCCATCCAGGCACATGTAATACCTCTATTGTGTGGCAGTCTGTGAAGAGTAAACAAAGTCAACTGTCAACTACACCCAGTCATGTGACCCAGAAACAAGCTGCAGGCACCCAATGGTTACAGCAGAAAAATGCCAACATTCTAAAAGTGTCATTTTAAAAATTGTAACTTAGAATCTGACTTTATCATTGAAGAGGATTTTTAATTACAATTTCTTAGACACCAAATATGATATTCCTATCTGTTCCCAATTGAAAATGATCATTTATTAAATATAATAAGGCAATCCAATGTTATCCTATGGGACAGGAAGGCCTTGTAGTAGTGAAATCTTTTTTAGAGTTTTTTACTACCAGGATATATAAAAGTTAAAAGTACATGTCCAACCTTTTGATTAAAATGCACCGTGCCCTATGTACTGTGTAGTACCTATCATACTGGTGACTTTTATGTATTATGCAGGCTGCAGTGTCAGGCCTGAGACATATTTAAAAGGGTTACTTTAGTGGGTGGCACAATAGGTGCTGCAGGCCCACTAACAGTATTTCATTTACGGGCCTTGTGTAAATGTAGTACAACTTTACCAGGGACTTACAAGTAACCTAAGGGCCTCATTTACGAGGCCATTGCGCTGCCAGTGCGTCACTTTTTTTGAAGCACCAGCAGCGTAGTGCACCTGCCCATATCTACAAGGCCATGTAAAGTCACTCTGCGTGACTTTTTATGGCCCTGTAAATATGGGCTCCTTTTACCCATTACTCTGTGTGAAAGGGACATCTCATTGGTGTTGCTGTGGGTGTTTCCAAGCAACATCCATGGAATCTGACACATTCCCAGATTTACAAAGTTTTGTAAAGCTGGGAATGCGTCAGAATCCTATGCCTTTGCAGGGGAGGTGTAGGAGTGGCACAACGGGGAAAAATAATGTTATTTCTCCACGTTTCTCTCTTTCTATGTGTGCATAGAAAGAGGAAAATGCCATCAAAGCTTTATGCAACAGTGCCAATCCTCAAGTACAGTCTCCTCACTCTCCGTCCATTTGATGTAAATGCTCCAATGAGATATAACTTCTTATTTAAAAGGTAAACACTTGACTCGCCCATTTTACAAAAAACTTAATCATACTATATGCTCATGAGTATGACTATTGTCTCTAGCATCTGTCTGTTAAGATTTATTTTTCAATGCAAACCTAATTTTAGAGATTGGGTCCATATTTATTTTGCATTTTGTGGCTAAATTAAGTAATACAATTGTATACTTCTACATTTATTTAACTGATAAAACCTGAACTCATACTTCCATCCGTCCTATTTTAGCAAATTAAGCAGCCACATATCAAAAATAACACTAACCCCAAAAGTAAAAATATGATAACATATGCTAGCGATCTCATTCTGCTTTTTAACTAGCATGCTGTCTACCTGCTCAGCTGTTGGTTTGGAAATCATGAAAGACAGCATGGAGAGTGACTAGATGCCCAAGTGTGTGTCATTCACTGGCTTCTCTATCGCTCCCCCCAAAGACAAGTTAACACTGGCACCTCTCTTACAATGAGACTTGCATTCCAGTAGTCAGATAAGAAACAAGGGGCACCCAGCTGCCTTAAGCACGGTAAAAGCCATAACCCACCCTTTGCTAAACTTTAAAGTAAATTATACTGTCATCATTGTAGATACGCTAGTTTTCATGAGTAATACAAGGCAATGCAATTTAATTATGCACTATCTGATTGCATAAAATAGGCAATAGTTTTATTTACATGTTTTGTTTCTCAATCGAGACATAAAATTCCTTCACACATTTTAAGCACTGGAATGCGCACAACTGTACAAAAGCTGCGGCCACCTGCAGTCCATGGGCAGCGCCCATGAGCACGCTCTGTCAGTGTGAAATGCATCTATTGTTATTAGCAAATGTGCCATATTAATGCAGTGGAGGGACAAGTAGGTACAAAACCTGAAGTAAGGTTCAAAAGAGAAAAAACACACAATCTGTCCGTTCTTCGTGCTAAAACAATGTCCCCTTCTTTCTTTAACTGAATATATTAGGCTACGATTTTTAGGTCTCGTCTGATCCAGCGCATGTGCTGGTCTGGCCGAGACATTTTGTGTGCGGATTTTCAAAGTGCTGCCTGTGGCCTAAAGCTTGCGTGCACGTGAGCGTGCACGCGTGCAGCCACCATGTCCAACAGATCCAAAACCAGGCGGCCCGCCTGGTTTTTAAACTCCCCAAATTCCACCACTCTACCCCGCTCCTGAAATCACTTCACTGGCTCCCTGTGCGAGCCAGAATTGAATTCAAGCTTGCTTCCATCACCTTCCGGGCTCGACACGGACTCGCACCTGAATTCATCTCCTCCGAGATTGTCTCCTATATCCGCACTAGGGAACTTCGTTCGTCCTCCCAGTCCCTCCTCACCATCCCACGCTATCGGAGAAAGAAGTGGGGAGGTTCTAAATTTGCCACCCTCGCCCCGACCCTCTGGAACTCTCTTCCCCTTGAACTCCGCACCATCTCTCTTTACCCACAATTCCGTAAACAACTTAAGACCTACCTATTCACGAAATCTTTCGAATAACAACTCTCTTGCTCCCACTGCTTTTTAACTAGGATCCTGTCAGTAATAGCGCCAAGAAACCGCAGGTATATGAGCGCTCTATAAGAAATTTTAAATTCAAATTCAAATTCATGTGTCTTTCCTCCGCTTCGCTTGATCGCGACCGCGATCACTTTCTCTTTCGCGGGCCGCGCGGCCGTGTCATTTTCACGGCCGCGCGGCCAATGCTTAAAGAATGCTAGCCATTTCCTTCCCATTGTTTTAGAGCAGGGATGTTTTTATAGGATCTGAATGTCCCCACGAACAGTTTGCCTTCAGACTCATTCGGCATTTTGTACACATGCCTCCGGATGATTCTAATTAAAGCACTCTCTGTACTTTACCCCTGTAATGGCATACTCCTTGCCAACTTTGTTTTAGCCATTTTCATCCTGGATGCTACGGATCGGAGTTTTGGTTTAAATATTTGGAAGGCTCAGTAAAGTTTGTTTTCTGTCTGTATTTGTAAGGGATGAGAGATGCACTGGAGTGTGGGGGAGGGGAGGAAGGAATCTTTACGTGAAGCATCTTAGACACTTTCTCGAAACTGGATTGTTTGGTCTCCTGTCTAATCATTAAAGCCAAGCGGAAGTAAAAGCAAATGAATTGCTGAGCTAGTAGTGCATTAAAATCAAAGTGTTGGATTGTGGCATCTTTTATTTTAGATTGTGGAATTTCATTTTTTTTTTTAGTATATGCTGCACATAATTTAAAACTGATTTCCCACGGCTGCAGGATCAGTAATTAATTCATCCTCCGATGTGATGTTGGAGTTGTAATTTTCATCATTCTCAGATCGATGTTCTAATGCCATTAGCTGTTTAATCTCCAGTCACCCTGCTACTGGGTTTCAGTGATACCCCCATGTATGAACACTTGTTCACTTGATGAAACCGCTCCCCCTTGGCTTGATGCCAGGTGGTAAAAAACCCTTTTCTTCACTTACTTTGTCAGCAGGTGCATCACAAAGCTGTGCCTACTATGGTAGAACAACTTACACTTGGTGAAATAACTTTCTTTTGTCTTGATGCCAATGAAATCCCTTTGGCCTTGGCACATGGTGACTCACTCTGCCTTCCCTGGTCACAAGGTCGCATTGCTCACCCTTTCTTTATCAGCACCTGATGTAACTGTCCTTTCTGCCCTCTCACTTGTTAACATCACTTCTATTTTGACTTTTTGTTAGATGGCATCACACACCTTTGCATTGTCTTTGCTTTATCGGTCTATGCCATTTTATTATAGGTTTGAATATGACCTCTCAGTGCCTACAGTAACTTTTTTTTAATTGTTGTAAGACTAGTGCTAATGCCTCAAAAATACATATTTTAGCTTGTGGCATCCTTGTTCTCACTGTCCAGATGCTGCCAATACCTTTGCAGACCACACTTGGCCAAATTACCTCCGGGCCTGTATGTTACACCTCCCCCACCCTGGTATCTACATTGTATCCCAGCTCCTGCGCAATGCCTGGATTGGCTGAGATGCTTTGCAATGGTACTGTATTTTAATACCCTATGTTTTTGCTAGCTGAATAAAAGAATCAATGTAAAATAGCCTGATGGTGCCACACAGGACTAAATTACTGAAGTTCCCTGCATTGGAAATCACCACCTCTTCATCGGGGCTTGAAATGTACGCAGTACAGTGAGCTGTGAAGACATACAATGGTATTATTGCTGTTAAAGGTTACTTTTTGGGAGTATGAGGTGGCCCTTTGTGGCATATAAAGGCACTTTTGAGCATTTTTGATATACAGGATGCCACTTTTGGGATATATGGCACTTTGGGTCTCTGTTTTGGCCTATATGGTGACACTTTTGGAGACAACAGTGACACTTAAAGGACATTTGATGGCACGTTTGGGAAAAGTTAAACACTTTTGGAGCCTACAAAGGCCCCTTTGCATGGCCTTTTGGGGCATTTGAAAGCTTTTATGACAAAGGCTGGAAGCAGCTCAAGGTGTTTAAGTGTTCTAGTAACATCCATGTGGTACACATGTTCCACTGTTACAGGCCATGCACAGTGTGCATCGCTTACAAACACTTGGGAAGAGTCACTGGAATTGCAGGTGGTCTTTCTGAAATGCCTACATAAAGGTTTATCTGTTAAGACTTGTCATTACAAAACCAACTGATTTCAGTAGAATAAACACTGTTTCTGTTGTTTGCGTAATTCCAATACACTGTCAAATGTAGTATTTTTGTTGCTGTGTTGTTTGTCATTTTGTTGCGCACTTCGCCCACTGGTGTCTGTTACTTTTTCTTTTCCTTGTCTGGTTGGTGCAGACTGGAGCATGCAGAGGTGTGGCTCACTGGTTAGAGGCGGCAGATCCTTAAACAGAGAATCGGCCAGGGACCAGGGTTCAATTCCCGACGCGGCAGGGTCGTGGACCAGGGTCAAAACGGACTCGATAATTCTTGCCTCGGTACCTACTCTAACCAGGAACACACTCGGCAACTCTGGGCATTAAGCTTGCCTCATCTCCACAACGGCCCCCCACATTCGCCGGGGATGCCTGGTTTCACCTTGGAGATACCCTGGAGGGACCATCTCACAGGGATAGCCAGGACGGGTTCCCCAGCGGTCTACAGCGCCAGGACGCCTCAGGGCAGCAGTGCGCTTTACAAGACACATACATACATACATACATATGTGATAGAAGATTTCATGTGAACTATTTTTTATATTTAGTAAATGTCTATCTTTGTCAATCAATCAATCAAAAGATATGTTTATTTAGACCATTGGCCTTTAAACAATACAGCAATTTATGTTTGTTGCATTTTAAAACATTTTCTTTTTTAAACAAAAATGGTCAGCTACATATCAAGCGATCTCTTTCATCTTTTAAGTTATAAGAGTCTGCCTATTTAAAATATAAATTCACATAACATGTCTATAAATAGTCCCATAAAATACCTAAACCCTCATCTTTGTCCATAGTACATATTTTGGACAATATTTCCAGAGACACTTAAAATTTAGGCAGCTAGGGGAGTCTTGGAAGTGTCCTGAATCACATAATTTGAGAGTGAAAGCTGGGGTTAGGACCCATGTCTAAAGTGTAAAGCTAAGATTTTAGATCACCTCTTTTGTTACTATTTATGGACTTTGGAAGGGATTATTAATCCAAATAGAGGAGTCAGAAGTCCCAATCACTCCGCGTTTTTCGCATGAGCAAGTAACCACATGCCTAGCAAGTTGAGCTCACAGCATTTTCTTAGAGTGCGCATGCTGATAGTGAAAACGTTTGTGTTAATGACTTCTTTACAATTTGAAGAACTTGTACGTATGAACTCAAATCTTGTATTTAGTGGCAGACCATTCTGTTCCACAGACTGTGCTACTGTAAATTGTCAGTCAAAGGGTTTGCTCTGCAGGCGGTTGGGTCTACTTGTCCAATGAACAAAATAAACATGAATACTAGTTGTCCTTGACTCCAAACAATGTTAGTCTGCACAAAATAGATGTAGAAAGTATAGTTAAAGCAGCGTCAAAACTTTGACCCCAATCCTAAACCACCGGTACTGGATAAATGTGAAGAATTTGCACACATCTTCGACATAAAAATGAATAAATATTTATATATATATATAATATATATATTAAAGCCTCTTTTTCTGTGCAGATCATCAACATGAGTGCCACTCCCACCAGAACATCCTCTAAAACTTTAGAGACATTACCCACTCTGAATTTAGAAACACCATCGCTCATATAAACACCTCCAGCCACTTCCTTGACTCTGCACCCGTTTAGCTAAAGAGATGTGAAATGCCCTTATGCCCCACTTGTCTAAAATGATAAACATCTCCTTACAACAAGGCATTTTCCTTGACTGCCTAAAAATAAGGAATGTCTCTCCACTATTTAAACCAAGCATTGGCATAGCCAATAGGTCTCGCCTTTGGGACCTTATAAGTGTTTAGCCATGCAACAGTTGCATAACTAAATACCTATAAGGTCCCTCAAAGCGAGACCTATTGGCTATGCCAATGCTTGTTATACTCGTTGCCGATACATGTTGTGATAAGAAGGTCACAAGTGAGAATCACAGCGAGCTGACTCGGCCTTCCATGTTTCCCAAGGATGTAAGACTGAGTGCCATTAAATTAGGTAATATTAACTTTGTGTAAATTATTGGAAAATTAAAATCGAGAAACCACATTTGAGGAAGTCAAATCATGGAAAATCTGTTTTAAGGAAAGACAATATTAAAAAAATATTAAAAAATCAAAAGTTAAAGAAAACATTTTAAAGGAAGGACACTTTTAAGAAAAATTCCAAATTACATTAAACTTGGTTGGAGTTTTGGACTACTGTGGGGTTTTGGGTTAAGGGATGAGTAATGTTTAGGATGATGAGGAGTTTTAGGAGGCAGGAATAATTGGAGCTCGGGCACAGAAAAGGGTTTTTTGGGTTCAGAGATGGGTGGAGTGTAGGGCTGCTGAGGTTTGTTTTTAAGGGTTCATGGATAAGTGGTTTTTAGTTGTCTGAGGTGTTTTTAGGTTTCAGGGATGGGTGGAGTGCAAGGGTGCTGAGGGGTTTTAGGGTTCATGGATGGGCAGAGTTTAGGGCTGGTGAAGTTTTTAAAAGGTCAAATATGGGTAGGGGCTGGGACGGTGAAGAATTTTTAGGGTTCAGGATGGGGTGGAGTTTAGGGTGGTGATGGGTTTTAAGGATTCAGAGATGGGTGAAGTTTACATGTAGGAAGGTAGAAAGGGCTTAAGGGTTTAGGGATGGGTATTTTAGGATGATGAGGAGTTCTTATGGGTCATGGATGACTAGTGTTTAAGGGAGGTGAGGGTTATTTTAGGGTTCAGGGATGGGTAGAGTTTGGGTGTGCTGAAATGTTTTAACAGATATGGAATTTGATGGGGTGTAGGCATAGAAAGAGGTTTTAGGGTTCAGGAATAGGTGGAGTTAGGGGTTAGTGAGTGTTTTTATGCTTTAGGATGGTGGTGTGTTGGGGCAAAAAGGGCTTTTAGGCTTCAGGGATGAGTGTAGTTTTGGTATGGTGAGGGATTTTAGGGATCAAGGATTGATGTTGTTTAGGGGTTGTGAGGGGTCAGCGATAGACGGGTTCCCAGGGTGGTGATGGGTCAGCAAATTAAACGCATTCAAAGTATTTGTTTGACAATATAAAAGATATAAATATGAAATAATGTCCCCTGAGGAAAAATACTGAAATAAATGTCTCCGACAAAACAGTTCCTGAATGTTCTGAAGAATGGCAATCATTGCATTTATACATAAAAAATAAGCATTCAAAAGCCAATTTCAACTAAAAAGATATTCTATGAATTGGTTTCTATGAAAAGGTAAATGCCATTCATTCTGAAAACTTCCATTAAACAGTTTAGATGTAGAGGTTTCTCAGTAATGGTATACCATAAAATAGCTTTTCTGTGAATTCACATACAACCAATAATTACACAATAGCCCTGGGCATAGTTCACGGAGTTCCATGAGTGCTGAAAAACCTCTGCCACGCTCCACGGAGTTCGGCAAGTGGCAGAGTGAGGTAAATCGTGCTGCTTGCCCTCTCCAACATAACGTTGGCGAGCAGCGAGAGAGGAAAAACGTTGCGCTCTACGCAGAGAGTTGGGTTGGAAAAACTCTGCAAACTCTGCAAGCAAAGCGCAATTTTGTGCCCAGGACTAATTAACACCTGTTATTTCAATGCCTTAGAAATGCAAGCAGAGCAGTATGAAGCACTATATACAAAAGTAATTGTTATTTTGGATTGTCGTCAAGATTTGCTAGATGTGAACCCTATCAAGATGTATTGAAGTATCAGCTCCACCCACTGTTTAATATAAAATATTTATTTCCATGAATGCTAATTCTAGTTATATTTTCTTTCTTGCAGATAAGTTAAAGGACACAGGGTAAGTTATTGTAATATTAACTTCTAGTAGAATGTGTGATTTTGCTTTCAGAAAACTGAAACAAGAAATGCATTATGGTGAGCAATTTGTCTATTTTGTTTTTAAGCTTTTCAATGAATAGTAAATATGCTTGAGCATTAGGAGTGAAATAAATCATTGGGGGTCAAATCACAAAACATTGTTTGCTGGATCTATTACATGTCCTTCATAGTAATTAAGAATGTATGTGATGCAAACATGTTTTAACACCATAATATGAAAGCAGACTTATAGAGCAAGTATATTTCTAGATGATTGTTGTATTGCAATTTGTTGTGGTGGTGATATGTTGCTGTGTTTCTTTTGCTGCATAATTACATTAGGTTGTTGTGGTTTACTGCGGTTGCTGTGTTGTATTCTCTTTTTCCTGTTTAATGCTCCGCTGTGTTATTTTTTGTTGTTATTGAGCGTTGTTAAATGTGTTGGACCTAACCCTTTTTACAGGGTTATTCCCACACCTTTTACCTTCTTCCTTCTATTTTGTCGGACCTGTTTATGTTGCTTTTAGGACTCTGGGCACTTTACCACTGCTAACCAGTGCTAAAGTGCATATACTCTCTGTCTAAATTGTATCGGTGAATGGTTTATCCATGGTTGGTATATTTGATTCACTAGTAAGTCCCTATTAAAGTGCATAAGCTAACAGAGGGATTGCCCTTTAAGTGTCATTTCCCATTGGGAGCTAATAGTAATTTGAATTATGGGGTCTCTGAACTCACAATTTAAAAGTGCATCTTTTGATGAAGTTGGTTTTTTAATTGTGTGTTTGAAAATTCCACTTTTAGAAAGTGGGCATTTGCTTGCTTAACCATTCTGTGCCTCTGCTTGTCTGTAGAATCCACATCTGGGTTAGGTTGACAGTAGGGCTCTTGTGCACTCATTCTAAACAGTCACACAAAGGGAGCTGAGGTGTGCCTTGCATATCCTGTTGGGCCATCACCAGGCTGGGCCTTCCTGAGCTCTTGTGGTGGCAGGAGTTGTCAATGACACCTGAATAGGGCTAGCCTGTCCTCACATAAAGCTGTCACAGCCCCCCTGTAGTATGTCTAGAGCCAGGTCAGGGAAAGGTAGGGTATTATGTGTTACAAAGACTTTCCTTTGAAGCTTGCCTAATTCAAAGACAGAAAGGGATATAAGTATTGGACCTCTGACACTCTCAAATCAAAACACTTCTGGACTAAAGGACATTCTGCCAGGAAGAAGAGCTGAATACTGTAGGAGGGACTGACACTCTGTCTGCTGCTTTGTTGTGCTGGTCTGCTGCTTGCTGCTTCTGTCCTGGGAGTGAAAGTACTGGACTTTGCTTTCTACATCCCGCTTCCAAGGTTTTCCTAGAGCTTGTACGTGCTTGCCTCCTGCTAAGAAGTCTCAGGGCCATCAAAATCTTTACCTACCAGTGCCTGGGCTCTTCTGCTGAAAGCCCTGACTTGCCAGGTGGTGCCAAATCCAGTTCCTGGGCCCCTGGAAGTGCAAACTGGTGAGAAAATCCATGCATCATCTCTCAGCACCCGTATTCTCGGAGCAGCACTGCCGTACGGCTACAAAATCAACACATCCCCACTGGGAGGCCGAAGAATTGACGCAGTGCCTGCAATGTGGCTGAAGATCACCCCAGCCAGAATCCTGAGCACCGCTTCACCCATTTCTGTGGCACCCGCTCTGACTCAGATGCAGTCCCTGCTTCGTGGCTGTGAATTCGACTCAGCGCCTGCTTCGCCGCTGCCGCATCGACACAACACATCTGGATTTTTGATGCATCATACTTTGACGCTGTCTCTTCATCGACGCTGCCCAGCGTAAGGAACCGAGGTTGCATGCTTGGAGATCGATGCATCACTTCCCCTTCCAGTAAGAAACAGACGCATCACCTCCCCTGACAGTTAGGAACCGACACATCAGCTCCCCTGTGTAACAGTATGGAACCACGCACCATCTCCCCTGGCAATAAGGAACCGAAGCATCACCTACCCTGTGAGTAAGGAACCGACTCATCGCTTTGTTTTTCAGGCGCCTCACATCCCCTGCGCTTGTTTTCATCTTTGAATTTTGACACATTCCATGTACTTTTTGCTACAAGTGACACATCCATAGGTTCCTAAGGACTACATTTGCTTAACCTTTTTAAAGTGATATTTTTACTTGTGTATGTTAGATTTATGATGTTTTGATCTTTTTTTTATTCAGATAAATATTGTCTATTTTTCTGAACTGGTGTGGACTCCTTTTTTAGTGTTTTTACTGTCCTACTGTGTGTGGGTACAAATGTTTTACACATTGCCTCTGAGATAAGCCTGACTGCTCATACCAAGCTACCAAGAGGGTGAGCAGGGGCTATCTTAGCTGTATGATCTCCTTACCCTGACTAGAGTGAGGCTCCCTACTTGGATAAGGTACTTACCGACTGCCAACTAGAGACCTCATTTGTAATTGTATGTTATTATTTTGAATTTTATTGTGCTCTGTAGCTACTTTAGTGATGTCAACAAATACTTCTACATCATCATCCAAAATTAGTACATTCTTTTAATATTCCAGTGTCGAACAACCTTTTACCATGTAAGGTGGTAAAATACCTCTGCTATATCTACTTATTTAAGAAACCATTTACCCCAAAACTGTTATGGATATTGGTCCTAAATTAGAACCAAGAGAGCTCAGTTTATGTGATATGACCCTAAATGTCTATAGGTGCATCCAAATGACCTTGTTTTCTATATATTAGATTAAATTCACTCTTCTTCAAGTTTGATGTCTTTTAGTGTATTACATAATGAGATGTAACATACTCTATGCTCATGTAACAATGTCCAAGAAATGTAATGTAGAGCTTGTGAACGTACACTGCTACTAAATAATCTCTAAGGTAACAATATTTATGTTTTTAGTTCTCAGTTCTCACTGGTTAAAGCATTTGCTTGTTCATGTATTTCTGAAATAGAAAGATGAGGCTGGTCACTTCTCTTATGGCAAATGGATAAGGTAGTTCAATTCTAATAAATATAGCTTTACAGTCTACTGTTGAGGACTATAATGGGTGTTAGAGGCACTGGAGAGGACCCATAACAAGGGTTCAGGCCCTTTAACAACCTGGATAGGATGAGGCATCAGGCTATAGGCTAGTAGAACAATCCCACTAGTGAGGGTAGAATATTCTAAATTGAAAAAAGGGAGAAACAGAAGGAGAAATATTGTAATGTTGGAGCAGAAGGCTTATACCAGCCCTAAGGGCCTTGACCTACTCCATTGTCTTCACTGGAGCCCCCAACAATACAATATTCTAATAAACAATTAAAGTATATGAGCTATCCCAGAGTGAAAGGAGGTGGTAGTTCAGTTATGAGTAGGTAATAGGATAGGGTAGTTCATGAGTGAAGGATAAAGTCATTAAGTGGCTAAGGCAGTATCATTATAAAAGGGTTCAAGAGTAAGGAACTTCGGTCCACATGTACGTAGATTTTTCATGGTTGCAAATGGCCCAATTTGCAGAATCGGGCCATTTGCGACTGGTCAAAAAGCCTTTTTCTATATACCAAACCCTATTTTGCAATTCGGTAACCTATGGGTTAGCAATTTAGTATTAGGCAGGAACTTGTTATTGGCATCCCTTCCTAATAGTGACTTGCAGTGGAATGCATGAATGTTTAGTGACTTAAATACGGTCACCAAACATTTTCATTTTACTTCCAAATTCAATATGGTGCTAACCCATTCGTAAACGTGATGATGCCCCCAAGGAACCCCTTCCGTTTTGTGAATGTATGCAAAAACGTTTTTTAAGAGCGGCAGTGGTCCCACGGACCTCTGCCTACTCTTAAAAAGTTAAAAGAATTTTTTTTTTTTAAATGCATCCCCTTTTCCTTTCCCGTTACTTTATTTAAAAGCCGACACTCATGGGGGTCTGCTGTCCCAAGCAGGCAACCATCCCTGCGTTTTTAGCAATTCCCAATGGGTCGCAAATTGTGACCTACCTCATGAATATTATTGAGGTAGGTTAATTGTGACCCCTTTACAAATCGTTAAATGCATCAAAGACACATTAGTACATCTGTGTTTGTGATTTCCTAATAGCGAATCGCGAACAATTCGCTACTAGCAATTCGCAAACGGAGATCTTAGTTCATGTCCCTACATCTCTCAAATCACATGTCGACTGAATCCTTGCCTTTGACCTTGTACAGTGCTCTGCTGCCTTGGCCAGGTTTTTTCAATTCAAATTTCACATACATACATTTCTTTTGGATGTCTTAGTGTCATCACCATACACATAGAACTGGACCACGATTTGATGAAGTAGAATGGCCAGGAGTTGCATGCAGATGTTAAATAGGAACAAAGACACTATTTATGGCTGATGGATACCACTGCTGATCATCGCTGCTTTGGAAATGTATGAATGTAGGATTCTGTGACATAATAATTTCATTAAGTTTATGCCTGTGCCTGAGAGACTAACCTCTGTGAGCATGGGCAGAAGTATGGAGTGATTCATAGCATCAAATGCCACAGTTTTATAGAACAATGCCCCAGTACTAACTCAGTCTGCCAAATCTCAGCAGATCATCTACCTCAGAGGTGGAAACTATCTCTCAGCTATAATCCTGCCTGAAATGAATCAAGTATGCCAGCATTTTCCATACGTTCCTGAAGCTGACCATATTTTCTGAGTTACATCAAAAGGGGAATGGAATGGAAGTTATTAAGGCGTGTTGGAGAAAGAGATTTTTTTCAGCAGAGGTTTAGTACTTTTTGATTTCTAAGACATAGGGGCCATCCCACTGCTCTAAGAGCTGTTGACCAAGGCACACGACTGGATCTCCAAACGTGGGCCTATGTCTTATTCATCTGATGAACTGCCAATATTGTTCAGTTCTCATTACAAAACAGTTATAACAGATTAGCCCCCTCTGGGTGAATTAATATGTAAAAGTATGAGGTATTACCACCCTAGCAGGGTAAATAGAGTATATATTTTAGGTCTCCCAAGTTTGAAAGTTTGGGTCAGTTCAATTTTCCCTTGTTGAATAGGAAATGGTGTTACGGTCTTTATGGTTAAACAAGCGAGGCAGTTTCTTTTGTATATTTTAAAACAGAAATAGGGTATTAAGACGTGGTCAGAAAGCTGTGCTGAAGTCAAGGTTATATGGGCATCCACTCCTCCCTTAAGCAAGCCTTGGTAAAGCCAATCGATCGATAGAGCCATTTCATAAGCTAAATTGCTTCTTCATTGATTGGGATGTGTATATCTGTGATTGAATAGATGGCTAAATGGCTGGATGTGAGAATGTGTCAACAGTTATATGGATAAATGAGTGCATGGACGTGTGAATGAAATAGTGACTGAGTGCATAGACGAATACTCTCCATCTATTCTTATTCCACATGATGGCTAGTTGAAGTTAAAGATGCTGAGGCACATGTCCAGAGGAACAAATCTTTAATAAGGTACAGTGCTCATGAGACAATCAACATTCTCAGCACTGTTCGAAAAGATAGAACACACTGTTCATTGATAAAGTCTCCCAAAGTCACCTCAACTGTTTCCCAAAATTACTGGGAAGAGTGAAAATAAAATTATGACATTATGCTAATTATGAATCAGATGATGATGCAGCAAAGAATATTGAACCACCCCTTTTTCTCACTTGAGGAACATGCACCTGGTGCTTCCTTGAAGCACAGTGAGTTGACTACAAAACTTGCCGTATTGAATGTTGCGCCCCATCGTTGAAGGGTATTAAGATACCCGACATCAGGAATTAAAAGCAAACAGACCCCAGTTGAAACAGTAAACAAGGAAAGTCCCACATACAAATGGGCCGTTTATCTAGATACCTAACATAATGGTCTGAATCAAAACAATTAAGACAAAGAACAAAAGCATCCCAATATCCTTAACTGATCATGCAAGCATTTGGGGTGCTCCAATAAACAGTGTTTGTCTACCATCAGCTCTAAATGCCATTGAAAGACACTGTGATACTAAACATTGATCAGTAGACATTCAGTGCTATTGAAACTGGGAGAGCTGAAACACCAAACTGCTCACAGAACATCAATAGTGTGCATTTTGTCTACCAATATGGAGCCGTTTCCATTAATTGAACTCTGATACCCTTTCAGAAGAGATAATTCAACAGCAAGTATCCACATGGGTATATCTACCTACAGCTGGTCTCGATAACAAAATACTCTTGTAATTTTCATGGTAAAGCAAATCAGCAACTCATTTATTAATGGCTATATAAGATGAAAAATATTAGGACTTATAAGGAACTATTCTCCAAGCCTGTGGGATTAGAGGATACATGTTTGGATATCCGGGGAGTATCAAATGTTTGGATATAGCATCATAACTCGACCCCAGAGGAGCCTGCATTCAAAAGAACTCTCTAATTGTTGAGAAGTTATCTATTTCTGTCATTGGGTTTTTTCCCTTTTTTTTGTTTCTTTTTTACTTTGTTAAACAAAATTGTATTTAACCTCTTGCTCTTCAATACAAAAAAATTAAAAAGGCACTCTACGTGATTAGCATCTTCCATACAATTTAAAGCAACCATCCTGACTTTGTGTGGCGCACATGCTATGGTCAAAAATATGAGACGTATGTACAACCTGTATTCAATACAGCCAGATAATGATGTTACAAAAAGGGAAAAAGTTAAAACTTAAATGTTCTTCCCTACCGAATACAACATCATAGGTACATAACTGTGTACAGAATTTTAAAAAAAAGACCCAAATAATCCCATGTTAGTACCTCGGATATAAAAGGATGTCGAGTCCACACAGCTTGTAGGATAACAAAGGTGGAATGGGTGGCACTTTCGGTGCCTAATTTGAGCTGGTGGTTGCATGCGGGGCCCATTGGCACTTATTTTTGAGAACTGGCACTTATGTTTCCTGATATGACGCACCCAGAGCAAGAGAATGAATGACACTCTAGGCCAGGGGAAAGAAGGAGGAAGAGAGAGACGGAAAAACGTGACAAAGAGAGAAAGCAGGAACCTGCAATAATGAGATAAAGGGGCAGAGAGTGTCTGCTGCTAGATTAAAGAGGCATGAGGTGGGATTAGGATTGTGAAGCCTTAGTATTCGCCAGGCCGTGCATCTGCAGGTTTCTGAGGTAAACCCTGGGCTCCAGCACTCATTCTTTTACAAATGAAGCACTGGCTAGGATTCCCTCCACCTTGTCCTGCTTACGATTTAAGAAGCATATTAGAAATATACGTGCTGTAGTATGCAGCCTAAATTTGTACATATCTGCATTCCATTTTATAAGAAAACATCAAAATAATGCTAATGAATCCAGGCAGAATGCCAGTAGAATGATATCTAAGGAGTGTATGTTCACCTATACTAAAGGAATCGCGATCTGTAGGCAGAACGTTATGTTATAGACTATCAATAGGAGCCATGATCTTGTGAACCCATGTTGGGGCCCGCCGTCTCAATCTGCACATAGAAAACTCAAAATGGCAGCAAATCGTAGGCAGTTGGCCCAGTTCCGGGCACCAAGAACACCAAACAAAGTAAGAGAAGGCTCAATGTGACATCTAAAGTGACTGCCAACCACGAGGGACCATAAACAAACAAAAAACTTGAAGTAAGAAACCAAACGATATGTGGAGTGTACACCAACTTATGCAAGTAGGTGCTTTCAAATAGACATCCTGGAGCAACAAAGGAAAATGCAGATACTTTGAGAGAAATGGTCAAATTTCCTTTATTTAAATTGTACACACAATAGGCCTTAATCCCTATATAAATCAAACACAGTGCAGTGGATGTGAATATCATTAGCCAGGAGGCGCATAGGGTTTTGTACTGGAATGCCATTTCGCACTGGAAGCCTTTGTTTCAGGATATATTCTTTATCCATCAAATAGTCCCCGTCCTTATGCATCTCATTCATTTGCAGTGGAAGCACTTTCTAGGAGGCAGAAGAGCTCACTCCATACCAGGACAGTGAGCGAGGAAACCTCATCTGAAGTCCCTTGGTGTATATTGAGCGAGCCAAAGCGCCTGGATACCCTATCGGGGGATTTGCCACGCTTTATAAACCCTGATTGATTGGTTGAATGATAAATGATTTGGCAAACAGTTAAGGCCTACTGTCAACAGATCTACAAATGGATACTGAGTTTGTTCACTTTGCTAATTATCGTTTTCTCTTCTTCCATAATGGTTTTCCTGGGCTGAAAGCGTGCATTGCATGAGGGCGCCGCCCCCTTGCGTCAGTCATATACACTGCTGTGGGAGGAAGTTGAATAGATAAGAACACATCTTGTTTGTGCCTGCAGTAGCCACAGGGTAGACAGGACAACAGCTATCTCCTCTGACTAAGAGGTGACCAAAGTTCATAGATACCAAGGCAAGCAACAGGTTTTCTTGTTAATTGAATACAAGTTTTGTTGCCTCCTATTGTTTTCTTTGGTGTGAATTTGCTAATAAAAGGTCTCAGAATGTGCGGGTGCGCACAAAACCCGAGCATCTAGAAACTTTGTGAAGGTGGCATTTAAAAAAGGAGACGTATTACTGTAAAATGTTTCTTAGCAGCAATTTGTCATTTTCCTAGAAGCCATTTTACCCGATTCATCATATAGGCGTGAAAGCCTGAAGCAGAAATAATGCGCGTCACAGGGGAGAAATGCACTTTTGGAGTCAACGTTTCCCTGATGCAGCCCTATATTTCGTTGACGGTACAACATTTTCGTAGAAAAAACACAGACAAAGAGGAGTTTTTTATTAGCTCAATGTACTGCTAATTGTATTTGCACATAGGGGTGCTGAATTTAAATGGATTTAGCGATGGATTTATGAATAGATTAGTCTTTCAGCACATTGGATCAGTAACAATGATAACTATCAGAAGAGATGCAAAGAGGTACTTACAGTGGTGATTGTGAGATCTCTGCAAATTACATTTTCAGTATTTTAGTGTTAAATTGTGCAATATTTTCGCACTCGGTGTCAAATACTTACACTTTCGTGCATTACGATGAACGGCTAAATTGAAAACGTACTTGTTTTAAAAAAATGGCCCTGATTTTAGATTTATAAAATCAGCGCTATGTAATTTGCAGGGTGGAACAATGGGAGGAGCAATGTCAAAGCAAAGAGATTTGAAAGTGCTTCTTCAGTGAAGGGTGAGTTTTTGTGTGTGGGTGAATGTGAGAACGAGTCAGTGGTTACATGAATGAGTGACTAGGTGGGTGTGTGGACAATTAATTGTTGAGTGAGGGCATGGATGAATAAATGAATGAAGGATTGAGTGAGTCCCTGAAGGAACAATTGAAAAAAGTGTGTGTGTTTAGAATGGTGGAAGAGCTGGTGAGAACAAGAATGGATGTATGAGTGCAAGGATTGATGCAGACAGGCTAAACCAATCCTACAGATTGAGGACTCAGACAGCAGTACTCAGGGGCATATTCTCAAGGACTTACCGGCGCATTAGCGGCACTTTTCTGCCGCTATTGTGGCAATATTATTATCGCAGTATTACCAAGCTGTCGCTAACAGCCGTTAGTGACAGCTTTTTGGCGAAAACGTCCAATTAAAAGATCGTGACATCTGTTAGCAATATATATCGCTAATGACATGCAAGGGAGGCGTTCCCATGCAAAATCTGCCGTTAAACCAACATCCCCATATTCACAAAGGGATTCCTTAAGTCCAGAGGACCACAAAAAATGGCTCTAACTGCAACTAGAGACAGATTTTTAAGACCAGAAAATATCTGGTCTTAAAATGGAGATAGCCATGGTTTTGTTGCTGGACCGCGCTGCAAGCAATGTTGCTGTGCTGCCCTGCTACAAAATTATAGGGCAGGACTGTGCACCATCAATAAGGTAGTGCGCATTTCTGGGCCTCACTCATGAAAAGTGTGTCAGCACTGCAACAAGACAGCGGTGCAACAATTTTCACTACCACCTTCTTGCGACACTACAGATGCGCTGTATTCATTGGACATAGCAAGTAATGACAGATGCGTCTGGAATCCTGACGTATCTGTCTGCGCTAAAGTCATGCATTGCAGTTGTGTCACAACATTGACGCAACTCCAGCAATGCATGGTGCCAGCCTATCCCTGTGGCACTGCGTCACCCTTACGCCTGCCATCAGGTAGGCGTAAGTTACTGATGCAGTGCAGACCATGAGGGGTGCCCGGGTGTCAGCGCAGTTGGATACCCATCGTTTGCGTTTGGATGCTGCGGTGTCATCGTCTGTAAGCGTAGGCGTAGTGGTGGTGCTGAGGGAGTTGATAAGACATACTTCGGTGGCCTTGATCCATCTGCGATGTGTGCAATGATGGCGGTGGTGTACGGTGGGCACGGTGGAGACGTGATGTATACAATGATGGTTGGTCCAGGAGAGTCCTGTGGTGTGGCTGTAGTTGAATGTCCAGCTGGCGGAGGAAACGTGCTCAACCGTGTGTCCTGCTATGTTGCTTGCTGCGGTGACTAGCTGCTTGACTCTGATGTTGTTGAGCTTCCCCAGGAGGGGCTGTTTTTCTGGTCACTGGGGTTGTCCAGGTGGAACTTGTGTCTGCCGAGTAGGATGTCGTCGGTGGATGGGAAAGCCTGGTGTGCAATGAGGTCCACAATGGTATAGGAGAATGGGGGTCCATGGCCCGTGGGGCATGCAGATGAGTGTGCTGCAGAGGATGGTTTTGGGGTTGGTCCGGATCCGTAATTTGGGGTATTCCGTGGTCACCCTTGGGTCATTAGAGTGGTTGGTCAGTCCGAGTACGCTCCGGCAGTTGATGGCAATGCCTCCTGCTTGACGGTCGGGGTGCTCCTTGAGGGTGATACTTCATCCGCCAGTGATTGCGATAGCGATGTCCGTTCCGGAGCAGAGGTTGTTCCTGGAAGACGAGGTGGCGTCCAGGGTTGATGGCGAGGAGGGTGCCGGCGTCGTAGCGGTGGGGCGTCCAAGAGGAAGGCTTCTTGGTGCTGAGCGCGGTCCAGGGGCAGACGGACGCAAACAGGCTAGCCTATGGGTTGCCTTTGGCATGGGAGATGTCCAGTACAACGCAGGCAGTACATCATTAACTACGCAACTCCGACAACGCAGGTGCCTTTACATCGCATTTGATTGCAACGCATTGTGAGGTCAGTAATGGGGTAATTTAAAGTTTTTCGGGTGGGTTTGGGTTTCGGAAGTAAAATAGGAAATTTGGGGTGGGTTTTGGGGTAAGATATGGAACCTGGGGTGTGTTTTGGGGTATAATATGGATTTGGGGTGGTGGTTTGGGGTATAATATTGAAATTGGGTTGTGCATGTGGGTCAAATTTGATTTTTGGGTGTGTTATGGGGGCTCAAAAGGAATTCCAGGGTTCACGATTGGGTTTGGGGTGCACAGGTTAGTTTTGGGTTGCACTCACTGATGTGGGAATAGTGATATTGATATCTCCGCTATGCAACACCTACTCTACTGTTGCAATGTGCCTAGTATTAGTATGCATGGGAATGGAATGCAATGTTATGGCATGCATCGCAACCACCTATGTGCCTTTGGCACATGGGTGGTATGCCCGCTGTGCATGGGCGCACAGCGGCCGCCATTGAGAAGTGCTGGGGGGGCTGGACAGCTGTGAGGTGGTAAATGCTTGAAAGAACACTGGATGGGGCGTGGATGTGGCGATGTGTGTGTGAGCATTATTAAAATGAATTTACTTTTTTTTCTAAATATATTTAAATCTGCGTTGTGGCGTTCGTCATTCCTTTTTTTGAAAAAAGGAATGACGAACGCCACGACGTGGAAATAAGATTGAGAATTTCAGACACCACTCGGATAGACATATCAAGAGTCTACGGGGGTGCGAAAATAGTGTGGGCAGAATAACGACTCCCGTAAAATATTCTGTAGACAAGACTTTACCGAAGTTGATATAAGTGGTTCCTAATACATAAGATCAACTTAGGACACCACCAATGTACAGCATCAAGAGCAACAGAGGGTCAAAGTGCCATAATAGAAGGTGATAGCTCCTCAATCTGGAAAAGGGAGAAACGAATAAGACCGATGCCCAAATTCTAAGAAACAGATCCAATAACTGGAAGGATCAAGGATAGGACTATATCTAGCCCTAAGCTGCAGTACGACTGATACTTTCTACGATAGAAACTGTGTAATGAGAAGAAACGTGACCCGTATCGATTTTTGTCCTGAGGAAGGTGGTTCAGCTCACAAAGCTTATAGACCACCGAAACGCGTCAACGCTCTTGTATTTTAAGAATCCTAATGAGCTAGGGACCTTTAGATGAAAAGGAAATCCTTTTTACTAAAAAGTTCCATACAGATCATATATAGCTCTTGGATCAAATGAATTTTTAAACAGATAATCATGACTCTTTTTCCCTAGTGGGGTTTCAATACGTTTTTCTATTGATTGTTTTGTAATTTTGTTATATGATACTGTAATGTATAAATTGTGACCTTTTTTTTAATGTACTAATGGTATACATACTTTCGGAACATTTCCGAGATTTTAAATATATTTAGAAAGCAAATTCCTTTTATTAAAAAACAGTGTAAGCATTACATTTCAGTCTGAGACTGTAACTTGGGTTGGGATTTGCACGTTTAGTGCAGTGGTGGTGAATAGCTTTTTTTGTGTGAGGGTCCAGAAAACCCTCAGTATGACTGTGTAAATAGTAAAGGTGTATGAGATTTTCCTCCAGGGATTTTCTACTTTGCTTAGTTGCAGGAAGTAGGCAGCCAGGCTCCCTCCCCTGAGCCAAATACAATGCTGCGATGCGGCGGTGGGATTGGTATTTGGCAATGGGATAAGGCATGCAGCCAGGGGCTGGAGGGGTGGACATGTTCTCCATACAGGCTGTAATGCAGCCTGCATTACGAACAGGGAAGTGCGCATGACTGCTTTGGGCAGCCTGAGTGGCGCCGACCAAACAGTCATTGCGCATTTGGGTGGGCATGCAAATCTGCCCATGCCTTGCCCCGTGCTTGGAGCAGTCATAAAGCAAAGGGAAACATAGCATGGTCACATCAGTAAGTTATCATCGTGTGATGATTGTTCCTCCTTTGCACTGCTTGGAAGCAGTGGGGTGACTCTCTTCCACCATAGTGGATGAGCCGACACTGGGGGTGCATCATCTACGTGTGCTAGGCCTGGGGGACTCGACCCCCAGGCGTCCTGCACTACGCATCCCACCTTCTCCTTACCTGGACATTGACACCGTGGCGCAATCCGCTGCACTTTCTCCAAATCTGTGACTCAGCCAGCAGGAGCCTCAGCTAGGAGGGATTTTACAAGCCTGGGTACAGCAGTCGCCGCCAAGTCCGCTGGTGAATCTCCCGATGTAGTTGATGCAGAAGGGCCCCCTTAGGCGTGAAGTTGCAGCGCTCATCCACACAAGTTCGGCGCAGCTCAGGGGCCTCACCTTCCACAGCATCCTGCCAGCCCAACATCATCCGGCCTGTGATGCAGAGAGGCGGGACCCACCATTGGTAATCCCCTCCGTGCACCCCGGTATAGTGGTGGATCGGTGTATGCGATGCAGTCCTCCCTATGTTGGGGCGCAGGAGCGACTCTACTATTGACAGCTCCAAGGTGCGCATGGCGGTCTTCTCAGACAGGTCAGCAACGTGTCTCCATGCGACCCGCCAGAGTTCACCACCAGGTATGGGCAATCGTCGCGCATCAATGTCTACTGCCATGGCTCATCGACTCCACAGCTTCTCCACATCACACTCCAGGCTCCAGACGCAGGTCCAGCGAGGCATCCAGGCTCCAGATGCAGGTCCAGTGAGGCATCCAGGCTCCAGACGCAGGTCCAGCAAGGGAGCCAGGCTCCCGACGTAGGTCCAGCGAGGCATCCCAGCTCCAGACGCTGGTCCAGTGAGGCATCCAGGCTCTAGGCGCAGGACCAGCGAGGCATCCAGGCTCCAGACGCAGGTCCAGCGTGGCATCCAGGCTCCAGACGTAGGTCCAGCGAGGCGTCCTGGCTCTCATCCTGGCCATCCTGGATGTTGGGTGGCTTGTTGATGTGTGCTGCACTTGTCCCTGGCTGCTCCATTTAGCAGTTTATTGGTTTTTATGCCTATTTTATAATGGAGGTTGACTGATAAGCTATTGCATTAGAGACAAAAAAACTACTGATAGGCCCATTAGCGGCAAAAAACTCACGTTAGTCAGCCTAACTCAGACCGCTAACGCCGGATTTCCTATCGCCTTTGCGCTGATGTTAGCGGCTATCGCCATGTAGCGATGGCTTGGTACTACATTGCTAACATGGCGATAGTTTACAGGGTTAGGAGGCGATAAAAAAAACTGCCGCTAACTGCCGTTTGCAGTAAGTATCGCTGGTCCTTGAGAATCTCCCCCTGAGTTCCTTAAAATGCCTGCAATTACTAACATTATGGCAGTGCAATTGCCACATCACCCAGAAATCCTTAGTGAATGTTTGGATATACTCTGTCACTGACTTATTATGTTTGCATGTTTAGGTTTTCCCTAATTCTCAGTAATCCTTTGTGCTTGTTTAAATTTGCAACATCACTCAGTAATCCTTACTGAATTTTCTGAATTTACTTGTCAGAGCTGACATCCTTGGCGTGGTATTCCTCCCCCCCAACCCCACCCCCTGTTGGTAGCATTAGAACCCCTGTGCAATTTACCTCTACTAACCAGCCATAAAGTGCTTGTGCTGCCTCCCCTAAACATGGTAAAATTGGCCTGCATCTGATTGGTACATTTAATGTACTTATAAGTCCCTGTTATATGGTTCTGCAGGTACACAGAGCCTGTAACTTAAATGCTACAAGTGGACTGCAGAACCCATTGTGCCAACCACTAAAGTAGCATTGTAAACATGTCTCCTGCTTGCCACTTCAGCCTGAAGTGCAGTTTACAACAGCCATTTCTACAGCCTTAACCTCCCTTTTGATACTTAGAAGTCACCCATATGGTAGACCATAGGGGCACCTAGAACAGGTTGAATGGTATTTAAAAAGTAGGACATGTATACTTAAGTTTTACATGTTGCTGGGTGTGTGAAAATCGCTTTCTTAGTTGTTGTGAATGCTTCAGAAGGAAATACATTCTCATCCTTTGCATTGTTAGAGTCGATAGCATTTCAGTCAATAGCTGATTTATTTGTGTAGTTCAGATATGTACTGTTAACCTTTTCCCATATATTGATGCATATCTTCTCAGTTTGAATTAGACTTTCGGTGCTCTATCAAGTAAGATGGTGCACAGCCCCAATCTCTGCCCTATCACAAAAATAAATGGGCTGCCCCAGTGCATGCACAAACTCACAATTGTTCTCCTCCATGGGGGTGTGGGGGCGTCGCCCCACTGCTTTCTCGAAGTGCAAGAAGCAGAAACATAAAATGGTAAAACTACCATTTTATGTTTCTGCTTCTCGCACTGCGAGAACGCAGAAGTGCCTGGCTGCCTGGTTGGGGGGGCGGTCCTGCTCGCGGGCAGGGTGGAAGTGGCTTGCCCAATGTTATGGGCCCTGACTGTTTGGTTGGCCCCAGGGCTGACCAAAGCAGTCATGCGCACTCTCCATTTTCTCTATGTAGGATGCAGCCTACATAGAGAAAATGCCGCCCTAAAGGCACCCGGCTGAGGCGCTCTCCACTGCGCCGCACCAATCACATCGCTGCCATTGTAGCGTCGTGATTGGCTTAGGGGAGCAGGAGGAGGGAGGCTGCCCAAATGCACCAGGAGCAGCAGGAGCTGAGGCAGCGGCGCGTGATGCGGTCGCGGAGGAAGTAAGGTAAGTTTATTATTTTATATTGATTGCCGTCAGCCCTCCTCCCCCTTCCTCCTGCGTGAACCCTCCCGCCCGTTTGCTGGACGCGACTGGCCTCACCCATAGGAACAAA
Organism: Triturus cristatus; assembly: GCF_964204655.1. Lineage (NCBI taxonomy): Eukaryota > Metazoa > Chordata > Amphibia > Caudata > Salamandridae > Triturus > Triturus cristatus. The sequence goes on from NC_140583.1 coordinate 877,347,663, forward strand.
GTCTGCTGTGGCGTCTTCAGAGAAAAAGAAAAAAATGCTTTCGGAATAATTTGGTAGACAACATAGATATGTGATGCAGATATATGTATTTTGTGGGTTGATTGTTAAAATTAGAAAAAACTCTGTACTTTCATGTAGTCAAGTCAAGTCAAGTCATAAAATTTGTATAGCGCACTACGTACCCAGAGGGTTTCAAGGCGCTTAGGAAGGGGAGGAGGATTATTTGTCAAATATCCACGTTTTAAGCTGCTTTCTGAACGCTAGGTGGTTCTGGGTGAGGCGAAGGTAGGCGGGGAGTGAGTTCCATGTTTTAGCAGCCAGGTATGCAAAGGATCTGCCTCCCATGGTGGTCTTGTTGATGCGAGGTATAGTGGCGAGGGCTTGGCTGGAAGATCGTAGTTGGCGGGAGGGGGTGTAGAAGGACAGTCGAGAGTTGAGGCAATCTGGTCCGATGTCGTAGAGTGATTTGTGTGCGTGGGTAAGCAGTCGGAAGGTGATCCTCTTATTGACGGGTAGCCAGTGGAGGTCTTTAAGGTGATCAGAGATGTGTTCGTTGCGAGGGATGTCTAATATGAGCCTGGCTGATGGGTTTTGGATTCGTTGGAGTTTCTTCTGGAGCTTTGCGGTAGTACCCGCGTAGAGGGTGTTTCCGTAGTCCAGTCGGCTCGTGACTAGAGCGTGGGTAACTGTTTTCCTTGTTTCGAGGGGGATCCAGCGAAATGTTTTTCTGAGCATGCGAAGAATGTTGAAGCAGGAAGAGGATACGGCGCTGACTTGTCTGTTCATTGAGAGTGAAGAATCCAGGATGACGCCTAGGTTCCGTGCGTGGTCTGTCGGGATGGGTGCTTTTCCGAGGGCTTCAGGCCACCAGGAATCGTCCCATGCAGAGGGGGATGTACCTAAGATGAGGACTTCAGTTTTGTCTGAGTTCAGTTTCAGACGGCTTTGTTTCATCCATTCGGCAACTTCTTTCATTCCTTCGTGTAGGTTAGTTTTGGCGGTGCTAGGGTCATTGGTGAGAGAAAGGATTAGTTGAGTGTCGTCCGCGTAGGAGATGATGTTGAGGTTGTGTCGGCGTGCGATGGCCGCGAGGGGGCTCATGTATACGTTGAAGAGGGTGGGACTGAGTGAGGATCCTTGAGGGACGCCGCAGATGACTTCAGAGGCCTCGGACTTGAATGGAGGAAGGCGGACTCTCTGGGTTCTTCCGGTGAGGAACGAGGTGATCCATTCAAGTGCTTTTCCTTGGATTCCGATGTTATTGAGGCGTTGTAGAAGGGTGCTGTGGCAGACTGTATCGAATGCTGCAGAGAGGTCGAGGAGGATGAGGGCGACTGTGTCTCCGTTGTCCAGTAGAGTTCGAATGTCGTCTGTTGCTGCGATGAGGGCGGTCTCAGTGCTGTGTTTGGCTCGGAAGCCGGACTGTGAGGAGTCGAGGGATTTGTTGGCTTCGAGGAAAGCGGCGAGCTGGTTGTTGACGGCTTTCTCGGTGACTTTGGCCGGGAATGGAAGAAGCGAGATGGGGCGGTAATTTTTGAGTTCGGTGGGGTCCGCTGTTGGTTTTTTCAGAAGGGCAGTGAGTTCGGCGTGTTTCCAGTCTTCTGGGAAGGTAGCGGAGTTGAAGGAGCAGTTGATGACGTCTCGGAGGTGCGGTGCTATGACGGAGTCTGCTTTGTTGAAGATGTGGTGAGGGCATGGGTCTGTGGGGGATCCTGAGTGGATGGAATTCATCAGGCGGATGGTGTCCTCAGTGGAGATTGGGTTCCAAGCGTTAAGGGTGTTCACGGGGGGAAGGTGGTCAGCAGATGGTAGGGTGGGTTGGTTTCCGGGTTGGTTGTCAAAGCTGTTGTGGATGTCTGCAATCTTGTTGTGGAAAAAAGAGGCTAGGGAGTCGCAGAGGGTTTGAGAGGGGGTGATGTCGTTGGAGTTGGCCGAGGGATTGGAAAATTCCTTGACGATGTTGAAAAGTTCCTTGCTGTTGTGAGCGTTGTTGTCAAGTCGATCCTTGAAAGCTGTTTTCTTGGCTTTTCGGATCAGTTGGTGGTGGGTGCGGGTGGCGCTTTTGAAGGCGTCCTTGGTGCTGGTGGTTGGGTCTTTTTTCCAGGCCTTTTCAAGGGAGCGGCAGAGTTTCTTGGACTTCTTGAGATCATCGTTGAACCATGAGGCTTTCTTGCTGCCAGGTTTGCTTTGACGTTTTTTCAGTGGAGCTAAGGTGTCGGCGGTGTTGGATAACCATAGGGTGAGGTTGGCGGCGGCTTCGTTGGCGTTAGAAGAGAGGGCTGGGGAGTTTCGAAGGAGCGATGCGGAGATTTGGTCCGTGGTGATTTTGTTCCAGTTTCTTTGCAGGGTAGGTTGGGAGTGGATGATGGGTTTCGGCTTGTTGTAGATGAAGTGAACGCAGCTGTGGTCGGTCCAGAGGAGATCCGTAGTGTGGCAGAAGGAGATATGATTGCTGGATGTGAAGATGGGGTCGAGTGTGTGACCTGCGATGTGGGTGGGGGAAGTGACTAGTTGTTTAAGTCCGAGGTTGGCGAGGTTGTCCACGAGGGTGGAGGTGTTGTGGTCGTTGGTCTTTTCAAGGTGAAAGTTGAGGTCTCCCAGAAGGATGTAATCTTTGGAGGGGAGCGCGTGTGGGGTGATGAAGTCCGTGATGTCTTCACTGAATTTTGCGCGGGGTCCTGGTGGTCTGTAGAGGAGAGTGCCTCTGAGTGTTGTTTTGGGGTCGATGTGGATCTGGAAGTGAAGATGTTCGGAGTTGGCGAGATTGACGTCAGAGCTGGTTGAGATGCGGATAGATTTCTTGTGGACGATGGCGATTCCTCCTCCTGTGTGGCTGGTACGGTCTTTGCGGGTGATCTTATAGTCTTCAGGGATGGCAATGGTGATGTCTGGTAGGGGGAACATTCATCCATGTTTCCGTAGGGAAGGCGATGTCCGGGGAAATGGTGTCTAGTAGATTCCATAGGTCAATGGCATGCCTATGGACCGATCGGGTGTTGAGAAGGATGCATTGTAGGTGGTTGGGGTCGGGAATCTGTGGTGTGGACGTAGCAGAGATGTTGTCGGTGCCGCTGAATTTGCAGGAGTAGCAGGAGAAAGGTCCATGAGTGTGTCCAGGAGCGGCTTGGACGCAGTTGGGGGCGCGACCGGGGTTGAGGGCTAGGAGGGTGGCGGCATCGTAGGTGATGCGGGAGGGCAGCGCAGCGCGAGGGGCAGGGGGTCTGGCGCTGGGCGCGGTCCAGGCGCGGACGGGCGTAGACGGGCTTACCTTTGGCGCACCTTCGGCGCGGGTTGGGCGCGGGCGCTGCGCGTGGGCGCTGCGCGCGGGAACTACTGTCATATATGGATAGCGGAGGGGGAGGGGCGAGGGCGGCTCAGCTGGGAGGCGTGGCGGGCTCAGGGGAACACAACAACAGCAGGATCAAAATGGAGGGGAGGTCAGAGCAGGGCGCCGGGGGAAATCACACACAACAATGCAATCAAAGCAATGTAAGCGCTGTGGGATAATAGCGCTATGAAATTACGAAGCTTACTAAAAATGGAGCTATGCAGATATCACAACTTGGTTACAATGTACTTTCAGATCCGTTTGCAAAGCTCGCACCATAGTGGGGTGGGGGCTTACATTTGTACATGTGCTCTCTAAGCAGTGTATTGCTGTGGAATAAATGTAGCGTGCAGTTTGCCATCATAGAAGTTGCCGTTTAATAGTTCTATTAAGTGTAAATAGCAGACGTTTCTGTGATCCAATTTAATGTTACCTATTTTATCTACTTTAGAAGGGGTGTAGGACAAGTGTGTTCTTTTTCGGGGTGCAGGCGGCGTGAAATGAGGAGGGCACATTCGATCTCAGTCAGTAGTGTGTCAGGGGTTACCTTTTTTCGGGCTGTCTTGTGAGGGGCGTAGCTGGTGTGTCAAGGGCACTAGTGCATGGAGGGAAATGGGGGCCCTGGCCATTGTTCGAACTGTGAAATACAGCAATATCCAGGGTGAGTCCTGGTGCCACTGCACCTGCTGTGACACTGCCTGGTCCGCCTTTAAGGTGCGCACGTTGATTTTCCTGTTAGGGTGCTCACTGCCACATATGTCATGGTAGGTGAAGCACTTACACTGCAGGAGCGTGCGGGCACGTTTGTGTGTGTTGGGGTGAGGCTTTTTTTTGCCATTGACAGTCAGTGCCGCTTTAATTTGCCAGAGTACAATGTTGCCCTTGCCGGGTTAGTGCTGGCAATGCCGTTTAGAGCCCGGACAATGCGTGTGTTTGTGGGAGGCTGCACGTTCCTCCTGCAAAGGACCTGTCTGCATCAATAGTGTTCTCGAGGGCATCTAGGTACCTCTGGGGACAGAGATGTAGGTGCCGTTATCACACCGTGAGGGCTCTCGGCGTTATTATGGTGATCATGGTGATTTACTATTGTGCATGTCAAGTGAGGGCCAGCACTGCCAGCAGCAGCCGTGAGCTGTACCTCAATGGTGTAGGCACTTGTCTGTCGTTTCATCATGGCATTCAGGCCACGAGGGTTAAGGCGAACTTAATAATGACGTTGTTTGCCAGTATTTTCAGTTGTGGCTTTTGATTGGACTTTAAGCATAGCCTATGTGGGCAATTTTGACCTATGGTTCCCACATTAAATATAGGTCTTTTCGTCAGACTTAACTGGCGTTTCATATCACGCTGGCTGGAAATTGGCCGAGTGACACCCTTCTTCGTGATATTGTGTTGGGTGTTTGTGAGCTAATTGGGGCCTGGTCGAATTAATGGTCTCATAACTCTCCGGCCAGGGTATGTTTGGGAAGCCGTGGCTTCCTGCTGATATCCTGGTGCTTCAAATCAGGGTCAGGATATAAAAAATAGGGTTTTCTTTGGAGTGCTTTCTAGCGCCTGGATACCCTGCCCTCTTGGATGCGGTCGCATGGAAGCCATGGATGTCGGCCGGGGTAGGGAGAGGGGGCAGAAACACAGTGCAAAGTTTAAGCATTTGCACTATGGGCTGTTGCATTGGGTGTAAGAAATAACTTTCAACTGCAGTTGGTGTTCACCCGTGTCACGGTGTGATTATTTTTTTCCAGGCCAAAGATTAACAAGTGCCATTTTCTCTCACTCCCTTTCGATCTGAAATGATCTTTAATTCTCGATTCAGGCAAGGCAGGCTGAGGCTCAGCCATCCCAGTCTTTTCGAGCATGGTCATTTGTGCACCATAGATTGAGTACTGGCAACATCTGTTATTTATTTCCTGTGCTTTGAAATGGCAGATTTTCAGTTTTAGTGCTAATGCAGGGAAACAACTTATTCAGTTTTCTGATGGAAAATAAGCGCACAAAGGCAAGTATCACCACGGCAAGCCATACTGGTGCTAGTTTTGAGGGACAAATGGAAAATTGAGTCAATTAGTTTTTGACTTTGAATGATGCATTGTTATAGTTGCATTGCCCTTGGCTCTTTTAGTGTACGTCAGTACATTATTCACAATTTTATTGCACTTCATGGCATTTATATAGCGCTTCCTACATTGATGCTTTCTTGCTCTTCAATATCACTAAATGGATTAATCCACTATCAAATTGTTGCCTACACGGAGTGTATGCAAGACTGTAGTCACTATTTAGATGTTAACAGTTCACAGCCCAGGAACTTCTAACAGTACACAGAATGATCAGAACACAGGTCACACAACAGATGGCATGTACTCAGCAATGCATTGTATCTCGAAGTCTGTTATGAAGCTCTGTGGTTATACTGAATAAGAAGCAACCTATGTTGTTATATGACATCTCTCTATTATTGTAATAACTGCAATTGCTCTATTAACCTGCCTGCTTTCTCAAATGTGGTTAAAAACACATCATTTGTCCACTCTTTTTTCAAGAACAATTACAGGGGAGAACCCCCCTCTACCCGAACCTCCCGTAGGATGTTCTGGCTCTCTCGATACGCTCGCTGCAGTGTAGTACAACAATAATTTTACGCCTCACCACTTTCAAATGTCACCACCCGCTTTGGGTTTGGAAGAGCGTTAGGAATACGCCTCCTGTGAAAGAGTGTAGTGTGCACCTTCACCTGCCTGCCGGGGATTCTTGGAGGGTCCCTGAGGCCCCTGACTCCCTTCCCAAATGGCGTTCTAGGGGAAAGCACACTCACTGTGCACAACTTCAATTGTAACATGTGTGTTTGTCGTAAAAACTTGTTTGACTCCGTGACCGGTCATAATCAGGCACAGGCGTAGGAGAAAGAGTTCTCTTAGTTACATGGAGCCATGACTCCACGTGACTGAGGGAACAACCTTTTGGACTCCTGAGGGTGAAAATGTGCCCCTACACAATCGGTTTTACAGAAGGGACCACACAGCTCCTGCAGCCACTACACATTGGCGGGTAGCATTTACCTTACCCACTAACATTGCCGCTAGATGTGTCAAACAGCTGAATATTTGCAGATAGCTACTGCTAGTAGAGGAAAAGAACCCAGTCAAACGCTGGATGTCCAGTAACTAAAGGGTTGTCTGCAATAAGGTAATCAGACAGCCCCTTGTAGTCAGGTGCTGTTCAAACACCTATTTGCTAACTTCCCCAGTTATTCGCTGTTACAAGTGTTGTCAACTCAAAATGTTCTTTTTGGAATTCCACGAAACATGTCATGATATCTATGTGGTGTATCTAAGACACTGTCTTTTCGTGAATTCTTGCTTCCAACCTCTACATTTATTTATTTGTTTGTTTGCTTATTTATTTATTTATTTATTGTCTTATATAAGTGCAGTCTAGTCCCCAAAGAGAGCACGAGAAGAACACTCAACTATATTCAAAGGAGGGCTATCAACTGGAAAATGTGTCTGCAGTTAAAGATTGATTTCGTTGGCCTGATCAATTGCAACACACACGATAAAGTATATGTCTGGGTGCTATTTATTGCACCTGATCAATTCTTATCCCTGTGGCGTCCGAGTATATCTGGCACATTAAATATCGCACCCAGACTTGGAACGAAATAAAACAATAGCAGATTAAAGTAAAATGCAATTGGAAACGACCACGCATCATCTGTCTTTTTTTCTCTTTAAAGGGGTTCCTACGCCAATGGAGATGCATCTACAAAGAAAAATAAGAAAACGTAAGCGTGTTTCTTCTCAAATAGCTGCATTAAATTGCACACAAAAGCTATGGAGTGAGTGATGCATTAAAAATAATATAATGTTTTGTTTTCTTGAAGGACTGAAGAAGAGAAGAAAGCAAACACTAAAATCCAGGTTGGATTCTTCCAGCTGGTAAGGGCACGTTTTGTACAAATAAACGTTTGCACAATGATTTCACCATTAAATCGGATTTTGAAAATGTAGCTTATCCAACATAGTGCAAAAAGCTTTTAGGCTTCCAGTCATTGTTAAGTGCCACTTTCTAAATATATATTGTGTGGCACTTTTATATGTAATGCTAACCCTACCCTGCGGGCTTAGGCGACATCCATTAGGAGTGACTTATCCGTATATACAAATATGGTTTCACACATGGCAAAGACACTTTCCTTGCCATGTGTGTTTGCAGTGCCTTTAAACTGCAGCACAGTGCTACTCCTGGTAGTTGTATATTTTTATAAATACACACTGGAGATCACATATGACATTTAAGTGCCATTCCCTTGGTTCCCTTTCTCTGTCATCTCCTATGACCTTACTGCTAAGTTAAATAGACCCCCGAAACCGGTTCTAGGATGCTTGTACTGGGGTGAATGTATGACATTGTTCTGCATTCTGTCCATCAACTGTTGTTTTTGCATTTGTCACCCCGAGTGGGAAGGGTATGCCCAGACGTGGGTCCCTTGCTCTCCATGCCACTGGAGTCAAGCTATCCTGGATGAAGAGGGGTGAAACCCCGAAACCGGTCCTAGGATGCTTGTTTCTAGTCCAGGGTGGACCTGGCTTGGCAGTTCGGGCTGGACTGTTCCCATGAGGCACAGGGTCAAGACTGATTTGCATATGGCTGGGTTCAAACTGGAACGGTATGGTGAGCAAAAAAACGATGGATTTAGGCCCAGATCTTTGTACTGGGGTGAATGTATGACATTGTTCTGCATTCTGTCCATCAACTGTTGTTTTTGCAAGTGGTTGAAACTTATTTAACAACAACCTTATAGGGCCAGACTACACACAAATTGACATCGAATAGCAGTGTCAAGGGGCACATACTCTAATATCAGCCAAAACAGAGAGCAGCGTTCTGCAGTTCGGAGCTGTCCTGCCTGATTTATGCCTATTTTGTGATATTGACGTCATGGCAAAATAACTTCCTGATCACTAAGGAGTTGCACTTTCTTCCAGTTTCGATTTGCTTCCTGTTATGAGAATTTTCTGATGGTCTTCGGGAGTTTCTGTGCCATACTCCACGGAGCCGCTCAGCCATGCATGCTGCTCGTGTTTGGAATGATGACAGATACCTTCATTCTGTATGACATCGAACTGCAAGAGCTTCAAATCCCAGGAAGAGTTTGCATTAACAACACCATTTTGTGGGCAAATGATTCCCTGAATCAAAATGAAGAAAATGACACAATAAGCTGCGGGTAAGTGACCTTTTGCCCTAGTCATTTAAATCCAGATTATCTGAATGAACATTGTAAATGTATTCCTATAACCGAGAGAAAAACACAATCATTTCATTTTTATTGAAATTCTAACACTTTAATGTGCAGATTTTCTCAAATCTCAATGTTGTCATTGCTTTGTACTCAAATTATTTTTCGTGCTTAAGTAAATGTGTTTTACTCAGGGAAATTACTCATTTAGTGGTAGATAGTATTGGGACATGTGCCAAAAATTAGCAGCCATCCCATCCACCCACCTCTCATATTTCCCACCTCATTTAGAGAACGGAGGAAGAAGGCGTACCTGCTACCACTCAACTGTTTGGAAAAACTCTCTTCCTGGATTAAAGATCAGAGAGAATCATGTCAGAGAGACAGCCTTATTAGGGCAGCATCTCTGACACACTTTTTCGAGGCAGCTACAGACAGGAAAAGCTCACAGATGTCCCCTACATGCTAAAGAAAACTCCCTGTACATGAGGAACATCTGTTTTTTTCCTGGAGGCAGATCCCTGCTTTAGAAGACATGTCATGTCAGACCTGCTGTCACTTCCCCCCCCCCCCTGAAGTGTCTCCCCCTTCGGACGTGAGAGACACTTCCGTGAAAACAAGCATTGCCAAAGCCAGTAGCTCTTTTGGTGATGCTATGTAGCATTGGAAAAAATGACTGCTTATTAGCTATGCTATCCAGCATCAACAAAAAAAACAATGAGCATGATTATGTGTATACGCATAAATGTGTGGAGGTTATGTGTATACGCATAAATGTATGGAGGTCCATCATTCATGATTCATGCATATGTGTCACCATGCATGTGCACACATACAGCATGACACAGCCACCATTTTGTTTATTATTTTATTTTAAGTTTCAAGACTGCAGACACCACTTGCAGAGGTAAATAAAATACATGAATTTAAACTAATGCAAAAGTACTTCTTGAAATGAAGCTATCCTGCAGCAAAAGCAGCTGCGAGATCCCCCCAAAATTGGAGGGCTTGGCAAGGGGGATGGCGTGGGGGGGGCAATGGAGAAGCGGGAGGGGAGCGGCAATGGAGAAAGGGCCGGGGAACAATGGAGGAACTTTGGGGGGGAGGAGGGGATAAAAAAATAAAAATAAAAACAAATCATAGAGCGGAATCAAGAGTGTTCTGGTGGTGGGCTGAGAAGAGAGCAATATGGAGCAAGCCGGGAGGAGGGTGTTTGAGAGGGAAGCAGCACACGAGGGAGAGCACAAGAAAACATTTGCACTCTAACAGAGTGCTGAGAGTAAAAGAAAAATTATGTCCCTGAATGTGAGCAGTGGGAAAAAATGTCATCAATCAAAAAGTTGGAAAGAAGCTTAGCTCCAAAGGAGGGACCAAGACAAGGAAGCAAAGCCATCAAATAGGAAGCAAAAAGAACGGATGATGGACGGAATGCTGAACAATGCAAATATTCACCCCCAGTCAAAAGGATCTGGGATGAATCCATCGTTCTTTTGCTCACCACGCCACCCCAGTTTGGACTCACACATAAACCAATCAGTCTTGTCCTGTTCCTTTTAGGAACAGTCCAGCCCGAACTGCAAAGCCAGGTCCTCCCTGGACCGGAAACAAGCATCCTAGGATCGGTTTCAGGATATCAACCCTCATCAGTCAGGCTAGCTTGATTACATTGGTGCAGTGAGCACAGGACCCACGTCTGGGCAAACCCATCCCACTCAGGGCAACAAAAGCAAAAAGAACAGATGATGGTCCGAATGCTGAACTTGTTTCCGATTCAGGGAGGACCTGGCTTGGCAGTTTGATCTGGACTGTTCCCATGAGGAACAGGGTCAAGACTGATTTGCATATGGCTGGGTCTAAACTGGGGTTTCATGGTGAGCAAAACAATGATGGATTAAACCCAGACGTTTGTGACTAGGGGGTGAATGTTTGCATTGTTCAGCATTCCATCCATCAATTGTTCCTTTTGCTTTTGACGCCCAAAGTGGGAAGGGTGTGTGCCCAGACGTGGGTCTCGAACTCACTGGCCATTGGATTCAAGCTAGCCTGGCTGATAAGGGGTGATGCCCCGAAACCAGTCCCAGGATACTTGTTTCTGGTCCAGGGAGAACCTGGTTTGGCAGTTTAGGCTGGACTGTGCTCATGAGGAACAGGGTCAAGATTGATTTGCACATGGCTGGGTCCAAACTGTGTTAGCATGGTGAGCAAAAAAACGATGGATTAAACCCAGATCCTTGTGACTGGGGGTGAATGTTTTCATTGCTCAGCATTTCATCCAACAATTGTGCCTTTTTGCATTTGTCACCCTTAGTGGGAAGGGTGTGTCTAGACGTGTGTCCCATACTCACTGCGCCACTGGATTCAAGCTAGCCTGGCTGATCAGGGGTGATGCCTTGAAACCGGTCTCAGGATACTTGTTTCCGGTCCAGGTAGGACCTGGCTTTGCAGTTCGGGCAGGACTGTTTCCATGAGGAACAGGGTCAATACTGATTTGCATATGGCTGGATCCAAACTGGGGTGGCGTGGTGAGCAAATAAAACATAGAATAAACCCATATCCTTGTGACTGGGAGTAAATGTTTGCATTGCTCAGCATTCCGTTCATCAATTGTTCCTTTCTTTTGTTCACAACATATTTTTATTGATTTTTCATTTTGACATTACAATCTGGCCAACTTGGCCCATCAAATCATGCTTTGCAGTAACCACCCATTGCGCATTCCCAGCGACACCATGAAAATGTACATCAACCAATTCCACCATCCCACCCACGATCAACTTGTTGTATATTCCTTCAGTAAGGACACCTGTCCAATGCAGAGATCAAGGAGCCTCCTAAACCACCGTTGTATTGTCACATTTCAGTATCAATGAGAGGATCTACAGCGGTAACCGGGGCCAAAACTATGCCACTATGAGTCACCCACCATTGGCATATTTTTGCATGTTTTTGCGGGCAGCCCCTTGCTTGATAGACCGCTATTCCCATACCCATACATTGACTCATTCCATTCTTCCAGGTACCAACTGTGGGCTGCAAAACATCTTTCCACTGCCTTGCAATATCTCATTTTGCCAGGGTTAAGCAGAGGAACAGTAGGTGTCTTTTATACCTTTTGGCACCAAGATCTGTTTTGGGTAAAATGGGTTCTCCAAGGACAGGACCCGTTCCAGACGTCACCACTCCTTGCCAACACCCCAAGAGCGCCGTGCATTCCCAGAAAATTTGTAGAAAGGTATCCTCATCCCTCCCACATCTAAAGCACACCAGTGAAGCAATGACACCCATTCGCTACAGGCGAAGTCAGGTAAAGTAAGATCTAAGTAAGAATTTTAATTGGAAAAGACGAAGTCTGGATGATATTGCCGCATCACATTGCGGGTCTTACAGACAGATACCTTTGCTCAACGTAGAAGTTAAACTATTGGCTAAGGTATTGGCAAATAGGTTGAGGGTGGTCATCTCCTCAGTGATACACCCAGACCAATCTGAGTTTATGCCCCATAGAAGCACGAGGCTTAACCTACGACGATTATACAGGTGTTGCAAGCTACGGGGAACGAATTTGGGGAAGACGCGGCGCTGCTGTCCCTAAACGCCTGTATGGCTTTTGATAATTAGGAATGGCCGTACTTGCATGCAGTGTTGGAACGGTTTGGCTTTAGTCCAGGCTTCTGTGCATGGGTGCGGCTGCTCAATGGGGGTCCATTAGCGAGGGTGCGAGTGAATTGAGTTACCTAGAGGGTCATACAGTTACACAAAGGTACGAGGCAGGGTTGTCCACTCTCTCCCATGTTGTTCGAGCTGGCACTGGAGCCCTTGGTGGCCTGGGTTAGGATGGACCCTTTTACCCGATGAATAAGCGGAGCTGGAGACTGGGTTGAAAAGATATCTCTGTATGTAGATGACATACTACTATACATCTCAAATCCCACGTCTTCTGTTGGCCGAATCATGCACATCTTTCATCTCTTTGGAACCTACTCAGGGTATAGAATAAATTGGAACAAATCTCTATTGTTTGTATTGGCAGGCGCGCCGCCAAGATTACCCACTGGTGCTCGCTCGTTGGAGATACGGGAGACATTTAAATATCTGGGTATAATATTATCTAAAGAAAACACTCGGTTTCTGGAAGATAATCTGTTGCCCCAATTGGATAGAGTGCAAAGGGACATCGTGCACTGGAGGAAACCCCCACTGTCCCTGATCGGATGGGCGTCATTATTCAAAATGAAGGTGCTGCCAAGGTTCCTGTACGTTCTGCAGAACACCCCATGTAAGGTACCATCCGGGTTTTTTAGGCAAATTGATTCTGAGTTGAGGCTTCTTTTGTGGGATGGAGTTCAGGCCAGAATTGCGTTACCTAAGTTGCAGCGTAGTGTCTATGAAGGAGGCCTGGTGATTCCTGATATTAAAAAGTACTACTGGTCAGCGCAAGTAATGACTATTGATGATTGGGTGTTCCCGGGACGGGAAGAACCTGCCTACAGAATGGACCGACACAGGGAGGGAGGCTACTTAGCAGTGTTGTATGGGCATAGGGGGATTGGTGCGCTACCCACGCATACGAAGGTGACGGTGCAGATTTGGAAGGAATCCACCATGTTCCTGGGGTGGAAAGATAGGCTGGCAGAGCGTACGCCACTCTGGGTTAGCACTCACCTAAAAGAAGTGGGTAGGTTAGCAGGATTCAGGCTATGGCAAACTATAGGGTTTGAATTCCAGGGAGATGTCTGGAGAGCGGTAAACTGATATGTTTTGAGACTTTAAAAGAGGAGTATCAGATGTCAGATAGGGAAATCTTAAGATACCTACAATTGAGACATGCGCTAATGAAACATGTACTGGATGGAGATCAAATAGCAGAACACGCCCTACTGGAGGATATAATTCTCATGGACCCCATGCCCGAAAAGGCGGTTTCATTGGTATATAAGCAAACAATTGAATAACTCCTGGGACTCCTTGTTGGCCCTTCGGGAGGCCTGGACAAGAGCCTTAGAAACGTTGGAAGATGACGATTGGATAAAAGCAATCCAGAGTCCAAGGGAGGTGGTGATACGGGCGAGATTTCGATTAATACAGTTGTGCATACTACACAGATCGAACACCTCTTCAGTGCTATTGCATCGGATAGGGAGGAGGGATGCAGATCTATGCATACAAAATTGTGGGGAAGCAGGTACATTCTTTCATATTTTATGGTCCTGCCCTAAGATACAACAGTTTTGGAAAGAGGCAATCCAGGTCATGTCGGCAGTAACTGAGCAGGAGGTTCCAAGTGAGGTGGGGTGGCACATCCTCTGTGTGACGGGGGAGGTAAAATGGCCAAAATATTCCAGGATATGGCTTATGACCTCTAGCATAGTCGCTAAACGGAACATAGCAAGGGAGTGGGGGCAAGCCAACCCCGAAGTGTGCTGAAATGGCAGGAGGATCTAGATTGGTGTTGCATTATTGAGAAGGTGGTATACAAGGCGAGACGGTGCCCAAAGAAATGGGATAAGATATGGGGGAACTGGGTACAGTAGAGGGAACTTTAATCACGGGTAATTTGATTGTGTGTGCGAATTGGGGGAATTAGAATACTTCAATGTGTAAATATGTACTGGACCATGCCTTGTCACAGGGATTTTGGGTGATATGTAACAAATGTTTTCACGTGGAATTGGTAGTGATGCTTTTGCCCAGAAATGTACTTACTGTCAGATATATTGCCAGGTGTGTTTATTTAATAAAAATATATTTAAAATAAAAGATATTGCCGCCTCAGGTGGTGCCATAAGAGCTTCGGCCAATCATAATCATCAAGTGTGGGTATATTCCCCAGCCATGTCTATCGTAGAGTCGGGAGTGTGGTCTCACTATGTGCTACTAATGTCAGGTAAATCTGCCTGATTTGATGTGTACCCAAGTCACTTGACAGTAATCTTACCTCCAAAGGATTGAATTCCGGAAGGTCATGTAGGTCACGGAGGTAGGGTGTTAGAGCGTGGCATAGCTGGAAATATTAATAAAATTGGTATCTATATAGCTGAAAGTCTGGCTGTAATTCTTGAAAGATCTTAAGGACTGAGTCACACGCAACATCTCCTAGTGTCGAGATACCTATTGCATCCCATTGCCAAAACCCCAATAGAGATGTCACCTGGCCTAAGAAGCTCCCTCCCCACAACGGTGTAATCTGATTCAGTGGGGCCCACCAACCCATGCGTGTGAGGGACCACTCCCATAAACACAGCATTGTTTGTGTTGCCGTGGGAATATGACTCCCTATCGTCCTCCCATAGAGGAGTTCTAGTCAATCCGAGGTCCAGGCTCTGTCACTGTCCATTTCCCTCATAAAAATACTACGGATTTCCCCACTTTCATCTGCAATCCCAAAGCCTCACCAAAAATACGCAGAATTTGTAGCAAGCAAGGGCCAGAAGATCAGGGATTGGTGAGGAAGATAAGTGCATTGTCGCCAAACAGAGTGACTCTATCCGACATCTCCTGTGACCACTCAAACCCCCTCACTAGCGGGTCAGAGCATACCCAAGCCGTCAGGTGCTCTATTGCAAGGGTGAATAACATCGGGGATAACGGGCATCCCTGCCTTATGCCCCTGCTTACCTCAAATGGGTCTGAAAGTGCTCCAGTGACCCGAACAGTGGCCGTCAGTCCGGTATACAAGTCAGACATAATTAAGGAAGCGTGTGCCGAAGTTGATGCTCTGAAGCAGAGCAAATAGATATTGTCAGCAGACGGAACCAAAAACCTTGTCCATGTCAGCCAGGAGCACCGCCACCAGCTTCTCCAGTCGATCCACCTTTGCCAGAGCATTGTAAACACGGCAGATGTTGTGATGCGTGGATCTCTCGGGCATAAAACCGGCCTGGTCTAAATGAACAAGATAAGACATATGCTTCAACAGTCTAATAGCCAAGGTCTTGGCCAAAAGCTTCACCTCAATATTGAGCAGGGAAAACTGTCGATAGGATGAATGTGGATCTGGTGGGCGTACTGGTTTCAGAAACACCACGATCTCCACATGTCTCCAATCTCGAGGGAGTATGGCGCTGTCCGATGCATCCTGGATGACGGCAGTGCTCTGGGCAGCACCAACAGGACCTGACACCAACTCCCCCCGAGGGTCCCGCACCACCGGAACCGGCGGCACAGCCCTGGTCACCTGGCACAGTCTGTGCAGCATGCAGCTTGATTTATCACACCATTGATCTATTCGGCGCTGAGTGGCCTGCTATGCCATCTTCGCCTCATTTAAAAGATGGTGTTGATAGAGTTGCTGGGTCAAGTTAAGCTGCAATCTCGCCGCCTCATTACCTGGAGTCACGCAGTCCGGCTCCAATTTGTCAATCTATGATTCAAGGTCTACCTGCTCCTGAGCTCTATGTCTCTGCTTCTTCACGCAAAAGGTTATGTCAACCCCTCTGATAGTCGGCTTAAGAGCCTCCCACAGTACTACCTTCAAAGGGGCCGTGGGCACATTGAATGTAAAGTATTCTTTAATTGTGTCCTGAGGGGTCGCCCTATAGGACGGGTTCTGCAGTAGGCATTGCGACATTCGCCATTGAAATCTGGGATGGTTCGCACCAGTGTGAAGCTCTAGTGACATGGGGGAATGATCTGCAAGCCCCCCGGGTGGTTGTGAGGTGATGAGGACACCCTATGTAGATATGTGGCTGGAATGAATAAGTAGTCTAATCTGGAAAAGGACCCATGAACAGACAAATAATATGTATAGCTGGTCTCAGCAGGATCGTGGACCCTCCATATATCTGCCCAACCTAAGGCAGTCACAAGAATGGAAGCCTGGAATCATGAGGGTTGTACCGCCCACTCCGGGTGCGGCATCTATCCCCTCAGGGTTAATAACATTGTTCCAATTTCCCCCACCAGGCAGAGACCACCAAGCAGTTCGACCCACATACAGATTAAACATTCAATGAAGGTTGCTCCTAAGGGAGGGGTGCATAAATGCTTCCTATAGTGAGCTGCTCCGCATGAATATCCCCCACGGCAACCAGAAGCGATGGTAGGCAGAAAAGAGGCCCTGCGGTGGATCAGGATGCCCATACCTCGGGATCCCCTTGTGAACCCTGAATGGAACATCAGTGTGTAGCCATAACGAGCAAGGCATGGAGTCTTAGTCCCCAGAAGATGAGTCTCTTGTAGCAAAACAATGTCCGCCCCTATACATTTCACCTGGCAAAAGACCGCTCCCCGTTTGATTTTATGAAGGAGCCCCCTGGCATTTCATCTAAGGATCCGGAGAAGGCCTACCGTGTCCCAAGAGGTGAAGGTAGTCATGACTATCTGTGACAAATATGTATCGTAGGGAAATGTGTGTCTGATTGAACCTGAGCAACAGGACTGCCTCACTACATGGAAAAAACACACTTAATATCAACCATGCATCCCCCTGCCCCTACACCCATACTTCAATGAAAAAGAAGTACCTGTTGTGGTTTGGGTCCCCGCTGAGCCTGAACAGGAGGCACGGGGAAGAATACCACAAATGGATCCCACTATCCCAAAACCACAAAAACACAGTCTCTAGAGGGGGTCCTGGTTATGTCTCTCTAGAGTGGCAGTCATATAAAGGCGCCCATAGAACCTATGCCGAGGATGTGTTAATGATCAAACCCCATTGTAGTGTACCTGGGGGATGAAGATCTCTCTCTCTCTGCACATATACTGTACAGAGAGAGAGAGATGGCACTCCATCTCATTGTGACAGGAATTATAGTCAATATCATAATAGCAACTGAATATACAAACCCAGCACAGCAGTCTCACGTGACACAGCCGTATCATGGCATTATCAGCGTTTATCATCATTAAGTGAGCTTCTCCAGGACGATCGTGATCTGTTGCGGTGCTTGGAGGTGGACTTCTTGGGATGGTTGTGCCGATCACTCTGTGACGAGTCGGAGTCTATTCTGGGTGGACCATGAGGTTTGATCACCACGGATTCATCCATCCATTGGAAGGCAGCCTCTGGAGTATCAAAAAACAATGTTTGGGAGTTGTAGACCACCAACAACTGAGCCGGATACAGCAGCATGTATTGGATCTTGAGGTTCTGTAACTTTTGTTTAGGCACCAGAAAGGAATGTCGTTGTTGCTGGATAATCCTGGTGTAATCCGGAAAAATCATGAAATGGGCTGATTCAAATACAATTTTCTCTAGGCTCTCTGCGTGTTTTAGAATAGCATCCCAGTCTAGGTAGTTGAGAAGTTTCACAATGATTGGTCTTGGCCTTGCGCCAGGTGTTTTTTTTTTACACCAGGGCCCGATGTGCTTTTTCAATCACAAAGCAAGAGGACAGGGACTCCAGTGGGAGCACCGATTTCAACTACTACGTCAGGAATTTTTCCATGGATGTGCCCTCACAGCCCTCCGGGAAACCCACAAATCACAAGTTGTTTTGGTGTGTGTGTCCCTCTGCATCCTCGACCCGTGTTACCAGTTCCCTGGTTGTGGCTGTTAAGAGAGCCACCTTCTGTTGTAAGGTCGCCACGGAATCCTCAATCCCAAACACTCTTGTTTCTGCTTCTGTGATGCAGTCCACCACCTTTAGCAGATCCTGGCGCAACAGTGTTACCTCGGAGCCCACCGCCCCAATCCTAGCTTCCAACGCCTCCCTGGACTGAGTAATGGCCGCTAGCATCATAGCGTTGTCGGGACACTGCGATGGGGACTTCCCGAGATTGGCACTCATGAGTTGGTCCATAGGGCTCTGTTTGGCTGCCACCATTGCAGACTTGTCTTTGGGCAACATGAGGGAGCACGCACTCCCTAACCCACGGGGGGTGTCCTTGTCTCTTCCAAGAAGACAGGCTCTCCTCTACCACAGGTGGTAGCAACCTTCGACCTCTCAACAGGTCAGATCTGCCCAAAATGCAAACTGCCCCAGGGTGTAGCCTGGCCACTTCCGCAACCAAGGGCGGAGCACGGAAAGATGGCCCCTAAAGGAGCACCACTCATTAAAGTACTCTCTGATGTCTGCATTGCCAGCAGCCCAGAAAATAAGAAGACGAGGCCCGGCGGGGGGACGGCAAAGCCCGAACACCCGATCGGCTGCACCATCGGAGGCCTCCCCCTCCGTCACCAAGAAAACTCTCCAAGAATCAGTGTGAGTCTACCGCTATGTAGCGCCCACATCACCGCAAGCGGTCACTGTCTAGCTTCAAGATCCCTCACCCTGATATGTCCATGGCCTTCAATTGAAGGTATCAATAGAGGTGGGGGGTTGGGGAGTACGAAGGAGGCCACAAAGACAGGCACCTTATATCTGTTGTGAGCCCAACCGGTGCGCCTAGGAAGCCATGAAATCCGAAGAGATGAACATAGCTGCCAGGGTTTCAGATTGCTTATGTGTGATATTTTCATAATTTCAGTATAATTATGAGTGATATTCAACCACTATGAGTGACATTTTCTTGTGAGCAAAAATCAAGCAGTGAAGATGAGGGAAACATAGAAATATCAGAAATTACACACATTTGACCAACGAGAAACTCTAAGAAGAGCCTAAAAGTACTGCAAAGCACTAGAAATGGAAGGGTAATAACCTTGTGCCCTCGTAACCTACGTAGCTGCCGAGTTTTTAATTTGGCCATGTGTGAAATTTTCATATTTTTCTTGTGTTTGTGTGACACTGAAATTTCAAATGTGTGACACTTTTAATAACCCTCATTTGTGAACATAGCTATTATGCCTATTGGGAGATATCTTAGAAAATGCCCTCTTTTTGCAAGTAATTGTCTAAAAAAAAATATAGAATGCTACATTTGCTTTTTGACTTTGCTATGAAGCTCAGAATGGCCGAAGGTACTGGTCACACAAGTCAGGAGCTGTTTGGTAGCTCTACAATGGGCTTCTCACTTTCCTTTCTCCCACCACATGCAATCATGTGATAATTTTAAATATGTAAAAAAAATTCTATTAGGTTTTTTATGCTGTATTTAGAACACGGAAACAAAAACGTATCGACAAAATTAATGTAGAACTTTTGTGGAAAAGTAGTGGACCGAGACTACAGTGTAAGAATAAAGCACATTGTTAAATGAATGTCGAGGACTAGGCCGTATATTTGTCAGCGACATCTGTCAATATATGATCAAAAGCAATGTTATGCTTAGCCTACGACATATGATCTACAGAGCCCACAAAGTACATACACATGTTAGTATATACTAAAGTATATACAATAGGCCTTGAATGTTCAGCCTAACGATATAGGCGTTCCTTTTTCAAAAGGCCTCACATACAGAAATGGTCAGTTGTTTTCCCAATAATCTGTAAAAAAAAACGTTTGTGAGACACTGCAAACGCGCATATAATTCACTTGTACCTTTTTATGCATTTTCAGGGTAAGCCTTTTAAATCTTTGTTGAGCCAGAGTATTTTCTCAGCCTTGGGATGGTAGTTTGCTTCTGCTACTGGACCTGCATGATTAATGTTTCTTCCTTCCGATGAAAACCTGCATTTGCCTATTTTTTTCGGGCTAGGGTAGTTTCCGTTCCGTGAAAGGAAATTGGCTTTCTCATCCGTGAAATGCTGGCATGTTGGACCTGCCATTGAGTCAATTTGGGGTGTAGTTTGATTTTATTTCTATCAGCTAATGTTTGATGACTAATCTTTTCTTGCGTGTGCTCAACACCTTGGTCCTGTCAACTTGGAGTCCCTTCGGGATCTATGGGCCCTATTCACAGAACTAACTTAAGACAAAATCCTAAACTTACTACCATTTTGGTATTCACAGAAGTCACTTACTCATTTTGGTATTCACAGAAGGCACTTACTCATTGATGAGTAAGTGCCTTCAGTGAATACCAAAATGAGTAAGTGCCTTCTGTGAATACCAAAATGAGTAAGTGCCTTCTGTGAATACCAAAATGAGTAAGATGGCAGTAAGTTTAGGATTTTTTCTTAAGTTAGTTCTATGAATCGGGCCCTAAGTTTTCTTTTAATGGCAAGGGAAAAAAGGCACATGGTTTGATGTTCAGGTGGAGGCCTATATGGGTCTCTGCAGTAAACTGAGGAATTCATTTTTCATAATTAACTTTTTCCTTGCATGGAGTGACAGTTTCCTATGCTGT
The DNA here is from genome assembly GCF_964204655.1 of Triturus cristatus. Classification (NCBI taxonomy): domain Eukaryota; kingdom Metazoa; phylum Chordata; class Amphibia; order Caudata; family Salamandridae; genus Triturus; species Triturus cristatus. Next base: position 877,368,341 of record NC_140583.1, read on the forward strand.
TCGCTATCAGGTGAATTACCTTGATGGGTCATTCTCTAGATTTTGAGCAAATTCGGGAAACTTTTTAAACATTTTTGTTCCTAAGTGTTTCTGGTACAATATATTTAATATCCTGCTCCTTTCAAGCAGAGTAACATCTTATATTACTCCATCAGAGCTCGGGGGCCAATGTTTACCAATAAAGGACCTGTAGTCACATCTCCTTTTATTAACGTAGTGCTGAGAGACCTGTGAACTGGAAATACTAGAGGATTCTTAAAAACTGGCCTACATTTCCAATTAAGAGACTTTATTCAGCTAGGAAAAGGCCAAACAACCTCTCAGGAATAACACATTGGTTAAACATTCATTTTTGGGCTTCATTTTGTTTTGAAAATAAAAGAACATCTGTGGGGTTATTTTCAATAAATCCAAATCATCACACAAGGCACAAGAAAGTGCAGAGAGGCCCTCTTTGAGCCTCTAGGTCCAGTAAGTGTCCAAGATAGCTGGTTTCTGAATATCTGCTCAGCAAGACATAGTCAGAGGACTACTAAGTGTGGCTACAAATCCAGGAACATGCTGTCTGGCACCCTGAGTACTGAGGGGCTGTGATGGACCAGTACTCACGGTACAATGGATGGAGGCTGATGAAGTTTGGGGGACAGTGGATGAAGGTTAATGAGGTTTGGGAAAGGGGTATATAGAAAGGTCCCATTAAGGAGATCAAGCCAACAAAACAAACCTTGAGCCTCTGAGGTTGCATGCTCACCAGGCAGAGTCTTGGCTCAGCCCGTCTAGTTATATAGAGGAATGGTTCTTGAGCTGACCTGCGTTTTTCTAGAGATGATTTCTTGGCACTCTGTGCGGGGCTGGCTTTACGTCAATGTGACTGGTGCAGCCGCACCTGGCGCTGACCTCAGGGTTGCTGTGTTTAGAACTAATGTATGGGTTTAAAAACACCTACTGCTGCATTCCTTGTGTGTCCAGGCAACAATAAAAATGTCTAGATAACTGGTGAGTAATCTTCTTGCTAGAGAGAGATTGGAGGATTAATATGAGTGGTGCAAAGAATGTGGGCCATGGGGATCACTGAACTGTGTTTTATGTGGATAGCTCAGTGGGGTTACTGCTTTTGTCACAGAGATCCTTTTGTTACTTACAGCACATAAGATACAGTCCTAATATAGCACCGTGAGTTATGAACCTTCAAAAAAGAGCTCAATCACGTCAATCAGTCATTTGTAGAGTGCGACAAATCACCCCTGGGGGTCTTGAGGCTACGGAGCTGTTTGCTGTTTGGTGGAGGGCTGATCATTCAAACACACAGGTCTTCGGTTCTCTTCTGAATTTCTGGAGCGACGGTGAGCTCATGAGGTGCAGGGAGGGGTTGTCCCAAGCCTTGGCAGCCCAGAACTGCATGCAAACCTCAAAGTATAGGTTAGAACTATATTTGTATCTAGTCTTTGAATATCTATTCCTAATGTCACTAAAAACGGTTTTCTTTTGGTGGAAAGACATTCTTATTAGTAAAGCCAATCCCAACTACTGTGGTACGGTTTAAATCCTGAGTTTTTGCTTCTCCAGAACAAATACTATAATGTTTGTGTGATGTAAAATCCACTGACACACAACACTGGTATGAGTAGCAGAGTAAAATAAATTAAATGCACATGTGAGTTCTACTATAGCGAGATGATGGGCACTGTCGGAGTGTGGCAGTGAGGGAATCCATGCAGAAAGGTGTTATTGGGGTTCAAAAAAGATTGTCACTCCTGGCACCATCAGCACTATAGCCGGCCCTGACTCTGTGTATGCATCGCTTGGCTTATTACATTTGCTGATTGAAGAATCCTTTGAGATTAGGGGCTGAGGAAACTGTCACAAAGGTGAAAATTCAGGAGCGGCTCAGCGAAAAAGGAATACATTGTGGCAAAGGGATCACTGCCCAGTTGGATGCAGGTGGATGCCACACTGATATATCTCTTGCTTTAGGTCAGACGTAGGGACAAGATCGATATCAAAGATGGTCTGGTACAGTAAGAATGTATCAATTTTTTTTCCCAATTTGTATCAAGTTTTTGTATCAATCTGCTTGATTGATAAAAAAAAAAGGAAATTCTCTTCCCAGCAGTGAGCTGACAACACCCCACCCTTCACATGGTCTCATTAGTCGGCCTTACCCCTTTCAGAGTAAACAAAGGTGACAGTAGGTTGTCTTGTTTGACTCTGAACATTTCTTTGTCGTTTACTTAAATGTGATAGTGAGGGGACCTTCCAAGTCAACAAGCTACCTTTTCCCCTCCAACCACAATGTGGAAATACCTATAAGCTAACAATGGTATTGGGCCTTTTACAGTGATGCTACAGTAACAGCCACAATGTGTTCAAATCTAAAAAAAAAAAAGCAAGTAGGACAAGAATGGTCACCTCTTTATGCTCTCTCCTCCACATATTCCCCAGCCCTACTGTAGCTCCAAATCTTCCCAACTTGACTGGTCACTGACAAGTAAAGTTTAAATCAAGATCTGTCTACACTCATGTATATCAAGAAATCGAAACCCCCACCAAAATTTATTTTTGGCAGTAGGAGTAGTGGAGCCTCTAGCAATTTCAATATGCCAGATTGTTGTCTGGCGAGTGAAATATTGAGACCCCCCTGGAGTTGCACCGCCCCATATTCCAGAGATGATTATATAACACCCTCACCGATCCATTTAATTTTTAGCCCACATAATAGCAGTAGGTTTTTTAAGCAGTATTGCTACATCCTTGGTACTACAGGTAAAGCCAGAGTGCACCAGCCGCTGATAATTCTCGCTACATAAAGAGTATCATCAATTTCCAATAAGGTGCATTTCTTATGCTGCATCATTTCTGTGTCTGTGCAGAATATGAAGCATTATGCCTCTTTTTGTGTCCCAATCCATTCAAATTCCACTCTTAATGTGCTCTTGTTTATTGCATAAAACAGTATATGTTGCAAATCCGAATAAGAGGCAACATAATTCAGTGGACCAATGTAGATGCCTCGAGTAATGACATAACTAAAAGCAGTGGCGGCTTACCGTGAGAGTGCTGCGGGGCGGTGGGAGCGAGTCGGGAAAGGGGCAGGGTTGGGGGGTAGTAGAGTCCGACATACGACGGACAGGAGTAAGGTAAGTAATTAAATAAATAAAACAATTTACCTTATGCACGCTGCATCGCCGAGTTTGTTATGCAGAGCGCGCAAGGTAAATTGTTTTATTTATTTAATTACTTACCTTACTCCTGTCCGTCGTATGTCGGACTCTACTACCCCCCCTGCCCCTCCCCAGCCCACCACCCCGCAGCACTCCCACGGCGAGCCGCCACTGAACTGAGAACTTTTAGAACTCGCCAAACAACTCTGCGCTACATTGCCACACAGTGGACTTACAATGACTGACCCAAGCCCCTCATTCCACCCAAAGCACATTGTGCATGTCTCCTCAATATGGCAAGCTCAACTTTGAAACCGCACTGTTTGGAAAACAGCAGCACTGACCAAGAGAAGGAATTAAACTTCTTCACCTAAAACAACCCCACCCTAACTCTATCACATGAAGGTTTGTAACATACAAAATAAGAAAATAAGTAACTCTTTAACTTTCTTATGGGTTTCAGATCAGATGACTTAGCATCATGAATAATAGGTGAGAACTGCATGGAGTTGTAGCCAAGTTGGACCACCTCAACGGATAGTTACACCAGTCTTTCAGAGAGTCGAGAAAATGTCAGTGCTCAGGAAGATTTGAGTAAATTCACAAACCAAGGCATCTTCCGCTTGTCAACCCAGAGTGAAGTCACCTATACTGTAGGCTGTCTTTTACGGGGGTCTCCAAGTGGGACACCCTCAATGTTCTCCCTTCTATGTTGCACACCCTGTCCATAATCTGGTGATTCGAGCAGGTATGCTCTCAAATGTCAGTTGTTCATGCTGCCTAGGTGCTTGCAAGATGATCGCCTATCGCTAAAATTAAGCATGAACGCATTTATTACACTAGATTTTACATCTGGCATAGGGCTGAGCATTCCTATTCTGTGTTCTCTCCTAACTGAGAAAATAGTAGGCCGGTTATTGGGTTGATGCACTGTGTGACCAATTTCTTCATAGACACTTCCATGCTCTGACCCTTAGGCCACTCTGGTACCCTAACTATGTGAGCATTATTAACTCTAGAGTAACTCTCGGTATTTTTTACACGGAACAGCAAATAGTGAGATTACACGCTTGATAGCGTCTCATTTGCTATTTTGATATCCATGTTTGTGAAGAATTTGAATATTTGTTAATCAGACAAAATCAAGCCTGTGCTATTTGGAAGGCATGAGTCAAGTATTTGGAACTAATGGTTGTCACTGGAAAACAGTCAACGTTTCAGCCCTAAGTTGTATGTTTTTGCAGCCTGTGGTATTTGTTTGTTTCAATATCTTGTACAATAACTTTCTCCCCGTTCTTTTTAACTATATGTTGACATCAATTTGTGTGTGGTAATTGTTATATAAATTAAATGCGTTCATTGCTCCATCTGTATGTGCAGCAATAATATATCCTCTCGTTTCCTTTCATAGGTTGTTGAATATCGAAGCGGAAATGACCAACTTTGCCATTTATTATGCAGGAATAGGCTGCTCTGTACTTTTTCTGGGATATTTTCAGGTCAGCATTTTATCACCATTCAATACATGCTCAAACTGGTTGTTAATGAGAGTTGCATAGTAGCCAAAAACTAGAACTAGAGGCCCATGACAAGTTCACTGGTATTAGGGAGTGGAGATATGGGGGCTTTTCAGCCAGTATCTCCACCCCAGTTACTGGCCAGTATGCGTTTCTGGACCAGACAACGGGTAAGACATCCTGGACATTGATTTATGATTCCAGACCAATTTTATTGCACATTTCACATCTGCTTTCAGGATGAAGCAGAAAGAAGGAAATGTGAGGAGAAGCGTATTAGGTGGTGTAGTCGGATGACGTCTGACTCACAATGGGTGTCCAAAGGACATATTTACAAGGGGCGATCGCCATTATTACGTCACTTTTTTTGACGTTCTGGTGGCGTTAACCCCTTTACCTACTTTACGAGGCGGTGTTAAGCCCCTTAATGTGGCTTAATGCCGCCTTGTAAATAATGCCCCTATTCACGAGGCACTTAGCATGAAAGGGGTGGGCAATGGGTGCTGCAGTGAGCGTTCCACCACAACACCCATTGCTTTTTGACACTGACACCTATTTACAAGGCTGGCGTAAATATGGGGCAGCGCCAAAAATAAGACCAGAAAAACGTGGTCTTAAACTGGCGCAATGAGGAGCAATTATTAATTTCTCCTTGTTTTTGCTGTTTCTATGTGTGCTGCATTTTGCAGCACACATAGAAAATACCAAATCTCAACTAGTGATTGTTCATGTGCAGGAAGCGACAACCTTCCTGCATATAAACAATCATTAAATAATGACGATTTGCTGCTTATATATGTGCTGCAGAATGCAGCACATATAGAAGTTACAAATCGCCATTAGTGATTGTTCATGTGCAGGAAGGGACACCTTACGGAACATGAACAATCATTCCCTGCAATGCAGGTACTCTTGCATATGGTGCGTTGGCGCATTGGCGCTAGGCAACTAAATTTAGCACTAGTGGAAATTCAGGCGTGCATCGTATTATTGTAAATACAGCGCATCCCTACGTTTTCAGAATGTCGGAGTGCTGTGTTACCAATTGTGGCGTAACACCGTGCTCCGCCGTTCTGTTGTGAATATGCCCCTTCTCTTTATTCAGCATATGATAAGATATAAAATGTTATGCTGACAGACATGACAATCACATTTTATCAGACCATCCACAGAAGTACAGGGAAAGTAACATGCAACAGCTAGCTAGACCCCAAAGATACCTTCTTTTGATCTGAGTAGTTGTAATTGTTGCATGTTTGGGCCATATCATGGGTCTGCAGCCACAATGAGTACCCATGTCTTGAAGGGGACTCAGGAACACCACTCTGCCTTCTAACTCTTCACCTTTCAACCACAGAGCTGCCCAGGAGTGTGGCTCAGCAACTTTGTGTTGCTGCAGATGCATTTTGCAGTAACATGCAAGACCCGTCACCTTTATGTAGTGGCTGGGTGGTTCCAAACCTGTTTCCTGCAAGTATCTTACCATGACAGTGGTGTCGACCCAGAGTGAGCTTCAAAAGAACAGAGACAATTGGCAAACTGTGACAATAGATCTCCGCAGGACACCCTTCATTTTGTACTCCTATGTTCCTTTTACTCAACGCCTAGGCGCAGATTTGTGGTAGGAATTTTAAAACAAGCTAAATTTAAACATGCCAAAGAGGCTCTAATTTTTTTTTGCAAAAAGTGGTTGACCCCTTGACATTATGCTGTATTATTAATTTTAAAGTTGCGGTGCGATTGAGGGTAACAAGAGAGTAAGCGGGATTGTCATCATCATAATGAATAATTTTTTCTAGTTCCTCTTTTAACTTTGTATGTAATAGCAGTCAGGGTCTTGACAAAGATTTAATTGTATTTTAACTGTTTGTATATATGTGCTTTTATGGTGTTTTTTAATCATCGAATAAAGAATGACTGACTGAGTATGCACAACACGTTGATCATTCAGAGCTCAGAGGGGAGTTTTCGTCGGAGTAAAGGTTCTCTCATTTGGTAGTCTTTTACAGAGGGATTCGGAAACCACAAGTTTTCTTTTCCATAGGCTGGGATGGAACCCTTCCATCTTGCAGAAATATATGATCTAATGCAGATTGGTTTAAATAAGGTTAGCATGGCTAATGTAGGTTGGGTGTAAAAGTTAATTTGTAATTCAGAAATTCAAGAATGATGGATAATGATGAAAGGTTAATAGTTATTGGTTCTGTGGATGTGATGATTACTTTGATTGGACAATCTCAAGTATTACACTGGTGTTTCGGATCTATAATCTTAGACAACCTCATTTAAGCCTTATTCAGATATGAATAATACAAACTGGCTAATCTTTAGGTTTAATAAATGGGATAGGAATGGTGGTGGTGAGGTAGGTGTGGGATTAGCAAGTGCCTCCTCTTTAACAGATGAGTATGTCTGCTCTGGCTTTTTAATATTTATCTGTTTACAGGAAGGTTGAGGCACTCACTATCCCCCCACCTGCCCCTCTGCCACCAAAATCCGATAGTAGTGAGTGAGTCATTTACACATAAACTTAGAAGTATGTCTTTTTACTTAGTCTATTTCTCTCTCTAACAGGCCTGCAATCACCAGTTCAATATCTGCCCCACCGTTCGGCTCCTAAATATGCACACCACACAAGTCTGCTTGTGCATGCATCTTCTTATGTTTGCATAAGGATATCAGTTCAGAGGTGTTTATGGGTGTCAGAAGTCCAGTCATTATTAAGACAAATAATTGTGCTTTAAGATGAAATATAAAACAAAATGTGTACATCAGACATTGCTGATGAGGTTGTACATGCTAATTGGGAGCAGATTAAGGAGTCATAATCTTAATCAAGGAAATAGTGTTTGGAAAGAGGACATTTTGTTGACATATTAATTCAATTATGTTCGTGTATACCCAGAGGAGAAGAATACTTGTTTTCAAAAATCTTCATTTCATCATCTGTTTTCCATTTCATGCCTGGGATTAGCCTGGTATTACATTATTTTAATTATTCTTACCCTAAAATGTTATGTGTCATGTAATCAGCTCTATTGGTTATAATATTAAGACATTTTTTAGAGCCTCATTTTGGGTGTCTCACTAAGGCCCTCATTACGAGTGGCCTCCTAATTCCGATAGGATCACTAATGGTAGTTACTGGACACACTGGGTCTGAGACATCCACTTGTATCCCCAGATCTGCCCTTGTTCATAAGGAGATTTGGAGAGTTGAAAACAGCCGAAATCTCCATGTCAAAATCTGGGTGAAAAGAAGGAATTACCAGGGCCTCGGATCTGGAATTACTGATTCCCTGGTAATACTTTATTTCTAAAGGGACCTACAGGGTAAAGCCTTTAATGGCTCAGATTTTCGCCACCTCTAGAGTTACCAATACCTCAGTATTGGTAACACCAAGGGTGGGTATAATCGGATTCCTTTCCAGGCCACTCATAATGAAGGCCTAAGTGTAATGTCGGATGTATACCCCTCATTTCCCGCCCTCAATTCACTGCCTGGCCATCACACCTCTTCCACAACAACTTGGGGCATTATATTGTCAAAGGTAAGCAAAAATAAAAAAATTAAGGGCTATTTAATTAGAAATAGGGTATGGGTAACCTTAAAAAAATAAATCACAAAAAGAGGGCTAGGGCTTTTCTGCCCATCCTAGACAATGTAATGCCCCACAATGTAGAGGAGTCAATCTGGTGGCCATGTGATGTAGAGGGGCAAAGTCAAGTAAGCTCAGGCACTAAAGATGTTTATGCCAAATGCGGCTTAATTCCAGGTTTTTCCTTGCACAATTTCCTTCTGGTCATAGCTAGAAGAAATTGGTTCGGCAAAACAATGTGGTAAGGTAAATACTGTGCGGAACAGTTACAAATATTGTTTTTGCAGGTTATTCCCCATAGCGCAGTGCAAAAATTGGAACAGGGCTCAAAAACCAACCAGATAGCGTGTGCAAATGGTATTTTCCAAGGGCGGATCCTAAGCTGGTATTCAGGAGCAGAAAGATAGCACTCAATACGTTACATTTTTCATGCATACTACCTATCTGTTTGCAACCTACCATGACCATCTGTTATGTTTCTGTCCGATTTGCACAGATCTGCTTCTGGGTAACGGCGGCTGCACGACAAGTCCAGAAGATCCGGAAGGCATACTTTAGGAAGATCATGAGAATGGACGTGGGCTGGTTTGATTGCAATTCTGTGGGTGAACTGAACTCACGAATGTCTGAGTAAGCTACCATACTCAAAATGGACATCCATTATGTACAGCATGTATCCTTAATGCAGGGTATGAGTACTGGGTCTGGGTGGGTTCTGACGGGATGAAGCCTCTAAGGGGCAGATTCACAAACCACAGGGAAGCCTATTGTACTTTATGCAGTATGTATTGTATGCGCACAATGTGTACATTATGTGTGAATATAGACAGTAAATTCCACAAACCCACGTAAGAGTTGGCTATTATTTTCTTTTCTTTTGATATTTTACCTTTACATGTCACATATTTCCATACACGCTTTGTGCTTCTGACCAATCTTTTTGATGTATTTACGCTAAGTCAATTTATTAGTTTAATGCTCTGTAAATTGTGGCACGTTTATTAGTAAATGTTTGTGAAATTCGCAAAACGTGAATACTTTTGGGCATCAAACACATTTGCATTCTTTGGCCTTGGCCACTCTTAGGGTACTTTGGTTGCTGAAGGTTACGCCCGTGGTAATTCTCACCTCTTGACACTTACTTGCATGCTATGATAATGTAAACTATGCAGCTACATTACGCGCATATTACTCCTGCTTTTGCCACATTTCATCGCTGAATTTTTTTATGTTATATGAGAAGGGATTTGTGAATCAGGCAAATTGCAGACATGCATTTTTTTTAGCTTTTTTAATGGATAATTTTGTCATCCCATCCAAAAACTTTGTGAATTTAACAATAGCAATTCAAAATTGTGTGGGAGATGCATGTTTGTGGATGCAGACCCGCTGCCATGAAGGTAAGTAGCTTGGAGATGCTGCACAGGCACTAGTCCTTGTACTGAACCCTCAGTTCAGGGAGATAGGGGAGGAGCCTGGTGCCTATGTTTTTGCAGTTTTATGAAGCACGCAGTCAGTAATGAGCACTGGAGCACTTTACATGAGCGCTATTTACCTTAGACAACGCCAGATTTATTGTTTTTTTACATGGAGATTAATGGGCCTATTTATGAGCCAGGGTGCATCACGTTTGCACCACATAACCTGGTACATGTGTGACCAAAACCTCAAATGTGATTTATGAAGCTTTGTGTGGCACTGTTGCTCCATAAATCTGGAGTAAAGCAACAGAGCGCAAATCACTGAGTTGCCTTACTCTGCCCTGGCCAGGCATTCCATGGGTGTCGCGTGGGTGTTCCCAGGCAAGTCCCATTGTTTTTGACGCATTCCCAGATTTACCAGAAGTGGTAGACCTGGGAATGTACCAAAAAGATCAGGAGGCATAACGAGGAGAAATATCGTTATTTCTCCTCGTTACTCTTTTTTGGAGGATGAATGATATACATGGAGTGAAGCTGCATCCATAATGTTTGGACATAACACTGTGTTGTTGGATAGACCCTCATACACCCTATTGGTGTCATGCTTCATTATCGTGTCTCATCCTGGTCCTTAAATACCAAGATGGGCTCAACCATGTACCATGGAGCACTTTGGTTAATTCTCCTGCCAGGGGGGTCTTGGACCAAAAATGCCTCAAAACACCAAGGTATCCCTTTTATTCGCAGTGTTCCTGGTATGACTAAAATAATGATGGTGGGGGGGGGTGTCTAGGTAGATAAAGGCCCCACACCCTATTTAAAACCGTCTTTCTGTTTCAGACATGTGTCAAGGTACACATCTGGTCCAGGGCTTTCGTCAGGTCTCAAGAACTATGCCCCATAATAAAGTCTTTGTCTGTCACTCAAATCTAAGTCAGCACAAAAGACAACATGAAACACATATCTGGCAGACAAAAAGGACAGTAGTGCCCTTAATTTGGTCGGATTTCCCCCTTGGATTCCTGTAAGAGAAAAAATAATAAAACAACACAAAATGTGTTCAAGTTTCCGTGGCAACTCACTTCACATGCACTATTTGTGGTACATACATAGGGGCGTATTATGATGGCGGGTGGATCGCCACCGCCGAGCCGGCGGTAGCGATCCTCCCGCCATCTGTACCTGATTTACCCCTTGCCATATTAATATGGCGGGGATACTGCGGCGGACGGAAAGACCGACTGCGCTTTTCCGCCGGCAGGTAACCGCCTGTCATGCGAATCTGGGGCATAATATTGTGGCGGTGCCAAGCAGGCACCACCATCCATATTATGATGTGCACATTTAAAGGCCTTTCCACGGCAGCGATGCCGCCATGGAAAGGCCGGTGGAAATTGCTTCGGGAGCCCATTATGGGCCCCGGGGGTGGGGGGGGCTGCACTTGGGGGTACCTATAGTACCCCCCTACATTGCCATACACAAGGTGGCAGGCACCACGCGGTGCCTGTCAAGTTGTGCATGGCAATGCAAACCTTGCACTTTTAACATTGCGGACGGAGCTGCACCCAGCATCACCGTCCGCAATGTTAAAGGCCAGAATGCGCCCGCCAGTGTGGCAGGCACATCCTAATTGGCCTCGTGGGACCGCCGCACCTCTGGCGGTCGGTCCCGTTTGCCCTTAATGTCTTCCTCTCAAATTGGTGCATCTTTGTGAAAAAGGTATATTGCTCCAAGTGCACATAAATCAAGGCTACACGCAGATTCAGTTCCCACTACATATCAAGCTGGGAATACATGTCAGGCACAGATATGCCTCTGAGCATTAGTTATTTTCCATAAAAAGTATAGAAACGCTTGAACTAATTTAACAATGAATCCGGGCACATTCCTTTTCTTCAGTTTAGCTCGTCAGTGGCGCGACAGTCAAGGACCAACCATTTGTATTAGACATGACATACTTATTGATACATAGAAGTGTGCACTTTGTGAGGTGATTTGTCTTTGAGGTGTTCAAACCGAAGGAAGAGAATAGCTGAATAAAAGAAGTGTGGTGCAAAGACTATTGCTAAGCATCATATTGTTTGAACAGCACAAAGGTGAACTTATTCTACAATAAAGCTTGAGTCCAAGTAGGCTGGCCGACATATTCAAAAGGCAAACGCATAGGTTGATCAATATATCTCGTTTGTACTTTCATGCTATTTCATTGACTGTTTCTCTAATTCTATAATTACCTGGTCTGGCCAATCTCCTCAGTGAGGGTAATGGGATGTTGTGTCACATGACGTAATTGTGTGATATGTACTTGCAGGTATAGAGATTATGCACTTATATGATGAAAGGGAGAGTTAAGGTGTGCTGTTGTGCAGTGTGGTGTGTTATTTTCAAAATCACTGATTGGGGGGCGTGGTCTGGCCACGCAGGAAGATGGCCGCCTGACGAGTGAGCTCCGTCACGGGATGGACCCTTAACGGATATTTCCTACCTCACAGCGGCTTTGGAGTCTTCTTCTTGTGCCCTGCAACAGCCGGAAGGTGGTGGGCACGATTTGGGCGAGTTTTTCGACGATGTGACGGCGAAGCTTCCCTGGTGTTGACTGCCTCGATGACAGGGTTGTGTGGAGCTGCGTGTCTGGCGGGGCCTGTCTGACGTATCTACTCAGGCTGCCTCTTCTTCCTCCTCAAGCCGCGCCTCTGTTGCGAAGAACGCCTGCCCCCATGAAGCCGCGCCTCTGTTGCTGCTGAAAAGCGCTTGCCTCCTTATGGAGCCGCGCCTTCATTGCTGACGACGGGCGCCCGCCTCCTCATGAGGCCGCGCCTTCGCTGCTCCTGACAAGTATCTATCTCCTCATGAAACCGCGCCTTTCTCAAATTGCCTGCTGTAATGTTTCTTTTCAGGAATGTCGCCTGACAGGAGTCAGCATTTTTGACGTGTCGACGCTCAGCTACTGGTAGGATTACTTCCTTCTATAATCCTGTTGTGGCACTTATATCGCTCATCTCATCCAGTCAATGAGCGTATTATCAGGTCAGCAATTAATTTGCGATTCATCACGCTAAACTGTTCTTCCAAGCTGAACTTCTTTGCTACAGTCACAGTTTCGCGCCTTTTGACCTTGGTTACAGCCGACGCTTCATGGCCTCCTTTAGCGTAGTCTATATGTCTTGTACAAGAGTGTGCTTTTTTCCAATGCCATTATAGTGCCCAGGTCAACTCCTTCAGTTAGGCTGTGCTTTTTCTGCTTTGACTATGATTACCTTGCATTCTACAGCCTTGTTCATCTTGCTGTGCATGTAGCTGTGCTTACTATTATTATCATAATCGCGCATATGATGTTTCATTTTATCTTACCTCTATTTACATGCCTTTGAATATAGCGGCAGTTGTTATCATATTAACAAGTGTAAGTAGTGGGGGTCATTAAGCAATGATGTACATTTTACTGTTTAGAAATGCATTATAAGTTGCTTTTAGCTTATTAATGTCATACATATACAGTTACTAAGTGTTTCTTTTGCATGTCTTGGTATTCTTCTGCAACCACATATAAGCATTCCTCAACAGCAAGACAGCTTTACGTACTTTCAAAGTTTTTATCAAACATTCTCCTCAAATGTCTGCCTCTAAGCAAGGAAACAAGGCTTCTAAACCACTTCTTTTTGCAGAAGCCCTCAAGCAGTCCACCAATATGCCAACAAAAGGCAATGCCTCCTCTCCTTCCGCTTCACCTCAGGCTTCGGTCTCTAATGGTGGGCAGGCGTCGGCGGCAGCTATGCAACGTATCCTGCACGAAATTTCCGAGGTTAGTCGTCGATTAGATGACATGCACCTTACAATTACATCACTAGCTGAGGAGACTAAATCAATTAAGACAGAAATTACCAACTTTCATACGAAGTTTGAATCCCTTGATTCTAGAGTTCTGGCAGTGGAGAATCGATTGGAATCTCTTCCAAATCAAGACCGGGACCTTTTACTCTTCCATAGTAAACTCATTGATTTGGAAGACAGAAGTAGGAGAGACAACATCCGTTTTTTTGGCTTTCCAGAGCGCATTGAAGGGCAGAGTTCCAGTGCATTTTTGTGTCGTATACTCCCAAAGCTAACTGGTATTCCTTTCAATCCACCTCTGGAGATACAACGGGCTCATAGAATTGGTCCTCCACGTGATGATCCTACCGCACGCCCACGACCGATTATTGCCTGTCTTCTTCGTCATGAACAAACAAGACAAATATTATCTGCGGCTCGGCTTCAAGGCTCCTTTTCTTTTGAAGGTCATCGCATTTTTATGGCAGCTGATTTCTCCAAGGAAACTAACGAGCGGCGGAAAGCCTTTCTCTCCATGCGACCTCAACTACGTCAATTAGGTATCAAATATGGCCTATTTGACCCAGCACGCTTTCGCGTTACCAAAGATGGAGTTTCTAAGGACTTTTTTGACCCCGAGCATCTTCAGCAATTCCTGGACCGTCTTCATCCTCAAGAAATGGAGGTTCTCACAACACCCTCACAGCAAGTTCAGCCCCATTCATCCTCTAAGTCTTCCACTACATTGCCAGATCGCAACAGGCGCCCTCCTAGCAGCCCCCGACCTCGGGGTAGGGATCTTGAACGTCTTCATCGCTCACAAGAAGATAGGAAATCTGCAATACAATCGGTTTCGGTTGCTACATTTTCACAAGATCTGCAGAGAGACAAGTCACGTTCTCCTCTTAAAACTCCTTCGGATGCGGACTGAATAACTCTCTCACTTATGGAAGTTGCTGACCTTAATACTATTGGCAGTTAACTATAGACTCTCTTTTCTTGAGAAGTCTTATTTCTATTGTTAATTATTTACCACATTTCTCACATGTTTTGCTGTTCTTATAATATCTGCTTGTCCTTTTTTACCTCTTTCTTCCTAGCTTTCTACCTTATTTCTTTTCTCCTTCAGTCTGCTTACTGTTATTTCTCTGCCTAATAATATCACTCTTTCTTCTTCTTATATTCATTGCTTCTCCTGTTACAATTTATTGCTTAAATATTTCTTACTAATTTTGCATTTACTTGGGCGCCTTGGCGTCTAATGGTTTAATTACAGTTTTATTATTCTACTTGCACGATTGCATGTTGGTCTATGTTTATTTATACACGCATTGTATGCTTTATGATATTAGGTTACTTTACATTTAATTATTACTAGACTCCCCCCTCTAAGCAATATTGCTTCTGAATCTCTATTTTGCTCTTTCTACCTTTTTATCGTACCTAGGTTCTTTTTCACAATGTTTTTCTGGGCTTTCCTTCTATACCATTGCTACTCTCCTAATCTTTTCTCTTTTCTGTGGGGTCTTTTCCCGTGGCGGTGCTCTAGTGCGCCCAGACCCGCGGGTAACAGTCTACGGTCTCTT
Organism: Triturus cristatus; assembly: GCF_964204655.1. Taxonomy (NCBI): domain Eukaryota; kingdom Metazoa; phylum Chordata; class Amphibia; order Caudata; family Salamandridae; genus Triturus; species Triturus cristatus. The sequence continues at coordinate 877,383,435 of NC_140583.1, forward strand.
GATCTCTCTTTGCTTTTACCCAATATTTTAAAGTTTTCCTTATTATTGTATCACCTCTCTAAATTTCATCTCCCTTTTTCTTCTTTTATTATTCTTCTGATCGCTTCTTTCATGTATTCCATTTAAATCAAAGTTTCGTTTCCATTTATTTTATTTTTGTTTCCCCTTCTTTTTGTCATTTCTTTTCTTTTTCCTTTGTTTGGTTCAGCACGTTGTTTTGTGTTTCATTCTCCTGTCTCTGATATTTGCGTTGTTCTAATATGGCAAAAACACACTCTCTTAATGCAATTACTTGGAATGTACATGGTCTCACCCATTACATAAAACGGAAGAAGGTTCTTTCCTATCTTCAGACTAAGCATGTAGATGTAGCCTTGCTTCAGGAGACCCATTTGGATGCTCTAGAATCAGACAAACTTTGTAGAGACTGGGTGGGTAAGGTTATACATAGCAGCATTCAACAGGATGAATCCACGGACGCAGGTCCCCTTCGCAAGTGTGGAGTTGCAATTCTTCTTCGCAAGTCCCTTCCGGTCACTGTCTCTAAAACATGGTCAGATGTAAATGGCCGCTACGTTTTTGCTAAACTTAAAATTGGTGATTCTCACGTCTGTGTAGGATCTGTATATGCCCCTACGGGTACCAAGAAAACATTCTTTCTTCAATTATCCCGCTTGTTGCTCGAAATTAATGCATCGCAATATTTGATTGGTGGAGACTGGAATGTGACGCAAGATTCTATTCTAGATAAAACTGGTCCACTAGATAGGGGCAATGCTTCAGATAGAGCTTTGCTAGGTGACATTATCTCAGATATCGGGTTGGTTGACCATTGGCGTATCAGTCACCCAACGGATAAGGAATATACTTTCTTTTCGTCGACTCATGGTACGTTCTCTCGTCTTGACTACTTCCTCATCTCACAGAATGCAGTTAAGTTGGTCACGGATTCCTGTATTCTGGAAGCGGCATTGTCTGACCACTCTCTGGTTCTCCTTTCCCTAGAACTGGGACTTTCTAGTCCTGGACGTAAGCCCTGGCGAATGAATATCCAACGCCACAGAACTCCTGTTGGTAAATCCCAACTGCAGTCACACCTTCAAACTTATCTTTCTAATAATCAGGGATCCGTGACCTCCAGCAGGACTCTTTGGGCTGCAGCTAAGGCTACTTTAAGGGGACAATTAATGCGTGATGCAGCACTCGCTAATAAGCAAAATGCGAGGAAACAAGTGGAGCTCGAACATGACATACAAACCTATTCTCGCCTATATATCACTTCTCCGTCCTTACAAAATCGTAAACTGCTTGAACAAGCCCGAATGGCCTTAAACAGTCTTTTTACATCTAAGGCAGAATACGCCTTACAGAAAATGAAAGGTCGACATTACGAGCAAGGAGAAAAGGCGGGAAGGTTATTAGCCGCACAGTTGCGTCAAAGGGAGGCATCTATGGCCATCCCGGCCATCAGATCTGCGCAAGGACACTTATGCACAAAACCTCAAGACATTGTCAATGAGTTCGCCTCCTTTTATGAATCCCTCTATACTTCTGATAATCGAATGGATTCGGATAAGATGACGGCATTTCTTGCGAAGGTGCATCTCCCTTCTCTTTCAGCGGATGGTAAGGCCATCCTTGAGGGTGAAATAACTAGGGATGAGGTTTCCAGTGCGATCGCTGCCCTGCCCTATCACAAGGCCCCTGGTGAGGATGGGTTTCCTCCTGAATTCTATCGTTGGGCAGGTCTCAATATTATTGACACTCTACATGCCGCATTCCAGGAGGCGGATGCTGCATCTTCATTGGGTCCCCTTTCTAACAAAGCTATTATTGTTGTGCTACCAAAGCCAGGCAAAGACCCCCAGCTTTGCAGTAGTTATCGTCCCATTTCCCTGTTGAACTCTGATATTAAAATCCTGGCTAGTATCCTTGCGTCTCGTTTACGTAAAGTCTTGCCTTCTTTGATACACCATTCCCAAGTAGGCTTTGTACCGGGACGCTCTTCCCGCAACCATTTGCGTTCTCTGGCCCATGCACTGTGGTCGGCTCAACATCTCACAGATGATGCGTTAGCCCTCTCACTTGACGCAGAAAAAGCGTTTGATCGCATCGAATGGAATTATCTTTTCACGGTCATGGAAAAATTTGGCTTAGGTACAAAATTTATTGATAAAGTACGTTTACTTTACAACCATCCTTCTGCTCAAGTGAATTGTGGTGGATTTCTATCTGATTCCTTTACAATTAAGAGAGGGACACGCCAAGGTTGTCCACTATCCCCCCTTCTGTTTCTTTTGGCTATGGAACCTTTAGCTGCTACCATCCGTCAATCTGATGAAGTTTCTGGTATTCCCCTCCCTATTGGACATTCCAAAATATACCTGTACGCTGATGATATTTTACTCACTCTTACTCGTCTTCCTCGGTCGATCCCCTCTCTTCTTCAAATTATTAATGATTTCTCTTCCTTTTCAGGTTATAAGATTAATTGGGACAAAAGTGAGGCTTTACCTATTTCTAACGGTACCACAAAAGCAGCCATCTTTGGTTTTCCTTTTCATTGGCAGTCCTCACGCCTCAAATACTTGGGTGTCCTAGTTAATAAAGGGTTACAAGATATGGTTACAGATAACTTGTCTCCTCTTATCTCCCAAATGCGTCGGGATTTTGATAAATGGAAGGCTTTGGGTCTTTCTCTCTGGGGTAGGGCTCAGGCTGTTAAAATGGTTACTCTTCCGAGATTCATTTACATTCTGGGCATGCTTCCCCTACAGATTCCCTTATCCTTACTCCGGTCAGTAGACGCCCAGATTAAAACCTTCATTTGGGGTACTGCTAAGCCGCGTCTTGCCATAACCAAGTTGAAGGCTCATCAGTTATCAGGCGGCATTGGTCTTCCATCCATTGAACACTACTCTTTGGCGTTACATATTTCCCAACTCTCATATTTTTTACCCGGTATTAAAGACTTGCCACAATGGGTCCAAATAGAACGACATCTTCTATCCTCGGAATCGAATCTTACTCCTTTGTATGGTAGTGGCACTAGTCGTCTTGACCCGAAGAATCCGATATTATCTGCCATGCATAAATCCTGGCAGAGAAGTCATAGGTTGCTAGGTTCGAATCCAAGAATTCACATTAAGGCCCCCCTATGGAATAATTCGGGCATTCGTATCAATGGTCGTATGTTATCCTGGCCTGATTGGCGTGCTGCAGGTATCCTCTATCCGGATCAGCTTCTACATGATGGGGATTTTAAGCCATTCTCTCAGCTAAGGGTAGAATTTGATCTTCCCCTACATCATTCTTCTAAATACCTTCAGCTCCAGCAATGTCTGAAGACCCATATGGGATCACCGCCATGGCTACTACAAGACTCCCCTATTTTATCCTATTTGCACGTTTGGGGGAAATTTAAAGGTGTTACCTCCGGTATATACAAAATTTTATCGTCCCATCTTTTCTCTAAATCTCTTTCACACGATCTTCAGCGTAAATGGCAAGCTCGCCTCTCAATTTCCTTTTCCAACACCGAATGGGATTTGATTCTAGAGAATTTGAACAAGGGAGCTCGTGAATCAAGGCTCAAATTTTGTCTTTTCAAAATACTACACGATTGGCATTGGTCTCCAGTCAAATTGCACAAAGCTGGTCTTCTTTCCCATTCTAACTGCTGGAGATGTACCAATTCAGGTTGCGATATTACTCATATCATTTGTGAATGCCCTAGTATCCAATCCTATTGGGCTTACATTGGTACTACTTTGAATTCCACTATGCCCCTAAAATTGCCACTTACACCAACTAACATTCTCCTGCATGACTTACGCCACTCCCCAAAGCTCTCGAAACCACAACTTCGTCTTTTTCATACCTCACTTGCTACTGCTAAAATATGTATCCTGCGTCATTGGAAATCATCTTTGCCTCCCTCTCAGGAAGATTGGTTGGTAGCGATGATTCAGACTGCCTCACATGAACGCACTATCTATAACCTTCAGGATCAAGCTGACACCTTTCTCCGAATTTGGTCTCCATTTCTTAAATCAAATACAGCTAGTTCCCCTGCTTCTACTTCTACCCAAACACATTAATCAGCTTTTACCCTCTCTTGTCCTTTGTTTATTTCTTTTCTTTTCTTTGCCTTCTGTATCCTCTGCTTTATTCGTTGTAGTGTTCTTCTGTCTTTATCTAATTACTTTCTCTTTGTTCTTTCTATCTATATTTCCCGCATTTCCATTGTCTAAGCTTTTTCCCTTTTCCTCTCCTTATAGGTTATGTCTTTATCATGTATCATCCTATGCCTTGACTTCATTATTACTTCAATTAGTATCTATCTATTTAAATGCATATTTATATCTTATTTATATCATATTTATTCATATGTATATTTCAGCATTGTTTCTTTCAACATGGATCTATTTTCTCTTCATTTTCAGTTGTCTATGCATTGATGTACTTGTTTTATAAAAATTCAATAAAAAATTTCAACACAAAAAAAAAAAAAAAAAAAAAAAAAAAATCACTGATTGGTATTTGTTGGATTTGGCCCTCTTTGCAGGGTCACCCCAAACGTTTTTCTGACTTCATTTATTTGCGTTAGGACTCTGTGCACTTTACCACTGCTAACCAGTGCTAAAATGTCTGTGCTCCCTACTTTAAGCATGGTAAAACTGGCTAAGACCTGATTGGCACATTTAATTTATTTATATGTTCCTAGTCAAGTGCAGTGACAGCTGGTGAGTTTTGAAAGTGGTGAGGCTTAAAATTTGGGGATGAGTTTTGTTGCGAGTAAGCAAAGCAAAAAAGCCCAACGGAGAAAATGTGGGATGGGAGCGGGTGGGTCCCCCCAAGACATTTTTTTTAGATGAGTGGTAATAGAGAGATGGAAGAGCTGGGAGGAGAGGATAGAGTGTGAAGGGGACATTTTGCCGAGAGAAGGTGTGGGCAGAGGGAGGAGGAAGCGTTAGAATGAGGGGACTATAAAGGTTAGATGAAGATGGGAGAAAACACAACTGTAAGGTGACCACAGGTGAGCAGGAAGGAGGGAGAAGTGTAAAAAGGTTGAAGTATGTATTAGAAATAGATCTGGGAGGACATTGTAAAAGGGTGAGGAAGGTGGGAGGAGGAAGCAAGTGCATTAGATGGATGGAAGACTTGGTGGAGAGAGAGACAGGCGGGTCAAATGACAACTCAAAGAGAAGAAGGAGAGAGATAGGGAAATGGACAGATGGGAAGAAGCAGAGAGATGGAGAGAAGATAAGGAAAAATGTGACAGAAAGAAGAGGAGTTAGACAAGTGAAGGAGCAGAAGAGAGTGAGTGAAAGTTTGGAGAACATGAGTGAGAGGGTGTAGTGACAGACAGGAGGAAAGAGTGTGAGTGCAGACATGGAAAGAGTGGACGCAGAGGGTGAAGGGAGCCAGCAGCTCCTGGCACAGCACAATTTAGGTGGTTAGTCAATAAGCGAGAAACAGATGAGCAGCCCCTCTTACTAAATCTCTGTGTATTACTGAATATTAATTGCTGTACTGCCTGCCCCGCCGACTCTGGTACAGCATTTAGCAGACAACCAGCCACTGTGCAGCTTTGTGCACATGGTCAACCCTGATACAGTATTATACACACTCCAGGATGTTTGAAAACACTGGTGTAGGGTCTTTTAGAACAGACGGTCACTCCTTGCACATAGTACGTCTGAGTTAGTTGATATCCGTACCGAGTTATAAAACTGATAAGTGTCTTGCATGTGCTGAGGTTGAAAAGGGTGCAGCAAAAAGCTGTGTCACTTCAATATGGTGGGGCATAAAGTCTACATTTTGCATTAAACACAGGTGATAACCATATATTGCATTTCGATCACCAAAACCCCATTATTTTTAGCATTCTGAGGATCAACCATAAAAAAAGTGAATGGCCTTCGGTATGCTACCATATTCCAATTACTATACCCAGTAATTAGGCAGTGGCGTACCTTATGTAACTGGCCATTTCACAACTGGACAGTCCACTGCTGGGAAGAGCAGAGAGTAACTGATTGGGGGGGATAAAGGAGGCGCTGTGCTTGAATATATGACCCTAAGATTAGACTCGCAAGCCACGAAGGCTAGGCGTGGTCGACAGCAAAGCTTCTAATTACGATCATATGAAGAATCATTTCTCGCCAGTTTCCATTTCACCCATGAGTAACTTCCTCCATCAATGAATGTTCCGCATCTATATGCACCTTGTTTTGAAGTTTATTCAGCATAGTTCTTAGGTCGGCTGGTCATTCGTTTTCACATATGGCTTCACCTCTTGTCTGTAAGACGCTTCACTGGACTAAAGCACCCACTGTAGAGATCTGTGTGAAAACTGAAGACCACAGCTTCACATCTTGCACTGTCCACTTAACATTTCATCATTCCGAGATGATGCAATGACAACCATTGAGTTAGTGAACAATAATAATACTATTAGTGCCTAAAGATGGAACACATCGTTGAGTGTGCTATGTGACTGTACTAATTATTCAGCATTTTGATGCCCTTCAATGTAGGTTTGAACTCTATTAAATCCCAACTTAATAAAATAAATAACAGATTGATGAACCAGCCAGACGAGTCGCAGAATGACAATTGGCACACCGTGCCCTGAATTCATTCCAGTGGATCGGACTTTTTCAAAATAGTCTTCAAGCAGTTCGTTTTGGCTATTTAAACTGTGACGACTTATACGCTAAGGCGGAGAAGCATCGCCCCACTGTTTTGAATTAGTGAAAGAAAGGAAAAATAAAATGATAATAACTTGATGCTATTAGCATTTTATTTTGTCCTGCTGCAGCAGCTTGGCGGGCGGGTGGGGCTGCTCTGCTCACAGAGCGGGGTAGGGGGAGTAGTGGAGGGCACACTGAAGTTTGCATGACGCTTTGGCTGGGCGAGAGAGTTGGCCAAACAATCATGTGTACCTAGCATGTTCTCCACCCAGGCTGCAATACAGCCTAGGCCCTCCTTCCCCGTTTGAGCACCGAACTACGGCACTCAGACCAATCACAATGCTGCATTTCAGCATTGTGATTGGCTTAGGGGAGCCAATCACAACGCAGCCTGTGGGTGCAGTTTTGACCTGCTATTTTGACCTGGCAAAATAGATGATGGAACGAGTGCTGAAACCTTTTCAATCACTCACCCCCAGTCACATATCTGGGTTTATTCCATTGTTCTTTTGCTCACCCCAGTTTGGGCCCAACCATATGGATATCAGTCTTTACCTTGATCCTCATGGGAACAGTCCAGCCCGAACTGCCAGGCCAGGTCCTCCCTGGACTGGAAATAAGCATCCTGGGACCGTTTTCAGGGTTTCACCCCTCAACAGCCCGGCTAGCTTGAGTCCAGTGACACAGTGAGCAAAGGACCCATGTCTGGGCATACCCTTGGCCACTTAGGGCGAACATAGCAAAAACAACAAGATGATGGACGGAGTGCTGAAACTTTTCAACCACTCACCCCCAGTCAGGGATCTGGGTTTAATCTAGCATTCTTTTGCTCACTATGCCACCTCAGTTTGGACCAAGCCATATGCAAATTTCCCATGAGGAACAGCGTCAAGACTGATTTGCATATGGCTGGGTCCAAACTGAGGTGGCATAATGAGCAAAAGAACAATGGATTTAACTCAGATCTCTTGACTGGGGGCGAGTTGTTGAAAAGTTTCATCACTCTGTCCATCATCTTGTTGTGTTTGCTAAAATAAACCTTTTGTCAGGCCAAAAAATGCCCTTTTTAATACATATAATATGCCCAGAGTGCAGGGTGCAGTGCATTTAAAAAGTTGAACATGTACTGTTAAATTTTGCATGTCCTGGTAGTGAAAAACTTTCAAATTCATTTTTACTACTGCAAGGCCGACCTCTCCCATAGGATAACTTTGGGTTACCTTATTACATTTAATAAGTGATATGATTTGATTGGGAGTAGGTAGGAATGTTAAGTTTGATCTCTAAAGATTTGTAATTAAAAAGCCTCTTTAATGGTAAAGCCTGAGATTAAGCCACAATTCTGAAAATGTAAATTTTTAGAAAGTTGACCTTTTCTTGTCCCAACCATTTGGTACCTGTAGCCTATATCCTGGGTCACATGATTAGGACTGGGTGTTGGCAGGAAGGACCATCCTTAGTAGATGGGAGAAGGTGAGCTGTCACCCACCACACTTGCACTTCAAAGGCACTGCCTCAGCACACTAACAAAAAGCTTCAGGCTAGTCTATTGTCACCCAAGACCTTTTGGAGTCAGGGCAGAGGAAGGAAGGAAATTTACAGTGGCGGAGGAACAGAAATGTTGATGCAAATAACTCACCCTTTAAATAATAGGCTTCCCTGAAGGGACTTAGGGCATACTTAAGCAGAGATGGGGTGAGGGGTTTCTCTCTCTTTTTCCGAAAATGTGATCAACTAATATGATACTTGATCACAACAATGTGTTCAAAAGAGAACATACATAGAAAATATTATTCTGTAATGCTGTTCTCTGCCGGATTGTTGTGATACTGTTTATTTCAGCTGACTTAAAATCAATAAAAAGATTTACGGAAAAAGATTACATTGATACAGTAGTACAGTAGGAATGGGCCCGTCCGCAGGGACTGCTAGGAAAAACCTATACTTTATAATCACATTCTATCTTTTAGATGTAAATGGGAGAACTATGTCCTTCACTCCGATGTGGGACAATATTCCCACATCAGTATCTTCTAATGCTGGAAGGGAGCCCTGTACACTCATGGAAAATGCCTCACCATCGAGACAGTTGTGGCAATGTGTGAATAAAAACACCTATCCCTTTAAAAAGAGCACTTGTTCAGCAGGCCTAAGTGGCTGAGATCAAAATACCAGATGTTCAAGCCAAATAAAAATAGAAGAGTGAAACAATGCAAAAATATAGATTTAAATGCAAATGGGTTTTCCCTTCTTTTACTGGAATTGCACACCTGTTTATAAGTATTAATCGTATAAATCTTAATAGAGTAAAAAGTAGAGTGATCTTTGACCAGTGCAATAGAGCTTGTTCAATCTGCTTTGCAGGGAATTGAAAATCAATGTGTTAATGCAAATTAAAAGTAAACTTTTACACTTCCTTTGCAGTGACATTAACAAAATTAACGATGCAATCGCGGATCAAGTGGGGATCTTTGTCCAGCGCTTCACCACCTTCATTGCTGGCTTCCTCTTGGGGTTTGTCAATGGCTGGAAGCTCACCCTGGTGATCATTGCAGTCAGTCCTCTCATCGGGGTTGGAGCTGCACTTATGGCCCTTGTAAGTATTTGTTTGCAATGCGTGTGGCTGGTGTGTATCACTCAATGCATAATATACGGTTCTCCTAGGAAGGGAGTTGTGAGATTGTTGTTTTCTTAAATTCTAGGTTTTGATGTTACACAAATGTTTGTGTTCAAAATCCTTAATAGTGAAGTGAAAAAGAGATGTTAATACTACAATATGTTTGAGGCCTATCATTGATGTGCGTGAAATTCTAAAATCTAACTATTTCCCACTTGGCCCTTCAAGCAACTACAACTGTCATGTGATGTTAGGTTATGCTTTATCATGTTATACTATGCTATGTTATGTTATGTAATGTTAGGTTATGTTATGATATGCTATGCTATGTAATGTTATGTTATGCAGATTTGTAGAGTGCACTGTCACCTGGGAAGTTATCCTGGCGCTGAGCAGGTGTGACTCTACACAAACATATGTCTAATGAGACTACTAAAAAAGCCAGGCCTTCAGTGTCTGGTGGAATTAAAGTAGTCCGGAGGAGGCTCTTATGTGTAGCGGCTGGTCGTTCTTTAGGAGCAATGTAGGAGAATGCTTGACCATCGGATCAGGTTTTCTGTGTTGGTGGGATGTGTACAAGTGGGAGTCCAGATGAGAGGAGGTGTCTAGGAGGGTTGTGAAATCATATGCGATTGTTGAGGTATGCTGGATCAGGGTTATGTAGTGCCTTGAAAGTGTGGGTGAGGAGTTTGAATTGTGCTCATTTGTGAATGGGGAACCAGAATATGTCAAAAGCTGCAATAGAAAATACACACTTTCCGATCGTTGTGAAGGCGGTCATAATCATGAGAGCAGGATCTCCTACTCCTTGTTAGGCGGGCCCTTTCCGCTACGGTGTTGATCGGACGGACACTTGCCCGACCGACATCGTAATCAGGCCCACAGTTAGTGACTAAAAACACTTATCAACACAAATCACATAGTACAGTAATCGAGCCTCCCACCTTCAATATAAAAACCCTATAAAAGTAGAAACCAGGAAACTTTATACTTGCATTTTTTGTTCATCTGATGCTTCATAGCCTAATGTACTAGTGGACCAGTGTTTCTGCACAGTGGTCGCAGTTGTGAGTTGAGTATTATTTATTGCATCTGGAAATTACCGGGTGCATCACTTAGGTTCCCTTTTATTAAAATTGGTCACATACTTTGTATGTAAACTACAAAAATATTGTGTCAAAAATATTGTCGATCAGAATATCATCAAAGAAGATAAGTATATTGAAATATTTGTATACATGGTATTATCTGTAATTTATTTAAAATATTTAAATTACAAAAACTACAAAATAATATAAAATAGTTGTAAATATGTATGTAAATTAATGTATACATTTATATATTTACACCTTAAAAATATAAAACATATTTCAACAATTTAATAATATATGACATAAAAAGTGAACAATACTTAAAAAATTAAAACTAAAATTAAAAAACATATAGCAAAAGAGATATCAAACTTAAGTAAAACAATACTGTAATAATGAAGCCAGAAGCCGAGGTGAAGATAACTCCTTTAATCAAGCCAACCGCTCTCGCACTGGCGAGTAGCCTGTCAACATTCTAAGGTAAGCTTCAGGTGATACCAAGGGGAGAAGGGGTGCGGGGGTGGACGGAAGGTACCAAGGTGGGAAATAAGGAAGAATACAACACATCTCCTTACCCAACATAACGAATAGCAAGGCAAAAAGAATCACACAATACACTGTCTCCGCTAAGCTAGCGGGTGGCGAGAATCTAAGGTGAGCTAGGGTAGAAACCAGGAAAGGGGAGGATACAACACATCTCCTACCCCCAGAATAGCGGAACAAAGTACGAGGAGAGAATTACACCACAACTCGATCCCCGCTCCATACATGCCCATCCTCCAACTCCACCACATTTCTCCCCATGTTCTTTATTCTTGTAGGAGGGAGGAATTTGCTCTGTCCCACAGGTACCCTAGTGGGTTTCTTTATCACTACAGAATCATTGACATTAGCTTTTAAATTCTTCACACCATTTTTCTTGTCATACCACTCTTTGTAACGGGCTTGATGTTGCTGAATTTTTTCCTGACTTTCAGTTCTGTCATAGACAACAGACTTACCCCCCTCGAGCCACAGGGGACACAACTTTGTGCCAGGTTCTCTCCCTCTCAGCACCACAAAAGGGGATATACCCGTTACTAAATTGGGCGCCGTGTGGTAGGCCCACAAACAGTCTCTAAGAGAATTGTCTACGTTGTAACCATTAGACAATGCCAGTTGGATATGGTCTTTGATCATACGGTTCATCCTCTCCACCAACCCATTGGCCTTGGGACAGTAGAGAGCCGTTTTCTCATGCTTGATGGTAAGGTTCTTCAAAAATAATACCATATCCTCAGAAGTAAATTGTACCCCATTGTCGGTCACTAACGTTGAAGGTACCCCTTCATAGGAAAATACTGACTTTAGAAACGCGATGAGGTTCTTGGTCGTAGTGGAGGGGGTAAATTTTACGTTCACCCAATGAGAAGTATAGTCCACCAACACAAACATGAATCTTCTTTGTGGACCTAGGGCATCCATTGGGCCAATTATATCCATGGCCACTTTTGTCCAAGGGACAGTAGGTACCTCCACGGGGGAAAGAGGAACCTTGTGAGTGGACTTTACCGTGTCACTTTTGGCACAGTTGTAGCAGTCCTTAACCTTCAGTTCCACCATTGAATCCATCTTTGGGAACCAGAAACTGTTCCTCATTTTACTTTTGGTGAGGCTCCTTCCCAAATGGCCTTCATGGGCAAGGTCTATTAACTTATTTCTGAGGGCAACAGGTGGCACAATTTTTGAATTGCGATAAATTTTGTTCCCATGGATGTTCAGCTCATTTCTGACTTCCCAGAACCCTTTTAAGCTCTCCATGACCTCACCACACTTTTCTGGCCACCCGTTTACTATAAGACCTTTGAGTATCTTCATGCTGGGGTCCTTCTCCACTTCCTCATCCCATTCCTCCTTAGAGACGGAAGGTGTGAGAATGGAAAGAACAGGAGGGTCTAACGGGTCAGCCTCACTGTTCCCTGCAATGGGAGATCTGGATAAATAGTCTGCAAGGACATTGTCCTGACCAGGGAGGTATTCAATGCGAAAATTAAATTTCTCAAGCCCAAGGACCCATTTAGCTATCCTAGGGGATTCACACAATACTTTTTTGGATGAAAAAATGTGTGTTAAAGGTTTGTGGTCCGTGCGGACCGTGAAAGCACAACCCCAAAGGAAAAGCTTGAAATGGTTAATGGCCCAGTAGCATGCCAAAGCTTCCCTTTCAATTACGGAATAGTTCCGTTCTGGTGGGCTTAAGGTGCGGGAAGCAAAAGCTATGATGGTTTCTACACCCTCTCCCTTCTGTGTTAGAGTGGCCCCTAGACCTTTGTTGGATGCATCAGTACATAGAATGGTTCTCTTCTTATGGTCAAACGGGCCTAGTGCCCGTGAACTGATAATTTCTTTTTTTAACTTGGCTATAGATTCCGAATGATTTTTTCCCCAATTAAATTCGCAATTTTTCCTCAGCAGTTCTCGTAAGGACTCACATTTTTCTGAAAAATTGGGGATGAATTTCGCCATGTACTCGACAAGACCCAAAAAGGATTTCAACTCTTCCTTGTTCGTGGGTACTGGGGCATTTTCCACAGCTTGAACCAGACTTAGTTTAGGCTTTATTCCTTCAAAGGAAAGATTGTGACCCAAGTAATCCACCTCAGTAACTTTGATCTTGCATTTATCTTTTTTTACAGTGAGTCCCGCAATGGTAAGCCTGGAACACACCTTCCTAAAAATGGAATCATGTTCCTCTTCATCCGCACCATATACCAACACATCATCTTGGAAGCACATGCTGTTAGGGATTCCTTCCAGTACCTTTTGCATCATTTTTTGAAATACGGCTGCCGCCGAGGCCAAACCGAAAGGCATTCTACCAAACATGTATGTACCAAAAGGAGTAGAAAATGCTGTTAGTGGCCTAGAATCAGGGTGAAGATCAACTTGATAGTAGGCCATGGAGAGATCTATCACCGAAAAGAACTTGGCCTTCCCCATGGTACTCAACATTTCATTAATGTTGGGGAGAGGGAACCGTTCTACCCAAATGTTTTCATTAAGGCTGCGTAAATCAATACAAAGACGAATGCCTTGTCCATTGGCCTTTGAGGCTATCACGATAGGAGATAACCACTCCGATGCTTCTACAGGATAGATGACCCCTAAATGGCACAATTTGTCGAGTTCTTCCTTCAAAGGTTGTCTTAGTAGTAGGGGAACCTGGCGTGTTTTATGGACTATAGGTTTGGCCCCTTGTCTAATTTTTATCTTATGTTGATAGTTTTTCAATAATCCCAAATCATTAGAGAAAAGTTTGGGGAATTCTTCACAGAGGGACGACACTTCTGCAACTTCTTTAATTATTTTGACTTGTTCCTTACTGTTGGGGTCAAGGATAATGCCAAGTTCCCTTTGGTGACGCCACCCTAGGAGGTTGGATCCAGAGCTGACTAGGTATACTTTACCCACCGTGGACCTCCCTTTAAAATGTATTTGTGTCTCCACCATCCCCACCAACGGAATAGGATCTTTAGTATATCCATGGGGTGAAATGTCAGGTGTAGATACAACCATGTTGGGTTCCCCATCGATCTTTCTGAAATCATTCACATTTAACAGAGTAAATGGTGAGCAGGAGTCAGCAAACATTTCAAATGTCTCCCTATTGATTACAATGTTGCATTTAGGGTAATCATTAGAATTGCTACCAGCCGGACTCTTTACTTGGAACACAAAACTAGGTGGGTCTTCGCTAGGTGCATTGATGGCTTTAACTTGGTGAGAGTCATTGTCCCTACACACTCTAGCTAAATGTCCCCTTCTGTTACACTTCTTACAATGAGCATTGCGAGCCGTACATGAGGGGTTGTTAGCTAGGTGGTTACTACTCCCACACCTGTAACATTTGATATCATTTTGTTCTCTAGGGAACTTAGTAGAAGACTCTCCCCTATGTCTAACTTTAGTACAATTCTTATTAGACGCATCAACTTGTATCGCTGCAACGACTTCCTCAGGAATTTTAATTTCCTTCATACATTTAGCAGTGTGCTCAATTGACTGAGCTATGGAAATAGCTTCTTCCAATGAAGGGTTTTTGGATAACAATTTCTCTTGAATCCTAGAGTTACTTGTACACCTGACCAACTGGTCGCGTATGAGTGAGTCGTTAAGATCTCCAAAATCACACCTTTGAGTAAGACCCCTCAACACTGCTATGTAGTTTTTCACAGACTCACTTTTCCCTTGAGATCTACTGAAGAACTTATGACGTTCTAGGACCACATTTATTTTGTCCCCAAAATGATTGCCTAACTTTAACATAGTTATGTCATAAACATCCAGGTCATCGTCTTCCTCCAACTCGGGCTCTGGCAAGGTTTCATACACTTTGCGCCCATGAACACCCATGTTGTGAAGGAGAAGATGTTGTTTCCTTAGAGCAGAAAATCTCTCCCCACCCATTGCAATCAAGTAGGATTCAAATAATTTAGTCCATTCCTTCCAATGAATTTCGGGATCCCCGCTATCATTTAGGAATGAGGGAGGTTGGCAAATTCCTGGAGTACCCATGCTTCGCTAGGAATAAGATGCAGCCCCTGTTATCAAAGAATGGCCCTCGGGAGTCCAAGGTAAGCAACTGAATATGGATACCAGCTGTAAGTACTTAAAGTGTAGCACTACTTAGTAGTCATGCCACCACTGTCAATGACTTGGGGAAGTAAAGCCCGATGATTGGCCAGAAAAAGTACTGCTGGGGGAGGCGGATGCCTCAGCTCCGTAATACAGCACAGTAGTACAGTAATGGAATGGCTAATGCAGGATTAGTAGAAGTGGTGAAGTAATTTATACCACCACATAAAGTAGCCAGGGACCAAAATATAAAGGATACTTGCAGCAGCGAGGGCGTATGCCCCAAAACAGGCAGGAACTGAAGAAAAAGGACACTGACAACACCTTCCTCCAATGCGGCACCGATCACCTCCAGCCCACTGCAGATCTCCTACCAGCTGAATCCGCGTGACTCCTAGCTTGTTTCCCGCTGTACATCAGCGCCTGTAGAAGCGAGCATCAGTGGCAACTGGTATCTCACAGCAGCGTCAGCCAACAGAACTCGACAACCACGATACTTTACCACTGGAAGCTCGGGGAAGCTGTCGCTCGATCCTACGGTGCCAATATTACTCCGCCCGCAGGTGGGCGAATGAACTGACTGGACGCAGACTGCCTCCAAACCTCCGTCGTCACCCTCCACACGGTAGCTCCGCCCGTTATGGGCGTGTGGAAGCAATCCCGAAGATCGTCCTGCACTTCCTGCGAACTCCGCCTACTTGTGGGCGTGAGGAGGCATTCGTCGTCCGACGCGGAACTGACAGAGGGAAATCCTTGTCAGCTGAGAGGTCTTCGGAAAACAGCTTGTGAGGAGGCGTTCACCATCCGTCGCGGAACTGACAGGGTTGAGATCCTGTCAGCTGAGAGGTCTTCGAGAGGCGGTTTCGTTGTACGACGAAACTGACTAGAAATTCAATCCTCTCACGTCATCTGTCGGGTGACAGGTACAACACGCTTATCAGGATACTAGTCGTCAGCAACTCTCTCTTCACCCGGAGATGGACACTTTATGCTATGACAAAGACACCACTGCCTTCCGTGCTGTCCACTCCTGCTCCGCTTTTTCTTGCTGCACAGTACTTCGAGAGCACACAGGAAAGGGGAATTGGCTTGACCTGCCCCCCACGCAGGAAAATCGTCGCCAGTGTAATAATGAAGCCAGAAGCCGAGGTGAAGATAACTCCTTTAATCAAGCCAACCGCTCTCGCACTGGCGAGTAGCCTGTCAACATTCTAAGGTAAGCTTCAGGTGATACCAAGGGGAGAAGGGGTGCGGGGGTGGACGGAAGGTACCAAGGTGGGAAATAAGGAAGAATACAACAAATACACTTTATACAAAACCAACAAAAATAAAATTCATGTAAAAAGTTACTTTTTTCCATAAATAATTTAAACAATAACTTAAAAAATAAAAAAAATAAAAAAATAACAATCTAAAATAAAAACTAGAGAAAGTAATGGGTGTTGAAAGTGTCAGCTTCACTATTTTAACTTAAATGTAATAAAAATATACTATTTCTACTCCTCACGTAAGCAAAGGCAGGGAAAGTGTTGGACTTTGGGGGGTTACATTTACTATTCTCACTCCAATCTAATCAACAGTAGAAAACGTTTTGGACTTTGGAGGGGTTAGATTTACTGCTCTCCCTCCAATGTAAGCAAAAATAGGGAAAGTGTAGGACTTCGGAGGGGTTAGATTTACTATTCCCACTGCAATCTAATCATCAGTAGGGAATGTTTTGGACTTTGGAAGGGTTAGATTGACTATTCCCACTCCATCATAAGCAAAAACAGGGAAAGTGTGTGACTTTACAATTTCCACTGCAGTGTAGGCAAAAGCAAGGAAAGCGTTGGACTTTGGAAGGGGTAAATATATTGTTCTAAATCCAATCTAAGCAAAAGTGTTTCGAAAGAGTTAGATCTACTTTTTCCTACTCCCATGTTAGCAATGCTAGGCAAAATGCTGGACTTAAGGAGAAAATGAATTCAGTTCCACAACTCCTATTCCAACAACATGGTGTTCAGGAGTCTCTCATTTTGTTAACAATCGAGTGTTAGCGCTCTAGATTTTCATTAGAACCCTTTGGTAAAGCAACAGCAGAGCACTGAGGAATCAACAAAAAAACTGCTGCTGATGTTGGAACTAAATATTTTACTCAGCAGGTCACAGATTTATCTCTTGTGGATGAGAAAGATGTTTGAGAGTTTATGGAAAATGCTCACTCATTTTAGCTTCTGGGATATGTTCCATAATATCCTTAAGAAAATCATGGTGAAGAACTGTTTTCTCTCAAACATGGACATAAAATTGTAGCAGAGAATCAGTATTTTTCACAGGCTAAAATCACATTAGAAATCACCACACTTCCTAAAATTAGCATGATAACACCAACACATCATTTATGTTGTAGCTAAAATCTTCTGTCACCTTTTTTATGGTTTGATGTACGACAGAAACAATAACCAAGGGGAGGCGCTCCCAGATAATTATTGTTGGGAGTGGAGTATCGGCCATGGCTTCACCTCGGGCACTCTGACTCCACCCCGGACAATAACTACTTGGGTGTCCCCACCCCTTTGTATAATAATGCTTAACTATAATATATAAGGACATCATTGTCTTAGTTGCTTTACATACAACATTATCATGCTCACTGGTGAACATTCTGTGCTTCTAACATTTACTCTTTGGGACAGGGTACAGGGATCCAGGTATCTGTGAGCACTCTAGGGTAATTTCTTTAGTCTGTCAGGGGTGTCAGTCTAGGTGTCCCAGTGTCCCAGTGAACTGTTCATGGCATCATGCTTTGGTGGAGCTATTCATAGCAACAAGATATCACCAATAGCTCTGTGAATAGAGCTCCATAGTGTGGTATGGTTAGCTTATTCAGCCCTGATTATTATTCTTTGCATTTTTAAACTATTGCAAAGAGTGAAAATAAATGTCACAGAAAGCAAATAACCAGAAGCCAGGACCACATATGCCAGTGGAACTGCATGCTTTTTCACGAGCATCCATCCATTGTTCATTGGGTGCAAGCGATATAACACTTGACAACTGAGATTAACAGGGCTGTATCCATGCCCCAGCACTGCAGGACACTCCATGCCACCTGAACCAATAACCAAACTAGATATATCTTAGGATAAGGAACAGATCCCCCAACCCCATCTCAGCACCTTGAGACCCTTGTGGGTAAGTAGCCAGCCTATATATGGACTTACCAGGAGAGTTCCTAAGAGGCTCATGGGGGCCACTTAGCCTTAATGTCCAAGAGTGCAGAATTTAGGAGGTGGGGAAGAAGCTGAGAAAGAACAACATAAAACATACATACACCTGTTCTCCAGATGCAGTTCTCCGAATGGGCAATTGATGCCATCGATTCCACACTAGCAAGCAAAGAGAGATGAATATAGAAAGTGCTGCCCAGGGCATTGAAAACGAATTTGCTTTGCGTAAATAAGCACTTAACTGCTGCAAGGAGAAAGGGGGTAAACATGTAATCAGCAATGTAGATGGAGAGCTAAAAGAATGGTGAAAAAGGATGATCAAAGAGACATAGTAGCCAACTAGAGAGATAATCCTGGGCATAAGGATATAGATTGCTGCAGGACAAAGATATGACAAGAACATTACCACATTGCTTGAAACTGAGACGTTGATAGACACTTTAGAGTTTTAAATGGGTGAATAACATTGACCTGATATGAGAAAGCTTCAACCTCAGGCCAAAGTTGGTGAGACCCTAACGAAATGAGACAATG
The DNA here is from genome assembly GCF_964204655.1 of Triturus cristatus. Lineage (NCBI taxonomy): Eukaryota > Metazoa > Chordata > Amphibia > Caudata > Salamandridae > Triturus > Triturus cristatus. The sequence goes on from NC_140583.1 coordinate 877,402,198, forward strand.
GAATTAATGATTGTAGTCTCACACACATTCCATAGTTTTGAAGCTAGCAGTAACTGAACCCTTTTGTCTCCTGATGGACTCCATAGACCTCTGATGTAAGTGTTAGAGCAGATTACACTGAAGGCTGATTTAGAATGTTGTGTTCGCAGTTACACACAGACAAATAAAGACATGTAATACTAAGCTCTGTGTGTGGCCTAATCATTGGCAGGTACCCAGGCTGGGGAAGGTGCTCCAATTGGTGACAAGACAGGGGTTAAGTTACTCGAAGATCGACAGTACTCTCCCAGCGTGTTTGCTGTGGTCCAAGCAAACTGCTTGTGAGTGCCACATGTGCCATTGTCGAAGTGCAGAATCAGTGCTTAATGCACGTGGAGTTAAAGGATAGCTCCAGCCCCTGTGAAGCAGTTGAAGATAATGAAAGCTTTGCAGAGAATGTACACGTCATTGACCGAGAAATTATGGCCAGGCCATACACAAAGGTACTAAGCTGCCACGCAAGATATAAGTTATATGGAGTGTTAACACTGAAGGAGGTTACAACCAGGTTTTCAAAGATCAGTCATTGATAATTGAAAATTTCAAAATAACGCTGCGAACAGAAAGTGCAAATTGACTTTCAGAAAAGAAGAAATAATTGACTTACCGAACTCATTAGAGAGAGTCATTGTATCAATGCACTCGGTGAAGTGGCTTAACGTGACGTCCCCAAGGTTGTGCTTACTGACCCGTCCATACCAAAAGTTGCTTATCCTAAAAACTGCTGAGTGGGGCTCAGAACAACTTCACAAGTCTTTGAAGAATACAGAGCCGAGAGTGACTCTCTGAATAGTGAAACTTTTCAGATGGCAGGGAAGAAAGTCACGTTTCGAGCTATCATTAAAGATGATCACAAGGCCTCACTGATGAGTTGCGTAAACCGAGTCACAGTGATCCACCAGAGGTGTCATTTTGTTTCACACTGGTTCCTCAAAACCAACACTACAGTTCGTTACCGCCAAAAAGCAATAAATTGGCAATAGATGGATTGTTTGGATAGAGATGTTTGAAGATTTCATTGATGCACTTGAAAAGACTGACAAAAGGATTATCAAATACCTCAAAAACCTTGCTGGTGATGGTGTAAAAGAAGTCATAAAGAAGATACTGTGAATTGACGAAGAAATCACTTACCTCCAGATTGAAGAAACTTTGAATCTCAAGTTTAATCCATTGCCCAATGTGGATTACGAAAGATACATTTTCAGTCAAAAACAACAGAGGTTTGGTAAAACTATTGAATAATTTGTGGAGAGACTTGACACACTCATCAAGCACTGTTAGTTCAATTAATTTATTGACGAAGCAGCTATACGACTTTGAGCTATTGATGGATGCTTGCCACATTCATTCAGACAATGAATGCTGAGTGAAACTCCTAGCCTGGAGTGAGTGTTATGGCTTCCAGATCTGAAGAGTGTGTCAATAGACAAACTGCTGACATGGAAGCTGGAGGTGCCCAGAATGAATCTGTCAGGAGTGTGAAAAGTAAGCCAAAGCAAAAGACTGAAGGACACAAGGTGACGTCTACATGTAAAAAGAAGTGGTGTTTTAGATGTGGATTTTCATTTCAACACAAAGTTAAATGTCCCGCCATTGGACAGATATATAAAGGCTGTGGGAAGGAGAACCATGTTGTGACAGTTTGCAAAGCAAAGGAAAGAGCAAGTGCGCCAGGGCATGAAGACAAATTGGTACCGGTTCGTTCCAGAAGAAAAGTTCGAAGAGCACCCTCAAGGCCAAGCGGTGACAACAGTTACGCCAAATCGACACTGACTGAATTCCATTGTCATCTAAATCATCATCAAACAGTTCTTCTATATCAGTATCAAGTGAAAGTGAAGAAGATTGTTGTGCCATGTTGATGTGTACCTCAGAAAAGTGTGTGCATGTTGGACTAGCCGCATGTGAAGAAAAATGTCAGTCAAAGAAAAGTTGATATGCCAACGTTCCAAAGTCATTCAAACATTGTCTGAAGACTACACTGAAAGTAAGTGGTTGTTCGATACCTTTCATTATCGACAGTGGCGCTTCGAAAACATTATTCCTGAGGAGAAATATTATGAATTGTCTCCATTACCACAACTTACACCAATTGAAAACCAAAGTGTATACATCGGCTGCAGTGATGCTCTTAAAAAAGTCAGGTTCATTCTTTAGCAATAATGAAACATAAGAAATTGAAGGTGCAAGCACCCATCCATGTGCTTCAAAGTACAGCGTCAAGTGCCTGTCTACTCATTTCATTTCATTTTAAATACTTTATTTCGCTCAAATACCTTAAAAGCAGCAAGAAAGCATATAGCATCCAATTGTCAATAAACAACATCGATTTTAGAAAACACATTTTAAGATCATTTGACCTGATTTCAGAAATATAAATATAAGATTTCATATAAAAGCTTACATAGAATATAAGGTAGGATGATTTTATGAAAAAAACATTAAGGGGCAAATGCATCATTGTTTTTTGTGGTTGCAAAGGGGCAGATGTGCGGAATCTGACACTTTGCAACTGCAATTTTTGCATTTGGGATGCATCATCCCAAATGCAGAAATCACTATTTAATTAATCGTAACATTTGCGATTACTTAAATTGCAATTGCATTTAGTTAATCGCAAATTGCGAATCCCTAAATGCAATTCAACAAAAGAAATGTGATTTTGCTTTTAAGAACGCAAATTACCATCAACTTAAAGTTGATGGTAATTTGCGAAAACTTTGAAAAATGCACAAAGGTTTTTCAAAGTTCTATGTTACACACCCACATGCCCTTGGGGCATGTGGGTGTGCAACATGTTTTTTAATTGCACTTTCAGGGGTGCATTAGGGTGTCCTTTTGACACCCTCGCACCCTTGAAATTGCATGCGCAATTTGCGAGTAAGTATTTGGTTCATTGATTCCTAAGGGCCTCTAGGCCCATAGGAATGAATGGGAAGCCATTCACTATTTGCGATTTGCTAGTCGCAAATAAGGAATGTGTAGGAATCGCAATTTATTTTGCGATTTCTACATGTATACGGAATTGGGATTCCTAAATTGCGATTTCTTAAAAATCGCGATTTAGGAATCGCAATTCCTAACTTTGAAGCATATGGCTCTAAACCTATAATAAAATTAATGTGTCCTATTTTGTGTTAAAATTTTGGTGTGTACAAAACAGCAGGTATACTTAACCAATGTACACTGAGATCAGTGATAATTCTCCCATGGTAATAAAATGATAAAGGTGCAATGTGCTTAAATAGCAAATGCTATTGTACAAGCTACTCATCGTGGCAATAGAATCAGTTTTAGCCTTGGATCTAATTAGATTTTGGGATCGGTACAGGTAAGTGTCACTTGATTTATGATCCTAATGCAAATAGGCCAAGGGGACACAAGAAATTTGGCAACAGAAAAAATAATGCACAGTTTTGTGTCTGATCTACAGATTCTCAAAGCCAGTTTATACTGTTGGATTCCCAAATATCAACAAAGAGACACAACCCAGCACCGGCATACTAATTTCGACCTTTCGCCACCCCAAAAAACACATTTCACCATTTTAATTGAAAGAAAATTAATAGACAGGGGAGGTTCCCAAAGATCAGTCATTTCCAAAGTATGGAGAGTCTGCTTGACATGCTTCAGCCATGGTAGTGTGGTGACACTCCCTGCCATGCTGAGGATATCCGTCAGCCCCAGCCTAGAAGGTTTCAGCTCATCAGCCGACCATAGCCTTAGCCAGTACAAAATAGGTTTCAGTCTAACCATGGCAGTAATTGGTTGAATATCCACATCCATTTTGAAAAAAATTCAGAGTGTTCTTTGAGGAAGTTTGAGTGCAGTCCTCAGGAATCTATTTTCAGTGACCCCCTCGGGGTCTCTACGTTACTGTAAACCCAAAGTTAAGAACCTTAGGTAGCAGCAGCCACTCTCTAAATTTCAGATAAGGGAGAAATCGGATCAAAAAAATAATTTTTCTTTGCAAAGCTCAGTGTGGCTTCTGCTCTATGTTGAGGAGAAGCAATCTTATCTTGGTGATCTGGCTATTCCATATGCTGGTACTAGATAACTGTAGGCCTACATAATCAAAGCCTGCTACCCTCTCCAGGTTTTCACCCTCCAGTCTCACAAGCCCTCGAAAGTGTTGATGGGAATGTAATGCCATACATTTGGTGGCTAACCCAAGATTAATACAAAAAAACTGAATCTGTCAAGCAGGTTCTATCAGCCCCTTGGAGTTTTTGACAAAAAAGGGTGTCGTCAGCGAACAGCAGAACAGTGATCTTGGTGATACCCAAAGCTGGGGAGTCATTTTAGCAGCCTGTTAAAAAATGGACACAGCTATTTATGAATAGCAAAAATAGGTTAGGGGCAAGTACACACCTTTATCAACCGATAGGCAGTCTGTTATCTACCCTTTAGGGCCCCATCTGACTTGGGCATAGTTGTTGGTGTGGAGTTGTACTATAATTTTCAATAAGGCAACCCCAGGTCTTTCAGTTTTATCTAGAGTCTATCCCTAGGGACCATGTCAAATGCGGTCCTTAGATCGATGAATGCTACATCGAGACTTCCTTCATTTATATGCATTACTTTCAATCTCAGAATATGAATTCTGAAAACGTGGTCGACAGTTCTCGTTTTGGAATAGAACACTGCTTGGAACTGGGATAGTGTGCCATTATGTTCTATCCAAGAGTTCAATTCGTTCAAAAATTGTTTGCTGAATATCTTTGGAGCCGTGTTGATCAGGTTCATAGGGCGATAATTGGCTGGATCAGATTCCGGGCCCTTCTTGTAAATGGGGACTATCTAAGCTCCCCTCCAAGTGCAGGGAATTAGTGCACCAGCCAAGATGGCATTGGCTATTCTATTTGGGTATGGTTACCAGACATCTGGCTCTGATTTATACAAGTCCCCCAGGATCTTGTCTTGCCTGTGGCCTTGCATGCTTTCAACTTCCAGATAGTGCGGCGTGTCTAATCAAGGGTGAAGGATGTTATTACATCAACCATCTCTCAGGAGGACCCTAAGGACTAATCTGATGAGGAAGTCAAATCAATGAACAACACCTCCCAGTGGTAGCATCATGATAAGTGTTAATGATGCTACCCGCAGTGTAGAGGGATTGGAAATGGGTAATCGAATCCTGAGGTAAAACCTTAGGCTCTGTTCTCATTATATCAATTTTGCCACCATGACTAAGCATGTGCCAGAACATTGCCTGATTCCTATTCTGGATAGCATCCAGAATATCCCCCCACACAGAGGTGTCCCAAGATATTTTGGTCTGCTTAAGGGTCTCTTTGTATCTGGCCCTGGCCACCTGGATTTGGGATTGACAGCCACTTTCGTACCTGAGCTGGACTTCCATGTCAATAAGGGCTGGCCACGAATAGAGGTCTAGGAGAATGTAGTCAATATTACTCTTGCACATTCCCCTTCTAAATGTAAGTTTCCTAGTTAAATCTGAGGCGGTTCGGCCATTACAAGCTCCCATATGGCATTATAACAAGAGGTCTATTATCTGCACGGCAGCCTTAGATGTGAATGGTATACATGAGCCTGTTGGGGGATACACCTCCGCTGGTCTCAAAGCTCCAGCTCAAGCTCCAGCTCCAAACATATGTTGAAGTCACCTCTGACTGCAATGGCTGAGGTTATACTAACCAATGATATACACTCTCTCAACAGTGATATGACCGTGGATTCCACAGTCTTTGGAGTTTTTCTGTTATAGGCATTTGTAGGATAGTAGGATCTGCTTCTTATGGTTACCCACACTTTTTGGTTGATGTGACACTGTTTTAGACTAGTCTGACCAAGATCTTGCTAATCAGGACCCCAGTCTATATGCTTTCTCCCTAAAATGTTGTGTTCAGTAACTAGGTATATCCCAAATTGGATACTGGGGTATCTTTGTCAGTCCCTATTATATGGTACCCATGTACCCAAGGCATAGGCACCTCAGAAGTCCCCCATGGGCTGAAGCATGTATTATTCCACCCACGAGGGATCATTAAAAATGGACCTACAGGCCAGCCACTGCAGCCTGTGTAAATTGGTGCTTGCACCACTTACTAAAGATATAGGTTTACTATTTCTAAGGGTCACTGCACTTAAAATCTATCAGCCACCCCTATAGCATGCCTTTACAATCCTGAGGGCAGGGTGCTTGGTTCGAAGTGAGAGGGCGCCCCTGCATGAGCAGGACACCCCGGCAGGCTACGGAATCCATTCTCCCGGGTTGTCAGTGAAGTAGCCATATACTATATGGAGGGGCACCGCGTAATTACTATCATGTTTATTATTATTATTATTATTATATTATATTATTATTATCATGTTTGGTATCAAACATGTTGAAATCATACCTCCCACACCGTAAAGGGTGTGGGAGGTATGAGTGCGAGCACTGGAAGAGCCCTCCGTTAGGCTCTCAGTGTTCCTGGTACCAGTCTTCTTGACCCGGACAGCAAAAAATGGTTGCTGCCGACCAGAGACATGTTTCTGCCTTCCTGCTGCTGAGTCAAGCTTGAGCAGAAAAAGGTGGAACAATAGGCATCCTGTCACAGGAAGGTGTGACCACCTCCCAGACTGGATTTAGTGTATTGGGGCTGGGTGGGTGCGCTTCCCAGCAACTGAAAGTCTGCTTGAGGGGCACATTTGGTGTCCCTGTGCATAGTCCAGTTCAAACCAGTACGGGGAGGCGTTGGCTCCCACTATGGTGCGAAACTGGACAAAGGACATGGGAGTGAACTCCCCCCTGTTCAGACTCTCCCCTTGGAGGGTCCCCAGAATCGTTCCAACCATTTCCTTAGGGTACTTAAGGGCTTACCTATGTGTAGGTCACTAGATTCGTCGTGGGATAAGATTCAGAACAGATCAGCTGCGGTCCGTGCAGGTAACAGCGGTGGGGCGGTGGGACCATGTGTGGGAGCGGGGTGTGAGGCACGATGCTGAGGGAAAATTAAATAAATAATTTATTTTCCCTCTGCATCGTCCCTTGAAATCCCCATTCATGTGGCCCCACCGCTGTTACCTGCACGGACTGCGGCTGGAACAGATACCACTGCACTTCTACCGTCTGGGCACTCTGGACTTCACTGGACGTCGTTGGGACCTGACTTCGCCTACCTTTCTGTCTGCTGCAACTTCTGAGCCTGGGTATCATACAGAAATCTTTTTTTGTTTTTGTTTTTTACGGAGTTTTATATAGCGCAAACTTGACCCGGTATTGGGTATCAGAGCACTTTACATAGCCCCAGTTGCATTACGGGGAGATTAAGTGATTTGCCCAGAATCACTGGATGTTCGACGTCATTGCCGAGACTTGAACCAGGTTCCCCAGAGTCGATGTCGACTTCCCGAGCCGTTAGGCCAACTCCTCTCCCAAGACCTGTGAAGCATCAAGGACTACCAAAGTAATCTCCCTTGGAGTGAAGGAGTCACTCCCCTGCATTCCCAGGCACCAAAACACTGCTGACCGGTGTGCTGATCCCATGCTCCTATGGACTCTGTAGGGTTCAACAATACAGGAGGTTGGTTTCTACGTCCCTCGAGGCCAGAGCTGTCCTCTCACCGAGTTTGAGGCCAGAATCCCTTGTGGCAGTTGCAATACCCTAACCTCTGTGCACCGCGTACTTATGCAAGTGCAAATGCTTGTTGGCAATTCTAAAGCAAGTACATTGAGCTCCAAGTAGCCCCAACCTCTGGTAAGTTCTCCTGCACATTTCTTCAACCAACTTGCACCGTGTGCTCCGTGACCTGTTGTTTTTTAAAGCTGCACTAGGTCCTCCTGCGACTCCAGTGCCTTCGACCTGTGAGTCCTGTGGGGACTCAACTATGTCTTCTTTGGGCTCCCCTGATTGCTCTGGGATTGCCCTGACTCCCCTGCTTGTGGTGAGTCTTCTGGGCCTTGCTGGTCCTCTTCCTGCAACTTCTTGCGTGGGTTGCTTTTACCAAGGCATGTTGGTGCTCTGGTCGGACACCGACCCCATAGCAGTCGACATCCTTCATGGGACAGCTCGTATCCGGCTCCTGGTCATCCTCAGCATCACCTGGTCCCCACAGCTGCAGAGTCAAGGTCATCGACATCTATCCTGAAGCACCCAACATTTGTGGGCATTCATCTACAGAGCCCCTGGTCACTCCCTAGTGATCCAAACTCTGTCGCCTCTGCTTTTAGGTATGCATCATCAAGAATCCATGTTTGGATTCCTACAAACATTTTGTCCTCTTCCAGCAGTGGCACTTTCCTGAAGTCCTCCATTGGGTTCAATGGCGGTTTCCGACACCAATTCACACCTATGCACCCGGCTTCCCTGGTGAAGTTAACATGGGTACTAGGGTATCCACAGGTGGGGTGGCTCTTCAACCTTATGTCTTCCACGGGGTGTTTTCAAAGTCCCTTGGGAAGGGTCCTTAATCTTTAAAAATCCAACCGTGACATACACGTAGAGTTGTAGCGAGCCCACAGTCGTATTCTCACACTGCACGAGACCTCGTGGGGTCTCTGTCTACTTACCTTGAGTGGTGCTTTGGGTCCCCAGCGATTCTACAGCCTCTCGACATTGTCCTGACTCGAGTCGGGGTTCTTATACCACTTTCTTAGTATATTGTTTGGTGCACCACTGGGGCCCACTGTGTATTAGTGTTATTTACTGTGATTTCTTTGCCAAACTATTGTGTGCTTTGTGTCTAACTCCTTGTGGGAGATACTGTAATGTACTAGAGAGTGTTATAAAATAAATACATATTTTTACAAATACTTTGTGTGTTTCTCTTCAATTTAATCCACACTAAAAGATTGCATTCTGGTAAAACAAGCTGCTTTACACTCCTTCAAGACTAAGCCTGCAGGCTGCTCTCCACAGCTATCACTTAGAGAGCTTTCTGTGGTTTTCTAAGGATTCTTAAATCACCATAAGGGTTGTCTGGACTGGTGCAAGGTGCCTACTTACATTAGTGGACACCATATACCAGGCCAGCTTCTCACAACATTATACAGAGAAATGTATTTACTATTCCAAGACAGGAATTCCAGCACTAATAAATCATGAGTATTGATATTTATTTGTTTCACCTGACACCCTATTGGAGTGCTAACCCATGTGATAAGGCCCCCGGAAGATCTGCCAGCACGTGTTTCTAGGGTCGGTCTGCAAAAGGTTTTAAAGCCTTTTCTGTAAGATGGGACTAGATACCATGTCTCCTACAGCATGATTTTGTCTGCTTTATCAATAAATCCCCCCCAGTCTTGGTAAGGTAGTTTGCTCCTTAGCCCTGTTATATTCCATGAAACTACTCTTAAGGTGGCAGTTCTAGGGGAATTAGCCATCCAAGGTCCTTGCACGGACGTTGTTAATGGTAATGGGATTCTGTTTTGTGAAATAGGAATGTGTGCATCACCCTCCCTTGTGTAATAGTTAATGGTCGATTCAGAAGCAGCAGATAATGGTCGAACCGACATTATCTGGGGTAATCCCTTGATATAGATTCAGTTCTATGCATTCTAGTCCACTGGGGAAATTGCCAACAAAGATGTCCCTGGTCAATCACTAAATAAGGGACATAGCTCGCAATTTCCCTTTCCTTTTTCCTTTTTAGTGCCAGAGGTTGCATTTTAAACTGAATTTGGGAATTTGCTGGCGGAAATGTACAGGCAGCAAGAGACAAATGGCCATCTACAAGGTGTGTGGACTCAAGTGGCAACCTAACATAATCAGAGTTGTCTATTTAAGAGGATTGATGGGATGCTCCAAGGATATAAGAATGGATTAGACTGTGGCATTCTTAGGCACCACTAATCCATTGAGGGACCTTGTTTAACAATTATGCTTCGTTCTCCCTTTTGTGGTAAATAAAATATTACGCTCTATGTATTTCAGAATATCAATAAGATCATGCATAAAGCAAGAGGCTGAGTCTGTGGTATCAGGTTCATAAAGGGATTTATTCCAATAACTCGAGTCAAAGGGAGAATATTTCCATCACCAAAATTGGATCTGGAAAGGGGCTCAAAAGTATTCTCAATATTCTCAAAACATTATTCACAGAGTACAGTATATATACATTTCTCAATTGTACGTAAGCAAAAGAGCAAGAGAGAATGAGATAAGAGTATGTGGGCGTGTAAGTAGGCGTGAAGGTGGGCGTCCATGTGGGCGTCCACTTGATGATAATGGGTAATTTGTCATGTGTGGGTGGATACCTGGAGGGGGTTGCGTGATCTGCTGGAATTGTACTGGAACTTTGCCTTAATTGTGCTCAACTCGAGCATGACGTGTAACTGACGTGGGGCTAGAGGGAGAAAGGGACTTGACATTTAGCTCTACATGTGGAGACAAAAGTCTGGGGTTATGTCAACCTAATCCCAAATCATATCTAACATCCTATGTTTAAAGAACTATGTTATCCAAAAAGAAAGGTCTCTCGGAGTAGAACCTTATTCTATACTGACTATATTGACTGTGAGTGCGTGTACAAGCGTCTAAGTGTCTACACAATATGCGGGGGCAGAAATCGTCCATAGTAACAGGGCTATGAATTACTTGCATAAAGACAGAGAAGCCGGGCCTTTGCTCGGTAGCTGGCAGGATGTTTACTTAAACTACTAGACAGGAATGCATTGGGCAGGGAGCGGAGCAGATAATTTCGAAGGTGAAATACAGTTCTTGGCAGGCGACGGGCTGGATCAGGCACCGTTAGCCGCGCAGGGAGTGAGACAAAGTTCATGGTCACAGATGCAGGCTCAGACTGGAACTTTCAGAGGCAGAAGGCAGGAAAAGGCTTGATGACAGAATCAGGGCCTACTCGCCTGGACTGAAAAATGGGATAAATGAACCATATAAAGCCGGTGGCCTTTCGTACTTAGGAATGGAATATCCGGCCCATTCATGGCGGATCTGAAAGAGGACATGTTAACGGTGGACGCACATGTATTTGCGTCTTCATAACTGGAACTGGAGGGAACATACATGTACTTGTGATTTATACATGAAACCGTTGGGGTCCAAGATAGGGGACATAACTGATCATAAAAATCCATATTTCCACATTCCCTCCTTGTCCCCTACTTGCCCGTCAAGAGATATCAATCTTCATCAATCCATTGATCTGTTCATATAGCATCATTTGTTCTTCTTTTTTCTTCTGGGACGAACGAAATCTTGGTGGTGGAATACACGATGTGGCACACAGACCACAAATCGCTGGTCCACATTGTAGGCATAAGCAGCAACTGAATAGTATGAGAAAGCCAATACCTAGGAAGGATAGGACCCTCCATCCAAAGGTAGATAATACACTCCAAAACCAACCGGACCAAGTCCAGGTGCCTGGATTCTGGTGTATCTGGCTTACAATCTTATGAAGGCGAGTTATGGCTTTATATACAGATGGCGAATTTTCTGGTATGAAAATGCAACAGATTGATCCGATGACCCTACAAGCTCCGCCCCTATCGGCCAGGATAACGTCAAGGACAAGACGATTTTGAAGCACAACAATCCGCATAGCAGACTGCTCTTCTGTTAAATTGCCTAAGGCGGAAATAGTTTCGTTCACTACTGCTTCAAGGGTTCTGGTTAATCTACGTATCAGCTTACTATTGGTAACTGTACCTATATAGGGAAAGAAACCTTTATTGAAATCTGTGTATTTTTCCCATGCTGTTTCAGTGTAATCGACAATTGGGAGATCTCTCTGCTGTCTATTGTGTACTAAATGAGTATTTCTATGATAATCAGGAGGAGCTAGGAAAACAGGTGGTAGGAGGAATGCTATGTAACAGGTACCATCCCAATCTAGAGGTAGGCGTATATATGCGGTCTGGCCACATATAAAGTAGGAATGACGAGAAGCTCTAAATGTAGACTTGCCTTGATCACTGAATTTTATTACAGTGGTGCATTTACTATGGCCCATGTGTATGGAGCCATTCTTTCTTATACATAATTCCCCTTTTACTGGGAATACGGACATGGCGGGCAAGATTGGTGTAGCTTCAGATTCAACGTTCAGGATCATGAGGTTAAGTGTAAAATTACCTAATCCATATACTTCATTTCTTAGATCAGTTCCTGTTCTTTTGGGAAGTCCCTCCTTGTTAGGGTAGCAGACTTTAAGCAAAACTAAGTTCAGGTTTCCCCATACCCAGTTGTCTTGATAAACTGCGGAATTCGAATCTAGGGAATTAATCAAACTAAACCATGCTCCACAGGAGCCATTGTGTGTGAACGGATAGAGAAAGAGGGGCAAAACTCCCTTATAGTTCTGATAGGGGGGGGAGTCGGCCACAGACCCAGCAGTCTGTAGCATTGCTAGTCTGATGTGAATGGTGCAGCATCTGAATAAAGGTATTGTTGCGTAAGGCAAGTCGATATGATAGCTCATAGGATGGCAGATCACTAAATGTGTGCTTTATGGTATCATTAGTGGAGGAGTATAAGAGTGAGGCAATAGGAGGAAAAATAGCATGTAGTATTAAGCTGATACATATTATCGTGATGCACATCTTGCTCTTTTTTTTTAATATTATAGTCCAAGATCTTATGCAAGCCAGAATACATGTTCAACCGCTTCACCACCTAGTGGACTTAATTGATCAAACGGGTTCTGACTTTTTAGATCTAAGTTTAGCTTTGTGGAAACTGCTGGGGAGTCTCCTCTAGAAAATGGTGTTCAAAATCCAAAATCCAAGTTCAAAGTCTTTTTCCTTTGTAAAAGAGTGGTGAAGGTGCACTTTGACTTTAACGGCCGTCCCCGTGGTCCAGAGCACTGACTTTGGCGCCTTCCATCCAGGAGCGATGGAGTATTCTTTGACCTGGGTGTTGTCAGGGAAGGCGGCAGCAACCTGCGAACAACAAGAGAGTAGTGCAGACATCAAGGAAGCCAGGTAATCTGTCAGCATCAGTAATCTTTTAGGCATTGGAGTGCCCCACATATTTGGTGGTCTACCAAAGACCACTTCATAGGGAGATAAGCCTGTTCTAGAATGAGCTACCATTCGCATGTAAAAGAGGGCAACCGGCAGGGCTACCATCCAATCTACACCTTTGTCTGCGCAAATTTTTAATGTCTGTTTATGTCTTTCTACAAGGCCTGCTGCTTCAGGATGTCGCACACAATGGAATTTCCAGGTATACCCTAACAGAAGGGACACCTGCTTCATTAGTACCAGGACATATTTGTAACCTCTACATCTGTTTATTTGGATATAATCCATTTGGAGCACTTCAAAAGGGTGGTCAGGTGGATGGAATCCACCTTGTTCCATCGGAATGCCTTTACCTGGATTGAATTGGCAACAGATCATACATGTTCTGACCTTTTGTTTCGCTGCTGCACGCAGGTGCTTGTTGAACCATATATTCTGTAAGCTATCTATCATTGCTTTCTCTCCTAAGTGTGCAGGACTATGTGCGGTATTTATAATCACTTGTACCATCGAATCAGGAAGAAACCATGTGGATTTGCCCTTATTCATCCAACCCTGATCAGTCAGTACCCCTCCTTGTTCCGACCATTTCTTTAATTCGTCCATAGTAGCATGTGTCTGTATGTCTTGTACATCCTTGGAAGGATCCCTAACTGTCATGGCTTTGGACACTTATTGAACCTGTAACTTTGTCATGTCTAGTGGGGTCTGAGCTGTCTATTTAGCTGTTCGGTCTGCCAGATCATTGCCTTGGGAAATGGTATCTGTGGCTCTAGTATGTGCTTTACATTTTAGGATAGCTATGGCTGTTGGTAAATGTATTGCTTCCAGTAGGGCTTGAATATGGGGGCCATGCTGTATCTTGGCCCCATGAGAGGTCAAGAAACCTCTTTCTCGCCAGAGAATCGGTGTAAATGTTTACTCTCAGGTGCTTAGCTCTTATGCACGCTTGTGTCAGGGTGATGAGCTCTGCTGCTTGTGCTGACAATATGTCTATTCTTTTAGTCTCTATTATTACAGTATCAGTAGTCACTGCATATGCTGCCACTAATTCTCCCGCCCCTGTCCTCATGCATGAGCCGTCAACATATAGTGTTAGGTCGGGGTCTGGGAGTGCAACATCTGTCAAGTCTTGTCTTGGTTTAGTCACGGTATGTATTACTTCAACACAGTCGTGTGGTGAAACGCTTTCTGTACTGGAGGGCAAAAGGGTAGCAGGATTCAGTATGTTGCATCGTCTGATCTCTATGTGTGGTTGAAATAACGTTGGCTCATAGCCTGTCAGTCTAGCTACAGTCAGGTGTTGTGTTTGTGTCCGGTTCAAGAGAACCTCTACTGCGTGTGGTACTTGTACTGTCAGAGGGTGGCCCAGCACTATCAAGTCACTTTGTCTTATGGCTAAGGCCGTTGCTGCAACTGATTTTAGGCACGCAGGCAAAGCCTGTGCTACTGGGTCTAATGTACTAGAAAAATAAGCACAGGGCTCGTGTTTTCCTGCATGATCTTGTGTTAGGACAGATAGTGCTGTTCCATCCCGCTCTGTCACAAAAAGCATAAACGATTTGTTGTAATCAGGGTTTGCTAAAACTGGTGCTTGACATAAAGCTCTCTTTAATTCTTCAAATGCCACAGTGTGTTCTTGAGGACTTTAGTCTTTTTGTGTCTTGGGCTGGGAAAAACCAGAAATCAATTGAATACGTTCCGGTGCCCACAACTAACTCCCCTGAAAGATCACAATAAAACATGAGAAAAAGGGGAAAGCACCATACCTATTTCCTCGACTTAATTTCTAAGGGGGCTAATTTCTAAGGGGCTTAATTTCTTAAGGGGCTAGCGGGAAGCGAACCTCCTCAGGGGCCAGCAGAAAGCCAATATTCTCCTCCTTCCCCCCCTTTTTGACAGGAGGAAATCTGAAACAGATTTCACTGCTGTCAAACACTATCAAACCCTGTGTCTTGTCAACACTATTAATCCCTGTGTGTAGCTACTGGGCGTAAGCAAAATTATAGGAGATACACAGCGTATTTGAAACGGCGAGAAATCCTTCAAATTAATGTACAAACCTCATTGTGTTAGCTCATAAGCTGGCCAAATGACATCTCATATGCAAATGTCCCTATTACATGAACCTACACCAACCTGAAGTCAATATTAATGCTAGTAGGCCCTAATAGGAATGCTAAATTACCTAAATATTCGGAAAACCAAGCTTAAGAACAGTTGTTAATGTTGATAATTAATAATTTATCTGCTAAAGAAATCAGTCATTTTGCAATAATTTCCACCTATACAATAAATAGCCTAATTTAAAAACAAGTCAACTTTTGGGGCCACCACTTACAAGAATGAGCTTACTAAAGCAAACTTTAAAAAGGAAATCCTGTCAGATATTTTCTCATTACCCTAAATACCGAGCCTCATTTGTCACTCTGTGGTGGCAGTCCTTATTTAAAACAGGCCTTTCAAGAGGTAAGATGCGAGTGCACAGATCATAATGGTTCCTCAATGTCCAATCTGGAAACATATGACCGAGGCTGCCTGTCTATAAGAGAAAGGCAGTTATGTGAAAAATATTTTAGTCTTGCATAGCCTCTTTCTTTTGTTTCATTCATCTCCAACACCAATTAGACATACACTGATAACGTGTTGTCTGCTATTTTGACAGCATGATAAAGGTAATATCACGTCTGTGAAATTTAGTAATTGTGAACAAGTTCCAGCCAAGCGCTGTGCAAAGATCGCCGTCGTCACGACTATCTCTGTACTTGCACAGGAGAACTTTGTATTAAACGCTAAACAGACTGGTCAATACAACACAAAAACAAAACATATATAAAATACATATGCCAAGCCATCAGTATACCAAGCACAGAAAGCATAGACAATTACACTAACATATATAAACGAGCAGTGATGCGCAATTATAGTACCTACAGCTCAGAGGCGAACACTCTGGCCTGCTTAATTTGTCAGGCTTATAATCAATAACTTATTTACCTGCCCTATACACCCCCATCTGAAATCACCGTGTCAAGTCTGACACACAGAATCAGCAATAATAATCAAAAACGAAGAACACACAAACCTGTTTGTTTTCTTTTATAAAAACAGAATCAGCAATAATAATCAAAAACGAAGAACACACAAACCTGTTTGTTTTCTTTTATAAAAATGAGCTATGCATCTTCGTCAACACAATGTACCCTAATGTCCCAGACGAAGACGCACCTCTCATCTCTCCTCACAGACTTTTAACCACTGGATCATTTATCCAATGCAACTGGTGGCAGCTTGTGGCCACAATTCAAAAATGTCTGAATTTGAAAATCGTTTTTATATAGGCACATAGCCCTTAAAATTCCAAGCAAGAGCAACATTTTACTTTCTGGCCAGAAGCAATATAGCATTTGCTAAAAAATAAAACAAATCTTCTCCATAGACATTTCCTCGGGGCACTCGTTTTGCACAGAATAGAACAAGGGAATCTTTCTCGACTTACATTTCTCAGCTGCCCTGTCTTATCAGAGAAGTTAAAAATAGCCCCTCAGCGCGGCCTGAGCCTGGGCTGCCAGCCAACTTTTTTCGTTGTTCCGGCTGCAGGCATTACACAGATGCGATGTCAGAGAAGCTTTCTAAGCAGTGCCTCTGTTCTGCTCCTCTCACCGGCCCCCACCTACACTGGCTACAAGGTCAGAATCTGTCTCCGATTTCTGTATCACATACTGCTCTACACAGCCCCCACCTTCTCCTCACTCTGAAGCTGTCAAAGACAAAAAGACTACTCAATTCCATAAAAACTGCAATAATTCGCTCAATTGAAAAATTATTTTTACATACAATTTGCACTCAGGGGGTCATAATCTTACCGACTTGACCCAGCACATTGGCTCACTGGACCACCAAGAACACAAACCTGGATTCTGGAACAATTTTGTAAATTCGAAATACCCACAATTTTTCTCAAGCTAAACTTTTCACTAATTATTTTTCATTAACACTTTGTACATTAGGGGTGTCATCAAATCACAGGTGTTGCTCCTTCTCTAGCTACACCCCTCTCAATTTCCTATTGACAACGTAATCAAATGTTGGACCATGAAAACACCAGCTATGCGCTGTTCATTTGGTGGGTGGCTCAAGAACCTTTGGGCTATTATATCATTATTATATGTATCGTGGTACTTGCGGTGGCACTCTAACTGGTCTTTCTACTGGGGCCACTCTTGCTAGGTCCTCTGAAAGGACGGGATAAATACCAGCAACGTCAGTATTTCTTTCTCTGTCAGCCTGCGCTCATTTTACCTACTCCAATTCCTCCTTTAAAATCTTTTCCTTGGCTTTTCCAGACTCCAGTCTACTTCTCTCTGCTTCGTGAAACACTTACTCTGACCTCCTATGTGACTCCTTGCGCCAAAACTCAATGGCATCCTTCCAAGCTGGTCTACATTTTCTCTTTCATAAGAGTGTTTCGTTGTCCATCTACTTGTTCTGCTTTTACTCGGATACCTTCCTCAACTAACACGTTTTCTCGGGCTTTGTCTGAATCCTCCCTACTTTTCTCTTCTTTTCTGAGCGCTTACTCTGTGCGTCTATGCTATTCTTTACGCCATAATTCAATGGCATCTTTCTGTTACTGTCTGGCTATCTTTTTCCATAATTCTTCTTCTACTCTCATGATGCAATCTGCATCCCATGTCCCAACTGCGGGCCACCTCTGACTTTCTGGTAAATCCTTGGTGTAGTCCACCCATAAATCAAGAAATAATACGGCATCCAGGCCATGCTTATGATACATAAAGTACCCTGGAGTGTCCCTAGGTTGAATGGGAACAGCTTCTTTGAGTACCCCTTTTCTGGTTTTGATCTGTCTTAATTTTGAAAAGAGCGGCATTTTTAGACCTTATTACTTGAACATACTTAATACAATAAACACAATAATGAACAGTCATTCACACCACAATATGTAGAACGTATTTAAAACATTTAACATTTAACATTTAACGAACAACAATGGCCATTAGGGAACTAATCACTTAGCATAATACTCGACACTAACTAGGTGATTCTGAATTATATACTAGACATACTAGATATACTGCTAAACAGTACAGATACACTGCTGAAACAGTGCAGACCGGATTTGTGTACCCAAACCCGTCTTGACCGGCACAACCTATGTGCACGTCAGAACGCCTCCCCGGCAATGGTACTCACCGGGTAGCTCGGAACGGAAGGCCTCGGAACTGAACTGGACTGGACTGGACCGGACTGGACTCGACGCGGAACTTCGGAACTTCGGAATCTGGTGGGCCTCTGTATACCTCAGACACAGCTCTCTCGCAGGTGGGCTCTGGGTAGGACAATCTGCGTTCCTCACCGCCTCGTATGGATGCCTGGTCGCAGTCTGTCCCCTTCGTTGGCCTGAGGGAGTTGGCGGGAAGACCCGCGACGTGTGCGCTTGAAGTCCGTCACGGCTATGGAAGGGGGCAAAACTGGACCTTCATCTCCGGCGTGTGGGGAAAGAGATTAAACTGTTCGGGCGCCATTATGTGGTAAATAAAATATTACGCTCTATGTATTTCAGAATATCAATAAGATCATGCATAAAGCAAGAGGCTGAGTCTGTGGTATCAGGTTCATAAAGGGATTTATTCCAATAACTCGAGTCAAAGGGAGAATATTTCCATCACCAAAATTGGATCTGGAAAGGGGCTCAAAAGTATTCTCAATATTCTCAAAACATTATTCACAGAGTACAGTATATATACATTTCTCAATTGTACGTAAGCAAAAGAGCAAGAGAGAATGAGATAAGAGCATGTGGGCGTGTAAGTAGGCGTGAAGGTGGGCGTCCATGTGGGCGTCCACTTGATGATAATGGGTAATTTGTCATGTGTGGGTGGATACCTGGAGGGGGTTGCGTGATCTGCTGGAATTGTACTGGAACTTTGCCTTACTTGTGCTCAACTCGAGCATGACGTGTAACTGACGTGGGGCTAGAGGGAGAAAGGGACTTGACATTTAGCTCTACATGTGGAGACAAAAGTCTGGGGTTATGTCAACCTAATCCCAAATCATATCTAACATCCTATGTTTAAAGAACTATGTTATCCAAAAAGAAAGGTCTCTCGGAGTAGAACCTTATTCTATACTGACTATATTGACTGTGAGTGCGTGTACAAGCGTCTAAGTGTCTACACAATATGCGGGGGCAGAAATCGTCCATAGTAACAGGGCTATGAATTACTTGCATAAAGACAGAGAAGCCGGGCCTTTGCTCGGTAGCTGGCAGGATGTTTACTTAAACTACTAGACAGGAATGCATTGGGCAGGGAGCGGAGCAGATAATTTTGAAGGTGAAATACAGTTCTTGGCAGGCGACGGGCTGGATCAGGCACCGTTAGCCGCGCAGGGAGTGAGACAAAGTTCATGGTCACAGATGCAGGCTCAGACTGGAACTTTCAGAGGCAGAAGGCAGGAAAAGGCTTGATGACAGAATCAGGGCCTACTCGCCTGGACTGAAAAATGGGATAAATGAACCATATAAAGCCGGTGGCCTTTCGTACTTAGGAATGGAATATCCGGCCCATTCATGGCGGATCTGAAAGAGGACATGTTAACGGTGGACGCACATGTATTTGCGTCTTCATAACTGGAACTGGAGGGAACATACATGTACTTGTGATTTATACATGAAACCGTTGGGGTCCAAGATAGGGGACATAACTGATCATAAAAATCCATATTTCCACACTTTGATGAGGTTGTCTCTTAGGGGCATTTTCCATACACAGTCTTGGTATAGGGTGGAGATCAGCTTCATGGGGCCCATTAGGATGGAGCCCTTTGGGTGAGGAGTTGGGTCCGTGTTCTTAATGGGCCTGATTGGGTTTAAGAATAGCTTCCCTGCCACATCTATGAGTGTTAGCAGCTACCCCAGCCCTATTAATCCCAGCCTCCCTATTGGGATGATTTGGGAACATTGTACCCGGGATGGACCAAGGAGGGGACTTTGAAAACTATGACTCCATATCTTTTACATTCATAAGCACAGCCTTCATAATATTGGTGGTAGCCTGAAGTTACTTTATGGACCACTGTTAGACCTGGCACTATTGGCGTGGGTCTCCCCTGCATTTTTTGACTTTGCCTCCTGTGTGTTTGCTGTGTGTTGGATTTCGTTTTGCTGGTCTAGAAGCTTTGGACACTTTGTCGCTGCTGTTCAAGGCCAAAGTGAAAGTGCTCCCTTTGTATATTGTTGTGATGGATTGGTGTTTCCATGAATGGCTATTTGATTTACTAGTCAGTCCCTAGTACAGTGCACCTTGAGTGCCGAGGGCCTGTAAATGAAATGCTGTGGGTGGGCTTGCAGCACTGATTGTGCCACCCACAGAAACAGCCTGTACATATAACTCTGGCCTGCCATTGCAGAGCCTGTGTGCAGTCTGGTACTGCCATGTCGACTTGACAAGTGCACCCACTTGCCAGTCCCTAAACCTTCCCTTTTCTACATATTAGTCACCCCTAAGGTAGACCCAAGGAACCCCTGTGGGCATGGTTTAGTGTATGTAAAAGGTAGGACATGCCCTAGTGCGTGTTGCATGTCCTGTTAGTGAATTACTGCCAATTTTGTTTTTCAGTATTGCAAGGCTACCTAGTCCCATAGGACAGAATGGGGAGTTTGCTTATAATATCTTAGAAACATAACTGGCCCTGGGAACAAGGTAGAGAAATAAAGTTTAGAATGCCTGAACTCAGAATGTTAAAATACATCTTTTAGTGAGGGTGATTTTTACATTCTTTGTTTGAAAATACCACTTTTAGAAAGTAGGTATTTTCTTGCCTAACCATCCAGTGTGCCTCTGCTAGGTTTGTGTATTGCATGTCTGGGGCTACAGAGGGGCAGTGGCTCCATAAGTCTTATGAGTCCGACCTGGGCTGAATAGACCTGAGCTGCATTCAGATTAGGGGGAGGAGATTTCCTTTCACCTGAATGGGCCTGGTCTGCCTTCAGCAATGCTGTCTCCACCTGCTGCCATGATGCTGAACCAGTGAGGACAGAACAGGTTTTGGCTAGGTACAGACACTCTCTGCCTTCAGAGAACAAAGGATTTTTGTGTATAAAAAGAGAGGCCCAGACCCCAGACTTTTAGGTCACTGCTTGGAAATCAAGAGGATCCTTCGCCAAGGAGAAAAGCCGGAGAAACTGAGGAGAAATACTTGGCTACTTGCTGCTAAATAAAGGAGAAATGACTTTGCTGCTTGCTTTGTCCCCCTGCTTGAAGAGAAGATCTCCAAGGGCTTGAACTGAGCTTTCCCCCTTTTCTAAAGGTCTCAGGAACATCAAAGACCTCTCCGTCAACGAACTGCTGCTTGCACCGCATCCTGAGTTCACCGCACTCCGCAACACTTTGCTACACGCTGCAAGGCCGTCACTGACTCTGTCTCTGCCCGACCCAAACATCGCCCAGCTCCGTCGCCGCACCCTTACTTGCCAGCACCACAGCGAGCACTGTCTCACCCTTCAACACAAGCCCTGGTCTCACCGACTCCGTTATCGAGCCGATGCCTGCACCGCATCATGAGGACACCGCCTGCTGCAACGCTCCACTTCACAACGTGACCATGACATTCGCCCTGACCGACTCGCACCGCTGTGTTGGTCACAACAAGAAAGGTACTGTGTCTGAGTCTGTTGATGCTTTAGCTGGCCAGTATCGACGCGGTTGACTGGAATTGTTAGACTCTGTCGTATTCAGTATTGCGGTAGCCCCAGGAGGAGCTACCAAGTTGGAAGAACTGTGTTTTATTGAGTTTCCTGCAATTTAAAGGTTATTTTGTACAAGTTCTATTTTTCAAGAGTATTGTATGTTGGATTTTTATCATATTTGGTCTTGTTGGTTTAGATAAAAGATTTACAATTTTTCTAAACAGGTGTGGTGTCCATTTGTAGTGTTTTCACCGTATTACTGTATGTGTTCACAAATGCTTTACGCACTGCCTCGCGAAACGCTTGTCTGCTGGTGCCAAGCTACCAAGGGTGTGAGCAGGGGTTATTTTAGGAGTGTATCCCCATTACCCTGACTAGAAGCAAGGGTCCCTATTTGGACAAAGGTACCTACCTCTGCCAACTAGAGACCCCCATTTCTAACAGCCACCTATAATGATCGGGTATATTATCTGATAATTTCTGGCAGGCTGCAAACTCTGCCCCATATCTGGTGTATCATGGGTTGCTAATGGGGAAGAACAGTTTGAGCAAGGTATGGTTGGTTCTAGTGGAACATAGAGTTTTGCATGAATTGGAGCTTGAGGAGCCCTCACCTCACTGCCTCTGGGAATGGGTGCCTAATTTTCAGAGGTGGAATTTTTATTAGCCACAAGGGGTTTATTTTGGGACTCTTTGTCACAAATATCAAGTGTACCTTTGATTTCTGTTTAGCTAACTTTGCTGGGTTAGAGTTATCTGGACAAAGAATTTGCTCTACTTCCTCGATTAAGTTGTCAATTTCCTGGTGAGTACATTTGTTTGGTGCTAAGTCTGGGGCTTTCCTATTTGTAGGCTCCCATAAATGTTTTTCTCTGTTTTTCCTTTTCCCCATTATCTTTTCTGGCTATATCTCTTCTTTATCAACTCAGTGAAAAAGAGGATTCCTGAAATATAGAGAAAACAAAACAAACAATTTTGCAAAACCTTATCAACCCACTATAAGTCCCAAATAAACATATGAGCACAAGAGTGGGAGCACCAAATTAGTCTCTAGGATGTCCGAATAGTAAAATCAAATTCCAAAGTAAATTACTATACATGAGTGCACTGTTTGTCCTGGATACAAGGATCAATTAGGAGATGCCAGGTTATAAGAGCAAGGTCAGCCTGAACATATGGTTGTGCTCTCAAATCTTCCTGTAGGTAATTCTGAACAATATTAAAAGTTGGAGAAATGAGAAAAGTACCTTTTGGAAAGGGACATGTCAAAGAGGGGTGGCCCAGGTCAGCCTCTTCCATACTCTGACAGGTGCAGAAGGGCCGGCTCATGTCCCAGTCTTTGCCCGGGCAGTGCCTGGGCACTTCCCACACTTCAGGTCTGGGCAAAGCGCTATATAGCTCTGATGTGGATCGGCAGCAGGTGCGGGGAGGTGAAAGGGCCGCCTCCTTGGGCCCATGAGCTCCTGGGATCCTTCTTCCTGATGCAAACACTCCTACGCTTCGGGTCCAGACAATAAGTTATATAGCGCTGATGTAGAGCAGCAGCAGGTGCAGGCAGGTGAAAGGGTTGTCTCCTTGGGCCCACAGACTCCTGGTATGCCTAGTCCCGATGCAAACACTGTCTAATCAGTTTTAGCAGAGCTGCTGATATGGGACTGATTTTCATAAACTACAACATAAATGCTCACCACAAAATAGTAAAACAATTCCCTTTATTGTTTTATGGTTTAGGAAGGCTTAAAACCATGAAAGTTAAGCTGCATAATAATGAGGACCTCCGCCTTGTTGCTCATAAACACATTGCTTTTCATTTACAAGTTACTGTTGAAAAAGAACTTGAATCATTACTTTAGCATGATGTCATTGAGCGGTCTACTGGTCTCACGCCTTCAATTTTTCCCATAGTGGTAGTGCCTAAAAAGGACAGTGAAGGAACTGTATGCATATGCATTGACATGTGTCATTCAAACATGGCAATTAAATGAGAACAACATCCAGGTCCACACATTGCTGACATGATAACATAATTAAATGGTACAAAAGTCTTCTCTCCCTCGATTTGAATAAAGGTTATCATCACTTGAAACTCAAAGAAAATTGCAGGCACATTACAACCTTTTCTACACATGTTGGTCTGTATCGAAACAAAAGACTACGTTTTGGTGTGTCGCCAGCTGCATAACTTTTACATGCTGTCATTTGAAGTATCATACAGCTTGCCATGAATGCATTCAATTACATTGATGACATTGGTTGTCGGAACTACACAAAAAGAGCACGATAAAGGTCTCACAGAAGTATGTTGTTTACTGGAGGATGCAGGTTTGACTTTGAATGCAGATAAATATAAGTTCCACAAGACGAAGCTAAAATTCTTTTGCCATTGTTTTTTTTTACAGAGTTTTATATAGCACGAACTCAACCTGGATCGGGTATCAAAGCGCTTTACATAGCACCAGTTGAATTACATGAGGGCACATTTTTTTTTAATGTTAAGCAGGGGGAGATTAAGTGATTTGCCCAGAATCACAGGATGTTCAGCGTCATTGCTGAGACTCGAACCCAGTGCCCCGATTCAATTGCGACCGCCCTAGCTGTTAGGCCAACTCCATATCTTTTCTGATGGGAATATGACACCTGATCCTGCTAAAATACAAGTGCCCGGGATCCTAAAAGCCATACGTGGCCTCACATTCGGAAAGGCCCTAGGGAAGACAGATTGTCGACCGATTTTTATAAGACATTTGACCAGGATTTGGCCACTGTCCTGGTAAGGCTATTTAATTCCTTTAGTGAGACTGGTAGTTTGATCCTGACTATGACCATGGCTGAGGTTGTGGTGATCCCTAAGCCAGGCAAAGACCCACTGGATTGCGCATCATATCGCCCCATCTCTTTACTAAATGTGGACCTTAAGATCTTCATGAGCATCCTGGCAGCCGGACTGGCGACACATATGCAAGGTTTGATCGATCCCGACCAGTCGGGATTCATTCCAGAACGCAATTGCAGGGATGGGACACGTACTCGTACTCAGCGACCCGTGGTGCTACTTTCGATCGGCGTCGAGAAGGCATTCGACCGGGCACACTGGCCGTACTTGCAACAGGTTCTGCGTAGATTCGGAGCAAGAGACAGATTTTTGAGATGGGTGGACTGCATATATATGGACCCACAAGTGCAGAATAGGGGTCAACGGAGTGACCTCCCGACCATTTAGTATTAGAAGAGGTACCCATCAGGGCTGCCCCTTATCGCCCCTGCTCTTTGCTCTATATATGGAGCCATTTGCAGAAAGGATACGCCAACACCCGGCTATCTCTAGGATCAGAATGGGCGACTGGGAGCATAAAATCTCACTCTATGTGGATGATGTGGTCTTGTTTTTAACCCAACTGGCAACTTCATTAACTTCCATAATGGAGGAACTTGAATGCTTCAGTCGAGCCTCGGGCTTCAAGGTCAACATCCACAAAACAGGGGAAGAGGATATCGTCTGACGGCTAGAGCTGCCGACTTTAGTGCTGGAAACCAAGGTTGGAGCCTCGGAGTCGCGTCTCATCCTGTGATTCTGGGCAAATCACTTATTCTCCCCTTGCCTAAACCAAAAAAAAATTGCAAATGAATGTGTCCTCGTGTAACGTAACCGGTGCTCATGTAAAGCGCTCCAATACCTTCGGGTCGAGTTCGCGCTATATAAATCTGCCAAAATAAAACAAAAAACACAAGCGCTGAGTTTGACTCTCTCCAAGGTAGAGCAACAGACCTTGGCAGCAAAGTTCCCATTTTCGTGGGCGACTGAGGGCGTCCAGTACCTGGGCCTACAGTTATACCCCACCCTAGACAGGATAGACCAAGTGAGCTCTGCTACTCTCTTATCGGAGGTGAGAGGTGAACTCTCGAATTGGAAGAGGCATACCTTGTCTTGGCTGGGAGGATTGGCGGCCACTAAAATGACCATACTTCCACGCATGTTATATTATGTTATGTGGTTTTGTAGAGTGCACAGCTGCGCCAGCAAAGGGGCGTCCCGGCGCTGATTGCAGAAAACTGCATAGGCTCTGTCAGAAAAGAGGCCTACAACGGAGGGAAGAGGTACGTTTTAACTGCTTTGAGAAATGCCAGATAATTCTTCAAACTGCGGATGGAAATAGGATGAGTGTTCCAAAGATTGGCTGCCAAAGTACGGAAGGAACGCCCCCCGGCGCATACTCTCCTCACCCGAGGGATCACCGCCAAATGCAACCCCATTGACCGAAGTTGACGGGAAGGGATGTATGATGCAAGCAGGTTGGCCAGATGCTATACGTGATGCAGACACTGCCGCTACGACTGCCACCCACGATGCTTGCGCAGCTGCAACGCCTTATTGATAACTTCATCTGGGATGACAAGAAGGTGAGAATGGTCCGCCGCCTGACATATTTGAAACAGGAAGATGGGAGACTGGGTAGCCCACATTAGATGCATGCTCGAGTGGTACAAGTTGGAGTCAGAGAAGCATTGGTGCTTCGTAGACCGCTCGATAGCGGGTATGCATATCTGGAAGGTCCCATGGCTTCCCCGGTCCTGAGAACCACCCTGGGAGTGTGGGACAGGGTACAGGTGTCGTGCAGCCTCTCAAGCCCTATGTCTCCCCTGACTCCTTTTATTGGAAACCCGGACTTTCCCCCGGCAAGCACGGGTAATGGTTATCTCCACTGGCAGGAGGCCAATTGAAAACACGTCGGAGATCTGTTCGACGAGAAGGGAGTGATGGAATTTGCTAGCCTCATACAATGAGAAGAGGGTCTCCCTGTTTAAATTAAGGCCCTAGAGGAGGGAGAAAACAAAGAAATATCTAGTACGAACCTCTAAACCGGCCTGTATGATTCTTCAATAGATCTCTAAAGATTCTGCATTTCCCAATCAAAATTGTCAAAAATACATTCTATTTCATATTGTCACAGTATTTTTATAGAATCCAAACCACTAGAGTTTTATAAACAAAAAATGTTTTTTATTTATTTTTTCTTTTTTGTATTTTCAAGATTTACACATAATTTAAAGCAGGAAATAACGTTTGTCAGGTTTTACACTTATGATTTGTGATACAAACATTTTTACAAATTGAATATAAGTGAAAAAAGACATCCTAGACATCTACGATATAAAAAAGCATTTGCTATCCATTCATACTTGCATTCAAACAGAAAAAAGTAAAGAGGATAGTTTAAAGATAAAAGGGAAGCTAAAACTTTAAATTGGTCAGATTTCTCCAGTTGACAAAAAATGAAAGGATGTTAACTTTCAATGTCTCTGATGTTAGCAATCTCGCGGTCAACGCGCGTTTCAGTGGGAAACCACCTTCTTCAGGACCAACTGCCAGTATTAACGAATGAGATAGTTAAAAAGTATGTCTGGGTGTCTGTAAGGTAAACAAAAGGAATTGACATTGACAATTGATCGGGTAAACACTTAATTTCTTTTTTAAGGTTAAGGATTTTTTACTAAATTCAAATGGTTGCTATCATGCACTCTAGATGTAAAATCGTTGTAAGCACGGGAACATGCACATTGGGGTGAGATATGGGACAGCAGAAAAGACCCATTGGTGATTTGTGCATAGCATAAAAGTAAAGTGCCAAAGTGAGAATTCTGAATGTGGAGTCCCAAAGATAGATGTGCATAAACCAAAGAGTAATATATAGAGGGACTACCTATAAATTCATCAGGTGATATGTAAGTCTCCAGCCACGAAAATCATCTGTGTCATGAATAACAACTGATGAGTTTTTCTGGAATGGAAAGAGGGTTTAAAACTCAATTATAGACTTGATCTATAATGGCATTCAGGAGGCCTTTTTTCACTTATATTCAATTTGTAAAAATGTTTGTATCACAAATCATAAGTGTAAAACCTGACAAACGTTATTTCCTGCTTTAAATTATGTGTAAATCTTGAAAATACAAAAAAGAAAAAATAAATAAAAAACATTTTTTGTTTATAAAACTCTAGTGGTTTGGATTCTATAAAAATACTGTGACAATATGAAATAGAATGTATTTTTGACAATTTTGAAATGCAGAATCTTTAGAGATCTATTGAAGAATCATACAGGCCGGTTTAGAGGTTCGTACTAGATATTTGCTAGCCTCATCACAGGCTTAGGGATCTCTCGGAATGCATACTGGCAATATTTGGCCCTTTGCCACTGGGTGACCCAGCCACAGGTGCGCCCCCATGCAGGTTGTCCCCTTACCAAATTTGTCCGGTGGTACATTACAAGAACATCCGATAAGAAACTACTGTCAGACATATACTCTTTTCTAAATACTCCTCAGCAGCATAGTAAGTCCCCGGCGCAGCGTAGATGGTAGGTGGGATTGGAGTATGAGTTCTCCCCCAAGGAATGTCAAGACATCATATATAGAGCTAGAGCTTCCTTCTGCAGTACAGCGGGTAAAGAAATGTTTTTGAGAATTGCGCATTATTGGTATTAAATGCTAGAGAGGCTAGCCAGATAGAAACCAGGAGAGAATGGGAAGTGTTGGTGCCAATGTGGCCATGTTGGCACTCTTACACATATTCTATGTTCATGTCCAAAGATCCAAAGCTACTGGGATGCAATCCTCCCAAAGATAGATAGCATATACCACACTGACCTACCTAAACTCCCCACCTTCATATTACTAAGGCTCCCCAGTGCCTTGATGTACCCTCTCAGATCTTGCCATGGCAGAGCAATTACCCTAGCTCTGGCAGCAGCCAAGCAGGTGCTGCTGGCTAGGTGGGGAACTGAGAAGATACCTTCCCGACTAAACTGGTTAGATAGACTATGGGAAACACTGGGGATGGAGAAGATTACCGCCGGCCTCACACGTTCTCTCCCTAAGTTTGATAAAACATGGGGCACCACCGTAGAAATTTTGTCCACCGAATTCATATAGCTCACATGCCTTAGATATCTCTGAGTGCTCCAGCTTACTAAAGCTCCTCCCCCCACGGACTAATGAAGATGGCTGAACCTGGCTACCCCAGACGACCACATGGTGTCCGCACTATCCACAGTACACAACCCAGAGATGGTCGGCCTATCTCCCTCCCCTTATTTCCTCTATTTCTCTTTCTCTATATTCTGTATTCCAATAAATGTGACTGAACCCCACCGGCGGTAAATGTAGGTGGCGGCTATTGTTAAGCTTGTCTTTATAAAAATAATAACAGATTTAAACCATAAAATACAAGCGCTGTCAAATGCTGCTCCCCGACAAGATGTTTCTGTTCTGCATTCATTTCTTGCCGTAGCCAACTACTGACGTTACAATCACATGTTTGCCAAGCAAGGCAAAACGCTACTGAGGAAATTGAAAATCACAAACAATACTATGATAAAACCCTGACCTGAACACACCTAAGAGTATAACCTCAGAAAGAAAGTACTCACATAAATCCATGATCTGAAGCGGGCTTTGGCACATCTCCTTACCTCCTGTCTGTCATAAAGCATTCAGAAGCCAAACCAGATACAATTTTAAGTGAATGTTTAAATAGAAGAGTAGGCAAAAATGCCTCCTGCCATTACTGCAGTACCAAAAACCAGATAAGAGAATCAAACACAGCACACAAAAACACTAATCATGAGAAATAAATGTCTGCAGGACACATGCACTCACAAAAGCAGATGTCATTGATAGCCTAGCAACATATAAGAGAGAACTTTGGGAAGAATTAAGTGGCAATATAAACCAGAGTTTGCATGACTTCAGATCTGACCTGGGTGCTAAGATTGAGGATTGATTTAGAAACCAGGTGGGAAGCTTGGAGGCCTACCTTGAAGAGAACAACAGTTGACTCACTCTCAGAAAGACACAGAGCTCGTGAGAGCTAAAGAGCTTGAAAACAGGTCACAAAGAGACCACCTGAAAATCATAGGATTGGAATGAGAACAGTGATGGGCCCGGTCAGAGGAGCTTTGTTATGCACCTGTTTTCATCTTTACTTCGACAACATCAAGATGAGGTTTATTTTGATAAAATTCATTGAGTGTGCCCGAGATACTGCATAACTTCCTGTGACTGAGAGATGTATTGGCAAAAATCTGCTAATTTTAGGAATAAGAGGAGGTACCCTAAGCTGCCCGAACAAAGGGGGAAATGTTGTTTCAAGACTTTATATTAACAGGGTTTCAGGATATATTTCATATTACACTGCAGCGATTAAGTAATAAACTCTTGTAACGAAAAAATAATATATAAATGGACATACACTTTTAGAAGACAAGAAGCAGCAAAACTGCACAGTATTGGCCTAAGTGCAGATGAAGATAAGGACCCAAAGAGTAAAGGCCGAGAAAAACCAGTGCCTCAGAGACTGCATGAGTCTGTACAACAGTAGGGAAAGTCTTGGACTTTGGAGGAGTTAAATATACTATTCCCACTGCAGTCTGTACAACAGTGGGGAAAACATTGGGCTTCGGAGGGGTAAGATTTACAATTCCCACTCCAGTCTGTGCTACAGTAGGGAAAAAATAGGACTTCAGAAGGGTTAAATTTACTATTCCAACTACAGCCCGTGCAACAGCAGGGAAAGTTCTTCACTTCAAGCACATTACCTATTGGAATTAACCCTAATAATTTATATAATGAAAAATAAAAAACTCTTAATATAGACAATAATGATTTACACAAATATATATATATATATATATATATATATATATATATATATATATATATATATATATATATATATATATATATTCACTGAAAAAACCATAGGTTTCACACATGTTATAGTTAGCTGGACATTTTATTGATAAAAAACCAATGAAATTCCCCCGTTATAGTTAGTGCAGGCAACTATAACTCACGCGACCGCAATCCTCTGCTGATGCTAATACTGTATTTAGACACTTATTTGCCCATGTCTTCTTCCATTAAATTTTAGCTATACATGTATTACAAATATTTTTTTTTCATAAAGACACATATGTCATCAGCAGAAGATTGCGGTCGCGTGAGTTATAGTTGCCTGCACTAACTATAACGGGGGAATTTCATTGGTTTTTTATCAATAAAATGTCCAGCTAACTATAACATGTGTGAAACCTATGGTTTTTTGAGTGAATTTGCAAGGTTTTTTAAATGCTAATTCCTAACTATAACGTGTGTGAAACCTATGTTTTTTTCAGTGAATTTGTACGGTTTTTTAAATGCTAAGTTACTTTACGCCATTCGTGGCGTGCGCGCCCAGTTAACGCAGTTCGTTCCGTGCTTCGCGCACCGTGCGCCCACTTTACGCAGTTAGTGCCGTGCACGCACGGTGGTCACGCGGTGCGCTGCGTGCACCGCGTGCCCACGTTATGCGGGATGGGCCATGTACGCACGATGCGCTTCGCGCACCGTGCGCACATGGGGGACATATTATGCGCATCTTTGTGAAATTTATTTTTTGTTTATTTCTTACCTGTAATAAGCCATGCACAAATGGTGCCCTTCTGGCACCATTTGCACACGGGGTGGGGAGGGTGTGGATAATTTTTTTTAAAAAATTTTTTTACCGTACGCGTACGGTAAGCGTAATCGGCGATTTTCCGAAGAAAAAAAATGTTTTTTTTTTTGGGCTTGGGGGTTGTTTGGGGACCCCTATATCAATGCTGGATGGTTAGGATCTCAAGAAACTGCCTCTTTAGACATTTTTTGGCATCGTTTTTGCTGCCCAACTCAGAGAGCGAGAGAGAAAATGGCGGCCGCCGCTTCCTGGTTTCGACCGATTCGAATGTTTACTAAGATCTAACAGCCAATCAAAATCGCGCTCGCGCACGCCACCGTACGCGTACGGTAAGCGCACCGTAAGCTGGCTCAGATATATATATTGATTTAAAGGCTATTTTCTCTGAATCTACTGAACAGATTTACACCAAACCTACAAAAGGCACTTCCTTGACCTGAGGACTACCTCTCTGCCAAATTTCAAGTAATTCTGTTCAGCCGTTCGGGCTGTAGCTGTGTCTAAAGGTCCTATGGAAAAATGCATGGGAAAAACGCGTTTTGGGACCCCCCTTTTATCTCAGCCCCCGCTTGACGAATCCCCCCGAGACTTTCAGGGTAGGAGCGGAGCGTAGCGCCCCACCTATTTTGAAAAATTCGCGAGGATTCGTCGACCGGCGCCAAAGTTATTCAAAATAGAATGTTGCGGATTTCCTATGGAAACGTGGTCCTAACTATAACTACCTACTGGCGACCGCCAGTAGGTAATATATATATATATATATATATATATATATATATATATTCACTTAAAAAACCATAGGTTTCACACATGTTATAGTTAGGTGGATATTTCACTTGTAAAAAACCAATGAAATTACCCCGTTATAGTTAGATCAGATAACTATAACTCGCGTGACCGCAATCCACTGTTGATGACGTCACATATTACATCACTCATGACATGGTCAGTGGCATCACTCATGACATCACTGATGACATCATCCTTGTGATAGAGTGGCGGCCGCGCGAGTTATAGTTATCTGATCTAACTATAACGGGGGAATTTCATTGGTTTTTTACGAGTGAAATATCCACCTAACTATAACATGTGTGAAACCTATGGTTTTTTAAGTGAATTTGCAAGGTTTTTTAAATGCTAATTCCTAACTATAATGTGTGTGAAACCTATGGTTTTTTCAGTGAATTTGTACGGTTTTTTAAATGCTAAGTTATGTATGTATTATTATTTTTTTTATATATATTTATTTTATAATAAACTACGTATAAAAAAAAAAAAAAATTTTTTTTTTTTGGGTTTTTCACCGTGCGCGCACGGTGCGCGCACCCCCGCGATTTTTTTAAAAAAAAATTAAAATGTTTTTTTCTGCCTTCGGGGTCCTTCAGGGACCCCCTGACAAAGGCTAGGGGGTCAGGAACTCTCTACCCTGCCCCCTTTTCACGTTCGCTACCTTCCTTTTTCACTCTCGCACTGAAAACAAACAAAATGGCGGCCGACACTTCCTGATTTCGACCGATTTGAACGTTGACTAACATGTAACCACCAATCAGAATTACGCTCGCGCACGTTAGGGTGCTCCCACGGTGCGCGCACGGTGCTCGCACGGTGCGCGGCTATAGATATGTATGTGCTTTTAACTGCAATTTTCTCAGGAACTACTGAACAGATTGACTCCATATATGCAAAAGGCACATCCCTGAGCTGAGGACTACCTCTCTGCCAAATTTCAAGTAATTCTGTTCAGCCGTTCGGGCTGTACCTTTGACTAAAGGTCCCTATGGAAAATTGCATGGGGAAAACGCGTTTTGGGAACCCCCTTTTTTCTCAGCCCCCGCTTGACGAATCCCCCAAGACTTTCAGGGTAGGAGCGGAGCAGAGCACCCCACCTATTTTGAAAATTTCACGAGGATTCGTCAACCGGCGCCAAAGTTATTCCAAATAGAATGTTGCGGATTTCCTATGGAAACACGGTCCTAACTATAACTATCTACTGGCGACCGCCAGTAGATAATATTACTGCTCCAAAACACAGGTGCATTCTCAGGCGGGTACTTCTCAGTGCGGGGGTGTACCCGCATATCTATTACCGCTGCAACTCCCCTTCTCTCATTAGATTTCTCTGGAGAAAGACAGCACTTGCGGGGGGCCGTTTCCGTAATTTTATTAACAGGAAACTTCACACGCTCACAAAACAAAAACAACGCGTTTCGGTAACAACATTTTTCTATGTTAGAAAAAGGTTGTTACCGAAACGCGTTGTTTTTGTTTTGTGAGCGTGTGAAGTTTCCTGTTAATAAAATTACGGAAACGGCCCCCCGCGAGTGCTGTCTTTCTCCAGAGAAATCTAATGAGAGAAGGGGAGTTGCAGCGGTAATATATATATATATATATATATATATATATATATATATATATATATATACATATATATATATATATATATATATATATATATAAAAAAACTGTCAAACCATGTACATAATAAACAATGTATTAATTATCAAACAAAAATAATGATTATTTAATTATGAGTTCATTAATGTCCCACCCTATACCCATACAAACATAGCAGCCCACTCTTAAAATATAATTAAGACAAATAAGTATAACATAATTTACATCATTAATAATCAATAAATAATTAATTAACAATGAATAGTTAATTGTTATTTAATTATTATATTTAATTATTACTTAATAAACTTCCCGCCCTATACCCCATAAAAACCCAGCAGCCCACACCTAAAATATAACTAAACTATATAATTACTACACAATATAAATACTTATTAATCAACTAAAATATTAATAAACATAATTAACTAATTATATTTAATGGTTACTCAATTAGCTTCTCACCCTATATCCCTACAAACCTACCAACATACACCTAAAATAAAACTAAAATAAATCTCTATGACATAAGTTACAATTTTAATATCAATCACATACTTACTTAAAATGTATTAATTAATTAAGAATTAATTAATTTTTACTTAATTAACTTCCCACACTATCCTTTTACAAATTCAGCAACCTGCTACAACACTATAAATTACTGTTAGCAATTTAATAAAAAATCTAAATCACTCAAAAATACAAACTATATTCGAAATAATTCATAACAATTATACAAACAATAATAACAAATACATTTATATCTGCAGTAAAACACAGTAAACTAATTTAAAAAAATGATATTTTGACAACTATATTTTTGAAAATTATATTAAAAACAAAGATATTCTTAACAATATTACTTACCTAAAAAATATATTCTTGGCAACGATATTTCTGTGTCAAGATATTTTTGTATCACAATGTTCTTCTTCCAAAAGCTCTTACTCCCAGTATTAAAAACTTGATTTTTTGTCCAAAAACTTATGATGCCTTCAAAGTCTCCATATGATTTAAGGAAAGCAATAGAAAGGGAGAAATGTGTAACACTATTCACTTAACATCTTCTGGTTTAAATCAGCAAGAGGGTCCTCTATGGCATCACTCATAAAGTGAAAAAACTTTGAAAATCGAATCAAATGGGGACTCAAACGGATGTTAGAATTTAATGGAGAAACAAAGGTAGTACTGAAAGTAGTAAAACACACAAGACGATGGACGGAATGTTGCACATTGGCAAAACATTCACCCCCAGTCACAGATCTGGGTTTAATCCATCGTTATTTTGGTCACCACGCCACTCCAGTTCAGACATGGCCATAACCAAATCAGTCTTGACCCTGTGCCTCATGGGAACAGTCCAGCCCGAACTGCCAAGCCATGTCTTCCCTGGACCGGAATCAAGCATCCAAGGGCCGGTTTCGGAGTTTCACCACTCTTCAGTGAGGATAGCTTGACTCCAGTGGCTTACTGAGCACGGGACCCACGTCTGGGCATACCCTTCCCACATAGGGCGAACAGCAAAACACACAAGACGATGGACGGAATGTTAAACATTGGCAAAACATTCACCCCCAGTCACAGATCTGGGTTTAATCCATCGCTATTTTGCTCACCACGTCACCCCAGTTCAGACATGGCCGTATGCAAATCAGTCTTGACCCTGTGCCTCATGGGAGCAGTCCAGTCCGAACTGCCAAGCCATGTCTTCCCTGGACCGGAATCAAGCATCCTAGGACCGGTTTCAGAGTTTCAGCCCTCTTCAGCCAGGATAGCTTGACTCCAGTGGCGTACTGAGCACGGGACCCACGTCTGGGCATACCCTTCCCACATAGGGCGAACAGCAAAACACACAAGACGATGGACGGAATGTTGCACATTGGCACAACATTCACCCCCAGTCACAGATCTGGGTTTAATCCATCGTTATTTTGCTCACCGCGCCACCCCGTCCATCATCCCCTTTCGGTTTTGCTTTGTTCGCCCTAAGTTGGCAGGGTATGCCCAGACATGGGTCCCTTGCTCACTTTGCCACTGGATTCAAGATAGCCTGGCTGATGAGGGTTATGAACCCGAAAGCGGTCCCAGGATGCTTGTTTCCTGTCCAGGGAAGACCTGGCTTGGCAGTTCGGGCTGGACTTTTCCCATGAGGCACAGGGTCAGACTGATTTGCATATGGCCATGTCTGAACTGGGGTGGCGGAGTGAGCTAAAAAATGATGATGGATTAAACCCAGATCAGTTGACTGGGGGTGAGTGCTTGCAATGTTCAACACTCCGTCCATCATCCCCTTTGGTTTTGCTTTGTTCGCCCTAAGTTGGCAGGGTATGCCCAGACATGGGTCCCTTGCTCACTTTGCCACTGGATTCAAGATAGCCTGGCTTATGAGGGTTATGAACCCGAAACCGCTCACAGGATGCTTGTTTCAGGTCCAGGGAAGACATGGCTTGGCAGTTCGGGCTGGACTTTTCCCATGAGGCACAAGGTCAGACTGATTTGCATATGGCCATGTCTGAAGTGGGGTGGCGGAGTGAGCTAAAAAATGATGATGGATTAAACCCAGATCAGTTGACTTGGGGTGAGTGCTTGCAATGTTCAACACTCTGCCCATCATCCCCTTTGGTTTTGCTTTGTTCGCCCTAAGTTGGCAGGGTATGTCCAGACGTGGGTCCCTTGCTCACTTTGCCACTGGATTCAAGACAGCCTGGCTGTTGAGGTTTATGAACCCGGAACCGGTCCCAGGATGCTTGTTTCCTGTCCAGGGAAGACATGGCTTGGCAGTTCGGGCTGGACTTTTCCCATGAGGCACAGGGTCAGACTGATTTGCATATGGCCATGTCTGAACTGGGGTGGCAGAGTGAGCTAAAAAATGATGATGGATTAAACCCAGATCAGTTGACTGGGGGTGAGTGCTTGCAATGTTCAACACTCCGTCCATCATCCCCTTTGGTTTTGCTTTGTTCGTCCTAAGTTGGCAGGGTATGCCCAGACGTGGGTCCCTTGCTCACTTTGCCACTGGATTCAAGATAGCCTGGCTGATGAGGGTTATGAACCCGAAACCGGTCCCAGGATGCTTGTTTCCTGTCCAGGGAAGACATGGTTTGGCAGTTCGGGCTGGACTTTTCCCATGAGGCACAGGGTCAGACTGATTTGCATATGGCCATGTCTGAACTGGGGTGGCGGAGTGAGCTAAAAAATGATGATGGATTAAACCCAGATCAGTTGACTGGGGGTGAGTGCTTGCAATGTTCAACACTCCGTCCATCATCCCCTTTGGTTTTGCTTAGTACTGAGAGAAGTCCCAAACTCCACGGTTGTAACATATTTTGAATGCCATTACAACGACTGCGTTGTTATTTTGCATACCGTTACAACGCAAGTCAAAACCATGACTTGCTTTTAGGGGGCGCTGGATGTTGGAATAGTATAATTTACTATTCCAACTCCAGTCTGTGCGGACACTAGGGAAGGTGTTGAATTTTAAATCCAACACCTTCTGCCCCCTAACGCAAGTCGTTGTTTCGACTTGCGTTGTAACGGTATGCAAAATAACAACACAGTCATTGTAACAACTGCATTGTTATGGCATGCGTTGTAAACGCATGCAAAAAAAAAGGCTTATATTCAAAATATGTTACAACCGTGGAGTTTGGGACTCTGTTTACCCATATTTTAGTATGTAGCTCTTGATTATTGAGAATGGGAGCTTTGTCTTGGCAGAAGACTGAGATAATATCTGGTGACTCTAGAATTCTACAAATTCTTTTTTCAACATATTGAGATTTTGAAACTTTATTTTTTTTAATATTATATCTGTGTGCCAATTAAGGTTTGATCCGAGTGAAAATCTGGTTAGAACTAACTAAAATACCTTTCAGGACTTTGAAAATTATTATTGCATGTTTATGCTTCTAACCACCACAATGTAAGTAAAATAAAGACTAAGCCTAGGATGAACTGTGACAATAAATATACAATATATACGTTTTAGATCAGGTGTATAACAACTCCTTTATAACCTGAAATGTGTTGATAAGTGACAAACTGCGAAATATATTTAAAAAAAATTATAGTTAATGAGGATGAATAGCTTTATTTAAAGGGCTGAAAAGAGCTTTCCTGAACTCCATAATTACTAACTAGATCAATGTTGTCCAATACATTCATGTTTTGATGATAAAGAGAAATAACTTATTGACTTCTATTAGAATTCCATGAGAACTTTAATATCTTACGTGCCAATAGAGAAACAGCGGTTACCACACGGGTGTTACCACGCAGGTAGGTAACAACACGGTCATTACAACGACCGCATTGTTACCATGCGTGGCTTTACATCGCAAGTCGTTTCTACGACTTGCGCTAGGTAGAGTGCAACACCAGGGAATGTGTTGGATTTTAAATTCAACACATTCCCTGCTGTTGGGCTAACTGGATTAGGAATAGTAATTTATACTATTCTTAAGTCCAGCGTGCCGTCTAGCACAAGTCGTAGAAACAACTTGTGATGTAAAGCCATGCGTGGTAACAACGCGGTCATTGTAACGACTGCGTTGTTACCTACCATTATATCATCACATATTCGTGCCAATATAATGCTGACTGAGTGATCTAATTTATAAGTAATTGTTTTGGCATTTGTGTTCTCCTTAGGCTGTGGCAAAGCTCACAGGTAAAGAATTAGAGGCATATGCCAAAGCTGGAGCTGTTGCTGATGAAGTTCTTTCAGCCATCAGAACTGTAGCTGCTTTTGGAGGGGAAAATAAGGAAGTTAAAAGGTATGTGATTGCAAAATATCTTTGTATTATTATATGACAGGGGAAAGAAGTGTTGTACGGAACACAATAATACAAATAATGAGTGTAGTGTTATTAACTGATCACTGTTGATGACAACTGCCACCTTTAAGACAATTTTTCCTCTTTGTTTTTGGATGGGTTTGTGGGTGTTCTTTTCAATTATATTTATTGCTTATTTTAGTATGAGTAGGAGGAAGTTACATTTGCAGAGACAGTCAACAACAGAGATATTTCCCATTTGCTGCACTTTATGTTGGAGATGATGTTGATTTTCATTATGATTTTGGAAATAATCTGTTGAAGAGTACCTATAAGTGATTAAACTTGGCTTCTTTTGCAGAATCTACAAGAATCTGGTTCAGACGTGAATAATGTTGCCCTATGGTGGCTTGAAATTAATTGTGCAATCCTTTAAATACATTATTAGTTTTTGCCTCCCCAACTAAACTTCTCTGGTTGAAGTTCCACCATGCCATTGACAGTTTGGTGTATGCTTGTTCCCTGACCTATTAGCTTTGTCTTCCTAGGTATCCTCAAAATAATCTAGTAAGGGAGACAGACCTCCTTCAAGCTGATTATAGAAGCATCATTGTCTCAGTTGTTCTTAGTGATCAAACACTGAGTTTGGGTTAAAAAAGTAAAGGAAGTCAGTTTTAAATCTCTTGTTGGACCTTGCTGCTAGTCTGGATGTTTTGCAACATGGCTTGCATAAAAATGAAAAACAAAGCCTTGAATGTGTGCACTTTGGTACAGTTTGGGAATTGTGTTTAACATAGGCAGTTCACATTCAGTTGCATTTGTGATTTGGTAGAATTTTGTGTTTTTTTGATTGATGTCAAGATTTCAGAATATGATGACATTCATTTATTGGATACAATGGTGTAGTTCAACATAGTGTTGTTGTTTTGGTACTTTCCATGAAGATCTATTACCATCACTGGGCTGTATATTTCAGCTTGAACATAGTGCAAACATTTGAATAATTTTTTCCATGATGTTTGTTATCTTCTATAATATTTATTTATTCGGGTTTATAGATATCGTCAGACAAAATCTACAATCCGAATAGATACATGTTTAGAGTAGCAATCATCACCGCAAATAACAGAAAAACGATACCAAAAGTACAATGACTAGTCCATAACGAATCACAATATAACCTCAGTAAAAAGAGTCCATAAGGAACAACAAGACATATGAATAAACAAGTCAAATCATGCATTTAGCTGCAGCTAATTCAGAGGATAGCTGAATAGAGAATCCCAAGGAGAGAGAGAAGAAAAGGAAATAAGATGCAGAAATGAAGGAAATGGTATACAAGAAAAAGAACAAAGAAGAAAACATCAAAAGGGAAAATGAAGAGTGAGTGTACTTCCTCGGGAGGAAGGGAGACCAAATTTTCTTAAAAACATGGGTTTGATCCAACAAGGGGTAAATAATCTGTTTGTGAGAGACAGCCACCGCCATGTCTTGCATCCACTCTGTGTAAGAAGGGGGTATCTCTTGTTTTCATTGGCAAAGGAACATTGTAGCCACCGCAAGCACTGTATCTATCTCTTTGTGTGGTTGTCTAGGTCCCCCACTTTCAGCATATTGTGAAGAAAAATCAGTGCTGGGGAGGGTCACAGAGTAAGGTCATTGCAGGTGTTCATTGTACTTAGAATCCACTGCCAGAATCTCTAAATGTCTGGCAAGAAGGACATGAGTATATCAAATGGAGAATGTCACCCTCCGAATTATCACATTGCCAACTTTCTGCTGTAAGAGCCAAATTGGCCGCCTTGAATCAATGTGGGGACCGGTGCCAATCATGCAGCAGTTTGAAGAAACTAAAGGTGAGCTAGGCTTCCCAGAGACTCCTGCCATGTGTGTCCAGTAGCTCAAGCCATTCTTTGTCTAAGAAGTCTTTGCCCAGTCGAGATTGCCATTTCTCGTGTAACGAGGTCTGGTTAGGGAGAGAGAGCAAATATGGTCTGAATACCTCTGTCCCCCAAGACGTCCATCTTATCGATTGCCCATCAAAACAAACAGCTTTGGTGCCCAAGAAGGGAACCTTTTCATGCAGATAGGCATGAGTGTTGAGGAGACAGTATGGATCGATTCAGTCAGGACAGGATTTTCCTTCTCTGCACATGCAGTTGGAATGCCATATGGGGCATCACAGAGGTTCCCCTTAGACAAGTTGCTGTTCTTTGAGCACCCTGTCAGGGGCTTCTAGGTATTTGGAACAGAAATAGACCAGCTGTGCCAAATGGTGCACCTTACAATTAAGAGACATGTCTGGGAGGAGGAGGCCTCCCAAATTTGTATCAACATATAGCTTACTGAGTTTGAGCCTTAGTTATCGGCCCTCCACACTTAGGCCCTCATTGTGATGCGGTGGGACCGCCACCAACAGGCCGTTGCTGGTGGACCCACTGAAATCCAGGGCAGTGGTCCGATTACAATACTGGCAGTTGGAGCACAGTGGTTTGGGGGAAAGCCCACCCCCTGGCAGGCTCAAGGAGCCCATCGAGGTGGCAGTGGGACACTAATCCCTACAATGGAGGTGGTGCCTGCGCATTCACCTCCATAGGTATTAGGATTTCCCTTCCCAACTGTCTTTTCATGGTGGTCCCACCGCCATGAAAAGGCAGCAGGAAAGGGACTTTGGGGGCCCCAAGAAGGGCCCCTGTCCCCCGTGGGCCACCACTAAGTGGCCAGGGGGGCACATGTAGTGCCATTTTTCAACTGCTGCCCTTTTTCAGGGTGCAGAAGAAGCACCAGTAGGCATTTTACGACCACCTGCACGGAGGTCGTATCGTGACAGGGCAGGTGGGACCGCTGACTCTTTGTCGGACAGTCACCTGCCCAGCAGTGAGGTCTTTAGTTTTTGATGATTGTGCCAAGCTTGCGGAGTAGATGTACCAGAATAGTGGTATGGGCCATCCCATAAAAATCTAAAACGAAGAGCAGTTACTATCTTCACTGTTTGGATACGACCCCACATTGAAAGCTGCAAGGCTGACCACTTCTTGAAGTTGATCGCTGTTTTAGTCAACAGAGTCTTCATGTTCTCCTGTGTTGCTGCTACAGGTCAATGCCAATCAGAACACCTAAGTATTGATGACAGTGTAAGACCATTTGCACAGCAACCCAGTACTGTGTCGATGGTAATACAGTTGAGAGTCACTTTTGTCCCAGTTAATTTTGCAACCGGAAATTGGCCAACAGATTTTCGATATTGAGCAAATGGGGTATAGTGGGTTCTTGACTGGTAAGCAGAAGTAAAATGTAATTGCATACAAAAGAATCTTCTCTTCCCCAGAAATGGCAGAAGATGCTCGAAGTTTTGTCGCCAGTGGATACAGCGCCAACAAGCAGCGTAGTGGTGACAACCGGTAGCCTTATCGAGTATCACTCGCAATCCTGAATTCATGAGACTGGAATCCATTATAATAATAGTAGCCATCGGGGATAGGTAGAGAAGGCTCACCATTTGAATAAAGCGTTCTCTGCAAAGGTCCGAAATAGATATGTCCATTCAACTCAATCAAATGCCATCTCGGCTTTCAAAGGAATTACCACTTTCTTTTTATGGTCGATGGTAGCTTGCCATATGATGTAGGACAAGAGCCTCATGTGATTAGAAAAAGAGCCGTGTGGTACAAAAACCACTTTGGACCTGTGGATCATAGAAGAAATAAACTTCCTCAGGCGGGTAGCTAGCACCTTCGCCAGTATTTTTAGGTCCATATAAAGAAGAGAAATGGGGCGGAAATATTACATTGAAAATGGTGCTTGTCTGATTTAAAAAGGAGAACAATATTGGCTCTATTGAATTCAGTGTGTATGTAATCTGAGTCGTACAATGCTTTCTAGACCTTAGACAATAATGGGATTATAGTCTTATCGTTCATTTTGTAGAATAAGAGGTATTCCATCCTACCCTTGTCTTTTACCAGCGGACATGTCTTTAATAGTCACCCGGATCTCATCTTCAGTGACGTCTCTATCCAAGTCGGTAACTGACATTTCTGTAAGGTGAGGAAGAGTAAGGTGGTCCAAAATCATTTCCACATTTGACAGTGTGGAGTTAACCTCTGAGGAATAATGCGCCCCATAAAAAGATGCAAATTCCTCAACAATCTGGACTGGATCATCGAGTAGGCCCTAAGCAGTACTGAGAACTGGAATGGAGCAATTGGCTACTTACTGTTTGAGTTGTTGAGCAAGGAGATGGCCAGCTTTTCCTCCAAACTCATAATGCCTGTGTTTGAATGTCCCAGCACTTTTTCTGCCAGGGAAGTGAACATGACATTCAAGTCCATCTTAGCACGTGCCAGGGTATGGTATGGAAATTATCCATTCTTGGGTGTTGTCAGTAGTGAACAGTCAGAGTAGTGATGCAGTGCTCCGGCTGGAGCCTCTTTTATGGTTTGCGGCGATGCTGAAAGGCAGACTCCCTCATAAGTTGACCGTGCATATAAGCTTTGCTAGCTGCCCACAACATTTCCATGTATGCTACCAAGCCCTCATTCAATGAAATATAGGTGTGAAGATGCTGTTGCAGTTTCCGTTTGGCATCTGGATCAGAGAATTAGCAAGTCACAACCTCCCCTTGGCCGTGTCAAAGTATCTGGATATCCAAGTCAATTAGACCAATGAATGATCCGTAAGCCCATTGCCAAAGATCTTGCAAAAGACAGGATTGCAGATAAGGGACTCTGCTAACAGAAAAAAATCAATACTAGATTCTGTGAAGTGTGGTTGGGAATAAAAGGTGATGTTGTGGTCCCTGGGGCAGAGGAGACACCATGGATCTGCCGGAGCATGATACGCCAGAAGGTCTAGGTGTGTCATCTTGTCCCTGTTCCATCCCATCTCCAGGGGAGCTGCTCTTTCAAGGATTGGGTCCTCTGTTGAGTTCTAGTACCCACCTAATTATAGGTGAGTGTGTCCGAAGCCCACCAGCAATCTATGTAACAAGGCGAGGAAGGGGATTTTTGCGCCAGTGGGTACATGAACACTGTCAATCATGAACTGGGAAGCTTGAGTTTTAAGTTATGCATAAACATAGCCTGTATCTGTATCTCTCCAAATTTGACAGACGTGGGCCATCACTCATTTGTGAGTCAGATTAGCTGTGCCTCCTTTTTTAGGCAGAGGGCTGAGTTCAAAAATTAGTTTACCCACCCAGTCTCTTTGCAGTTTGGAGGATTGAGCAGCTGTTAGGTGAGTCTCCTGGAGGATGGCCACAGTAGATTTGTTTGCCAGATAAGTCAATATCTTTTTTCCATTCAATGTTGTTATTGGGCCCATTCACATTCAAGGAGACAATTTGCAGATGTTGAAAAACCATGATGAGCACAGTAAGCAGGTTAAGGGTATATCTAAGATGTAATCCCAAAAAATCTGCCTCTGGGTATGTGTATCAATTTAGAGGGTATGAAGACCTAGAAATGAGCAATCAAAACAACTCTAAAGGTTGCAAACTTTGTTCGGAGCTGCCTGGCCATTCCCAGCCTGAAGCTCAGTCAAGATACTAGCATTGAGCATAGATAATGTTCCTGTTTCAGTAACACTTTGGGAGAGATTTCAGGGGCAATCTGGACTTGTCTCTGTCCCGTATAGTATATGGTGAGGACCCGAGATGTTGATCCAGTTCTTGCATAGCATGGTAGGATGAAGAGAGTTTACTTTGAACACCCTTGGGTAAAGACCCACTCTGGCCTGTAGCAGTCTGATTGGTGGGTGCGTCGCAACTGCCAATGGCTTGCGATGTCACAGTCTCAATAGCATGAACATAGCAAGTGTCCTCAAAGGACTCCAGCACCTTTGCGTCTGTAAATTCCTGGGTCTTGCTATCTACAGTTACAATCATCTTGGCAGGGTCTAATAGGATATAGCATGTGTCCTTGCATTTTAGAAGTGGGCAGAGGGCCAGGAACCTTTTCTGAATGAGATTAGTTGCATGAGAGAAGTTGGCAGTGATGCTGATCCAGCAGCCATTGTACAAAAAGGGTCTGTTTTGGTGAGAAAGCCAAAGGATGGTCCTGGTGTGATCGTGATGTAAAAGCCACGTAATAACAGGTGTAGGATTATCTGGGCCCCCATTAAAAGTCCACAGATGGTGTGTAA
Organism: Triturus cristatus; assembly: GCF_964204655.1. Taxonomy (NCBI): domain Eukaryota; kingdom Metazoa; phylum Chordata; class Amphibia; order Caudata; family Salamandridae; genus Triturus; species Triturus cristatus. The sequence goes on from NC_140583.1 coordinate 877,446,687, forward strand.
AGAACAGCTCAAACATGAAGATAATAGGCTGGGTTCAAGGAACTTCTTTCATCAAGCTGCCATCTTGCTTGGGTTTGGCTCTGCCCCGATGCTTGTTATATTAAAATATGTGCGTACATTTTAATTAGGCTCTGATCACTGTGTTTGAATAGGATATAAGGGAAGGTTAGAGACTATTTGTCATCTGTATTGTTTGGCAGATCTGATTATCTGTTGTGATTAATTCTGAACTTCATGTAAGCTTAGCTTCAATGTGTTGTAGTGTACCTTTAGACTATACTTGACCCCATCCTTATAACATGCAAGTAAATATTTGTTATCTCACTGAGTCGAATAAGTGAAGCACTCTATCTAGGTAAAATATGCCCCAAAACGTTTTCATTGATTTGAATTCCATTTGATATTTTCTATGGATTCTTTCAACTTGTTTAAACATTTCATAATCATTCAATCATAATTAATTTCCAAATTAGTCCCTTACGTTTTTCTGGATCCAATTTAAACAATTGTTCTGTAAAAGCAAACAATATATAGATATATTCACTGACACAAATAATTACTTACAAAGAGCTTTCATAACATTGTTCACCTTCCTTCCATATCCCATATGGCGTATGAGAGAAACTGCCACATTCACATATCAAACATCATAGCATCTGCATTGTATTCCCATCATATTGTCATCACCATTTAAAAAAACCTTTGTACTTGTTACCCCTCGTCCTGTTTAATGTGAATCATCACACAGTCTTTCCTCAATCTCATTTGTAGATCACATTTGTTATCTTTTTGTTTACATTACCTTCTATTGTCTTTCTTTCAAGAAAACATAGTCTCTGACATATTTGTAAACACTGCGTGATCCATTTCTCTTTGCCATAGTCATGTTATTTGTCAAACTTCTTTGTGTTTTCTATCAATTCAATTATATAGTAGTCTTTCCTTTCATTGAGGTTGGAATGCAGTCCTACATTACACCCAACATGTTCTGTATTTATTCTTATCACACCTAACCATTGCTGGATCTAACTCCACAGATTACACAAGGGGGTTACTTTTATTGGCAGAGCTGTAGTGACTCTGACAGGACTCCTTAAAGATAGAAATGGCAGGTATGCAGTAACAAAGTGTATCAAAGGTGACCTGAGCTTTTTGCTGGTGGGCATTTACAGTCCGAACTATGAACACCCCCACTTCTAGAACACCACAGAGGCACAACTAGCACAATGGTCTGGGCTACCACAGGTGTGGGGGGCTGACGTTAATTGTATCCTCAACCCAGACATAGACGGATCTAAGAAACCTAATAGACGCCCAGTGGCAGCTGCTTTAGCTATACTGGACATTATGCAAAGAGGAAGCCTCATATATATATGGTGATACAGATCCCAAAACATAGAAGGCTACACACACTACAACTCAGTTTATGATACACATACACACATTGATTTCTGGTTGCTGTCGAGTGGCTTGGGAACAAGAGTGGTAACATGCAGCCATCTCCCCAGAACATATTCCAACCATTCACCAGTTCATCTAGCCTTAGAGTATCGAGTACCCAGAGTTCCCGCATTCACATGGAGCGTCCCACCATACTCGCTACTGGACACCGTTTTCAAGTCAGAATTGACTCGAGCTATAGAAGAATTTTTCGCGAGAAACATAGGGTCAGTAAAGTCCTTTGCCACTGTGTGAGAAACCTTTAAGGTATATATCAGGGGTGTGGCGATCTTACTGAGAGTTCTCCCCTCTATCCGTAGCAGGTTAGAGTCTCAGGAGCAGGACATCCGACACATTGAAAGGTCCTTACTATGGGACGAGGGGCCTCATTCTGTGGTAGACCTTAGGCAGAAATTAGCGGAATTTCAAGAAACAGTTAACGATGAAATCAAACACATGGGAAAGTATGCGACTGCACATGCATACGGGAAGCAGGACAGACCAGGCACAACCTTAGCGGGGTTACTGAGGCCACCGAGAAATACGGATATGATTTCCAAAATAGTAGGCGAGGGGTGCACCATTCAAGCACTGGAAGACATTGTAGAGCAGTTTAGAACATACTTTTTGACTCTGTACACCTCACTAATTTGTACAGATCATGTGGCCCCGATGCTTGTTATATTAAAATATGTGCGTACATTTTAATTAGGCTCTGATCACTGTGTTTGAATAGGATATCAGGGAAGGTTAGAGACTATTTGTCATCTGTATTGTTCGGCAGATCTGATTATCTGTTGTGATTAATTCTGAACTTCATGTAAGCTTAGCTTCAATGTGTCGTAGTGTACCTTTAGACTATACTTGACCCCATCCTTATAACATGCAAGTAAATATTTGTTATCTCACTGAGTCGAATAAGTGAAGCACTCTATCTAGGTAAAATATTCCCCAAAACGTTTTCATTGATTTGAATTCCATTTGATATTTTCTATGGATTCTTTCAACTTGTTTAAACATTTCATAATCATTCAATCATAATTAATTTCCAAATTAGTCCCTTACGTTTTTCTGGATCCAATTTAAACAATTGTTCTGTAAAAGCAAACACTATATAGATATATTCACTGACACAAATAATTACTTACAAAGAGCTTTCATAACATTGTTCACCTTCCTTCCATATCCCATATGGCGTATGAGAGAAACTGCCACATTCACATATCAAACATCATAGCATCTGCATTGTATTCCCATCATATTGTCATCACCATTTAAAAAAACCTTTGTACTTGTTACCCCTCGTCCTGTTTAATGTGAATCATCACACAGTCTTTCCTCAATCTCATTTGTAGATCACATTTGTTATCTTTTTGTTTACATTACCTTCTATTGTCTTTCTTTCAAGAAAACATAGTCTCTGACATATTTGTAAACACTGCGTGATCCATTTCTCTTTGCCATAGTCATGTTAACTAACTGATTACCTGTCATGTATTAAAATGACGTGGCTGACCTTGGAGCATAGGGAGTACCTAATGGCCTCGCTGCAGACAACTGAAATTAGAGGTGCACTGCAGAGTATGGTGTAGTGTAGTTCCTATTTCCCTTATAGGCTCTGCGCATTGCAATAATATACACTATAGTTTTTGCATAGGACTAAGGTCAGTATGCTCCTATCGAGTACATTAAACTTAATTACTTGTGTGTGCCAGCTAACTCAGAGGTCACTAGAAACTTCTTGAATGAACAAGAAGGGATTAGTTTCTGACAACCGCATAAACATGACAACTTTGTTTCCCTTAGAATCAGAACGCGTCTCAGAATCGTGGAAACAATAGATAACAGTTTCACTCAGTTAATCGTGCATGCTTAGTTTCCCCAGAGTTACACAGAAATAGAAAGACGGGCGTTTCAATGAAAGGGTTTATTGAACAGTCTTGTTTCTTGTGTAAGAGATATGAGCTGTTACGATCATTAGACAGAAAGCAAAATGTAATACGCACAGCATAAGCAGTAAGAAGAAATAATACTGCAATAGCATTGTCTTTTAGCTATGACATATATTCATATACACATACATAAATATCACAGGCTAAAATGGGAATACTCGTCTGATGCTTCTAAATAGTCCTACCCCGGTGTACCTAGCCTAAGTGTGGTGCGAGGTAAAAATAGGTGCTGTTTTCTATAGTATGGTATATATAGGCTTTCCTGTTTTCAGTTTCTATTTTTGGTAAATTCTGGTGGTGTTTTTTCAGTGTCTTCCAGTGATTTCCATACCTCAAAAAAACAGTGCTTTTCAGTGTTTACTCATTTTCGCGCCATAAGAAACAACTGAAACAGTGTTTTGCCGGTGTTTATGGAATGCTTTGCTTTTATGATTGATTTTTCCATTTTTCTTCAGAAATTGTATACTGCTCTACATTTCAGAAGCTTAATACAGTCATTAAAAAATTTCCACTGTCCTTTGATTCTGCAGCTCAGATTTAACAAGCAGTTGCAATGCAATAGTTCTCGCATTTATGTGAGTTTAAGCTATTGGCATTGTAAATGACAAAGCCTTTTATTTATGTTTTAAAAGCAAAAACAAAAATAAAAGGCATTGTTAGTTGCAATGTCAATAGCTCAAACTTGCGTAAATGCAAGACCTATTGCATTGCAAATGCAAATGCTTGTTTAAAATGAAAGCGTGAATTGGTCACTCAGCAAGTGTTTGTCAATAAATATACGGAGTGAACTTTTTTTAATGCTATTATGAAATTGCAGTGTGGCCGAAGAGGCATATGCAAGTCAAAAAAATGGGGTTAGGTAAAAGACTTCCTCTAGCAAAAAATAAAATATATATATTTGGATCTTTGTTGTTGCACTTGATTTTTTTTGTCCAACAATGATGGTAGCTTTTGCTCTTTTGACTGCTCTCCAACAGGATTGTGTAGCAAGTGCTGAAATGCAATAAGGTACTGTTAGGTGCACCATGTGCTGGATGGCGTGCGTTGTGGACTCCAGCAACATGTGGACGGCTTGGGAAGGGATCAGTATGCTGGGGAGGAAGAGCAGTGTATTACCATATTTGTTAACAGTGAATGCAGAGATGCATGGAGAACATGTAGATGTTTGCAGGATTATAAAGAGACTTTTGAACTGTGTATAATTCCTCATAGATCATTTATTCTACAGCAATAAAATGAAAGCAGCTGGATTTGCACAATTCTCGTGGAATTACCTTTGGCACCTGCTGCGCATTTGTACACCCTCACCACTCTATCACTTTTGTCTACCTCCGCACACCTCTTCGCCCTTAGACTCAAAAGACTCGTTTTAGAGGGTGAGCACACTGAACTCATGGAGGATGGACTCATTTATGTAATGTGCGGAAGGTTACCAGGTCAGGTGAGGTCAATGAAATTGATGGGCGGCATTTTGCTCATTTTGGACGGTGAAGATGAATCCAAGAAGGGGGATTCCCTCCAAAAGAGGGTGGGAGTTGCGAAATATTTTCTATGGTTCAGCATAGAAGGGTGATTCCCACACAAATGATGCATCGCAGACTCTTAAAAGCTGCACAACCACTACACAAAGAAAATAACAGTTATCCAAGACCATAAACCCTAAAAACGGTCAAAGGTAAAACCAATTTCCTCCAAAGAAGCTGCTTTTCACAAGCATTCTGCTATAACAATAGTAACAAAAAAGAACTATATGTGTGCACAAAAAACACACTGAATTGTCTTCTTGCCCTTTATAAATAACATTACTCAACGCAATAGTTAGGTTGGCCCTGCAGCAATTCACACCTCTTTGTCACCACGTTTCTCTGGAAGTGGCTCTCAACTTGCTGAGGTGCTCAAGAATGCACCTGTTGGTCCTGTGCTGGTATCAATAGTAAAGCTCTGAACGCTGAACCTGCGAGGTATCTCCCCATTCGTTTTGAAGGAAAGGCGCTACGACCTAGTCCGGCTGTGCTCCCCTCACCTTGTGCTTTCTGTGCACGGTACACGCCACACTCCCCTGCCCACAGGTCACTGTTTACACAGGGTTCGAGTGTGGCTCGTGAGACATCTGTATTTTTTCAGGGGGTTGAGTAAATGTGTGTGCCGGGAATGTACAGTGCAGGATGATCAGATAGCTGTGTTTTTTTTAACTCACCAAGCTAAACAGCCCAGGTATTGTTTCAACCACCGAGCTAGGAACGTGAATACTTAGTGTTCACATCATTTACACAAACACGGCTAAGAGGGCGCAAGCAAACGGTTTTATGACTAGAGGTCAGCCTGTCAATAGGAGAAGAGAAATTAATTGCACTGAGGAAAAAAACGGTGTAATTACATAACTGCGGGGAATGAGTTGCTTGAAAAACTGATGCATCAAAAGTCAGTTTGCACTTGTTCGCACTTGTCAACATTTCAGATAGTCTTGCCAAGGTTTTTTTTTTTTTTTAGACATTTAATTTGGTAGTTTGTCAGCGAGGCCGGAGATGAACCAGCCGATCCTGTTGTGTGGGGCGGTGGGGGGGTGAGGGTGGAAGTCCGAATCCGAGCATTGTACATTCGGTGTCTCTTTAAATAGTATTCTAACTCCATGGTAATGAGGCTACTGTTCTGAAGGATGTTTTACAACTGCTACACTCCTTCTCCAGTCTCCATTATTTATAGGCAGAATATGTCATGGACGCTCATAATTTGGAGATAATGGCAAATATACAGCCCATTTAAAAAACAAGAAAGAAACTAGAGCGTTCCGCCTCTTTCTCCAGTGCCCCCCCGCCCACTCCTTTATTAACAACAACAAAGCCTTGTTAAGTAAATGGTCTTTTTAAAGACCTGTGAAGTACTCCGGTGCGGCCATACTAGACAGGAGTTCTACAAAAGGGGCGGACCCAGTGAAAAGTAAAGAGCTTACCTTCCTAACCAATCTTACAGCATCAACAATCGGTAACAATAGGGTTGCGGAATGCCCTTTTGTTCCTTTTGACATCCGGTTGGGTAGTAAAACCTATTGAAGGCACCTAACTAATTTTAAGAAAATAAAGATAGGAATTTGTACAGGTTTGGCTATTTACCCCACCACCACCAAAAAGATACTGTTGGCATGAGAATAAGTCTACTCCTTTGTTCTATTTTCCAAAGTCTGATTAGTCGTGTGATCTGTTCGATGCAGCACTTGCAACGGACCCTGGCTATCAGCACTTGTTTACACCGCTCGTGCCACACCTACGAGGAGGTTCTATTAGCTCAAGGGCTCTTCCACGCCTGCGAAGAACCTTCTGGTAGGGCAAGAAGATCAGGCCTGTGATGGGTTGAAAAGGAGGAGCGCTTCCGCAGAAACGTGACTCACTGGAAACGAGGCTGCAAGCACTCTCTCCGATGTACTGGAATAACAAATGTGAGGAGAGAGGCTAAGGTGCATCTCGTGTCTGGCTGACAGCGGCCTTTTAGTTATGAACACATGATGAGGTGCAGTAAGACAGACAGCAGACAACACAAGCTCCTCTCCCCCCACGTGAGCCAGGCAGGGGGCCTGGTGTTGCTCTGGCCCTTAGGCCATTCACACCTCGGCTCCCCATGGCAGAAGACACCTCAGCGCCAGGCTACCAGTGGCAGGCCAATGTTTTTAATGCTTTGGCGCCATCAAGTGGCCAAGTAGCCAACAACTATGAAAATCAGTGACACTCGGTTTAAACCATGTCAGCTGATTTTCATCCGGTAGGGAACTGTCGGGGAGAGTCGGTTTTAACCGAATTCCGGACAGCCTAGGTATATACTAAGTTTAGTATGCCAAGACTCCCTCTAGGTTCTAGTCGGCTCCATACCTTAAGAATGAGCGAGGTGGGAATCTCTATCCGTGTCTCAAACTCTAACACCCCGCGAAGGGAGTCAGAACACGGGAAGCTGGAGTTTCTGCGAGCAGGGATGACAGCGTCTAGTCAGTGCGTCAGGCCGGGATCTGGTCTCTTCCGAACTTGCCGTGGCGAACCATGCAGTCAATTTGTGCGGTGTAACTGCCGTGCCATGCTGTCATTTGCCATGGTAAGGGAAGGTATATTTATACCTGGAAGGTATTTAGGAATGCTAGCATTGACTTAAAGTCGGGCAGAGGAAGACGTCATGGATGAGCCCCTAAGGAATAGTAGTTCATGCACAATAGATGAGTTCTTGAAGAAATCAATAATCCTAGCTAGGGAAAGTCCCATTCGGCTTAAGGGTCTGGTTTCTAAGAACTCATTGTGATGTGGGCTGGACGGATGTAGGTGACCATGCCTGTATTTGGTTAGCATGGCTAATGCCTAAATAAGGGCTGGGATTCTATGCCTAAATAAGGGCAAAGCGAGTTGTGCCTATATAAGGACATGAGTCAGGGAAACCTATATACGGGTATTTAAATCGAATCACAACAATGGCTACGGGGAAAGCTCTGGGGTCCCACGGACTAATGGTGGCTTCTACAAGGAGTTAATGGGGTTACTGATCTCACACCTTAAAACACTATATGAAGAAATGGATGAAACAGGGGTAATGCCCCTCATGCTTAGAGAGGCTATTATAGTGAGACTGCTAAAACCGGGCAAGTCGCCCACCCATTGCTCCTCACACAGGCAATTGTCCTTGTTAAACATCGACACTAAAATGTACACACATTTTTTAGTCAATAGATTGTCACCATTATTGCCAGGTATTATACACCTGTAACAAGCAGGGTTTGTCCCTGGTCGGAACCTAATGCAAAACCTGAGAACACTCTTTGGAGTACTACAGAGATTGGACCCAGAGGTTAAAGCAGGAGCAGTGTTCCTAAATGCCGAGAAGGGGTGTGATTCTGTTGAGTAGGAATTCATGTTTGCAGTACTGCGCAGAATCGGGCTGGGGGATGTATTCCTAAGATTAATCTCCATACTGTACAAGCTTCCTACTGCCAAGGTCAGGATAGGGAATGCGGTTTCCAATAGGTCAACATCACATTGGGCACAAGGTAAGGATGCCCATTATCTCCGTTGCTATATGTGGTGGTAGCAGAGCCACTGGCGTGCACAATTCAAGAATACCATGGCCACAGAGGGTTGGGATTCCCAGTGTACATGCTTAACATCTCCACGTATGCAGGTGACACCTTGTTGTATATCCATAATCTGGACTTAAAACATTCTCCTGTATTGCGAGAGGTAGTCCGATTCGGTGGGCACTCAGGGCTATGCATAAATTGGGACAAATCAATCATAATTCCCCTCACACCCGTAACAACATTGCCGGTCATGAAATACCCCTTGCAATGGACCATGGAATCGGTAAGATACTTGGGCATCAGAGTCCACCCAGACCCGTAAATTGTATTTCTTGAAAATTACGGCACAGCAATACAGAAATTATCAGAGGAAGTAGATAGATGGATCAGGCTTCCCCTGTCACTGATGGGGCGAGTAGCACTAATGAAAATGGTGGTCCTGCCTAGATTCATTTTTCTATTCCAAAATATCCCAATGTTACTGTCACGCACAATGTTCCAACAATTACATGGACAACTGATCAGACTGGCATGGGTGGGGAAGCAACCGCAATTGCGTTAAGACTCGCTTACACTGCCTTACGACTCAGGAGGGTTGGTAGCCCCAGATTTGTAAATGTAGTATAGAGCAGCACAAAGTACATTTGCGCATTACTGGATACATGGCCAATAAAACACCCCTTATTCATACATAGAAAACAATGCAGTTGACCCTCTTATACTGCCCCAGTCTCTCTTCCAGCCTCCACCCAGACGGCACCAGGTTTTTGACTCACTAGCCACTACAGTACAAGCGTGGCAAGTATTATTGCACAAGCAGGCGGGAGCTCTATTATATGCACCGGAGGTCCCATTGCATTGGTGTTTATGGTTCCCGTTGGGTCAGGAGGGTGGCGCTAGGCAGGCTTTGCGAACGTTAGGCATTCAGAAGATGGGGGACTTCTTTACAGATGGGGAGGTGTTCGGGTGGGACATGCTTCAAGAAAAGGTACCATAAATGTAATTAATGGTCAAATACCACTTGACGTCATTGGCAAGCGCTTCTGGGGGAAGATATGGCAAATACACAGTCTATGGGTACCCTGACCACTCTAATAATCTTTGAAACACCAGTCAAGCTGATCTCAAATTTTGCTCAAATTTGCAAGGAAAACATTGGTTGGGAGTATTAAGAGTTAGACTAGCCTGGTAGAGGGATTTAGGGAGCCCGCTAAGTGACAAGGAGTGGCAATACTGTTGCGAGCGGCCAAAAACTGTCTCTATGAATGGTAGACACAGGCTTCTCCGTTATAAATTTTTACATAGAGCCTACTACACGCCAGAAAGGGGCACTCAAAGTGTCAGAGATGTGTGAGTGAAGGGGCAGGGTTTATGCACCTGGCCTGGCAATGCCCTGCGATACAGGACTTCTGGCAGAAGATATTTCACGAGCTCGGCATCATTATAAGTGCAGACTTGGAGCCGGATCCAAAGCTAGCTTTGCTGGGTTGGGACCTAGATAAGGAGAAAGCTGTGCGCCCCCTAACAGCTAATGGCCTGTTGCTTGCCAAACAGTGGGAGGCAATGAAATGGGCTAGAGGCCTATTGCCGCTAATAAAGGTTTGGCATACGGAAATGATATACTGCAATGCACAAGCAGACACATATAATGACCTGCTCCCTCCCGCCAGTAGAACCAAAAGCTGCTGGCGCCCCTGTCAATCCTATTTACATAGTAAGGAAATGGCAGCTGATATTAGTGACACAGAGGAGAATAACAGAGAGGAGACATAGATAGGGCTGGAGTGGAGCCGACTGTAGCTAGATACAGATAACATGCACTAACCATTCTAATCTGGAAGGAATATGCCAGTGGAGTGCAATTATTGTTACCCCTGAGTGTTACAGTGGTTTTTACTATGCATCAAAAATTGTAAGCTAATGTGCCACATGGGAATTTAGTTATCCTTTTGTTCAGCAATGACAATGTATTGTACATCAAAACATCTAATTGTAGTGCCTGGGCATGGTGTTAACTGTTTTGTACTTTAATAAACATCAATAAACTCTTTAAAAAATACATTGTTGGATCTATACCAGCCATTGTTGCATTTATAAATGAAACATCCTATCTAGCAGGCTTTCAGTTTTATAGCAGTTCATTTCCTATTTCAGCATTCGAAAAGATAATCCATTCTTTTATTGTACTATTGTAAACTCCATCCACTTAATTAATAAATTAACTGATGCACAATGAATGAGTATTTACCAAGGCCTAGTCACAAATATATTTAATTTGGGGATATAGAGATCATAATCAGAATTTAGTTGGAAACAGCTGTATTTGCTTTCATTTACTTAAGCCCTCATTGAAGACTATGAATGAAATTGGTAAATCTTTAAGTATTGTTTTAAACTTAAGACCTAAATATATTATTTTAAACATGAAGGGTCCAATTCACAAACAGTATTTTGCAGTATTTGAAATATTGCTACCTTAGTCTTCCTCACATACCACAAAATGCTATTCACAAACTTACTAATGGATACCTCTGCCTTTACCCCCTTATCTTTTCTGTGTGGCAATCTCCATTCCGGTGGCAGAGATCTCCACGCACTCCATTGTGTACGTTTTAGTAGTAAATGTGGAAGTAACAATGGAGAAAAGCTGGAAAAAGGTGAAAATGTCTGACTAAATGGGAGGGGTTTAGGAAACTTTACAGAGGGGTTCAGGGTAGGACATACTAGCACAAACATACACCCACAAAAGAGTAATACAACTGCTATTCCCAGAGCTACATTTCAAAACTTACCGCAGTCCTAAGGGTTCCAAACAGGTGTAAATGTTTACCAGTCTTGGAATAGGCCAATCACTATGCATACCTATTCGCAGGTACTGCAAACACACTCCCCTAAAAAACAATAGAGGCAGGAAACTAAAATAACACCACAGAGAAACTAACGTTAAATTAATTACATTATTTTTACCTTTACATTATATATCTATATATCAATGTCTGCATATATCAATAGCTATCTCTCCATATGTATATAAATATATATAGAATGTTAAAACAATGAAATATACATATTAGTTAATTATTTATTATTTTAAACAGCAATAATCATAATTATACAACTAAATAAAACTTTTGCCTTTTTATTACAAATGTAAACATAATTTAAATTAAATGTAAGTATGATCGAAATGTTCTATATATTAAAGAAAAATAATATGCTAGTGTGGGAGAGATTTTAATTATTGTTTAATATTAAAATAATTACTACACATTGTTTTTATGTGTTAATGTGTTATAACTTTTAATTGATTAGTTGTAGGTTATAAATAAATATTTAACATTATTTTGCGTTTATATTTTTTATTAAACGATTTTAGATATTTTTTTAAAGAATAAGAAACCTTAACAATTTTCCCTATACATTTCCTCAGCAGAATCTCTGCCACAGTGGAGGAGCTCTCCACCTATACGTGCAGAGCTACTAGTAGCATCTTTGCAATAGCAATCCTGTTCTAGGAGGTTCTACCCACTGATCTGATATGGAAGTCTACACCGAAGTGTAACTCTACACTTTTTTGCTATTCACCATTTCTGAGTGTAGCTCAAAAATGGTGAAAAGCAAAGATGTGTAGAGTTACACCTAGGTTTGGTTGAATGTATGTACATCTGGATAAAGATACACATAAATATTTACCTTTCTAAATGAGCTCCAAAATCTTTAAATATGCCTGGAACAGTCTGTTCTCTTAGATTGGAAATCTGACCATGTTTAACGAATTCTCATTTCCAACAGAACTATAGACACAAGCCGGTACAAGATGACTGGATTAAAGATTTGTTACTAACCTTCAAACCAGTCAATAGAACAAGAGAACTATTTTATTACATGCAACTATCTATTCAACAAAGCCATTCCCTCTTACACATGCATATGGTTTTAGTTATGAGATAAGGAAATTCACAAAAATTTAATTTACATTTGTAAAGTGATTTACCCATGCATAATGATACCCCAGAATGGTGTAATATAACACATTGGCAAATACTCAACAAAGGGGATGGAGTGAGAATTTCAGAGAGTTTATACTCTCTAAAGTTTCTCAAGAGTTTGCGGGTATTCATAGAATTATGAGTTGACCCATTGGTTTGCTGGCAATGGTAGATTTACTGCAACATAGGTTAGCAAAGGGGTTTAAGGATTGAGTATTAAGAGACAACGCATGTTCAAAGACTGCAATAATTCTGCTTTTGTGTTTTCTAATGTGCATATATTTCTATACCCCTGTAAATGGTCTTTTTTTTATAAATTCTGGTTATAGTGTCTCTCCTAGCTTAGGTTGGGACAATTTCTATGAACATCTTTTATGGATGATAATTATATTATTGAATTAAAAACTAGATTGAAGGATTATGTCATGAAATTGATTAGACATTATAATAAATGTCATTTATATTTAATTTGTTGTCTTAATAGGTATGAAAAGAACCTGCTGTTTGCCCAGCGCTGGGGAATTCGAAAAGGAATGATAATGGGCTTCTTCAGTGGATACATGTGGTTTATAATTTTCTTATGTTACGCATTAGCCTTTTGGTATGGCTCCAAACTTGTTCTTGATGACAAAGAATATTCCCCAGGAAATCTTTTACAGGTATGTGTAATCGTGTTTACTTGTTTCATTAAAGTAACATTTGCAGATCATTTATATTTGTTGCCCATACTGGATTACCGTCTCATTTCTGTGTGCCTACTATAGGCAATAATCAGGCTGAAGTAGTTCACTGTTACGCATATACCAATTATAGGGCCCTCATTATGACTGGCCCGCTGTTTGGAGTAGTAATTATCCCAAGGGACAAATAGCGATACTGCGGAGATTGTTATTGGTGGCAAAAAATAGCACCCATTTAAAGGCAAAATCCACACCGGTCAATGTTTGTGCTTCACAAGTAATTTAACATCACAGATGAGTCCACAAGCACTGTCCTATGAGCATGAACGGCTTCATTACTTACCAGTAATCTACCTTACTTCAAGTCCAAGGCTAGCACATCACAGTACATACCTAACAAGGTCAGATGTCACCCTGAGACAAAAAAAACTACTTGTCCCAAAAACAAAATCAATTCTCAGCCTAAAACACTTTTCATCTGTTTGTAAATCCTTCCCATTTGCTTCCAATAAGACCCCTGAATACTCCACACATCCTGTATTTTCCAAAACCATAGTATACATGGGGGATGACTTGTTGGACTCTGGGAGACCTTGGACTCAGAGTATTGAAGATTAGTTTTAAGTAATTGAAACACTGATGCCTCACCTGCCTTCCTCTTCACAGTTCCTACTTTATGAGGATAAAGTAAGTAATGCAAACACAAGGAGATGATGGACGGAGCACTGAAACTTTTCAGACACTCATTGCCAGTCACAGATCTGGGTTAAATCCATCATCGCTTTTTAGCTCACTTTGCCACCCCAGAGAAATCAGTCTTGACCCTGTGCCTCACGGGAACAGTACAGCCCGAACTGCAAAGCCAGGTCTTCCCTGGACCGGTAACAAGCATCCTGGGACCGGTTTCGGGGTAACACCCCTCATCAGCCAGGCAGAGTACAGTCCAGCAAGGGTTAGTCCTTCAGCAGTACACCAGTCCTTCGTGGCAAAGTATCCACAGGTCCAGCAGTATACTGAAGTGGTGGTGTCTGAGGTCCAGTATTTATACCAAGTGGAGCCTTTAAAAGGGGGAAGAATGCTTCTAGTAGCATGCCTTTGAAGTGCACAGATATCCTGCCTTCTCTGTTCTCACTCCAGAATAACTCCAGGGGGTATGCAGCCCTTTGTGTGGAGACAGGACAGAGATTAGTCAAGTGTAAGTAAAACCGGGCCCAGCACCTCCGTCCCATCCTGCCAATGATTGCCCATCCACTCACACCTAAGCTCCCATTGTGGGTGGCTTTGTGTTGTGGGCTACCATGTCTCTTTTGTTCCTCTCTTTCTTGTCCTATCTTGCTTTCTTCTCTGGGGTCTGGAATGCATGTGTACATTCCAGGTGTCCTGGGATGAGCTGCGGGGAGGTTCTGGAACTGGGGGAGCTTTGGCAGTTGGGGGAGCTGTGCCACTGCTGGGATGTTGTGTTGCTGTTTAACCGTGGTCCAATTCCTGTTATACTGATTAAACTACTGGAGGACTTCTACACGTCTTTGTCATCTTTTCACTTTTGTTTAGAAAATGCCAACTTTCTAAAAGCGATTGTTTGTAAACAGCTGTGATGCACTCAAATTTCTAAATCATAAGCACAATATCTCAGTAGAACCCAAACCTTTTATGATGTCGGTATGCACCTCCAGAGGTGGTTCAACCCCACCACCTTTTCAAAGTAGAAACAAAAAAACTAGGACTGACGGTCTTAGACAGAATGTGCACATGAGGTGCTAAACTCTCAAATACTCTTAAATTGCCATCTCTAGTCTAACTGAAAGGATAGAAATATAAAAAGAAATTGGAGACAATGAAAAAGACTACGTGGGTCAGTAATTGAAAAGCCACCAGCATCGAGACTAAGAAACACCCATGGCCATGCCAAAGCTATGCCTTATAATCACACAAACTCCCATCTGATAATGTGACAGTAATGTGACAATCACCCGTGAATGTACTCAAACATGTCGAGGACGTTAGTCTCCAATTTCTTTTTATATTTCTATCCTTTCAGTTAGACTAGAGATGGCAATTTAAGAGTATTTAGAGTTTAGCACCTCATTGAATTGTTATCAGTCACATAGACCTCACTGGATTGTAAAGGCCAGTCATGTTGAGTAGGCAGCATAAAATTATTGCATAAAACAATTATTGTTCATATGATTTACTTGTAGAGTTCCCCTGATGAAGGGTGAAGTTTTACACCTAAAATGCATTGGGAGTGATGTAATCCACGCCTGATTTGTTCATTGGAAGTTCCAATATTCATGAATTATTTGGAAACCACTCTTTTGAATAAACAAGGAGCATGAAGAAAAGAATTATTGACGTCATGAAATTTTCTGAGAAGATTTGAAAAGGTTATGCTTGTATACAATGAAAAAACTGTGTATAATTGAAATTATTGTGTGTCTGCTTTAACACTCAGTTGAGTGCATTAGGTTGTACACGTTCTGTCTAAGACCATCAGTCCTTGTTTCAACTTTCTAAAAGTGCCATTTTTAGAATTGTAATTGAAAATCCAACTTCACCATAAATTAGGATTTTAAATTAGGATTCTAGAGACACCAAACTTGAACTGGTTACCTCTTCTCATTTAGAAATGACACTTATAAAATGTAATAAAGCAACTCCAATGTTACCCTATGGGAGAGATAGGCCTACCAGGACATGTAACATTTGAAAGTACATCTCCAACCTTTTAAATACACTGCACTCTGCCACCTGGGTTGACAGGGCCTACTCTTCAGGTGACTTATATGTTCTAAAAAGGAAGGTTTGAGGCCTGGCAAAGGTCTAGCATGCACTTGCATGGTTCACAGCATGTTTTGGTGCTGTGTTCGACACACATCTTTTCCTTATTTATGCTCATGATGTTATTAAGGATTGCTGGTGGATTTCTCTTACATTGTAGTTACCCCTGACAAAGGGCTGCCTGCCTGAAATGCATATATGTTGTTACGGTTAAACCTGTTAAAATGTGATTTGCATCATGCTGTAGAGATGAGCTTGGATAAAACTTTGATTAGCATGGATTACTTGGCTAAAACTCAACCTTTTCTTACAGGCTGTGCGTCTCAGGTCTGGTGTGCTCCTCGCGCACCAGCTAGGTCAAGGAATTTTTACTGTGCTGGGGACAGAGCACAAGTCGAGTGCTGCTAACCAAGATCCTGCCTTTGAGCATTCAAAAAGTATTATGTTGAAACGTCTGTGTGCATTTGACCATTTATTTAGTCAAAAGGTTTATTTTGTCAGGTCAAAATGGCAGTTTAAACTGCACACACAGGCTCTGCAATGACAGCCCTGAGATGTTTAGAGGGCTACTTGAGTGGGTGGCGTAATCAGTGCTGCTGGCCCACTAGTAGCATTTAATTCACATGCCCTGGGTACATATAGTACCACTTTAATAGGGACTTATAAGTAAATTAAATATGCCAATTGGGTATAAGGCAATATTACCAAGTTTAGAGGAGAGAGCATATGCACTTTAGCACTGGTTAGCAGTGGTAAAGTGCTCAGAGTCCCAAGACCAGTAAAAATGAGGTCTGACAAAATGGAGGAGGAAGACAAAATGTTGGTGGGAAGACCACCCTAAAGCGGGCCTAACACCTATGCTTAAAGGCTTTATGGTTATACAGATAGTTCCCAATTGTTAATTGACACCTTGTTTTGAGAGTTTTGCTTGACTTCCCATAACTCTTGTAATTTTCTGTTCATTTTGGAATTCACATAAATAAATTAACCAGTGCCTTCTGTTAGTTCAAGTCTAGTAGTTAGCAAACCAATGTTCACTTTTTCCTAGTGGCCAAAAAGCATTTCCGAATTTCTTATATTTGAATTTGTATTTTAGGTGTATAAAGCACACTATGCCCATTGGTGTCAACGTGCTGCCACTGAATAAATTGCGGAGAGAAAGCAAAGCACTGCGATCAAGGATGGGAGACAAACCACGTTTTCAGTTACTTGCAAAAGGTTACATTGGAGGTTAGACTGGCAATATGGAGGAGCAGAGTGTTTCACAATTTGGCCATTAATACAGAGAAGGAACGGCTGCCCAATCTGGCTTTTTGAATTCTCAGAATGATCATCCTCCTCAGTGCGGAGGATCTAAGCGGTCTCTTAGGGGAGTACCAGTGAAATGCTGTCCTCAGGGGTACTGGCACCTGGTGGTGAAGGGACAAAGGGACCATACAGAGTGCTTTAAAAATCACCTGCTTCTTAACTGGTAACCAATGCAGGGAGCATAACTCTCTCCTGACAGAGAGATGCTTGGGAACATCCAATACAAAACTGGCAGCTACACTTTGAATAACCTGAAGCTTGCTGAGCAATGATGCAATAGTCCAGACTTGAGGTGACTAACGCAATAACTACAGCTACTCTGAGTACATCTGGTAACAGCGGGAAAATCATTCTCAGCACTTTACTTTTGAAAAAACAAGAACTCACGGTCCCGTTGACTATAAGTGATGATGTTAGCAAAAATGAACCCCAGGTTTTTAGCAATCACAACAGGAGTCAGTAATGGATCAAACATTTCTGCCCACCAAGATTCAGACCACACCAAATGGTGTGCCCCAAAAACCAAGATCTTCGCCCTTTCAGCATTTAGTTTCAGACAGTTCTCCTTCTTCCAGATGATGGTATCTGTCATACAATTTTTGAATTTCTCTGCAGCTGGAACCATGTTGTTGAAAATTAAAACATTAATCTGGGTGTCTTCTGAATAGGAATGCACCTGAAAGCTGAAAGATCTCACTAGTTTTGCCAGGGTACAACATAAAGATTAACCAGGGTGGGGTTGATGGAGGTTCCCTGCGGTACTGCACAAGGGAGCCAGAAAGGTTCCGGCCTGAAGTCTCCACAGCTGATAGTTTGGGTCCTATTGGTCAAGAAGGAACCAAGGAGATCCAAAGCTGTATCCCTCAACCCCACTTGGCATAGTCTTTGCACCACGTGGGATGGGGATATCGTGTTGAATGTCGCAGACAGTTCCAACATTACCAGAATGGACGCACCTCCTTGATCCAGATGGCATCAATTGGTATCTGCCGCTGCAACTTGAACTGATTCTGTGCTATCATCACTCCGAAAACCATTCTGCAATAGGTCCAGAAGGCCTTAGGTGTTAATAAACTTTACAATTTCTAGGTTAATATATTTTTAAAAGATTTTGGCCGCAGCAGGCAGGAGTGAGATCGGTCGGAGATTTTTTAAATCTTCTGAATCTCCATTTAGTTTATTTTTGAGTGGGATAACTGTCACCTCCTTCCATAGTTGGGGTAACACTTATTATCTGATTAAAAACCTTTTCCAGGAAGGTTGCAATCTGATCAGGTACAAGTTGTAAGACTTTGGGAGGACAAGGATCACTTGGTGAACCTGATGTCAAATGCATGAGAAGATGTTTCACTATCATGAAGGATATAGGGGGAATAGTGGACATCATTATGATGGGAGGCTGCTCATCAATATCCTCTCCCTCTATAGTAAGAGGAGAACTGTCCTCCTTAACCTTGAAATCAGTGTAGGTGTTCAAGATTCTCTCTCTAAAATACACTGCAGCATTGTTGCAGAAACATTGGGAATACTCAAAGGGGGATTCTTAATGATTTCATAGTGGTTCTCAAGGTATAACTTAATATATCTTGAATTACTCTGTCATGTGAAGTTGGGTGAATTCACACTGGTAGACATTATGAGGATTGTACTACTGTGGAAGAGTCCATGGGCCTCATTGAGCAGGTTGCAGGTCAGTGGCGTAACGATAATTGAGGGGGCCCCCCTGCAAGGTACGTGGAGTGGCCCCCTCCAGACTCTATCAGGAGCTCGCCGGCCAAAGTGCAGTGCTGAGGGGGCCCCTGGAGCATGGGGGCCCCCCGCACTGCAGGGGATGCGGGGGCCTGTGTTACGCCCCTGTTGCAGGTTGTGGTAGGTGACTGCCGTCAAGTGAAATAGGCCACCTAGCACAGAAATATTGCTGAAACATTGAAAGTCCATGTTTTCTGTGTAAAGCAGCAAAGCCTTGTATATGACAGTTGTGCAAGTAATTAGTTATAAGATTTGCCTGTGGGTAGAAGTAAAATGCAGAGGCACCCACCAATAAATATTTCATAATTTCTATGGCATAATTTATAAAGCAGCATTCATTGCATGCTACTCTTTGCATGTTGTAGTGAACTACCATTAAACAGCAAATAATATATTTTCCTCTTTTCTAGGTGTTTTTTGGCGTTTTAGTCGGTGCTTTAAACCTTGGACAGGCTTCACCTTGCTTGGAGGCTTTTGCTTCTGGCCGTGGAGCAGCAGCAAATATTTTTGAAACAATAGACAGAGTAAGTACAAATTTCCACGTTATAATTTTGGCTCAACATGAGTTAGAGATAAAATCAAGTTCTGCAAAATGAACCCTTAAATATTTGTTTGGTTTAAATGTTCATTACAGTCATTGCATTCTATTACTCAAAACCTGTATTCATTTCTTTTAACTTACATCTTACTATGAGTATTGCCCGCCAAGTCATCATTTTTGTTTCTTAGTACTTCTAATAATCTCAGCTACACTGAAAAACAGACAATTAAAAAGTGATGCAAATCTTTCAATTTTCAAAATTGTGGCATAACTGGTATTAACAGAGAAAACATGATAACTCTATTACAAGCTACGGAGTGCTAGCTCCCTTCTGCTAGAGCCTCCCAAATGCAGACAAAAGGAGACCTATGCCGACACCTTCTCATCATTAAACCTGAGACTATGGAACTCTATCAAGTCAGAGATTCGTCAAACCTATCAATGTCTGCTTTCAAGACAAAGGTTAAAAGGATTTTACTGAAGAGATTTCTGTAATAACCAGCTGGTTGAAAGATGACCCCGGGACCGCCTGACACCAGGGGTACCCTCTCGCTAAGACACATATGCCATGTGTGTCGCTGTTGCACCTCCAGTTGAGAAACCATGGACGACCAACCTTATGTCTGGTGTTTGCTTTTCTTTTGCTTGCTAAAACATATGTATGTAATGAGTTATGATTGTTCCTCTGTACAACACCCTGTTACCCTTGGCCTCCAGTAGACCGACCATGGATTACGCCCCTGATGTTTTGTGTTCGGTTTGCTGTTTCTTGGTACTATATGTGATGAAACAGGGTATGGTTTTTCTCTGTACAGCTCTCTGATACCCTTGGGTCATGCTTGTGCTATATAAAACTTTGTTAATAAATAAACAAAATAAAATCAATTCCTTGTGAATACAGTTGTAAGTGATTGCCTTTCCAGTTCTCAATAGCACAGTGAGTGATATTCAGAAGGGTATTATGACCTGCATAGTTCAAGTGCTGGAATGTATCTTATGGCATCTGCAGCTTGCAACATGAGTGGATATATCCCACTACTAAATTGCAGGCCTTCAGAAGTCTAATGAGTGATATGATCACAGGAAGTTATCACATCCAATTTTTAACTCTTAACGTGACACCAGCTAGTGCTCTATGTTAAGCCTAATGAGTCCTCTTCTAGTATTAAAAGATTTTGAAGATTTATCAAATTGAAGAGAGTGGCACAGTTTCATAAAAGTATCTCTTTGAAAAATCTACCTGCTAGGCAATCAATACCACTAGGTGTGCGTTACCTGTAGAGTACTGGTTGAATTGCCTCAAGAACTTGAAAAATGCTTCCCTGACCCAACAACCTTAGCACCTTTCAGTAATATGAGGTTATCATGCCACTTGCATGAATTCTTAGCACAAAGTACAAAAAGTGTCACTGGACTGGCAGGGGGAATGTTTAAGTTTTCTTACACAGACAAATTCAGACCTTCCCACTATAGAGAATTTGAGATATTATCTTTGCATCCTGGATACTCACATTCAACTTTTTAAATGAATGTCACAATCAAGTGCCAATTGTGATAAAGAATCCCCAATATCATAGAAATATTGGCCTTTGCCTAGCAAGACCTCCGACCCAATCATAAAAATGCATGCATAGAAACCCAATTTTCCAAGATCTCAGAAAAGCCTTTTTGATTGTCCAGATTTCCAATGTACATTTCATTTAATGGGAAATGGAAAGAATTACAATGATGGTATAAACAAAGATATTTTTCAATTCCAGTGAAATACCAATATATAACAAAAGCAGGAAGTTAAACAGAGGTGGTCTCAAATGCGCCTAAGCCAGTAATTCCAAGACCATCCCAAGCATTTGCAGGTGTTTAGTGTGCCTGGATTACATCGTTAAAAGTTCTCAGGCTGTTTATAAAATATATTCTATGCTCTGTATAGTGACCAGTTCAAAGACTTCTGACTGTGTCCTTATGTGGTTTGGAAAAAATTCACTTTACAAAGTTATAAAACGTACTTGTTTCAGCATAAATGTTTTAGCAGCCAAACAACCTATTTAACATTATGGTGTTTGTATATTCCCTTTAGGAGCCTACCATTGACTGCATGTCTGAAGAAGGATACAAGTTGGATAAAGTCAAAGGGGAGATTGAATTTCATAATGTGACATTTAATTATCCTTCTAGGCCTGAAGTTAAGGTAAATCATGTCCATCAATCAATAAATAAATATTTTTATACTTAACCTAAAAATTGTATGATTTGCACCTATAACGTAAGTTGACAAATAGGTATGTTATTTGTCATTGCATGATTATAACCAATAATAGGGGTGGCCATCAACGTATTGAAACAAATGCAGGTTAAACAAAAACTAGATTTGAATAGAATAATGCAATGAATCATGCCATATACATATCAACGAGGAAGGTAAGATTAACTCATCCCTTTTACCTTTATTAAATATCTAGTATCCGATTGAGCAGACCAATGATCATTGACAATGGCACTCACAGAATTGTTTGCTAAAGATATAGGACCTTATTTGGAGTTTAGTGAATATAAAACATCCCCCAAAAAACGGTGGGTGTTCTGTCATCTCTACATAAAGGGCTTAGAGGCCACATTAACTGATAACTACAGGAAGTACGTCCGCCACTTTCTAGCGATTGTCCAGCATCCTTCAAAGTCTAAATAAGGCCCCTATTCTCAAAATGTACCATAATAGTACATGGAGAGCAAACAGTATATCAAGCAAATATTTTAGGAACTGATCATTATAGTCTATAATATACCCAAAAAGAACCTATGTTCTGTGAAGATAAATACATTTTCCAGATGACACCCACAAGGAAAAGTGAACATTTAGGCTGACCAACCAACACCTAAACATCACAATTGTATGAAAACTTTGCTTTATGACCACCCACCTAATAAACCACTACTAAGCCACTCATCTGCACAAAGTCAAATTCTCATGGATAATAATGAAGAAAAATGTTTAGAATAAAGTTTGCACTCATAACACAGCCTAAAACTCTAATTTTATATCAACAAATTAGTCAATGGCTACACTACATCAATCTAAAAAATGATCAACAACTTGGCTCAACTAGGTTAAATACAAAAAAAGTGAAAGAAATCAGTTTTTCTCAGGTGAACTAACAAAAGCAAGACGCTTCATGAAACAATTAGAACGGAGATCTTTCATCAGCCTAAGAGCTGTTAGGTAAGCCTACAATAGGGGCATGAGCCTCACTAAAGCCTTATGCTTACACACTCAGATTTCAGACGTCTAACACAGAACTATAACCATGTTCAAAATTGTCAGAGTCGACAAAAATACACTTTGCACATAGAAGCAACAGATAATTTTCCTTCCTATGTTTGAAGAAGACCATTAAAAGTATATATCATGCAAACTATTTTAATGATGGCCCTCAAACATCTTGTGCCAAAGTCTGCTCACTTGCAGCGCCACTCTTTGCAAAAAGTCATGAACCTATCCTGGAGTTCTGCCTTTATTTCAAGATTCTTTCAAAGTAGAACACTTCACTTCTCTATTCAAGAAAATAAATGTGTATCCTTGCAATCTAAATCACTAATACTACTGGCCTATCAATAGCCTTCCTCTGCTAGAGAAAGCTAGTGAACAATGGGTGACAAACCAAGCCATTAAACCCATAGCAGAAAATAATCATGCTATACATCTAGTGATTACGTTTTCATCAATGTCAAAGGGATAGCTTTGATCCCAGCCTATTAGCCCTTCTTGATCTTTCAACAGCTCATTATAGAAATAAAGATGGGAATATGCTATGTATTGTGAAAACACCTATAGCCCTGACACTTAAGGCGATAAAATCCTCTACCTCTTTCCTGACCAACTAAAAACACTGGTGAGTGCTGATGCAGAATCCTTAATAAATCATGTCAATCATGTACATCAGTGGTTCTTAACCTGTGGTCCAGACACCCGTGGGGGTCCCAAAGCCTTCTCACGGAATTCACGACTGCTTAGAAAATTAAATACCTTTAACAGATTAATAAACTGCATAAAAATAAAGAAGCAAAATATAAAATAAAAAAAGTAAAACGTTCTGTAAATATAATGAATTTTGATTTTGAAGGCTAGAAATTAAGCTAGTATCTTCCGATTGACTGTGGGAGCAGTGCAAATGCATTAAACAGAATATAGCATGTATGATAAGAGGCCTCCATGGAATTTCAAAAAAAGTCCAACTGTCCCATTAAAATTGTGATTTAAAAAAAAAACGTTTTGAGTATTAAATATAATATTTCATTATTTGTGTATTTGTTTCACGAATGCTTGTGTCTCTATGTGTTTCCATATTGTTTTTCGGTTCAAATCTTCGAAAATGAATAGCCAGGGTCCCTGGATTACAACAATGACGTAGTGGGGGATCCCCTGATTCTAATAATGATTCATTGGGGGTCCCTGTGTTTCAGTAATAATTTAGTTGAGGTCCACAGAAGTCAAAATGTCAAGCACTGCTTATGGATGTCAGACCTTTCATAAGCTGAGATAGGTCGAGTGCAGGATAAAGTGTAAAAGGAAGGTCTGCCTCCAACCCTACCACAGCATCTGTATGGGCAGAGGTTTGTGGCCCTAGCTAGGACAAGTGGACCACTCACCACAATGTAAGTTTTTTTCAATTAGTTTGTGTGTATATTTGTGTTTATGATTGTTCAGTGGCCCTTGAGGCAGTGGCTCAGTCGAACATCTTTAGGGGCAGATTTACTAACACTGTGCACCAGATTTGCATTACAAAAGTGATACAAAACAGCGCAAAGTTTTGTTTTGGGTAGTTCTGGACAAAATGTGCATTACCCCAGCATAATTGATGTGAGTTCGATCATGTAGCTTTACTATTGTTATGCGAAATACCCAAATTTACAGTACTATGTCACATTGTGTAATTACACGGCATTCAAGTAAAATATTCACCACAAGTGCACCGTTCATGGTAAATATGTACTACAGATGCACAGTAACACATGAATGAAGGAACGTCAGTGGCTGTTTTTCGTGGTGCTTTTGTTTTTTTTTTTTTTTTTTTCTTTAGCTCGAATCATGTCAGTGTGTGTACAGATTTGCATACAATCATAAATTGCTTGTCCTTTATTTTGGACGAAGAGGATTATCATTCTCAGTGACAACATGAAGAAGTTACTCTCTTCAGAACTGCATATGGTATCACAATTGGTCTTCAAATGTGTACCAATGTGCCAGGGGTGATGAAGTGGTCTGTTCCAGGTAGACCGCAAACCTGACACTGTGACCATACATGCCTTTGCCTTCTTCACTCTAGCAAATATGAGCAGGTGCTTATCTGATTGTTGTTTTAGCTTTAGAGAGGTCAGTTATTTGCTATCGAAATCTCTTCCCATTCTGTCATGCTTTTGAGTTCTATGGTGAGGTTCCTTTGGCTACCCTCTGACCCCATATGTGTACTATATGCCTTGTGATAGCGAGTCTCATTAGGTTGAATCTGTTCTTTGGGAGTTCACCTTGTAGCTGTATCAGCACCTACATCCTCCTAGGAGACCTCAACTTCAACAACAACAAATATGTTTATTTCAGATTAAACACATCCATAAAGAATCAGCAAATGAAACAATAAAAGCACATTGTTCTAAACATAAATAAACAAGGGAGTCATGAGGGATTTCCAAAGTTTAAATGGAGTAGGCTATGTGTATAGTGGGGATAAAAGGGGGGGGGGGGAAAGGATTTTCCTTTCTTCAATCCATGCTTGGATTTTATCAAGAACAGCCCAGTGAAAAACCTTCTGGATCCGATCTATCAGGCTTCTTGGCCTGTAACTAGAGGGAAGGCTATGGTCCCCCTTTTTGTTGATGGGTAAGACCTCAGCACCCTTCCATGACTTTGGGATTGGAGCTCCTTTGCCTATTATAATGTTCAGTAGTAGGATGTAGCCTCCCCACCGAGCTTGATCAGAAAGGTGAATGTCACCAGAGATGCCATCTGGACTGGAAGTTTTACCCCGTGCAATAGATGTTATGTCCTGGGAGTCAAAAGTCATCACAAGGCCTTTCTGATCAGGGTTCATGCAGAACTGTCCCTCTGCAGTGCTAGCTTCCAGAACATCATCATACAGTTCTCCGAAATATTTGGCCCACACTAGGGGCGGAATATGGTTTGCTGGTGGGGCAGCTGTGCTGATTCTTTCTTGTGAGACAAGTGGCCAGAATTTGTTTGTATCTCTCTCCTGGCAAGCAGATAATAGTTTGTGGCACCTTTGATCTTCCCAATCCGTTTTAGCTGCAAGTCTAATTTATGTTTTTACTTTAGATAGCTAGTATGAGCTTGGTTTCTAAGTCTCTAATTGCAGCGTTATACCAGGAAGTGGTTTTGGTCCACTTTCTACTACAAGAGTTTGGGACTAAAAAAATAGGCAATTAGCTTTTTAAAAACCTTTCCTGGGTAACTACAACTCCCTGGGAATGCTCTCTAGCAGCTGTGGCAGACCTTAACTTTCACTTAGAGAACCTCATGGACACCAACTCAGTAACACTATCTAAAAGCCTCAGAAGCCTCAGACTCAACCAATGCACAGCTGATCCCACCCATGCCACTGGACACATTTTAGACCCCATCTTTGCATCATTGAACGACATCATGATCAACAAACCCACACTCAGAGGATTCTGAGAAAGATCTACAAATGGCTACCTGACAACACCAGAAAAATCATAATCAAAGACCTCATAACTAGCAAGCTGGACTATGGGAACACCCTCTATGCAGGAATCAACAAGCAACTCATGAAAAGACCACAAACTATCCAGAATGCAGCAGCCATACTCGTCCTAAACTGCCCATGCCGGACTCACATCACACCACATCTAAGGACACTCCACTGGCTCGCAATACACAAGCATGCACAAGTCACCCACTCATACAAAGCACTTCACAACTCTGGTCCAGACTACCTGAAAAGCTGCATACATTTCCACCAACCCTCCTGGCACCTCCGCTGAGCCGTACTCTTACTAGCACACATTCCACTCATCCACCAAAGCAGAACCAAAGGTTGTGCCTTCTCATGCATCGCACCTAAGCATAGAATGACCTCTACATCAAAGCATAGAATGACCTCTACATCAAAGCTTCCTCCTCTCTTCTTGAATTCCACATGAAGCTGAAGACCTCTCATTGAGTAAGTCTCCCTCCGGAGCCAAGCCTCACACTCGTGCATAGCACGAGAATACCCTTACGGGTGAAGGTGCACTATACAAATACAGATAACATAACATAGCATAGCATAACATATTTTGCTATGAACCAGAACTGCTTGCAGGTGGCTTCTAATGTGACTTTCTGGATGGTTGTGCAGCTCAACATGAGGCAGTACATCCTGTGCAGGGTTGAACATGTCTTTGTTGAAGTTGGTCATTCGTCTGATCGGAAATGTGAATGCCTTTGGCTTACCCTGCATGGGTATGTGTTTTCACATTGTGTGTACTATGTCCTATGAAGTGGTAGAGGCGTGTGGTTCGTTTTAGGGGGCTAACTTTGCTTGGAGAAATTCTGGTTGTGGTTTTCAGATTGTGTCCGGATGTGGTATCTTATTAGGTGTATTGGGTTATGATTCAGAATGAGTTATGGTCCATGGCCTTTGCAGAAATAAGTAGAGCTTTGCTTTTTGGATGGTGCCGCCTGGCCAGTTGTGGAAGGTGGCCTATTCTCTTAGCATACTACTTTCACTTGTTAAAGGTGCTGAGGAGTCCAGTAGTTCTGTAGGTGTGAAGTTGTTTTTAGGTGTATGGTCTTTTAGTCAGTTCGCAAAATGTATGTATGTTGGTTCCAATTTAGTTCCTTGATTTAGTCCATAGTATATCCTTGTGATACTTAATGTTTTTTCTGGGTAAAATATGGTTTGTTGTTATATTGCATGACTTTTTTCATACAACAAAATTCTTTGTGTGAAAATCTCACACTAGAAAATGTCATTAGATATTTTCTGCGTGAACCATTCTTCAATAGGTGAAAATTATGTGAAATCATATAATGCAAATTTTCATGACATTACATTAATTTTGAAAATTTCACTGGCATAATTTAAATGTTGTGTAGACCTAGCTATTAGACCTGTTAATGATGGGGAAGGGGGCCATGAAGGCTTGGTGTGCAAAATAACGATGGAAAACTGAGATGCAGCAAGAGTAGTGTCTGAGATTAATTCATTCATTCCATCCATCACTTTTTTGTATACTTCAGTGAGACACCCTAAGTGGAGCAGGTATCTCCAGCATTGGGTCCTGCGCACACTGTGCCACTGGAACCAAGGTATACTCTACTGATCAGCCCCAATAAGGGTAAAACTGGTTGGGTTGCTTGTATTTCCATTCAGGGAGGCCCTGACCTGGCAGTTCTCGCTAAACTGTTGCTATTGGAGCAGGGTTAAGACTGATTTGTCTATGACTGGGTCCAAACTGAGATGGCATGGTATGCAAAATAACAATGAACTGGGATGCCACTATGAGTAATTACCAGTAGTTGAGTTTAATTAAAACACTCCACCCATCTCTTATGTATACGTCAGTACAGCCCCCAAAGAGGAATGGGCACCCCCTGCTGTGGTTCCCTTTCACACTGTGGCACTGGAACCAAGCTATACTTGACAAATGAGCCCTAATAGGGGCAAAACTGGTTTTGGGTTGATTATTTTCCGGTTCGGGGAGGTCCTGGCATGGCAGTTCTGTCTGGACTGTTCATATTGGAGCCTGGTCAAGATTCATTTGCATATGGCAAGGCACAAACTGAGGTGGCATGATGTGCAAAATTACGATGGACACGTATTCAGCCCAAGTTATTACCAGAGGCTGAGATTATTTCAAGCATTTCATTAATGACTTTTTTGTATACTGCAGTGCGACACTCAAAGAGGGATGGGTATGACCAGATGTGGGAAATGTGCAGATTGTGCCACTGAACAGAGCTATGCCCTGCTAATGAGCCCTATTAAATGCAAAACCAGGTTGCTTGCGTTCCAGCTGAGTGAGGACCTGGCCTGGCAGTTCAGGCTGGACTGTTGTGCAATAATAAAGCAAGTCATGCATGTAAATTATGCACAAATACCACACAGGTGGAGCAAAATGTGCCAATTGTACATGGAAGAAAACACACATTCAAATGGCTATTTTGATGAATGCGCCCTTTTTTTAAAGTTACTGAGCTGTGGTTCAACCCTGCTTTTCTTTTTAACTATATGCCAGATCTTCATGAATGTCAGTCGTATGTTTTGTAAATGTATGTAGAATCAATATCCTTTGGTAATCAGTGGTTAATAAAGTACATTGTTAATTAACATTAAATTTTTGATTAGATTATGCGCATGCGATTGTCTCAAAAGCTCACCTTCTTTCAAAATATGAAAAATGAGAGTATAACTATTTCAGCACTGTGACACAGCTGTCTCACACAGGCAGCATTTATAGGATTTTGCTGTTAGGGAGTCAGTGGATTACAAATAACACCTTAGGGCTCATTATGATGTCAGGCAGAAAGCCTCTGCCTGACAGTGTCTCGGATTCAGGACCGACCGACTTGCAGTCGGCGGTTCTGACCGCCGGATTACGATGCGACTGAACATTGTTCGGTCGGATTCCCATTGTTTCCTATGGGAGCTGTTCCAACTTGTGTACTATTGTATACTATTGAAGCATCATTATAATTAGAGGTACTGATGATTCGGATAATTTGAAATTAAATGTTTTAGCTTGGAACAAAATATCTGGAAGGCATGTTGATAAGGATAATTTTCAACTCTTTTTTTCAGATTTTAGATAATCTTAGCATGTTCGTTAAATCTGGGGAGACAACAGCTTTTGTTGGACCAAGTGGAGCAGGAAAGAGCACTGCTGTGCAACTCATTCAGAGGTTTTATGATCCAGAAGGAGGAATGGTGAGTCCGTATGTCCACACAGCATCCTCAATAAAGTAAAACTGTGGAAAATATTTTAACACAGTTCGTCAATTTTTTATTCAATAATTTTATATAAGGACAAAAGCGTTATCTCATGTTTCATTACATATTTTCTTTTAGCGATAAACTCTGTCACCATGACTGTTCGACTTCACTCTGATTTATCAGAACCTTTGCAAAACAAAACAAAACAAAATAAAACAAAACAAAACAGTTTATTCTCTTTGTTAACATAATGGCACAGAGATATGTGTATTTTATTATGTATTTAATTTTTGTAGCTATTTGCTCATTAGGTACATTGGCAGAACTCAGCACTGACTGCCTGGGTAGAATCTTGGCGCAAGATAAATTGCCTGACAACAGGGATTACAAAATGGAAGTTACAGTGCAAAAACTAGGCTTTATGAGTTGTGTTCTGTCTGGTGGTTTTCAATATACTTAATTGTCTGCTCGAAGAAATGCCAGATCTTCAAGGTGAGGATGTACTTGGCATAACCTCCAGTCTGAGTGCTATGTGGACAGTAGACACTAGGATAGTAGCGTAGATTTATGAGAAATGTCTCGCTGAGGAGCACAAGGGTGTGAATTCTTGAATTTCCAATTTCCGCTTCATAGAAGAACTTACGACATGTAAAGTTACGAGTGCGGAGTCTACTCAATTGGGCTGAGTCTCTGCACTCTGGGAAAAATCACCACACAGTGCACGCTCTGCAATGTGGCATGTGGAGCTTCCTCCCCGAGTGCGGAGATTCCACCACAGGTGCAGAGTCTCTACCCGAATCTAAGACTCCAAACTAGTCACTTTGTAAGTTGTAAGTCCCTTTGTGAATCGAGCCCACCATGTACAGGGATTTCAGCCAGATCCTCTTGAAATGATAGGACAATTAAATGGGTGAGGACCTCTGGGGGAAGGAGTTGCAGATTCCAGAGTCTCTGTCAGAGGTAGTCTATGGTGTTACAGATTGTTTGGAGTCTGTGAATGTGGAACATTATACTATTGAAATAGGGGATCTTACAGTAGATGACTACAGAGAAGGAGAGGGTGCGGTGCACAATGGTTTCACTCTGAAAGATCATGTTGGATAACACTATTTATTGTTTGTACATAGATGAAACAGATATTCATGACCTAGTTGATGTGGTTTAATAAAACGTTTGTCACTGAAATTCTTGATTTCAGTGGGGAATTATAAGGTAAAGAAGGCAAAAGGATGGGTCAAATTCACTGGTGGGCCTTCTAAGTAACAAGACTGCAGCCTGAAAATGAAGACTGCAGTCTGATCCTCATTCATTATGAGCTCCATGCTTACATCCAGCTGCTATGAACTGACAAAGGTGTCTTTTGTTAAAAAATAGAAGGTGTACCCAAATAATCTTGTCAATGGAAAGAGCAGGTGCAGCTACATCAAATAGATGAAAGACAAGGATGAGCTCTATGTTGTGCTGCAGACCAGGGTCCATGATTTAGATGTGTGAAGGAAAGGAAAACATTGCCAAATTATATATCAGAGAGAACAGAAGGTATTTATAGGAAAGTAGGATCTGCTTCCTATGGTTACCCCCACTTTTTACTTCATGTGATACTATTTTTGACTGGTCTGACTTGGATCCTGCTAATCAGGACCCCAGTCTATCTGCTTTCTCCCTAAACTGTTATGCCATGTACTTAGGTACACTCCAGATTAAATACTGGGGTACCCTTGTCAGTTCCTAGTATATGGTACCCATGTACCCAAGGCATAGGCACCCCAGATGCCTCCCATGGGCTGAAGCATGTATTATGCCACCCACAAGAGGTCATGCAAAATGGAACTACAGGCCTGCCATTGCAGCTTGTGTAAGATGGTGCATGCAACTCTCACTTTAGATATAGGTTTCCTATATCTAAGGATCACTGCACTCAAAACCTATAACTCACTCCTATAGCAGGCCTTAACAATCCTGAAGGCAGGGTGCTTGGTTCTT
The DNA here is from genome assembly GCF_964204655.1 of Triturus cristatus. Classification (NCBI taxonomy): domain Eukaryota; kingdom Metazoa; phylum Chordata; class Amphibia; order Caudata; family Salamandridae; genus Triturus; species Triturus cristatus. Next base: position 877,478,101 of record NC_140583.1, read on the forward strand.
AGTGGGTGGGTGCCCCTGCATGAGCAGGACACCCCTGCAGCCTACAGAGTCCATTCTCCCGGGTTGTTAGTGTATCAGCCATTTACAACATATAGAGTGGCATTATGCGACTGTGTAATGACCAACTCTAAACTGGCTGAAAGTAACCCTAGTGTGTTTGGTATCAAACATTGTGGAATCATACCCCCACACTGGTTAACAGTGTGGGAGGTATGATTCCACCTCTCAGAAACAAGCTTTGTGAGGTCCCTGGTGTTCCCGGTACCAGCCTTCTAGTCCCGGGCAGCCCAAAAGGGTTGCTGCTGACCAGAGACATATTTCTGCCCTCCTGCTGCTGAGCCAAGCTCGAGCAGGGGAAGGCAGAACAATAGGCATCCTGTCACAGGGAGGTGTGATCACCTCCCAGACAGGATTTAGTGTATTAGGCCTGGGTGGGTGCACTTGCCAGTGACCGAAAGTCTGCATGAGGGGCACATTTGGTGTCCCTGTGCATAGTCCAGTTCAAACCAGTCCTGGGAGCTGTTGGCTCCTGCTCTGGTGCGAAACTGGACAAAGGACATGGAAGTAACCTCCCCACTGTCCAGACCCTCCCCTGGGAGGGTCCCTTGAATCTGTCCATCTCTCTTCCGTGGGTACAAAAGGGCTTACCTGTCTGTAGAAGCCTAGATTCAACATGGTCAAGATAACCAGAAACCACTGAACTTCGACCGTCTGGACCCTCTGGACTTCACTGGACTTTGTTTGGGCCCGACTTCATCTCCCTCTCAGTCTGAAGCATCGTCTGTGCCATGCACCATACAGGCTCCATGCAGTACCTGTGGAGCATCCAGGACAATTGAAGATATCTCCCATGAAGATCACTCCCCTACAGCCGCAGGCACAATATTGCAATTGATTGTTCTGCTGCTCCTGAGCTCCTACGGACTCTGAAAGCTCCAGCAACACAAAACGTAGGTTTCCAAGTCTCTTGAGGTCCAAGCTGCCCTCTCACCAAGTTTGAGGTCAAAATCCCTCGTGGGGGCTGCAATTCCCGTACCCCTTTGCATCGCATACTTTTGCAAGTGCATATGCTTGTCAGCGTTTCCAAAACAAATGGACTGGGCTCAAAGTAGCCCCAACCTCTGGCACCATTTTCACCAAAGAACTCCAGCCTCCTTGCACCGAGTGCTCCGTGGGCTGCTGCTTTGTGAAACTGCTTAAGGTCACCTCGTGACTCCTGTGCCTCTAGCCTGTGGGTCTTCTTGAGGGTCAACACTGCTTTTCTTGAGCTCCCCTGGTTGCTCCAGGCTTGCCCTGACTCTCCTGTGTTTGGTGAGTCTCCTGGACCTTGGTGGTCCGAACCGTAACCTTTCTTGATCTTCTACATGGGTTGCCAGTGCCAAGGCTTGTTGGTGCTCCAGACAGACATCGACCCCTCAGCACTCGACATCCTTTGTGGGGCAGCTCGTATCTGGCTCCTGGTTGTCCTCAACATCTCCTGGTCCCTGTGGCTGCAGAGTCAAGAACCCCCTCTTCACACCTGAAGCACTCGAAATTGGTGGGCATTCGTCCACCGAGCCCCTGGTCACTCCTGATTGACTCAGACTCGGTCCCCTCTGCTTTCAGGTACTCTCCATCAAGAATCTACCTTTAGATTCCAACGGACACTTTCCTTCTTCCCTGCAGTGGCTCTTCTTCGAAGTCCTCCATTGAGTTTTAAATCGGTTTCCGACACCACTTCAACCTTATGTACCTGCTTCCCTGGTATAGGTATCTCTGGTACTATGGTATCCACGGGTGGGGTGGCTCTCCAATCTCCTAAGTTCCACGGGGTTTCTTAGAAGTCCATTCAGAAGGGTCACCAAACTTTAAAACTGCAACTGCGACTCTCCCATAGAATTGTACGGAACACGCTGTTGTGTTCCCACACTGCACCCGTCCTCCATGGGGTCCCTACTTACGCACCTTGGGTGGTTCCTTGGGGTCCCAGTGATTTTACATCCTCTAGACACTGCCTTGACTCGAGTCTTGGTTCTTATACCACTATTTTAGTATATGGTTTGGTCTCTCCCTGGAGCCCAATGTGTATTAGTGCTACTTACTATTGTTTCTGTGCTACAGTATTGTGTGCTTTGTGTTTATCTGTGTGTGTGTAGCAGATACTGTGAAGTATTTAGAGTGTGTTATAATAATTAATACATATTTTTATAACTACTGTGTGGTTCTCCTTTCATTTAACCAATACAATAAGGTTGCACTCTGGTAAAACAAGCTGCTTAACATTCCTTCAAAACTAAGCCTGAAGGCTGCTCTCCACAGGTACCACTTGGATAGCTTTCTAAGGTTATATTTGACCTCTTAAATCACCATAAGGGTTGTTTGGACTGGTACAAGGTGCCCACTTTATTTAGTGGACAGCATATACCAGGCCAACTTCTCACAGTATTTGTTGTCATTGTTTTGGATGCTATTTAACAGCAAATTGTTCTTGAAGAAAACCATCAGTTAGTACTTACTAGGTATTGAGACTTGCATGGTATAGCAAGTTAAATAGTGGGTGGCAATTCTTGAGATCATTTGGTCTCAGTGAAATTTCTTTAAGTAAGTGAGAACAACCTGCTTGCTCAGTTAAAGAATCTCTCATGAGGACTGTGAGTGGTTGACTGGAGGAGAGGCTGAGTGCAAGAAAATATGTTAGACTAGGGAAAGGTGACAGAAGTCAGATCTTGAGATCTTGGAGGTGATGAGGAAATAGTGGACTTGCATGGCTGAGCAAGGTAGGAAGGTAGAGAAGAAGTTGCATTATTGTGTTTTGGTGCATAGGTTTACAAATAATTGCCTTTTCAGGGGATTAGGACAATGTCTCTGAAGGTGCACTAGATAAAGAAAACCTTAGTGGAGAGCAGGGTATTTCCAAAAAACCTAGATTAGTTCCTTTAGGTTGTCAGAATGATCATTATTAGTAAAAGTGCTTAGTGGAGTGTGTCAGTATTTCGTTAGATGAAGGGCATTGAGATGGGGCATTAGACATTAGGCTGTGTGCCATGTGGAGTCCAAGGGAAAGAATTGGCAACCAGATGAGGCCAAATAAGTGTACAACATTTAAATGTTTGGAAGAGGGGAGGACATTGTTGCGGGCTCTTAACACAAGGGCCTCATTCAAGGAATAACCTATTCCCAAACATTAGAGTGTGGGGAACACGGTACATAAGCATGAAGTCTGGTGGCAGAAATGCAGATCTAGGCTCTGTGGGGCCTAGTCAAAAAATGAATTTACATGTGAGTAAATCTACAAGTGTAAATTTACTTTTGCACCTTGTAGTAAATGTACTACTTTTGGCAAATCACCATTTCCGAGTGTAAACTTACATGTCTCCACCCCTTGAAATGGGGGTGGAGCTATATTTGTGAGTTTAAAGTTCCTACATCCAAAAAAGGCCCTGTTGTGCATCCAGTACCACACATGGCCAACCAATAGTACTGTAACACACTCCCATAGAACATAGTGAAGGCACATCCCTAAAATAGAACCGCCTAGCAAATAATCTTAAAATAAAATGATGTATTTTAAGTTTTTATACATACATTTATTTAATGTTAACATAATTATACATAAATAAAAATAAATATTTTTCATGATAAACTATTTTAATAACCTTTTTAAAACAAAGGTAACTTTAATTTTCAAACAATTGAAGTAATGTAAATTAATTTTATACATAACCTTTTGTAATGTTTAATATGTAATAAGGAAATACGAACTCTTTATTTTAGATCGGATTTATATATATTTAAATACATCTTTAAAAAATAATTTAAATGCAATTAACTATATTTCAATTGATTAAATATGTAATTAAGTTAGTAGTGTAAAGTACTAAATTTTAACATGTAGGCAGAGTTCTTTTGCAACTGGGACAGAGCTCTCTTTATGTTCAACTATAGGATTTTTTAATAAACATAGAAATTAGTATCAATATTATATGCTAAATGTTATTGGAAATTCATTTTATAGTATGTAGAACATAAGATTAAAATGCTAAAGCACTATTAACCTAATTTTAAATGAAATATGTAATTAATATAAATACACTAAATTAACTTAAAATTATTTTTACAGATTCATTAATAAAACAAACTCCAATGTATATTTCCTTAAGATGTAATAAACAAAATTACAAAATGTTATCTATAGAATTCATTTACATTAATGTGATTATTCAAAAGAAAATTACATTTATTGCTAAATTTAAAAAAATCATCAAAATATTTTGAAATAAAATAGTATTTATAATTTTATTGCCATAGAGGTTCGTCGGTCCGTAGACTACGGCAATGTAGGGCGGTCGCGACTCCGCCCGACATCGTAATCAGGCCCTATATGTCTAGCTAAACAGCTAAAGCAGTTAGCTACTACAATATATCATGTTCTACAGAAATTGATAACTCATTCCATTACACAAATTTGCTACTGGAGGCTTCAAAAATACATGCGATAATGACATCCTTAAAACTCAGAGGGGCTCATTTACAAGCCCCTTGAGCTGTGGTGTGCCACTTTTAATATAGGAAAAAGTGATGTACCAGTAGCCCAAGGGGCTTGTAAATAAGCGCCTGAATCTGGAATAGGCTGATCCAGCCAGTTGTCGTTCAGTAAAAAAAACTCCCAGTCCATGGAAAGCTAGTTTAAGACACAGTCACTTGCAAGCTGTGTCAATCTTCTGAATCAAACTGCATGTTACATCTCAAAATGGGTAAAGGTACATAAACATCCCTTCCTGCAGTGTTAGATGACATATGTCAGTCATCCAGAGTCAACAATCTGAGTGCCTGTATCGCATACATCTTGTTAGAGGAATTTAATATTCAATTGAAAAACAAAGGTTAAAGTAACGTGAGAGTTAGGTGAATACATCAGTCACTACATTAACGTTTCGAACTAAAAAAATAATCACAGAAATTCACGAGTTATAGTTAGCAAAGCTAACTAAAACTTTTGCCCCTGCCATGCACTGCTTATGACCTTTGTTTTTGTCAATGAATTTCTAATGTTTTTTTTTTTTACATTAAAACAGTTCTTTTTATCACCCCTAACTATAATGCTACTCTATCCTTTGGTTTTTCAGTGAATTTCTTGAGTTTTCTTAATGTAAAGTAATATTTTATTACCATATGTAAAGCTAACCCCACCATGTGAGACCTTTCGAACTAAAAAAATAATCACAGAAATTCACGAGTTATAGTTAGCAAAGCTAACTAAAACTTTTGCCCCTGCCATGCACGGCTTATGACCTTTGTTTTTGTCAATGAATTTCTAATGTTTTTTTTTTTTACATTAAAACAGTTCTTTTTATCACCCCTAACTATAATGCTACTCTATCCTTTGGTTTTTCAGTGAATTTCTTGAGTTTTCTTAATGTAAAGTAATATTTTATTACCATATGTAAAGCTAACCCCACCATGTGAGACCTTTGGCCATGCATGGCTGGGAGATGTATGCCGGGCCCGGCCACTGCAAACTCCCTGTAGTGAGGTACACCAGGGCTCTCTGAATCTTCATTTTAGTGTCACGTTTTAGCTTGACTTTTTTAATGGTGACTTTTTACATACCTTACACTTACACAATAATGTACAAAGAAGCTATTATACATGCAGTTCATTTGTTAGCAAGTATTATTGTCATGTTATTTGTACACTCAGTCCAAGGCTAGGCACACACAATGCGATGCCCTTGTATTTACCTTATCTGGTTGGAGACAGCTCTAGGCCTCTAGACAAACCACTGCATCAGATCTGCACCTTTGACACAGTGCGATTGGAACAGTGCTTTTAATGTATAAACAGCCTCTCTGCTACATTCGGCAGAGGAGTACTTAAGCTGGGATTGTCATGGAACGCGGTGCACTGTGGCTGAGATGCAGCCCTGCTGACTCTGACCTCTATCCTGCAAAGGACGGTAGCCTGAGCTACATCAAACCGGCTTCCTGGTACATCAAATCCAGATATGGGGGGTTACGTTAGGCTCTCCCAATGGATCTGGCAGGGGGTACTTCAACTTTGAGTGTACGCCCACTCAATAGTATGGGTAGTCTTAGATAAGAGTATAATCACATAGTTATATTATCATGATTCAATTGTTAACTTTTTCACCATTCTTGTAAAGCTGCTTACAATGCTTTGTTTTATCTGCCTAATAATCACAACTCACACTTTTTATACAAGGATATGATTGTTTCAATATATGTTTGAAAATACATTTTTGTGTCTTTCTTGTGTACATCATGGGCATGCAAAAGTAACAACGAAAGGGTAGATCTGTTTCCATGACTTCCTTGTGGAATAAGAGCGGTCATGTTCGAAGTTGCTGATACCATCAGGTACCCTGGTAGGGTTAATGGCTCAGATGGGGCACTGGGAGCTACCTAGGAACTGGGACAACATTTTCTGACAATATGTGTGAACTGAGTCCCCATATTCTGAAGTTCATGTTGTCCAGATGTGCAGTCCTACTTAATTCATAGGAACCATATACCACACCCAAAGGCGGCCAACCCCACACTGTGCTCAGCCTTTGGCACAGCAGGGAGTTGGCAGAGGCCTGGCCTGCGCCCAACACAACTAGATCCAGCTCCATTACTTACTACTAACATGGAAGGGCCGGAGACAAACGGGCAGACCTTTTAAGTAATTTGACACCTTTGCATACTGAGCAGCAATTACATGGGAAAACCATAGGCTCTGCTCTCAGACTAATAGATGACAAAAAAGGACCCACTTGATTTGAACAGTCACTATAGAAGAGATTGTGCTCCAATGAATCAACAATGCATTCACCTCCATCATGGATTTCAGATCGTTTTTCAATATGCAGTTGTAAAGAAAACACACTGTCCATCAACCTGTAAAATGGCGGTCACACCAATGCATACTACTAACTGGAAGGGGCGGGGCCAAATAGACAGAGCTTTTAGGTGATTTGGCTCCTTTGCATACTCAGCAGCAATTAAAAGGGAGAACCATGGACTCTGTTCTCAGACCAGGAGATGACAAGAAAGAACCCACTCTTCTTGGACAGTGACTACTGAAGAGATTGCGCTCCAATAAATCAACAATGCATTCACGTCCATCAAGGATTTCAGAAAGTTTTTCAATATGCAATTGTAAAGAAAACACACTGTCCATCAGCCTGTAAAATGGTGGTCACACCAATGCATACTACTAACTGGAAGGGGCGGGGCCAAATGGACGGAGATTGTAGGTGATTTGTTGCCTCTGCATACTCGGCAGCAATTAAAAGGGAGAACCGTGGACTGGACTCTGCTATCAGACCAGGAAATGACAAGAAATAACCCAATTGTCTTGGACAGTCACTATAGAAGAAATTGCACTCTAATAAATCATCAATGCATTCACCTCCATCAAGGATTTCAGATAGTTTTTCAACGTGTAATTGGAAAGAAAACACACAGTGTCCATCAGCCTGTAAAATGGAAGGAACACTGTTGCATACTACTAACATGGAAAGGGCGGGGCCAAATGGGCGGAGCGTGTAGGTGATTTGCCACTTTTTCACATTTAGTAACAATTAAAACGGAGAACCGTGTACTTTGATCTCAGACCAAGAGACGACAAGTAAGAACCCACTCATCTTGGACAGTCACTACAGAAGAGATTATGCTCCAACAAATCAACATGGCATTCACCTCCATCTAGGATTTCAGAACATTTTTCGACGTGCATTTGAAAAGACAACACACTGTTTATCAGCCTAGAAAATGGCTGGAACACCAATGCATACTACTAACTGGAAGGGGCAGAGGCAAATGAACAGAGCTTGTAGGTGATTTGCTGCCTCTGCATACTCAGCAGCCATTACAAGGGAAAAACTGTGAACTCTACACTCATGCTAGGAGATGACAAGAAAGAACCCATTTGTCATGGACAGTCACTACAGAAGAGATTGCACTCCAAAAAATCAACAATGCATTCACCTCCACCAAGGTTTTCCAACATTTAATTGTAAAGAAAACACACAGTGTCCAACAGATTGTAAAATGGAAGGAACACCGTTGCATACTGCTAAATGGAAGAGGCTGGGCCAACCTGGGCAGAGCTTGTAGCTGGTTAACCATCTTTGCATACTCAGCAGCAATTAAAAGGGAGAACCGCGCTTTCTGCTTTCAGATCAGGAGATGACAAGAAAGAACCCACTTATCTTGGACAGTCAATACAGAAGAGATTGCACAACAATGCACTCACCTCCATTAAGGATTTCAGATCATTTTTCAACATGCAATTGAAACAAAAAGCACAATGTCCATCAGCCTGGAAAATGATGGGAATACCAATGCATACTACTAACTGAAAGGGGCGGTGCTAAATGGGGGAAGCTTGTAGGTGATTTGGTGAGTTTGTATTCTCAGCAGCAACTGAAAGGGAGAACCGTGGACTGTTTGTTTTATAAAGGGGATGGGGATGGGGCCATGTGGCCCCCCTCCCTGAGCCTATTTTGTACCCAGATATACCATCTCCAGGGGCCTAGGCATCAGCAAATTCCTCACACACATCATTAACTCCTCTATCGCTTCACGATCATCCCAGAGGACTGGAAACAGGCTGAAGTCTCTGTCCTTCTCAATAACCCATTGAAAGATGATCAACTTCTGCCCTATCTCCCTACTACTGTACCTAACCAAAGTTATAGAGAAGGCAATCAACCTGGAACTCTGCAATCTTCTCAACCAAACCCAATCAGCTTTCGCAGCAACCATAGCATGGAGACTGCACTCATTGCTGCCACATAGGAGATCTGCACCTTAATGGACCGAGGAAAAAGAGCCGCACTTGTACTGCTGGACCTCTCTGCTGCGTTCGACACCATATCACACTCGAGCCTCATCAAAAAACTTCACACAACAGTCATCCAAGGTCCCGAATGGAAATGTTCCTTCCTCACAGGAAGAACTCAGAGAGTCAGACTCCTAACCTACACATCAAAGCCCAGGGATGTGATCAGTGAAGTCCCTCAAGGATCATCTTTCAGCCCCACTCTGTTCAACATACACGGTCCACTAGCTGACATCCTCAGATCTCACAGCATCTCCATCCATTTCTACGCTGATGACACCCAGCCCATCCTCTCTATGTCCGACAAATCCTCCGTGACCAGGTCCATCTTCACCAAATACATGATCTGCATAGCGGATTGTATGAAAACAAACTGCCTGAAGTTCAACTTGGACACGGCGGAAATGCTTGTTTTCGGGAAAACAAACTACTCTGGGTCTCAAAATGAGCATCAGAGCTTGGCCCTACACTTATTCCCTCTAACCATGCAGGAAACTTGGGAATCATCCTAGACAACAAACTCAACATAGCCTTACAATTGAACGCCGTCAGGCCCTACTATTTTAACATACTAAAAATCCTGAGGAAAATGTTCAAATGTATACCCGAGAACACTAGCAGACTAGATTATGCCAAAATGCTGTATGCCAGAATCTCCAGCCACCTCCTCCACTGACTTCAGACCATCCAGAATGCCGCAGCTAGACTTGTGCCGGGTCTCTCGCGTTGTACACACATTGCACACTCCTCAGAGAACTCCACTGGCTGCAGATACACAAACACTGTCAATTCAAACTCCTCACGCATGCATGATGACACACAGCTCATCCTCTCACTCACAAAGAATCCCAAAGACACCAGACTCTGCTTCGAGGAAGGAATGAAGAACGTGGCAGCCTGGATAAAAGAAAGCTGCTTGAAGCTCAACTCAGAGAAGATCGAGATCCTCATCCTCGGACCCTGCACCTCCACCTGGGACAACACCTTGTGGCCCTCCGCCCTCAGGAGCCCACCCACCCTTACAGACCTCGCTCTGCATCATCCTTGACTCCTCCCTCTCCATGAACCGCCAAATCAATGCCGTCGCTTCGACTGGTTTCAACTGCCTTCGCATCCTCCATAAGACCTTCAAATGGATCCCCCCTGACTGCAGAAGGACCGTCACCACGCCCTCATAACCAGCAGACTGGACTATGGAAACGCCCTCTACGCCGGAATCAACAGAACTCTTTTACACAAACTCCAAACCATCCAGAACGCCGCAGCCTGACTCGTCCTCGAGACACCGCGTCACGAGCACATGACCCAACACCTACGAGGCCTCCACTGGCTCCCCATCGAGAAGAGGGTCACCTTCAAACTCCTCACCCACACCTACAAATCCCTCAACAACATTGGACCCAAATACCTCCAAGAGATGGTATCCTTCCACGTACCCAAGAGGAACCTCCGCTCCACCGACCTCGCCCTGGCAGAGGTCCCCCGCATCTGCAGAAACAGAACCGGCGGGAGAGCTTTCTCCTACATCACAGCCAAGACCTGGAACAAGCTCCCTGTGAACATCAGACGCTCCCCGACCCTGCACACGTTCAGGAAGGACCTCAAGACCAGGCTCTTCGACTGATCCAGAGCCGCTCCCCCCTCCACCCAGCGCTTTGAAACCCTCACGGGTGAGTAGTGCTATATAAACCCCTGATTGATTGATTGATTGATTGATTGATACAAGGCACTGCACAACATAGGACCATCATACCTTAACTGCTGCCTTCACTGCCTCCAACCTACTAGACTCATACGCCTAGCCTCACTGTCCCTCACACACATCCCCGTATCCACAAAAGCAGAATGGGCAGCCTAGCCTTCCCTTACATTTCATAGAACAACCTGCGTCCACACATCAGAGCCTCCTCCTCGCTTCTTGAGTTCCGCAAGAGGTTGGACACTTGGCTCTTCAACTAACTCTACTTCCCCAGCAGACGGCCTTCTCACTTGCGTCAGTGTCTGATACCCTTCTGGTGATAAGTAGCGCTATACAAATCTATATAACATAACAACATAATATATGTATGACGGGATCTGCGATTAACATAAAAAACTTTCACAAGGGCATACAATCTGCCACCCAGCGGCACCCTTTTAACAAAAGAAATGCAGCAAGTGCAGGGGGCACTTGTTGCTTAATTTACCTGCCACTGTGCTCGCTTCACACACCACACTGCGCGATCGATGTGAGATAGGTGCGTGCATGCGCACCTTACAAAGAACAGTGAATATAGCATAACATCACCTCTGCTCTAAGCATTTGCAGTAGCTTCCATTGGAATCAAGAATCTCATTCAAATTCCTGAGTGTTACCCTCAAAGCCTTTTATATAATCAGCTCTCAATTTCTCATTAATCATTTAGGACATTAGCAACCTCTTCTTTGGTAGGATCAACAATTATCTTTTTTGCAGACAGCAGCTAAACTCTAAAATAAATTACTAAAGACACTATGATGGTCAAACAAGAATTAAGGCTCATCAAATAGCCAACGACACTGTTTTCTTTTCCTAGTCTTGTATCTATGTTCATTCAAGAATATTGTACTTGATAAAGATTGTAACTATTGAATACAGTATCTTTTTGTGTATATATGAGCCCAAGACTCATCAATAATATTGTACATTGTTCTTATGCGAATAAAAGATTGAAACTGAAAATTTTGCTTTCTATAGGTTACGTTGGATGGTCACGACGTTCGTACACTTAACATTCAATGGCTGCGATCCTTGATCGGAATAGTTGAGCAAGAACCAGTGCTATTCTCCACCACAATTGCTGAGAACATTCGATTTGGGAAAGAGAACGCAACAATGGAAGACATAGTGAAAGCAGCAAAGGAAGCAAATGCATTCAACTTCATCATGACCTTACCACAGGTAATGTCATAGCTACCTAATGGAAGTTTGGATATTGACATGACACATAACAGCTCCAACACTATCAAAAGAGACATTGATATATACTGAAAACTAAGCACTAAATAAACACTTTGTATCAATCTGTTTTTCTATTCAGCACTAAAATGAAGAGATCACAGACTGGTTTTCATTTTCATGCTTAGTATCCACATTTTGTGAGTAAAATTGTGAATGACTGGACTTGATTGACAGTGATTCATTACAGTATGAAGAGTTCCTGGAAATATCTGAAATGTATTAACTAGTCTTTATTTGTTTCCGGGTATTTAGTGGACTCCTGAGCATTTAGAGGCTCTTTTAGAGGCTGGCTGATGGCCCACCGGCCCAGCAGATCAGTGACAGTTCTGGCCTCCTTACCTGGCAGAGGACTGTGTGCCATTGTTAGAGATGCCCACTTTCCTTTTGGAAATCTCACTGCCTTCAGGGCAACCTTTGATGAGGCATACGTTTCTGTCAAGAAGGTCTGGGTCACTGGCAATTCAATTTATTTTTATTTTTAAAACAATCTTCCAAAGTGGGGTTTGCTTTTGAAAAACTAAAAACATTTAGGGTTTCCCCCCCCCCCCCCGCAGTTCAGTGTCATTATTTGTTCACTGTTTGATTTCTTGCTCAGAGGTGCCATGCCTCGTCCTAAATAGGATGAGGTGGTGGTCACTATGGCCATCAGGAGTGGTCTCGTCAGGCCTTCTAGCATCTACAGTGTTCTAAGTTTTAAAGAGATGGTTTTCTTTTCCTCCCTCCCTCCGATTAAGCAAGAGTTTATGGCCTGTCTTGTTCCCCTAAGTTCCTTGACAAGGATCTGTATTTTATCCAATGTGTGTTGCTCCCCTCCTGCAAACCTTAGGGCAGAATACCCCCCTCCCCCCCCCACCCCCCCGGCCTGCACTTTTCACACCCCATGGCCTCCTTTGGCCAAATACTAGGCACCAATGTGTCAGCAGGAGTAAGGGCACTCCCTCTGAGGAAAGATACCCATCTAGAAGCCCAATTCACTGAAGTTCCATGACAACCCTGCTCTTCCAGGATCCCCTAGCAGGCTCATCCCTCAACTATCTTCCAGAGGGTTTGGGGGCAGTGTTACAGGCCCTAGGAAGTGCATCCACAGAGATCCATTAGATCCAAATCCAGGGTGTCTCAGCACTCCAGACAATTTTTCATCAGCAAAATCCATATTCTTCCCCCTCTCTCCCTTATGCAGAGGTTTTTAAGTTTGGGTGATATGTTTCAGAAAGTAGTCACCTCTGCCCAATCCGAGGATGGCACATGTTATGCTACATTGTTATGCAGATTTGTAGAACGCACTATCAACAGGAGAGTATTCTGGCTCTGAGCAAGTGTGTGTCTAGCCACATCTAGGGCCCAGTGAGACTACTCAAAAAGTCAGGTCTTCAGTTTCTTGCAGAATTCAAGAAGTGAGGAAGAGGCTCTTATTTGTAGTGGCCAGTCATTTCAGTGCTTTAGGAGCGATGTAGAATAAGGCTTTATACAGGGGGATGGCTGACTATCATTTACTTGCCTGCAAGTAATACAAAACACGTCCCCAAAACTCATCTGCAGCAAAGATAGATACAGCTCTGCCTCTGCCTGCTTAAAAAGCCTGAACTGGCTGCCGATATGAAAGAGAGCAACATTTAAGTTTCTCTGCCATGTTCACAAGGCCCTTCATGATTCTGGCACTGTGATCCTTTGACTAAAGGTGGAGTTTTACAAACCTACTAGAAATTTGAGATCAGTAAATTTATCATTAGCCAAAACAAAACGTGTCAAAAAGGTTAGAGCCGGAGGCTACTGTTTTACCTATCTGAGAGCATCCCAGTGGAATCGACTACCCCTGGATCTCCGCCCCTCTATTGACTACATCAGATTTAGAAAAAAGCTTAAAACGTAACTTGTCCCAGAGTAATTGACTCGATCTACCAGACTGACCATCTCCCAGTATACTAGTCGGTAGACCGCGTGGCAATATTAGCGGCATGATATCCCTCTGGGGATAAGTGTGTGCACTCCACAAATACCACAAATAAGGTTGAGAGCGATTCTGGCCACTGAGTTCTCAATGTTCTGTAGCCTTCTGGTGGATTTTTTGTTGATTCCGACATAGAGGGTGTTCCTGCAGTCTAGATTGTTTGTGACCAGGGCATGCGTCATAGTTCTCTTGGTGCTGATTGTGAGCCATTTAAAAATCTTCCTCAGTATCTTTACGATATGGAAGCATGAGGCAGTGAGTGCATTGACTTGGGATGTTGAGTTTGCTGTCAGTGATGCCCCAAGATTCTTGGCGTGATTGGTGGAATGTATGTTCTTATGACGCATTCTTTTTCCCTGCAGGGAATCACAACGTGGTCGTTACAACGACCGCATTGTGACTCTGCATACCACTACTCCGCAAGTCGGAATAACGACTTGCGGAGGGGGGGCGCTGGATGTTGGAATAGTATAATTTACTATTCCAACTCCAGTCTGTGCTGACAATAGGGAAGGTGTTGGATTTTAAATCCAACACCCCCCCCCCTCCGCAAGTCGTTGTTCCGACTTGCGGCGTAATGATATGTGGAATCACAACGCGGTCGTTGTAACGACCGCGTTGTGATTCCCTGCGGGGAAAAAGATTCATGGTAAACGTTGTTTACCAATTGGTGGGGTCGGCTGTCAGACTAGCTCTCTTTACCACCAGGTAGAATCCCAGGGTGGTGTGCTCTTTCCAAAGATTATGATTTTGGTCATGTCAGTATTCAGCTTTAGACAGTTGGTCTTCATCCAGTGGGTGATTTCATTTATGGAAGCATTGAACTTGATTTGGGTACTGGGTGTCCTGTTCATGAGAGAAAGAATGAGATGCATGTTTATGGCATAAGAGAGGAAGTTGATGTCATGAGAGTGGATTATGCTGGCAAGAGGGCTCATGTATGCATTGAAGACGATCATGCTCAGAAAGGGTCCTTACAAAGCCTCGCAGATGAGGTCATGGGCATCCCAGGTGTACTCATGAGGCCCCTGAGTGGATGAATTTCATGGTGGAAGCAGTTTCTTCTGAGGTGATGATGGACCATGGGGTTACAATTGGTTCTTCTGATAAGATCTGGAGCGGTTTGGCGAGGTCCTTTGAGTCAGGTTGCGAGTTGAGGTTGCTGTAAATGCCAATAATTGTGTTTCTGTAGATTTGAGAGAGATTATTGCTGAGGCCCTGCAAGGAGTTGTTGTTGCTGAAGGCGGTGTGTGTTGTGTTGCTTCGTTAACAGGAATGCCTAGACTAGCAGGCATTCCTGTAATGCTTGTGTTCAACTTGTAGGGTGTTCTTGAGGCAGTTGGAGGAAGAACACTGGAGGTTGAAGTGGTGTCCTTCTGAACTTCTATCCCAATAAACTTTCCACCAGAATGCCTGCATCCACGTTTCTTTACAATAGTGCAGTGAAATCTTAAAGTATAGGAGAATACTCCATCGGTGTTGTGTGGTGCAGAGAGGCAGAAGCGTGTGGAGCAGCAGGTGGGTTAGAGAGGGCAGAGGGACCTCAGCCTGGTAGCATCAAGAGCGGGGAGGATTAGAGTTCCTGGCATTGGGCGTGGTCCAGGTGCGGACTGGCGGTGACATGCTTGGCTTTGGCATATCAGTGGCATGCCCGCTGCAATCATTCTGTGCTGTGACAGTCATCATGTAGATCCTGGGAGGGGAGAGGAGTGATGTTACTTCTTGTGCAGATGGACAATGGGAAATATAGTGATGTCACTTCTTGTGCAGATGGTTGACGTGCAACCAGTGATGTTACTTCTTATGCAGATGGAAGATGGGAAATTCAGTGATGTCACTTCCTGTTCATATGAATGATGACAAATCCAGTGATGTCACTTCTTGTGCAGATGGATCATGAATCATCCCTCTACCTCTGTCCCAATCCTCTTGCACAGCAGTTTGGAAATTTCTATGATGGCGACTTCAAGTGGGCCCTTAGAACCTTAAGCCACACTCCTGACTGCCACAGATGCCTGGTCTCTTTCCTTCAAAACTTCAAGGGCTGGAAACATCCCTTTGTTTTCCGGGGCTGGGTCTTCCCAGGCCAGGTGTGAAAGGGTTATCAGCACATGCAGAATCTGTCCTCACATTCACCTTAACCAGGAATAGACCTCATCACTGGCAAAGACCTTCCCTGTGTATGGAATACTATGATCCCTCAGCTAACCAGCAGGGTAATTAACCTGTCCCAAAATGGTGATTCAAAGCCAGAATCTAATTTAAAAAACTGGTTTAGAGAGTTATAAAAAGCCTGAAGTATTAGGAGTGAAGACATGATAAAAACTAATATAATATATGCACTCAGGTTATTTGTTTACCATAAATCTGGTGTGCCAAACTAGTTTCTAGTCCTAACTATGGCAAAACTGTAGTTTGGTGCAGCTTTAAATCATAATGTACATTACAGTGAAGCACAATACACTTGTCAGTATCCTATGAACCCTATGAATGGCCCCTCACAATTTAAGACCTACATAAGTCATCACCAACTTATGCAGAGCCCCTCTGTGACAGGCTACCTGTGTGCTGATACAGACTAAGTGGGACAGTAGGCCTACTCGCTCAGCCCACATACGTGTTCACACATGCTCATGTGCAACCAGCCCAGAGCCTCTTACCCGTGGTATGGAGAAGCAGGTTTTGTTTTAAAAGGTGGACACTGGTGGCTAGCACTCACAACTGATTTTGACAGAGCATACAGTGTGTAAGACTCAGTTGTGAGACTCACAGCAGACTCACAGCAGACGTCCAAAAACTGGGTAGTCCAGAAAGCAAAACACCAGAGGGCGAAATGGATTTGAACCTATTCCCCTATAGAATAGTTAACCAGAGTTTAGAAGTACATACTTACTATTTGTCAGATGGGAGTATAAGAAATGGGCCTTTGGGACTTTCCTATTTGATAGTAGTGGAGCGGAGAGGTGAATAGTGGCAAACTCTCAATGTTAAATCCCTATGTAGATGTCTCCACCGTTTTTGGCACTGTATTATCCTTTTAATACTTGGGACTGTATCTTTTTGTTTTTCAGTTAGTTATTGTTTAACTTCAAGATCAGTGCTGGAAGTTGTGTTATGTAAAGAACGCACAGAAACATGTTTGTTCAGTTGCTGATTTTAAACACAGCAACACAAAACTAGTAGAAAAACAGAACATGCGTTTTGCAACTTGGAGAAACAAATTGAAAATGTGATAATTCCATAAATTGATATTTGACTAAATATGCATGAATGTAGCATGTGAACTTTAAGACTCACTGTAAAGGGTTTTGTTGCAGAAATTTGACACTCTTGTTGGAGAAGGTGGAGGTCAGATGAGTGGTGGTCAGAAGCAAAGAATTGCTATTGCAAGAGCCCTGGTGCGAAATCCTCGGATCCTTCTTTTAGACATGGCCACTTCGGCCCTTGACAATGAGAGTGAAGCGATTGTCCAGGAGGCTCTTGACAAGGTTTGAGACATTCTCTTTTTTTAACAATTTGGATGTTCTAAAAGTGAATAACGGTGTCATACAATTGTTCAGTGTATAGTAAGCAGTATGGGAAGTTATTTTTTGTTATTTTTCTTGTTATACAGCAGAAAACAATATTAAAGTCAAAAATAATTATACACAAGTAAATGAACTAACCATACACTACATATTTGCCATTGAAGGGTGAGCCTCATGCTCATTTGCAATAACATACAATGCATTGTGACATAGATATATGTATTTATGTTCAGTTAGTGCAAGTTTGTAATCTTATAATGTCATTGCATGGTGTAGTTAATCTTGAATGATAATCTCTGACAATGGTATTAGCACATGCTCATATGCTAATGAGGCTCAAAAGTAACATTGCTCAGGACGTCACTGATGGCATGAAGAGAGTCCATTGTCTATATCACCAAACATTGTGAAGTCTGGCGTGGCTGCTCAAAGTTTTTGGGCATTTGGCTTCTGGGAAATGTAGTTTCGACCCTCAGTGAGGCTCAGCTTTCTACAATGTTCCCCTGGTCATCTTGAAGAAGAGTTCCTCAACCACAGTACTTGCAGGCATCAAGGCTTGTTGGTGGTCAGTCCGACTAGTACCTGCTTTATACGACGCTACAAGAGAAGGGATCCACCTGCATGAACGACCATTCACTCCTGTGGCTCCTTCGTAAAGACCCTGCATTTGTTTTCACCCTCTCTCTCGAGACTCCTGCCATTACCAGTTGCTGCAGAACATGTTCAGCACCACGGATAGTCAGAAGCACCTCTGCACCTCAGTTCACCAAGCCAGGTAGATCCGATCTGCCTGGACACTCTTGGTCCGATGCCTGTTTCTTGCTTAAGTTCCAAAGGGTTTTGTTTAGTACGCCCAGCAACACCTTTTAGCTAAGGTAGCCATTTAAAGACCTCAAGACTAATTGACAGCTCCGTTTGACGGCTAAAGTGCACTTCTGCACCCCATTTCCCTAAGCCACGTAAAATTCTGCTAGCTGTTGTGAACTGGTCTAGGGACTCACGAGACCTTAACCCTGAGTGGGTTCAGTTGAACTCACGCTATAAGTAAACTGATTTCATAATTGTGTTTTTCCCATTGTCTGCAATGTTAATGTTTTACATTGCAAAGTACTGATTCATTTAATGCACGAAAATTGATAACTCCGGTTATCCTATATATATCGATTTAATTTTGGTGTCTAAAATGTATAAAAGTCAGAGCTATTTTTATAAATTGGTGTCAGATTTGTCTCGAGTCATGTCAATTACTTATCGTCCATGTTGGTGACATGAAATGCCTAACACATGTTTCTCTAAGTAGCCTGTCTGCTCATTGCCACTCTACAAGGACTGAGAGAAGGTGTACGATAGCGTACCTGGGGTCCATCTTTGTGTATTGTGCTAGTATTACATGGTAAGGCACCCATGCCATACCACATAATACTTTCACTTTGCAACACATACATAAGATGCAGACAGGATACGTAAGCAACATCTTGTTTGAAAAGCTGAGATTGGTAATACCAGTGAATATAATCAGAATGTGGACATTAATCTTTAATTTTCAGCCGCATTCTGTGTTCAGTAACAGTGTGGAGCAGAACCGGAAGCAAACAGAGACAGTGATTGTGTTTATCTGCCTGTGTTGCCACAAGAGTAAGGGCACAGGAGCTAATAGCAATATTGCGAATAGTCTATTACTCATTACCAGCCACTACTTGACCCTGTCCCCCGCCCTGCACTCTTGCCTTTAGCACAAGCTCATAATTGTGGATATGCCTTGCTCTGAGGGCAGTTAAATATCCAAAGCAGAATCTTGTCCCCAGTGATGCCATGGGCACATCGATCAGTGGCGGTATGCATTGGTCAGGCACATCTGCCTAAAAGGTGCCCCAGGCAGCTGCTGAATGATTTTATGGAAGCCGTGCCCTCATTGTATAACCTGAGAGCCTTATCCCTTGTTTATCATGCCAGTCCACCAAAGGCAAACCACAGAAACCAGTGCCTGTAATCCACCTTCATCGTTAATCATGACAATAGCATATCATTCTCTTTGGCAGCATTGGTCCACGGTTGGCTAATCAGTTTGTAAGTGTGGCTAGTTACTGGACTACCTGTAGTTGTTTCCTGTGAAGAATGATATTGATTTCGATGTAACCCATACAGCTATCTGTTTGTGCCACAATTTTTGTCCTGGTGCCTTCATAAAACTTACCATGATATTAGACATGTCATGAACAATAAATTTGGTAATGTTAGAAGAGATGTTATCAAAGTTAAAGCAATTTCTGCACCTATGGAGTGAATTAGGGTTATGTTGCAACTTAAAATCAGCCAGGTTTTTGGGGAAGACGAATAAAGACATTTCACAAATATATCAGAATTTTTGAATCGTTGCAGCTGGTGTAAGAATAATATACATTTTATCAATTAATAATCCTGAAAGCAATGCATGTGCTCTTTAGGTTCAGTGTGGACGCACAACAATCTCGATAGCCCACCGCCTGTCGACAATTAAAAACGCAGACACAATTATTGGATTTGAGCACGGACGGGCCGTAGAAAGAGGAACACACGAAGAGCTGCTGGAGAGGAAAGGTGTTTACTTCACGCTGGTGACCCTACAGAGCCAAGGAGACAAAGCGCTGAATGACATGTCAAAGAAAGGTAAGAGCCGAGCCCGGGCACGTGCATGAAAGAGTGGAAGGAAGTAAGCGAATGCTCAGGGCACCAAAGTACATTAGTTCACTTCAGGGGATGATAGGTCGACGCGTGTGCCCTTATTTAGAAGTGGGGCGGGCACAAATTAAAGAAACAGCGACAAAGGACACAAACCTTGTCCTAAACGGATTCTGCTAAAACGCACAGGTTCTCACAGGCGCGGTTCCCTTTTACCATAGCGTGAAGAAATCAGGACAGCTGATTCTTTTCAGTTCGGTTAAAGTGTGATTTCGGCTGAACTGCAGCCAAGCTGAGGTTTGGTCTGCATAAACGTATTTTTATTATTATCATTTAGCTGCTAATAAACATTTTGGGCATTTTATCCCAAAGAGGATTTTTTTACTGTTGCCTTTGGACATGTTTGTTTTGTATTTAACCAACCACGGTCAAATCTGTTAATGGATCATTATCTACCGAAGCAATATTTTTCTCTACTCTAAATATTTTGCGCCCATTCATTTATAAAAGCATCCTTAATTCGTTCATCTTGTGTCCACCCCAATCCCCCCCCTTTGAAATACATTTCCTAGTAAAAGCAAGGTCAGTATATTTCTAATATCTCTCTAGATTGCCCCTGTAGGATGCCGCCCTGATCCGGTGTAGTGAAATCTTAAGCTTATTAGTAAGAATATAAGGTCATTTTGGCCCATTAGCCTGCCAGGGCCAACTTATTCTAAGTATCCATACCATAAGAACAGAGAGCAGCACCTATCAGCTATGAAAGCATTAGCTATGAATGAGGGACATGAAGATGAATTAACAGACGGTCTATGTAAGTAGCAGACACGCAGTCACTGAAGCCATTGGATTTTTTTATGTGAATCCATATGTAAAGATTACCGCATTTGTGTACATATGGGTGTTTCTATAGTGGGATTTGTGCCTTGTTTATAACATTTCATAAGTATAATGTGCTTATGTGTATATTTGTGTGTTGAAGTAGAACTGTACCCCAATATTCAGGGCACCTTCAAAATTCAAATGACCCCAAATTTACCTTCAGAGAGTTCCACCCCAGAGTGCTCTTGCATGAAAAGTAACACTCCCTAATGTCCATTTAGCGGAGAAACAATTATAAGAAACTGGAACCACTCAATAATTCAGTTCGAGTTCAATCAAAAGTTAAAGGGTTTTATTACAAAAATCTAAAAAATCAGGTGGCACACAAAAAATGCTATGAATTATTCAATGTACAGTTATACTGACTAGTCAAAGTCAGAAATAATCTGAGGCTCAAATTAGCATCAATATCTCAAAGAAATCATGCAGAGTCTCTGATAGAACAGGAAAGTCTTTTGGCTCATCCCCAAAATTAAGCGGTTCTCATACACAATTCTTGCATAACAAATTAGAGGAAGAACAGAATCTTCGTGGCACGATCACAAGTAAGAACTCTTTTGTCAAATCAGAAATCATATGTCATATTCTAAGTTCATTAGCATTATTCCATTTTAAGAAGGCACTTTCCATGTTATTTTCATTCAGAGATTTTCAAACTATTATGAAACATTTTAACTATGACTCTTTACATCAATTAATAAAACTAGGGCCAGCAATGGAACTATGGCGGAAGGGCCTTGAAAAATGCTTGAGCTAGGACCACAAGGAAGTTAATTCAAAGCACAACAGTAAAATCCATGGCATTAGCTAGTCTTTGTTTCAGGAGAGTTTGTGGGGACAGAAGATGTGCAGTGGGACCAAGTGGGAGGGGGAAGAGCAGCAGTGATTGATTGAAGAATATCCGTGTTACGTGGTATGGTGTTTTATATATGTGTGGCACAACTAAATCACATTAACAAACACATTTCTGTATGTCATATTAAACTTGTCTAAACTGTAGACAACAGCAAAATGCGGCTGACCCGGGTTCAGCACCTCAGTTCCAATTGTTTCCAAAGAATATATACAGAATCTGTGCAACTGCTTCCGGAGTCCGCCGCAACTCCACTCCACTGGAAACCAGATAATTCAATTCATACGAAAAAGGAAGGTGCACCAGAAAAAGTCTATAGGCTTCAAATCAATTCAAAATTATATCCTTTATTACTCTGTAGTAGAGAATCATCATCAGCCAACGAGTTTCGTTCACAAAGAACTTCGTCAGGGCTCAAATATTCAAATAAATCCAGTTGACGTGCGTTTAAATCAATAAATTCTAATTATCGTATGGTACAAGTGGAGAACACTGTTTCTGAAAGAATGACGGTACCAACGAGCAGAATCCCTCGTCCCAAGTATTAAGTATTAAGTTTGAGCCCTGACGAAGTTCTTTGTGAACGAAACACGTTGGCTGATTGTAATAAAAGATAAAACTTATTTAAACTGTAATCATGTTAATTCATCATTTGCCTATTGGCTCTATCATATAAACATGATTTTTTTTATATTTTTCACGAAAATATAAAGCCAGAAAAACACTACTACACATGTATACATATCTCTATATATTTAGAAGTGCAGGTATGTCTCTATTGATATATTATCTACTGGCGGTCGCCAGTAGATAGTTATAGTTAGGACCCTCTTACCATAGGAAATCCGCAACATTCTATTTTGAATAACTTTGGCGCCGGTCGGCGAATCCTCGCAAAATTTGCAAAATAGGTGGGGCGTTGAGCTCCGCTCCTACCCTGAAAGTCTCGGGGGGATTCGTCAAGCGGGGGCTGAGATAAAAGGGGGGTCCCAAAACGCGTTTTTCCCATGCATTTTTCCATAGGACCTTTAGACAGAGCTACAGCCCGAACGGCTGAACAGAATTTAATGAAATTTGGCAGAGAGGTAGTCCTCAGGTCAAGGAAGTGCCTTTTGTAGGTTTGGTGTAAATCTGTTCAGTAGATTCTGAGAAAATAGCCTTTAAATCAATATATATATCTGAGCCAGCTTACGGTGCGCTTACGGTGCACTTACCGTACGCGTACGGTGACGTGCGCAAGCGCGATTCTGATTGGCCGTTAGATCTTAGTAAACATTCGAATCGGTCGAAACCAGGAAGCGGCGGCCGCCATTTTCTCTCTCGCACTCTGACAGGGGGTTGAAAAACAAAGTGCAAAAACATGTAAAGGGGCTGTTTAGACAGCTCCCAAGCACCTAGCCATGTCGAGGGAGTCCCCAACGATCCCCCAAGTGAAAAAAGGCAATTTTAATTTTTTCAAAAATTTCGCCGATTACGCTTACCGTACGCGTACGGTAATAAATAATAAAAAAAAAAAATATATATCCACATTCTCCCCACCCCGTGTGCAAATGGTGCCCGAAGAGCACCATTTGTGCATGGCTTATTACAGCAAAACAAAACATATATTTTACCTGTCACAACGATGCTCATCATATGTCCTCCATGTGCGCACGGTGCGCGAAGCGCATCATGCGTTCATGGCCCATCTAGCGTAACGTGGGCACGCGGTGCGCGAAGCGCACCGCGTGCTCACTGTGCGCGCACGGTGCGTGAAGCGCACCGTGCGCGCACGGAACGAACTGCGTTAAGTGGGCGCGCACGCCACAAATGGCGTAAAGTAACTTAGCATTTAAAAAAACGTACAAATTCACTGAAAAAACCATAGGTTTCACACACGTTATAGTTAGGAATTAGCATTTAAAAAACCTTGCAAATTCACTGAAAAAACCATAGGTTTCACACATGTTATAGTTAGCTGGACATTTTACTGATAAAAAACCAATGAAATGCCCCCGTTATAGTTACTGTAGGCAACTATAACTCACGCGACCGTAATCCTCTGCTGATGACATATGTGTCTTTATGAAAAAAAAATATTTGTAATATATGTATAGCTAAAATTTAATGGAAGAAGACATGGGCAAATAAGTGTCTAAATACAGTATTAGCATCAGCAGAGGATTGCGGTCGCGTGAGTTATAGTTGCCTACAGTAACTATAACGGGGGCATTTCATTGGTTTTTTATCAGTAAAATGTCCAGCTAACTATAACATGTGTGAAACCTATGGTTTTTTCAGTGAATATTATATATACATACATATATATATTGTTTTCTCTTAATTTAACTTACTGGGTGTGGGAAATTATTTTCCATTTCAACCTCTGCCCGTACCTCCACTCTCTAACTCATCCCACACCTTGCTGCGCCTCCTGCTCCATGGTGCCCCTTTGGAAGTGATTGTTGGCCTTTATAAACGACTCATTTCATATCATTACTATGGACTCCCAAACAACCTTTAGGACCTTTCCAAACTCTTTCTCCTTTATTCAATTCATCCAACTAATACACACACATGTCCACCACTCCCAATAACAACTTACATCTTCCCTTTACTAATACACTTAACTTCTTCTATCCCTTTCAAAACAATGCAGTAAATGTATGAGATCTCAAGGTCACTAACAAAACCCATGTACAACAAGTAATCAACTAGGAAACAAAAATAAAACATTTTTTTGTTGATCTACTGGCTTTTTACCTCTAACCTTGGATTTTGTAAGGTGTGCTACTTGCTGCAGAGCACTTCAACACCTCGTCAAGGTTAGTAAGTGCTAGATAAATGCAATTTACAATTACAATGTATTTAAAAGATCATAATACATATTTCACACAGTAATAAAAACAAAGAACGAGTACAGCAACATCATTAATCAATAAGATATAAAGCATAATTAGGTTTGTACTAAAGATGTTTCCTCTTCCTTGGTCTGTAGATGAATAATATGGCTCTGGTGCAAGCGGTATTCCTAAAGAGGACCAAAGACCAAGGCGAGGAACTAGTATTCTCGTTACATTTGGGTACCAAGCACATAGATGGTTAGAAAGAGCACTGGTGTGAAAAGTGTAACATGTGGAAAATCCTCATTGGATAGTGGTAGTGTCAAGCTGTTTTAAAAGCATCTTGCTGCCCCTCTTTCACAACTTCCCTTGTGGAATCAGAAAAATGGTCTCATACATATGACGCAATTCTGCCCAGTGCACTCTTTCTAATGCCAGCTTACCATCTCTACATTTTGTGTCCAGACACTCTTTTTCCTACTCATCTTCCAGTACTATTCCCCCTTCCATCTTCTGTTGATTACCCCCTGATATCTTGCTAGCCTCTTCTATTCTATACTCTTAAATATCTGCAGCACCTTCAACCCCACACCTTTTCTATCTTTTGTTTTAGTTCCTGTTCTTCCGATTCCTCAATTTTGTGTCTTTTATGTCCTCCTTGGGCATGGGAACCATCTCCAACATGATATGTAATGTGACTGACTGGACCGCTACTCCTTCCCGAGGAACAATATATTTTCAGTTATGCGCATCTCTCATACACATCAACGATGGTTCAGATGCATTTGGGAACTTTTCTGCTAAAATGGCAGAACGCTGTTTATACCCGGTGCAGAAAAATCAAAATGGCTGCTCATGAAAGTTCAGTCTACCAAAATGTGGTGGAGGAAAAGTAAAAAACGGAATAATGAAAAGAGAAGCCAAACACGACCACCTTTGGTTTTCACATACTGTAAATTTCACAATCTACTGGACTTAGTTAATGGGATCCAAGTCAAAAACCTATGGTCTAGCAGTGGCAGTAGAATACACTATGTAGTCTATGACAAGCCTGCAACATAGCGGCAGCATTGCGTAGGCCTCGAAAAAATTACATCACGCCTGTGACGTTCGTGATCTTCCCAAATTTTGTTTCATGTGAAATATCTTGAAATTTTGCATTACCCATTGTTTCGTAATTTTCAGCAGCGGGAGACTGGTCCTTCTCACACCAGTCTCCTGGCAGTATCTTGTTTACACATCACATAGGATAGCAGTGAAATGTTGCTGAATATGTGTACACATTTTGCAAACCCATCACACTGGGGAATATATTCAGCTTCACATGGCACTGAAGGCTTAAAGTTTGAGGATATGGCAAGACAGTGACATTGAAGGTCCAGGCAGAGCTGAGAGCTGTCTGCACGTGTACATTTATAATCTAAAAAGCAGAGTATGTCTGTAATACATTATAAACTAATAGCTGTCGCTAATTTATTCATAGAGACAGAAGAACAAACGTTTCAGGAGCCCACACTGGAGAAAGTGCAGTCATTCCGAAGAGGAAGTTATCAAGCTAGTTTGCGGTATGTTTGCAGAGACATTGATGTGCCAATGGCGATGTCAGAATTTCATATCCTTCCTGAAATCTTCTAACGCACAATTTCATAACTGCATGTTTCATCCCTTCGATGAAAAAGAATTTGAATAAGATTATTTTTGCAAGCTGCGCAGTTCAAGGTCCTTATGTCTTTGGATAAATGTTATTAAGTCAAGTACAGACTGTGCTGTCAAACTGATTGTCGAAGATGTATGATTTCAGATCGTGTCTGGATCCTAATCTGGTGCTAACACCATTCTAATGAGATAAATGCACTGTTTAAACATTATTAGTAAGTCAGCAGTATAAAATAATATGTTCTTTCCCTTTCTGTTGCCTTAAAGTTACAGGAACCCAGAGCCCTAAGGTTTCTGAGTGAACTGGTCATGTCTCCTATAGTTTCTAACTTTTAGGGAAAGTCCAAAATATAACTTTATTGGAGCATTAGATCAAGCCACTGTGCAAACATCTGTTTATGTGACCTGAAAGGTGAGACAATAGCTAGGGTGAGGAATTGACAACTGCTGTGATGAAACGAGCTGGGAACACTGGGATGGAGCCCTTGATTTAGGCCCAGTTCCAGAGGAGTGGGGCGTGGGAATGGCAGTCCCACACAAGGTAGTCCATGCCCATTTACAAGCAGTAAAACATCATATGTTCTGTTTCTTTAATGATTCATCTGCAACCTTGTTTTCTGAGACTAGTTGTTTAACGTTATGAACAACATCAACGTCTTGGGCTACCTGAAGTGCCTTGGAAGAGGTATGAAGTCTGTTGGGATGGCTGGTATCATGTCCATATAAAAAGCAGGGGTACCTGTGACACTCTCATTGTCTCAAAATAGGTCCATAAGCTTCCATCATACAGTACTTAAGAGATGAGATATTTCCAGGGCCACTAAACATTATGCGATTCTGTAGCCATGTCATTTTCTGCATTAATATAGATTTGCAAGATTGACCACATAATCTATCACCTACTACATCATTTGCAGATTTTAGCCAGAAAAAAGATTTCTTACACAAATGGATCAAAAGTTACTAAAAATGTAGCATCAGTTGTTGTGGCACAGTAGAAGGCCGTTGCAAAGGTTAACTAGCCACCTTTCAGTTGTTTATTTCTGTATTTGGGTGTTAAAATAGTACTAATAAGGTGACACTTTGTCCCAGACAGTGTTAGCAATTGTAAAAACCCAAAGTAACAAAGTAATATTATCATAAAACTTGCCACTGTATACTACATAATTTGCCTTTTCTTGCTACATAATTTAGTCAAACCTGACGCATTATTTGTTTCTCTGCTCCTGCATGATTCCAGTTTCCTTGCATATGGCAGAAACAATCCAATAGGATCTTGACATTTCAAGAAACGCAATTGAAAATGTACAAAGAATCAATTCATACCTTCGTAGTAGTCTGTTATATTTTCTTCTTGCGTTGACACCATTCTTAATGTGTGACTCTATCTGAAACAAAACTGCCCACTAAAAAGACTTTTGTCAAGTTTCACTAACACGTCACAGATATATCATGGACATGAGCAGTGAAAACTCCCATTGTGCAACGAACAGACTGGTGGGTCTTTTTTTTTTTTTAAACAAACTTTATTAGTCTTCTACTTTTAGTAGCTGTTGGAAAGTGGGTTATTGGTAGGTGCAAATGTAGGTCTGCCACTGGCAATAAGGCCACTAACACATGGTAGGACTCAGCCTAGGTCTTAGAAAAGTATTGCTATGCTCAACCCTTGGTAACGTAGCTGCGAGCAGACAGGCTTAACTTCAAAGACAGGTATGCAAAGCATTCAAAAACAGCATTTCAGTAAATAATTGAGACACAACACATAATAAAAATCCATCACCAATTTATAAAAATAAGAAATATTTTTATCTTTAAAATGACACCATAACGACAAAAATCCAATGTAGGGAACCAGAGATATGAATTTTCAAAGATTTAATGAAATATAGCACTTTGAAGATTATAGCACCATATTGTGATACCTGCTCGCGATAGACCTGGGCAAAGTCAAAGTTTCAGCCCGGGGGCGATGGAGCCCTGAGCGGCTACAGCTCCTGGCAGGTCCCGGTCTCAGTTTCTACCTTCACACTTTTCTGGAGCTTTTCTTCCCGAGGGTCCTCAAAGCTCCCAGTCAGTCCGGATCCAGTGAGGGTTTGCCGGCTTCAGATTTCTTCTAATGCCGGTCCATCTCTGGAAGTTGGACCCATGGAGCTTTTAGCGGGATGAACCTGTATGGCTTGGCCGGTTCGCGGTTGAAGGCAGGCGGAAAGGCTGACCAGGTTGAGTCGGTCCCTCTATGGAGCTTTTTTTCAATGTTGCTCCAAAGTTCTCCAAACTGCTTGAACTTCTTCCTGAAGTTCCTCAAGGGGTCCCAAAGTGTCTCAAACTTACTCCAAGGGTCTGGAAGCTCCAAGATGGTCCTTGAAAGTTGAGGACGTCAGTTCCCACAATCCACTGGTACAAAACCCTGGCAAATCCACTGATGGTTCTCCAAGGTGTAGATTTAGTTGGTGATGTTCCAGTTGAGCACTTTTAACCTGTAGCTTTCAGGGAGTCCACTCTTTAGTTCCTTTCTCAGCAAAATAATCCACAGGGTTGTAGTTTCAGATGGTGCAGTTTTCAGAGGTCAGGCCTTAGAAATCTTTGTACAGCAAAGCTTCTCAGCAGGGCACTTCTTGCTTAAGTAAGTTTCAAGCAGCAGATCTGGAGGGCTCTGCCCCTCTCAGATACTTATTCCAAGTTCTCTGGGTCATGCAGGAGGTCACTTCTGACCAATGGGAGCAGGCTAACTCCTCAAAGTTATGACCACATCCTGTAGAGTGTGGCATTATTTAGTCCCAGAGTGCATCAAATCTTCCAAATCCATAATGGCTGATTTTCCAGTAAGGAGGTAAGAGCTGGCTAAACACAACCCTAGGATGGCTAATTTACTTAGCCTCTCCCCCCTGCATCTGCTCATACCTTCCTTAATACTACCATCTGCCTGAGGTGGTAAGTTCAGAGCTGTAAATGACACTGGCCTCTGCTCTCCTCTTTGAAGACCATGGTTTACGACTCCTCCCCCTGGCCTGGCATTCCTATGGAACAGCACACTGCCCTCCCAGCAGAGCTGGTCAACCCCAGGGGCTCTTTATCACCTCTACAAGGCAGCCTGGCTAATCCGCTTAACTCTGACTAATCAGGGCAGACCACTGGAATGCTGAATTTGGACTTACAAACAAGAAAGTCTTATAACTTCTTGTATGTAAACTTTAGGAGAAATTAAACAATATGATATTGTTGGATTTAATAATACCATTCTGGGAAGTCTTTGAATGGTATTTCTAGCCCTCTCCTATCCATAGTTAATAATCAATAACTGCCTACCATGTTAACATATGTAACAGGGGATTTGCAATGGGAAAAATGACTTGGGCCATTTTTCCAGCACCAGGACTTACAAAAACATATTTTATAAGTACTTGTCTTATATCTACAGGAACCCCACCCCCTGTGCAACTAGGGGAGACTTTAGGGGTTCTGAATCTGTAGAAATATTGCAGATCCTCCCTCCACAGTGCTCCTAGCATCAAAGTCGAATTTGAATAGCACTGTACCACAATGTGGGGAGTGAAATGTGTAATTTCACGTTACCAGGCATATAAAAATTCATTTTTATAAGGGTGTACCTTATACATACCTGACTCCCCACCCCTGGGATACCTAGGGGAGACCCTGGGGGTCCCTAAGATGCCAAAACATTGTAGGTTATCAATTTATAAGTGACCCAAACGCCAAAGTCGAGTTTGGCACAATTTACTTTTTAAAAGCAGTCTTGGCACCCAGTGCTGCTTTTAAACTGACCTCAGACCTCAGCAGTGCACACATGCAAGTGCAAAAAGAGCTGCCATGCCCCAGGGTACTAGGGACTTCTAGGCAGATTCAATTCCCCTGTCCTATTATATACTAGGGGCTTATAGGGTACCCCACCATACCATTGTGTACCCTAGTGTATGTCGGTGTTTTAACTGTATTCTAATGTGTTTCTTTCAGCATAGCACTGGCTTTGGGCCTGGTTAGGCAGAGCCCAGAGTCAGTCAGAGTGAGTTACCACCAGCATCAGTTAGCAAAAAGTTGGGGGGGCAGGGTACAGGATAACATTGCAACAGTAGCATACAGACAGCAGTGTTAATACACTCACCAGACTGGTGGGTCTTTTGTGGCAGCTCTGACAACAAGTACTGCCACTGTCCTGCCTACTCCAAATCCCCAGAGGTACTAGCTGAGTCTGCTAAAATATTTTGAAAATACTTAAGGTACAGACACCACAATGTGGGGGCACCAGTAACCTTTCATGTATTCTCTCTCAACAGATTCTCTCTATATGTCACATGCATAGATAGGATTGGATTATAGTGCTGCTGTAACCTCTCAGATCCTTCCGCTATAAGATAATATAGTGGGCTAATACACTTGATGTCAAGATGTTCCTACAGTCTGTGGCTTCATATGTTCAAATATTTTATCTCCACCTTTTATTTTTAACAAGAGAGGGACACAAGCACTTTAAAAAAACTCTTGTCTGTTCTGCCATTGATATAGCTGTTCTGAGCTGCTAGCTGTCCCTCATCTGAATAAACAACACACTTTTTTGAGCTTCAAATGATTGTGATGTTTTGGCAGATTTTCAAGAGTTAGCGTGCATAACCCGCTGAGGCCACTAATGTTAATAGCTATCAATCAACCTGCAGCCATGGATGGAGCGGCATCTTTTCATCACAAATCCTGAAAAAAACATAGGTGCTCAGTTTTCACAACGTTGGTTGGAAAGGGTAGTGTAAGAATTTGGGTTATTAGTTGAGAGGGGTGAGAGCCCTACTTAAATATTAAACTCAGTCCTTGTCAGGGTGAACCAGAAAAGTCACTAAATAAACCTCTGCTTAACCTTATGGTAACTTGTTCACAAGGCGCTCAGGTTAGAAGCAATGTGTAAAGTATTTATACAGCACTCAAACAGCAATAAAATGAAAATGCAACATAAGAAACATTCCAAACTAATT
This sequence comes from Triturus cristatus, assembly GCF_964204655.1. Classification (NCBI taxonomy): domain Eukaryota; kingdom Metazoa; phylum Chordata; class Amphibia; order Caudata; family Salamandridae; genus Triturus; species Triturus cristatus. The sequence continues at coordinate 877,509,232 of NC_140583.1, forward strand.
TAGTAAAATATAGTACATTTTAATACATAAACTGACACCAAAAATAAACGGTGCTCAGGTGCAGATCCTACATTAGCCTCTGTAAAGTTTGCTACCATTTGTGAGGAGACCTGAGATTGTTTGTTTCAACATGTTCTTGCAGTTTTAAGGTTAGGGAGTACAGTCTGACACAGGCCAACGGTCCAGGGTCTGGGGGCACCTCTTAGAGGTCAGGGCTCATTCCAGAAGAGAGCCAAGGCAGGTCCTGTTGGTGCTGTTCAGCTGATCAGTTGCAGGGAAGGCCTCTGGAAGCTTTTTGTGTCTCTGCTGCTCAAACAGGAGGTCAGCCAAGTGACTTTTGGAGTTACTTTGGGGTCCTGGGTTCAAGGAAAGGAGGTCCAGGCTTCCTTCAGTGTGCAAACAACATTGCAGTTCTTATTCTGAGTTTCCATAGGTCCAGGAGTGTTCTGATGAGTAGTTCTAAGTGTGCCAACTTTATACCCAGTGCCAACATGTTTGTGAGAGGTACTCCCTTTGTCTTACCCTAAACTGGTTCTGATTAATACTTCCCTCTGTACTTGATTTGGCTCCAATCTGTGTAAGAAAGTAAAGAGCTGGCAGGCTCAGGTGTGGGTTGCATTTGTCAGTGATAGGACAGGAATTTTTATAAGTCATGAAGAGGCTGGGGACAGTCCTTAGGCTATCCTTTAAAGCTCAAGAAGAGCTGAGTACAGCTCCCCAGGCTATCCTGCCCAGGAAGACAGCACACTTCCTCACACCCAAGGTCCTTTTGTCCCCAAATGCAAAGAGCCAACATTGGTACAGCAGTCGCACATCCCTTTCCTTAGAGCAGTACAGGATGAGTGAACCAACTACGTTGCTCTAAGCACTATAACACACCTGCTGCAATGTGCTTTACTGGACTAGTGAAACAAGTTGACAGCCCAGGCACGAACAATACAAGGAATAGCGAAGCATCCAAACATATATGAAATATTAGTTGTATGGTGCTAGATCAATTTGTGTAATTATTCATATATAATGCAAATACACAAAACATTTTTCATTGTGCAATGCAGTCAGACACATAAAAGAATCCGTCAAAGCTCCAAATATTAAAGTCAATGGTATTTTTACTTGATCCTGATATCACAAAAATAAACAATGTCATGGCTATAATTACAATTTTTCATCGGTAACTACACATGTGTTGATAGAGATGCTTCAGAAATGGTTTCAGCGGCCACGTATTTTGTCCCTGCTTGAGACTTTTTCAAGACAGATCAGAGATACATAGAAAGAACAGAAAATTGATAAAAAACAATTCTTTATGCAAAATAATTTAAAATGGTAAAAACCATTTTGTCGCATTACTTGGTGTATTGTATTCATTGGCATTTGTGACCTCCAAACCACCTACTGAGCATTAAGATAAAAGTAAAGAAGAAAAGAAAAAGGCCAAAAGGTAAAAAAGAGGAAAATGCCCATGTACAGGATGTACAGGAGCCAGGAGCACCATCCAAGCAGAATTTGTAAATGCGATCAAGAGATAAGATCAACCGTGTAAGGCTAACCGTAGACAGAACTAAGAATCAATTGTGCCATTTTGCGAATGTAAAACTATTAGAAAAAAGAAATAACATAAATCTAATTTACCTATGTCAAAAGCAATGCTTGAAAAGTGTAATGGAATGCACAGAATTGAAATTCTTCTTATACTCCAACAGGATCACAAAACGTCTCTAAGAAAAAAAGTGTGGGATGATGTTGACAAAAGGTCAGACAACCCGAAAACATTATCATCAGTGTCAGGAGCAATCTAGGGAGACAGCAACTGACCTCAAGCCTAAAGAATTCTAAGGAACTATAGCAGCTGAGCCACTGATGTGTATACACAGTTCCTTCCAATAGCGAGTATATAAATGTATATCCTTCCTTTCATGATCTAACACTCCAGGCGCACCAGTCCAAGATGGTTGCTGGCAAATTCTGAAAATCAAGGGCCTTATTTATAAAGGCCTTATGCCCCCGTTACATCACTTTTCAGTGACGCTCAGCAGCGTAATCAATGCGCCATACTGCGCCCTATTCACAAGTTACCCATCTATCCAGGTGCGTCACTTTGTAAATGCCTGCGCTACATTATACCCCGCTTCAGGTATAATGTTTGGTATAATGTTTGCAGGGTGGGCGTTCCCACATAAAAAAAAGGGTTGTAGAAGTGGCACAGTGAAATCTCATAGATTACACTGCGTCAAATCCTTACGCCTGCTTGAAGCATGTGTAATGGCACCATTGCTGGAGTTGCGTCAGTTGACCGTCACACTCCAGCAATGCGTCATTACTGTGCACCAGATACGTCAGGATTCCTGATGGATCTTCTCAATTTGTTGCAATGTGGAGCGCCGTAGTGTAAATACTAGTAGTGTGTGCTTCCTCTTAATTGATTTTCAAATTTCAGGTAATCGTTAATCGGTCCGTATAGTGGACCCAACAGCTAAAGTAGGGGAAATAGGGTCTAAGATAAAGTACCACTACGAAGTAATTCCACTATAAATTTTAGTGGTACAAGTCTAGGAAAATAGGCACTCCAAATCTATCACACTAAAAAATTATTTGATAATGTCAAATGACAAATCACTGAAATAAGTAGAAAGAAATAACAAATTTAATAGCATTCATTTTTACCAAACAAGATTTGGCAAACAAGGGGGGAAGCTACAATACCTACTAATAAGTCAGAACTGATGAAGATAGTAAGCAACCCTCAGTAGATTGGAATCCTTTGTATTGTTCATAAAGCACATTAGACCAAAATCACATAAATCACTGTGCCACTAGGCACTTGCAATGTTGTTACATTGACCGGCAAAATCACTTTGCCATAGGGCAATTGTCATGACATTACAAGTTAGTGCATTCAAGTAAATACTTATAGCGTGCACACGTTAGAAGAATATCATGCCACCATTATAGATCACATCATCACTGTGCACATACTGCAACTTTTGAAGGAATGCCTGGTATCCTGATAAATCAAGGTAAACCGCCATATATCATCACATCAGGGCATGGGCCCCAAGAGGCTAGGGAATGCAAAACAGAGCAGAATTACTCCCCGCATATCCACATTAACAAATATTACAATAAACATTAGGAGCAACACTTACACTCCTATTATATGTTACCTGGTGTCTCTGTGCCCTTCCCGTAGGCTCCTGGGCCACCTGCCCACCCACACCAGGGAATACGGTAATTTCCTGGAAGTCCTGTGAATCCAGGGATCTGGGGCCTCTGCAGAGGTCTCACCCCATCCTAATGCCAAGATCCGGCACACCCAAGTACGTGTATGCAGGGAGAGGGAGGGCATCCTCACTTCAGGGGAATCCTCAACCAATCTTCCCTGCAAGGAGAATGGCTGAAAGTCAGTTTCGGCGACGCTGCAGCTTTACAAGTAGGGGAAGCAGCTCTCACTCCGTAGCACCAAAACGAAACAATGTTCCTCAAAGGTCCGCAATGGGACCGTGGCCCGCAGACACGGGCTCAGCTACTGGCACAGATGCAGGGGAAGGGGGCGACCTTGCCCACCTCCGTAGGCCCTAACTCACCGGGACCTGTTTCGGTCTCCCTGAGACCGCTTTCGTCCCCACACTGGTCTCCTCGATGAGACCCAATGCTGATGGGCGCTCTTCTCTTGCCCTTTACACGCAGGGTGAAGTTGTAGTTTGGCACCCGGAGGCTCCAATTCCTTCCGGGTGGGGCTGGTGGGAGCCCGCGAGGCTCCGCCCTCCACTAGCGAATGGGCCCCGCCTACCTCTGACATGAGCCTTGCCCCAGCAATGCAGAGGAACTCCCTGGTCAGTATTCCTTGCTGCTCGTGTGCCGGTTGGCAGGCCAGGCGACATAGCAGAACCCTGGCTGCTGCTAATCCAGAAACGACGCAGGAACACGAGAGGGAGAGCGCTTCCTCTGCTGGAGCTCTCCCCTCCAGTGGCTGAAACACCACAGGGGACGTGGAGTGCTGCCTGCGCTGCAGGGCCACCAAAAGCGCTCCTGTCCAGTTCGGTTGCTGAATGAGCCCACGCCTTGGGCACCAGCATTCAAAAGCTCCTATCATGCGCTGTTTGTATGCAGAAGGGATCCAGCACTCAACAGGCACTAGAGTTTGAAAAGCACTGGGGCACACCAGCAAGATACATTCAGGCAGGCCAGCACGAGGGGTCCACAGAGCAGAGTGGCAGTCCTTATCTCAGGGCAGCACACCAATACTATAGAGTAATCCAGTCCTGTAGCAGTCCCTCCTGGCAGTCCAGCAGCAGCCCCTGTACCTATTGTGCAAAACTCTTTGTTCTGGGGGCACTTCACACTCTTTTCAGAAGTGCACAACACCCCTATTCACATCTCAAGCCCTGGCTTCTGACACACTACGGGGGATGGAGACAGCATTGTTAAAGTCAGGCACTGCCCTATTCAGGTGCAGGTGCAATTCCTCCCACCACTTTAAATTCAGACCAGGCCTTTTCAGGTGCCACGGACACTCCCCCACCACTCTAAATTCAGACCAGGCATATTCAGGTGCCAGGGAAACTCTGCTCATCACTCTAAATGTGGCCAAGGTATATTCAGCCCAGTGCTGAGTCACCCAGGAAAGGAAGGACACACCTCAACCCCCCCTTGTGACTGTCTAGAGTGAATACAAATCCCCTTCTCCTGTCAGTCTAAACCAGATGGTGAGTACCCATCCAGGCAGGACACAAAGAGTCATACGCACACAGAAATGCCCACTTCTAAAATTGGCATTTCTAAAATAGTAATAACAAATCTGCTTTCACCAATAAGCAGGATTCATTACTACTATTCCAAACATACCAGACATGGCCACAACACCCCATTCATATCAGAAATTACCACTGAAACACATATTAGGGAATTCCCAATGCAAACCTATGAGAGGGCAGCTTCACAGCAGTGATAAGCCAAATAGGCTGTTTGTCACTACCAGGACATGCCAAATAGTTAAGCCACCCACCAACCTTTTTGTACCTTGAAGTGAACCTCTATGACAGCGGTTCCCATCAGCATGCAAGATGATTGCTGGGCTGGTGGTCATCTGTAAATAGTTCATAAGCCCATCTGTGGATGTTAAGCCCTCTGCCACCCTGAGAGATGGTACTATATCTGCCTGCGATTAAGAGCCAGATTTATATGTTGGTGGAAAGGGTACTCTATTGCACAGGTGGTAGAGTACCCTTTCCACTAACATAATGGTCCGCCCATCCGATTTAAATGCAGGCGGAACTTTGGTGTAATGATGGCAGAGACCACTCTGTCTCTGCCGTGGTTATGCCCCTCCGACTGCCCGACCAAGTAAGGGTTGCCGGAAGTTGACCTTTATGACTGACTACCTAATTTAGATTGGCGGACATACAGGTCAGTTTTCACTGCCTGTTACCATGAGGAAAACCCTAGAAGTAAGGGCAGTGAAAACTACAAAGTGTACCAGAACGTTACAATACATTGGCAGCAATCATTTTGACAGTGGATCCTGTCAATGCTTGAAATCTCTGCCGGCCCAACAAACGTTTCAAAATGTGGGACCTCTGCCAGGGCAACACAGAAATTTGCTCTGTCACCCTGGCAGAGGAGGAACCGTCCACCAAGTTTCAAACCAGACCCTGAATCTGACCCTAAGTCACAAGGTTAAGCTTTAACTGGTATGGCCTTCCTTGTGTACCCAAATTCTGCTCATCACATTCTGCCTGAAATTGCACGAGTCCTGGCCAACTGTGAATTGTAACTTTTACTTGGTTCTTTAAAACTTCAAAAAAGCCTTGTATATACATATTTGATGTGTCCAATTTAAATCTTTTTTATATCTTTTTGCTTTTCAAATTCTTATCCGATTTTCTATGTCGATTTGGGAATTTTAATATATTGTTTTGTGGACTTTGAAATTATTGGTACAACTTGTAATTAACATACACTTCCTTGAGATGTAGATACTGTTTATGCAAAGGTCCAAGGGACTAAGCAGAAATTCTGTAGAAATTGCATTTTTGTTCACACAGATTGTATTTATTCGGTTATTTGAGTCACCCTCTCCCAAAAAATTCAATATCTGACAGTTTGACAATGGGAAATGGACTATGAAGTACACTGAAACATCTGAATAATGGGAGAGGAAAATTGAGAGTTATAGACTGATTGAGCAACGGGAAGAAAGCATTGTTGGTGACCCTCCCTGCAGACTAGCAAATATCAGTTGGTGGTCAGCAAGGGTACATCTCACTTGCTCACCGACTATTAACATAAAAATCCCACCTTCCTATCCAAACTTGTTATCATCATTGTTTTCGTGATGGACAGCACACCCTGACCCTTCTGACTTATTATTAGGCAGGCACACCTTTCCTGGCCTTAATAAGTATTAGTGGACCCTCAATAGGAACAGTGGTCCATATTATCACATCCTCACTAGTTGCCTTCAGATTTAATACATTGTAGTTATGAATATTAAGAAGTCACAATATCATGCCCAAAAATTCGACACCCAAAGTATCATGCACAGAGGGAGGCAAATATTTGCTGTTTTTAATTCCATATCTATGCACTTCAAGATATATATGTCGTCAAGGTACATATACATGGAGCTAAGTATAGAATATCTATAATATCTATCTGTCGATATTTTCGTTTTTGATATTCTGTTCATGATATTGTGACCACTAAATATTCAGAACCCATGCTTCTTCAATTTGTATTTACTTCTGATATCTCAAATTTGACTTCTGGCTTTTTGTCGCAAGTCTTCATGCCACATTTCACTTGCAGAGAAGATGGAGAACCTCATAAGCATAGAATTATGAGATTTTGAGCCAAATGTACAAAAATCTAGAATTACGATTTCCTAATGTGATTCTTACTGAATTTTTACCGAATCACATTAGGAAATCGCAATACCTGATAGTAAAAAACAAATCTACCTTAATCATGAAAATAATGAGGTAGGTTGCAATGTGCAAACCATTAGGAATCACAGCCATCACAGGAATAGTGACCTGCTAGGTCAGCAGACTACCATGTCTGTGATTGCTTTTTAATAAACCAAACATTTTTTAAATACAGCTCGTTTTCCTTACAAGAAAACTGGATGTTTTAAAAAATAAAAAATAAAACTTTAAAGTTCATTTTTTAAGAGTAGGCAGTAGTCCGTGGGACCACTGACTGCTCTTGAAAATTTTTTTTTTACCATTCTTAAAGGGGAATGGGTTTCAACTGGTGGTAAAGTATTGCTGTTTTGCGACTGGAATTTGGTTGCAAAACAGTAATAATTACCGTATTGATTCGGTATTTGGAACGGGCACCCTAAACACGCCCCATCCAAATAACAAATTGCTAACACAAATTGCGATTTAGTAACATGTTACTAAATCCCATTTTGTACATTTGAAAAAGCATTTTTGCAGTCACAAATATCCAGATTCTGCAAATTGGTCCGTTTCCAGCTGCAAAAATGCTTTGTACATCTGGCCTTTATTTCCCAGTCATATTTGAAACGCAGCACTCATGCTTATAATTCGTACTCATAATTTCAGTTCATGGTAAATTCAGTGAATATGAATAAGCAGCACTGCAAAATCTCATTCATCATTTAATATTCATCACAAAACTACATCTATGACGGATAATACCTTTGGGCATATTTCCCAAAGACAAGTGTTTATACATATATTTATACATATATTTATTAAACGCACTAACATTTTAAAATAATCAAAATAAATATTGAATTCGTGAGGTTCTCTTATTGTTTTAAAAAATGTCTTTATTCTCTATATCCAGAGCTTCACTCCGGCAGCGATCCAAATCTCAGTTGTCTGCTCGTGTTCCGGGGCCTCAGTTGGCTGGCGGCCTTGAATATGCTGATGCGGTCCCTCCTTCAATAAACTATGGGGAAGATCCAGAGAATAAAAAGGTCAGCCACATTCATAATTTATATTTGCTTGACTGTTGTTGTAGCCAACAACCCACACAATAATACAAACATGCCCTGGATGTCTGAATGAATATATTTCTGGAAAGAAGGCGTGACCGGAAGTGATGTCACATACTTTGACCCTGCAGGAAGGTAAAAGCGCTGATGATTTGATCCAATCTTAGAGGAAACTACAGAACTGTTTACGTTCTGTTCCTCTTTATCACAGCGGTGTCCAGATGAAGCAGATGAAATGCCAGGGGTACCAAAGGACAACATAAAAGTGACAGCTCCTACATGGGTATACCCCTAAATTAATCCATGTGCTACCACCATGTATCAGGAATACTCCTTAATATGAGAGATAGCAATGAAATCTCATGCAAGCACACTGCCATTATGTGCCAGCATACTTCCATCTCATTCCAGGTACTTTACAGAAAACACTGATAAGGGCGTAGATGCTTTTTGTAGTTTGGCTCATGTATATGCCTGTATTATATAGTAAGTCTACCTTTGCATAATATTTCTGGGAAGACCCAGCAGAGCACAACCAATAAAATTCATCACAGCCAGGTTTCCCCAGCATGTTGTTCTACTAATAAAGCATGGTGAGGCTCTGGTTCCATGAGCAAAGGCCTCATGCATGCGCAGTCTGCCAAGTCGTACTAATCTAAAAGTGGCTAATATTTTTTTGCACAAATCATATCAACATGGCAGCATTTCTATTTTTCTCATGTCTTGCCCTATGTGGACCCTCTCATGTGGGAAATCTATTTGATTGAGATACAAGTGAGAATTAGGATGTTATCACATTTTATATTAGCTGTAAATTTATATTTACGTTTTCTGTTGACTACCAGGCAGACGTACAGACTTGGGCGAGTCTGTTAATTAATGCTTTTTTGTCCCTCCCGGTCTGTTTCATGAGAGTGATCTTGTAGGAGCAGTACAAATAATCTCATATTAGGTGCTCTACCTGGCCTATTTTCCCAAAATATATGTTATTATTTGATGTGCCCAAATGTAGGTTTTTCAATGGCCAAAAATCTAAAATAGGTTATTTGTGACATTTGAGTAAACATTGTGTTCTGAAATCGACACTTTGAGTGAGTAAGAGTGAGTGAGTGATTACACTGGGCCAGTGTAGGGAAAACAAACTCTCTTTCCACAGACAGAACGAAAAGCTAAACAAGCATTTGCAATGCAATCGGTTTCGCCTTTGGGACCTTATACGTATTTAGCGATTTAGCACATTTAGGGTAGAGGCATGAAATGGGGTGACTCATCTGCATAACAGCAGTAACCAATGGATTCTGGAGCACACCAGTGTAGGGATTAAGCTTGTGCAGAGGTGGGGCAGGGTGGTAGCAGAAAGCACACTGGGGAACAACTTTTAAGCCCTAGGTTCTGATGGAGAGCATAGAGGACTGAAGCCCTCAACCGATGCTCAACTTTCTGTGCACTGAATACAGGTAAACCCCAAACTCGCTCAGACGTGCAACAGGCAAGTACAGACTCCATGCTCCTGAAGCCCTTTCCCTCCCTGTGGAGAGTGAGAGGGAGACCTTCTTTTGTGGAACGTCTACAGGTAGCTTCCAGGAGAAAAGAAAAGCAAGGCAGACATGTTGCAATACACAAGGATCATGCTTATACCCGCTATGACTTTTACTTTAAAATAAGAAATAGTTAAAAAAATGTATATATATATATATATATATATATATATATATATATATTATACATATATATATATCCAGTCAAAAAAGGTGCCCCTTATGGAAGAGCCACAACAGGTAGAGTATATTCCAATAACTTTATTCAAGGGGGCTGCATGCAGGTTTTGACACAGACGTCATCGTAGATTAACTGCCTGACGCGTTTCGAGTCTTCCTGACTCTTAATCATTGGCAACCACACATAGAGCAGGACTGGCAATGTGCAGCTCAATTTAAATTCACTTGGACCACTCCAGTAGCCGTGGCCACTTCTCTGGCCTTGTGGTTTTCGTAGTGCACAAAATTAATACTCCAGTGAGTCTGTCCTGAAAAACATGAAATCAAAGTTCACTTTAAAACCCCAGTGGGATGATGTACAGTCTTGTTAAAAACATGCTGCTTTCTTAATCCTCTGTGATAGGACTACCTTCCTTTGCAATGACGCGCAATGGCCTCACCTCAGGAACGCTGCACTTGCAGCGGGGCTTCTTCCACGACCGGAGTCGGCCGCTAAAATCCAGTTATATATATATATATATATATATATATATATTCACTGAAAAAACCAAAGGTTTCAGGGGCGTTATAGTTAGTAATTGGCATTTAAAAAACCTTAGAAATTCACTGAAAAAAACCATAGGTTTCAGGGGCGTTATAGTTAGCTGGACAATTCCCTCGTACAAAACCCTAGAAATTCCCCTGTTATAGTTAGTTCCGCTAACTATAACTCGCGCCCCCGCAATGCACTGCTGATGACGTCACATATTACATCACTCATGACATGGTCAGTGAAATCACTCATGACATCTCAAATTACATCACTTATCACATGTATGTATTTCATGTGAATATTAATTGAAGACAAACTCTAAACTAGTCTTAAAAGTAATATATTTTTACATGTAATCCTATATTTTTTTTAATTCAATTTCGCGGATGCGCGCTGGGTGCGTGATGCGTAAGCGCAGGGTGCGTGATGCGTAAGCGCAGGGTGCGCGGATCCCATGTGACCTGCAAAAAAAGAGATTTGATTGGTTCATTACACTTCCTGTTCTAACTATTGAAAGACCCCACCCAATTCAATCATTCTTCTTTCACCTTCTTTGGAGGAGCATCTCTTTGCAGAGAAGAAGATTTTTTAGACTAAGTTTACACTTAGCTCTAACTTTTTCCAACTAAAAATGGCTTCAGGGCAGCAGGCATCACCTGCATCTCCTCATTCATCTGAGGATGAATTTTTGGAGGAGGCACCACCCACACCACGTTTTTCATCTGTGGTGTCGAAATTTTTTATGTATCCTGAGGGGCAAACTAAAACCAATGCCACCTTGGTCACGTGCAAGATTTGCAAAAGAGTGCTGTCGCGAGGGGATCCTAACAAGAAATACTCGTGCGGCACGGCAAGTATGATGAAGCACCTAAGGACCCTTCATCCGAACAATCTTGCATGAGAAGAGTGCAAACGGATGAGAAACACTCCTGCTCCTGCGCCTTCCACCTCATCGCAGCCATCAGCCCAAAACTTGGACATCCGTTCTCAATTTCAATATTTAAAAGTGCTCTGCACTAAGTGCAATGCGACTTTGTGCTACGGTAAGCAGTCGATAGATCTGATCTGCCGCCGGCAAGAAAGTCACATTTGCTCGTTTTTGGTTTTTTTTGTTCCCTGAAGTTCATAGTTTGGTTCCTCCTGTTTTTTTTTCCAGAAAAACCAACAAAATCACAAAATTGTTAGAAAAACCAAAACAAAAATATAAAAGAAGAAGAAAAAAAAAAGTTCATCTAAGAACTAACTTTACTGGTTTAAAAAAAGAGCTAAATTTCTTTGTTAGTGTGTGAAAGTTTAGATGAATGTATGTGTAGTACATGATTGACTGAATGAATGCATTAGTAGCATATGGTGAATGTATAAGTGCAGAACTATGAGGAAGTGCTGCAGCATCACACAGTAACCTCTTTAACTGTAGTGTGCTGTAGTACTTCCGAAGCACAGGGATGCAACATATGTACATAAATATGTTGCAAATCTATGCTTCTCTCTGCACGGCTGCTTAAACTGCAGCCATGTGGTGACACAGGCATCCTTGCACCATAGTGCAAGAATATCTGTGTCATGCTGTTTGTTTTTCTGCAGGAAGACACATCTTCCTGCACAAAAACAATGAGAAAATGCATTTTTCTCCTTCAATGTATGCTGAACATTTTAGCATGCATTGAAGATATAAAAATGTGGAGAAATGAAAATAATTCTCCTTATTGTGTTTTCCTACACCAATTTTAGAATGGTGCAGCATTCACACACATATCGAGATTTATGATTTCTGATAAATCTAGAGATGCATCTTGTTCTATGAGTATTCAGTGCAATCATGCACAACAACACTTATAGAACACCCTTTCAACACAAAGTGGTGTGTATGATGAGGTTGTATTTACATGGAGTAGAAAAAGTACACAGAGTGCCTTTTCCTCTCTTTGTAAATATGAAAGAGTGTCTTGCGCAATAACTATGTTACAAAAAGTGACATTTTTCCGGTTTTAAAATTCCTTGTGAATGATAGAAGGTATGCACAGAGTTTTGTCTGCAAAGATGTTCAAAGAAGAATGATTGAAATGATTGTGGTCCTTCAATAGGTACAATGGGAAATATTATGAACCCCTCAAATCTCTTTTTTTGCAGCTCACATGATATCTGATTATGGTCAGATTTCAAAACTACATAGGTATAAACAGAGTGTTTTTAGAAACGTGTTTCAACTTTGTAGCTTCTTGCAGACCTCCTCATTCTGCATATTGAGACTTAGTTAAACTTACCTCACAATAATAGGAATAAAAAATGGTATACATTTTTTTCAGATTTTCATTGCTATCTAAATTCATATAAATTGCTAATTTTAAAATTTGGATCTGTGAAAGAAAAGCAAAAAAATTATAACATGTAATAATACATTTTTTTCAACACAGCATAATTTCCACAAAGTAATTTGTTTGCCTTTTTTGCTGTTCTCAGAATATATTGAATTTCACTAAAAATAGTGATTTCAATCGTACTCATCACTTAACAGCGGGCAAAAAAAAACCAATCAGAAAGATTGTTAAAAAAAAAAACAACATACTATTCTCAGTAAAATACCAGAAAATACAAATCACACATATATGAAATGCTTACATCTTACAAAATTTTATAACTTTAACTTATAAAAACTGTAAATATTGCCGCATTAAAATATTCACCGAATCAATGACCACCAAAAAGTCCATAATTCAAAAATATACCTTTCCTTGAGGCCAAATGGTATTTTTGCACTCCTTCTTTATGTAAATTGTCCAATGGTAGTCCTATTAAATTATAATAATAAGTTCCTCAGAGAGTGAATTATCTTCCTAAAACTTTGGCTTTAAAAATATTAGGTACTCCTTGCACTCCTTCTTTATGTAAATTGTCCAATGGTAGTCCTATTAAATTATAATAATAAATTCCTCAGAGAGTGAATTATCTTCCTAAAACTTTGGCTTTAAAAATATTAGGTAGGAATTTGGTAATTCACTTGGCAAAAGTTGTTTGAAAACCAACTGGGAATCATTACAAAGTGTCCAGCCTTTGTCACATTTTAGATAGGCAGTGTAATGTCCAGATGTTGTGGAAGGACCATCATGGAAAATTATTGCAATTGCTACAAAAGTCCTTCCTGATATTGATAGTTGTGCTGCTACAAATTGCTTTATTAAAGTATCCAATTTTCTTCCGTCAGCTGTACAACGTTGCATCATTAAAATTATGTATTTTCCATATTTTGTTAAGAATAATGTGGATAACATTTCTGATTTATATTGGCCACACTCCATGTTTTGAATTGCACCTTTAACTAATTTATTGAATGACACGGATTTACAGTCTGGTAATGTTAAATACAGAAATCTCTCAGTGTCTACATTGGTGCTACATGTATACATGCAATTTTCACAATAATGTTCCCATTTGTAAGAAAGGCCAAAAATATTTTCTATTTCTACACCTTCATTTTCAAAAATGATAAGCATATACATTAAAAATTCCTGAGCATCTTGTTGGATATTTTGTGTGAAATTGTGTAGAACCAGAACACACATCCAAAAGACTACGAACATCTGAAACAGATTGTATTTTACTTCTATCTGTTGTCAATTTTTCATAAACAGAATGCAACAGAGAACAAAATCTTTTTTCCCGATTCTGAATAATTTGTTCTTGAAAACCTTCCAGATAAAAAACAACATTTACCACTACATTAGCATAGCAGTTGAGACCAGAACTATTTTCAAACTGATAACCAACAATCTCTTCAACAGTGTCCAATTTATTTTTACCTGCAATCACAACATTATCTTGTTCTTTTCCCTTCTCGACACCTTCAGAACAGATATCCTCTAACCTTCTTTTTCGACCAACCACACGCTTTTCAAATACAGGATATTTACCTAAATTTGGAGCATACACCCTTCTTAACCTATTATACTCTTTTACACAGTTTGCATCTGCAGTAACCTTTGTCTCATCAAAATCAATCAAAAACAAACCAGATAATGTTCTGACTCACGACAAAGCAACATATGCCATACCCTCTTTAAATACAGTAGATCTAATGTTCACCAATGCACTGTCTACACTTAATCCTTGAGATTTATGAATAGTCACTGCATATGCCAGAGAAAATGGAAATTGTTTCCTACGAACATATAAATCTTTAACAAGGAAAAAACGAACTGAACAGCGACCAATTTCTTTAACTTCATCAATCTGATCAAATTTATTTTTTAAAAATTCAATTCCTTCTTTTTTCTGATAATTCACAAAATCCACCACTTTACCCATTGCACCATTAACTAAACCTTTCTCTACATCCAAATTACGCCTTAAAATTACCCGACAGTTTACACACGCATATAGTGTCTTTTCTAAACCAGCAGTTTTAGATATTTTTTTTCTAAACAATCCAGCTTTGATCTCAACTTTCCCGTCAAAATAATAGTGATTCCTTCATGCAGTATTTTAATCGATGGCTTCCAGTTTTACAATTTCTTCATCTTCCAGTTTCAATAATTCTTCGTTGAATATGGAACACTCGCGCAGTGTTGGCATTAAGCAAATCATTGACTTATTTTTAGCAATTTCCATGTACACTTTTGCAGGAACTGCATTTTCATTTGGAAAGACATTGCAAAGTAATCGACTCTCCAAAGCTTGTTTGCCTTGTTTTGAAAGAATTCCAATTCTTATATCTTGAAGAATACTTCCATATTCAGCATCATTTGCCTGTCGCATATTTGTTGTCAGTTCTTTGTATTCAAAATTACTCCAAATGTTCACATTACCAACACTGCCAAGAGACTTTCTGGTATCTTCATGGGCAAGTGTTTTAAATACCGGTTGTCCTTTTACCGGAGTCAGTTGCAGTAGATCTCCCAAAACTATGACGTGTTTTCCTCCAAATAACACGTCATACTCTGTTTTAAGAATTTGCTGCATTCTTAAATGCACAAAGGCAAGCATCAAGTTTGAGACCATGCTCACCTTATCAATAATGAGGTTTCATTTTCTTCAGGACTCTTTCACAACAAGCTTCTCCAGATAGCTTGTGGTATTCCGATTTGTTCTCATGCTCTACTGGCAGCATTAGTAAACAATGTAAAGTAATTCCTTTAATGTTATGTGCTGCCAACCCAGTTGGAGCAGTGACAACACAAGACAAATGCGAATCAGTTGTTTTCTGCAGATAACTTGTAATTACTTTAATGAAGAAACTTTTTCCTGTTCCAGCTTGACCACTCACATACATTCGGATAGGTTGAAATGATGTACATGAGCACCCTCTCTTTTCATGAAGTAATCCATGGTCAATCTGCTCTTTCACTTGCTGATATATTTGTTTCTGTTCAACATTTAGTTGTTCTTCCAAGTTTCCTAACTGTATTGCATCTTCTTGAGCTTGATACATTGCTGTTTCCACCTCATTCATTGCAATCGCTGCTTCATTTTCAACAATTGGTTGTCCTAGTGGATCTTGACTCAGTGAAGCAGAACTTTGACTGTCTTGAGAACTGTCTCTAGCAATCTCAGCTGCAATTGTAGCTTCTTGATCAATTTCACCATTCAACATTTTGACATCATTTGCGAAAGCACTTCATTGTATGCTATCTTTAGAAGCATTAAATGAATCTTCATAGCTGGGAAAATCTCCAAGTAATTCCAGTTCTGAACGCCATGGTTTGAACATTTGCAAAAGGGCTAAATAGTAAACTTCCCTTTTGTCAGCAGTGTCGCAACTCAGTTTCCTGTGATTAATAAAATTTCCTTTCCTTTGTTTCACCAGACATCCTTTGGAACCGATCACTCCAAATTTTCCATCGTTGATGTTCTCTGTAGTATTCCGTTTAAAAGTGTAGTTTTGCAGCACTTCATAGAGACACATGTTCTCAAGATGATGACTTCTATTTGGATAGTATGTGTCCAACATATTCGTTTTCAAAATATCTGAACTTTCTGGTTCATTTTCTGCTAAATATTCAATTTCTTGAACAGATTTCAGTACCCGATTTCGCATTCCTGCAAGACCTAGACTCACCCAAATGATTCTTCTACTTTTGGAATATAGACTTGCAGATGATAACCGATCTGAACAATCATATGCTCCAATTTCACAATGCGATAACATCTTCAAACTGAAACTGTATAATTTCTTACTTAGAGTCTTCTCATGGGAAATCTCTTCCCACATTTCTTTCAATTCAGTCTTTTCTGATTCAGTAATGTAAGACGTTACATATCGAGCAACAGCAATGGAATTGTCCGCAACATACTGAATATCCATGTTAGCGTTCCACATGGATAAAATAACTGGATTGTAGTCATTTATGTATTTTGATTCTTCACTTCTTCTTAAGTTGTAGGTGTTTTTCGGAGACTTTCTTGTGATGGTATGTCGCATAGTTGACATAAAACTGTTCACTCTTCCAATGTATAATACAGGACTTGGAAATCCGAAACGACATTAGGTATAGAACTAATCCTTTGACTTGTACTTTCGTCGACAGTATTTTCCACACCTGTGGCTTTGAAATCGTAAGACTTGTTGTTTTAAGTTTTTATCTTCTCTGCTATTGGGAAGAGCACATGTAGCATAATCTTCAATGAAAGACAAAACAGTTTCATCTGAATCTGTTCCAAATTTGGGGGCGCCCTTGATCCATAACAACATATGTATGTGAGGAGCACCTCTTGCTTGATACTCTTTTCTCTAAAAGAAATCCACAACTTCTCCAAGAGGAGGATTCTTTTTATTGCCGATGAAAGACATCATAGCTTCAAATCTATGATTGAAATATCTGCATACATTGACAGGATCCAAAGAGCACAATTCTCCAGGTGTCTTGTATTCAATATTTTTTATATTGGAATTTGCCTCTCGAAGAAATTCAAGTAAATCATCCCAAGCATACTCAGCACAGCTTAGTGTAACAAACCATGTAGGAGTTCCCAAGTTCCGTAGCATACATTTCAGTTCTCCATGTCGACGGTACCAATATTCATTAGTCCCACGCTGACATGCCACCAGATTAATCAACTGAGATTCTAGATGATCATCTCTCCGATGCACTTTATCTATAAAATCCTTTGCAGTTACATTTTGAAGATGCATTCCAGTTTTTAAAATG
This sequence comes from Triturus cristatus, assembly GCF_964204655.1. Lineage (NCBI taxonomy): Eukaryota > Metazoa > Chordata > Amphibia > Caudata > Salamandridae > Triturus > Triturus cristatus. Next base: position 877,526,596 of record NC_140583.1, read on the forward strand.
TGATTTACTGCATATGAAAGTCCAGACAAGTCACTTTCAAACAGAAGATGAAACATATAAGGGATACATTGTCGAAATCTTGGATCTTCTGCATATAATCTTGTTGTCCGATATTCAGATGCAGAAATCTGCACAGGACGTTCAACATATCGTCCACCTTTTCCTGTTGGAAACAACTGCGGGAAACAACGAGCTTCCAAGCTCTCTTCCCATACACTCATGGGACTTCCTGTTGCTTTTTTCATTTGAAACAACTCAATTGTATTCCCCATCACCTCTTTGGAATGAAGTGGATGTACACTGTAATGTTCATAGATTTCTTCACATCTGGACATGTCCACTTTTTCTATTTGTCCACTTAATGTTTCAGTATCTTCTGCTAAATCTATTTCTTCTTCTCCTACAAACACATTTCTATAGTACTCATTATTTTTCAACAGATACAATGATGCCTTTTGCACTTTTCTAACATCCACTAACTCTTGCCAAATGTTCTTATTCTTAGTAGGAACACCATTAACTAGAATGACTAGTGGCTCATTTTCTACATGGTCTACACCAATAGTTTCAATATTTTTCCTTAAATCTAACGGTAAATACACAACTCTTCCTTTCAATCCTCTTTTCAACTCTGATGGAGGTAATTTATCTGTTTTGGGCTCCATACGAACAATAGCCTGAAACGGGTGAACACATTGTATGAGAATAGACTCACACGTATTTAAATCTATCAGCTCTAGAGGAATAGCAACCAACTATAGATTATTATGAACAGCTCTAGCAGGCATTTTATTCTCATCTAATTTGTTATAGCAATATTTGCAAATACGCTGCTCATATCCCAAATCAAAACAATCCTCTCCCAGCAAATAAGTTGCAAATTCCATCCACTTATCATTATCTTCTATTTCACTTTTTAAATACAGATTGACACCCCTAGTCTGATTTTTATAGTGACTTCGCCGACAACAAATACAAGAAACATTTGGTCTTTCACCTGAAATTACCTTAAACTTTGTGATTTCATCCTCAAATTTTTCTGTAATTACGGGTTGTACATTGTCTTCAACATTTTGTTCTACTAATGTGTCAGTTTCTTCACTCTCTTGCTGAGGACCAAAGTAACATAACTTAAAATCATCACAGACCTGCTTCACATCTGATACTGACCCACGCAAAAGAGCACTGTTCAACTCACTTAACTTTAGTGCTGGACTTTTTGCATAATACAACCTTCTCACTAACTTCTGCATTTGAGTATGATGTACTGCCTGCATTCTGAAATGGTGAAAAACACTTTGACAAACTTTCCTAGAAAGATAAGCCAGAGAATGACCTTGCAAACCAGTATGTTTTCTCACGCTGCAAGGGTCTAGTCCTTGCAACAGCTTAATCTTTTGTTTTACACTTTTTTTAGTATAGGCTCGTAAAAAACGACATAATTTTTCAATAGATTCCTGTCGAACACTGCAAACACTACTGCAATCCCAAGTGTACACAGGGTTTTTAGCACGTCATCCTAAAACTTCATCAGCTATCACTTCTTCTGCATTTCTTTCAACCATTTTCTCTTTCTCAATTGGAGAACCGTCGTTAACCTCATAACCTCTACCACTGGTGTCAACTGCATACAATAATTTTTCGCTCAGTGAATAACTCTCTTCGTTAAAAAAAGGCTCTGAACTGGAACTGTGTTTCCATTCTCCCAAAAAAACAACACAAACATTTTTTTTATTAATAACTCTTTTCCTCCTACTTTTGGCCTTCATTACATGGATTGGTTTATATAGTGATCGAATTCTGTTTAACACTAAAATAAACAGTTTCCTTTTTACTTCAAAAGCCTTTTCCACAATGTTTTCAATATGCTTCTTCTTTTTATAAAATAAAGCTCTCTTTTTATATTTCCTCACATCTTTCAGCAAATTATGCACTACTCTCTTGTAAAATATTTTTTTGCGTAATTCCTTATACTGATTTTGCCTTCTTTTACCATACTTTATCTCCTTTGACTGACCATTTGCTTTTTTACTTTTCCTCTTATTTTGAATTTCTTTCTTACTTGAAGAATTCTCAGTAGTTCCAGCATTATCTACATTCTGTTTGCTCCTACAAACATTTTTAATAAATTGCTTCGTGATCTTACCAGAAGATTTTTTCCTTTTAGCCACATTATCTTGTACATTCAATACTTGTGGTTGATGTTTCTTCAAATAATCCTCCTGTCTCTGTTCCTTTCTTTTTCTTTTTTTTCTGGCATGATTTCTCTATTTTAGCGTTGAAAAACAGTATCTGTAAAAAAGAATCACAAATAAATGTATATTAATAACTTTCAAATGTATACTATTCCATTACTGTACAAACACATTTTATATAAAAACTGACTAAGAAACTATAGCCCTGAACCACAAGTGTGACGATGGTTAAAACACTACATGCATTGTGCATACTACTTTGAAGCAGTTCATGCCCTAAAGCCTACCTCACTAAAAGACTACATGCTAACTGACTGAAGGAGACACACTGGGTGAGTAACAGGGTGTTTGCTAGAAGTGTATGAATACTAACTGGGGAATTGAAGGTGTGAAAGACAACTGTGTAGGTGGTTAGAGGACTGCATGCATACTGGATAGGCATTTGAAGCAGTCCATGTGCTAAGGCCTGGCTCACTGCATGAGTACTTGGGTACTGACTGAATGATTAGAGTACAGCAAGGAGAGTGCCTGGGTGAATTTATAAGTGGTTGGCTTTTGGCGCAGTGAATGAATTAGTACTTGGTACTGAATGGGTCACTAGAGGAGTTCAAAGGGAGTGACAGGATGTTTGCTGGACTGTATGGATACTGACTAGGGAATTGAAGGTGTGAAAGACAAGTGTCTAGGTGGTTAGAAGATTGCATGCATAGTGGATAGGGATTTGAAGCAGTCCATGTGCTAAGGCATGGCTCAGTGCATGAATACTTAGGCACTGACTGAATGATTAGAGCACTGCAAGGAGAGTGCCTTGGTGAATTTATAAGTGTTTGGGTTTTGGCACAGTGAATGGATTAGTACATGGTGCTGAATGGGTCACTAGAGAAGTACAAAAGGAGTGACATGGTGTTTGCTGGAAGTGAATGAATACTGACTGGGGAATTGAAGGTGTGAAAAACAACTGTGTAGGTGGTTAGAGGACTGCATGCATAGTGAATAGGCGTTTGAAGCAGTCTATGTGCTAAGGCCTGGCTCACTGCATGAGTACTTGGGTACTGACTGAATGATTAGAGTACAGCAAGGAGAGTGCCTGGGTGAATTTATAAGTGGTTGGCCTTTGGCACAGTGAATGGATTAGTACTTGGTACTGAATGGGTCACTAGAGGAGTGCAAAGGGAGTGACAGGGTGTTTATTGGAAGTGTATGGATACTGACTTGGGAATTGAAGGTGTGAAAGACAAGTGTATATTATGTTAGAAGACTGCATGCATACTGCATAGACATTTGAAGCAGTCTATGAGGCTATGTATGGTTCACAACATGAGTACTTGGAAACTGACTAAATCCTTCTAATGCTACTAAAACTTGACAAGACAGATTTTAAAACAGTTATCTGTCAGCAAATACACGATGTTACCAAATGCTTCTCTCACAGTGGTTCCCAAATGCACACAGACTCACAGTGTGATTCTAGACAAGCAACACTATCCCTAGCAGCTTACCAAAACTCATTCACTACTGTGCAAGGGGTAAGGAGACTACACACAATCTACATATTAAAGTACAGCACATTAGTGTCAAAGCATGACTCATTTTATCAATGCATAAGCAAAGACTGGCTTCTAATGCTACTAAAACTTGACAACATGACAGATTTTAAAACAGTTATCTGTCAGCAAATACACGATGTTACCAAATGCTTCTCTCACAGTGGTTCCCAAATGCACACAGACTCACAGTGTGATTCTAGACAACAACCACTATCCCTAGGAGTTTACCAAAACTCATTCACTACAGTGGACGTGGTAAGGGAACTGCACACAATCTACACATTTCAGGACTGCACTTTTGTGTAAAGGCCTGACTCATTTAATCAAAGCATAAGCAAAAACTGCCTTCTAATGCTACTAAAACTTGACAACAAGACAGGTTTTAAAACAGTTATCTGTCAGCAAATACACAATGTTACCAAATGCTTCTCTCACAGTGGTTCCCAAATGCACACAGACTCACAGTGTTATTCTAGACAAACAACACTATCCCTAGCAGCGTACCAAAACTCATTCACTACTGTGCAAGGGATAAGGAGACTACACACAATCTACATATTAAAGTACAACACATTAGTGTCAAAGCATGACTCATTTTATCAATGCATAAGCAAAGACTGGCTTCTAATGCTACCAAAACTTGACAACATGACAGGTTTTAAAAGAGTTATCTGTCAGAAAATACATGATGTTACCAAATGCTTCTCTCACAGTGGTTCCCAAAAGCACACACACTCACAGTGTAATTCTAGACAAGCACCACTATCCCTAGGAGTTTACCAAAACTCATTCAGTGCAGTGGAAGAGGTAAGGGGAATGCACACAAACTACATATTTCAGAACTGCACTTTAGAGTCAAAGCCTGACTCATTTAATCAAAGCATAAACAAAAACTGCCTTCTAATGCTACTAAAACTTGACAACAAGACAGGTTTTAAAACAGTTATCTGTCAGCAAATACACAATGTTACCAAATGCTTCTCTCACAGTGGTTCCCAAATGCACACAGACTCACTGTGTGATTCTAGACAAGCAACACTATCCCTTGCACTATACCAAAACACATTTCTTCATCTAGAAGGAGTACTACATTTTAGTGTAGAAACATAACTAATTTCACAAATTCATAAACAATGACTGGTTTCTAATTCTACCAAAATATAAAAACAGCACAGTTATCTGTCTACAAACACATGAAAAACACAAATGCTTATCACAGAATGGTTTCTACATGCACACACACTGTCAATAAGATTGTAGAGAATAAAAGTACTCCCTACACTTTAGCAGGAGAAATACATTAGTCTGATTAAAATCAAAATAGTCTACATACATCCCCTCACAATTAAATAACTCACCTTTCAAGTTGTTTTGTAGATTAAGAAGTTTATCAGTCACACACCAGATATCAGTCACACACCAGATTTTCTTATACAGCATCTCTGCACTGTGCACCTGTCAGTTCAGTTTATAAGCTTTTATTCGGTCAGATAAATCGACCATATAAGCGATACATCCATAAAACAATCTGGTAAAGACAATAAAATCTATGAACAGTGGGGATAACATTTAAGAATATGAAAAAAATCAAGTGCAAAAATACAAAGAATCAAAAGTGAGAATACATGATTCACCAAAATCTCATGACATATTGCTTGGGCATAAACAGACCTAATTCAAAGTGCAAATGCGATAAACCAGGAATAGCATACAGACAATTATCAAATGATCAAAGATTTCCTAGTGCTAATAGCTGTCATCAAAAAAGTGGCTAAGTAAAAACACAATTGCGGGTCATCTAATCTAAAAAGCAGCTCCATGGCATTTTAAAAAAATCCGATATTATAATATAAAAAGAAAGGTTTTAAATAAAGTTTCCTAAGATAGGTATAAAAATGACAAAAGAGTAGCATGTGGGAGCAGCTTTGTTGTGATACTCCATCACATGGGCAAGGGTGATCAGAGCTCCTTTTTGTAACAGGAAAATTGACAAGATGGTGTATAGTGCCTAGTCTTAACCGTGTTAACACAAAACGATGTGACGCTCTGGTTACAAATGACAGATAGCTTTGAAAGCCCTTTTTAAGATCCATTTGCAAGTACAGGACAAATGTAGATTGAGACTTGATGGCTAGAGATCTTGCCTCTAACTTGTTAGCCATCATGACAGTTTTTATCTCAATTTTGTCAATAGAGACTGAACACATTGGGTCCGATCAAATATCACAATTGAATAAGAGTTTCAACCAATGGATATTATAATCAAGCCAGGGTATTTTTAGACAGTTATCCAGCCTAAGACAATCCCGTATTATAGATTGCGTAAACAGTGTCTCTTCTTTTGACCAGATGGATCTCCAAAGGAGGAGAGGGCGAATCAAAGCCAAATCTGAGATATATTTTATGCCCACCTCCCTATGAATCAATTCAGTAGAGGCAGATGAAGGAGCACATAGTAGACGTTTTAAAAAAGAATTTTCAACTTGCTGTAATTTGTTTCCTTGACAGTGGCCCCAAACACCTGCCCCGTACAAAGCTGCCGAAACGCAACGTAACTCATAAATAACCAGCATATCGCTGATACGTTGGTTACCTAGTTTTGCAGCAAATCTAAAGATGCCGTTAATGTTTCTCGACATCTTGGTGCAAGCATTTTCCTGTTCCGGGCCCCATGACCGATTACCTGCAAATGTAATACCTAAGTAACTGAAGGTTTTAACTGTTTGAACCTTAGAGCCTTCAATAAAATAGGTGCTGGATGTTATAGGGTTCCTGCCACATGCCATTACAAAAGTCTTAGATTTGTTGATTAAAAGTTTCCTTTTGGCAATAAAAGCAGTAAAATTATCCATGAGACGTTGTAATCCTATGGGGGTACGGGATAATAAAACCGCGTCATCCGCATATAATAAGATTGGGACGGGTGAACCATCGACCCTGGGAGCATCCGACTCAAATAACTTCAGGGCTGCGTCTGCTTCGTTAATGAACAGTGAAAAAAGCAGTGGGGCCAGCACGCAGCCCTGGCGGATGCCTCTTTTAACTTTGAAGAAGGGAGTGTATTCGCCCAAGGGTCCGAATCGCACCTTGCTAGACAGAGTACTATATAATCTCGCCAGCAGATAGATTATCTCCTTGGGTGCGCCCATGTCTAGCAATAATGGCCACAAAATTGAATGGTCTACCAGGTCGAAGGCGCTTCTGAGGTCAGCGAAACACAAATAAAGACTCCCTTCCCTGGCTAGGGTGTATTTTCCAATCAAAAGGTCTAGGTTGACGCACTGTTCTAGTGTGCCAACTCCCTTTCTAAATCCATATTGTACTGGAGTAAGAACTTCCTTCTCCTGGACCCATGCTTCTAATCTTGATAACATAACCCTACTCAGAATCTTAATGGACGAGTCGAGCAGGGATATTGGACGGTAATTACTAACGTCAGTTTTAACTCCCTTCTTGTGTATGGGAATTATGATGGATTGTCCCCATGATAAAGGAAGTTGGGTCTCAATGGCAATATTAAAAACTCTTGTTAAAAGGGGTGACCATAGAGCTGGTTCATTTTTATAAAAATCAATAGGAACCCCATCAGGTCCTGGTGCCTTACCCCCTTTGCTACTTAAAATACCATCAATGACCTCATTTAAACTAATTGATAAAGGGATAATAGGCCATTCGTCTGAGGGCTGGTTAAAAAAGGTAGGTGATATAACTGTATTGGCTGGATTAAAAATGTTAGAAAAATGAGTTATCCAGTCATTACAGTTAATATGGGAATTAATTTCAGGAATATGGTCGTCCTTCAAAAAAGTGCTATTAATGGTTTCCCAGAACAATTTACTATTTTTGGTATCAGCTGCCAAACTTAAATCTTCCCAGGCTTTTTCTTGGAGTTCCATTTTCCTCGTTTTTAAGGCTATGACATATTCAGCACGCAGGGTCTTGACTAGACCTAAATTTCTGGGATTACATTTCAGAACTTGTTTAAGGTTATTCAAGGCCGTTGTGCATCTAATATCAAACCAACCAGCCTTGGGATTATTATTAATACGAACAGGTTTCGTCAAAAGCTTCTCCACTGTGTTGTTTATCTTATTAAAATTCTCTAACATTGATGTGGAATCAACCTCGTCCCCTAAACAGACTTCAATTTCATTCCTACATTGGGTCACAACATCAAACAGAATTTCGCCTGGATTCACACCAGCCCATTTTATCCTGACACCATTTGGTCTGGTAGGGATAATAGCTGTACTTTGGGGTATATTAGGAATATGTTTGGGTCCCCAACACAATAAGTACACAGAGATGCTATTATGATCGCTAGTGGGTTGTTCCGTAATCCACGGTGGGGAAAATGAATGTGCACTATGACAGGAAATTATAATATGATCGATTATAGACATAGCATTTCTACCTGTAAAAGTAGAGCATTTCTTATTATATTTGTCAGTGTCACAATATAACAATTCAAGATCCCATTTGGCCATAACACCATTTAAAGCCATACCATAGTCACAGTGAGGAAAATGCATATAATGGTCATCAAATTCGGATTCCCCTCTCCGGGGACCACAGACTTTGGTTGTAGAAAAAGGACATATTTGAATATTCAAATCGCCCACCCAAGTAATGACAATTGACTTCCTGATAGTGCTGGTCAGCTTCTCAAGTTCCCTTTCCAGATCGTTAATGATTAAACTACGAAGAGGACTAAAAACATTATTATAGAAGTTGATCAGGATGAAATCTTTACCTATAGAGGAGGCTAACCACAAAATCTGGGCATAAATACCCACATTAATACATGTTTTGATTTTACATTTATTTAAGCTGGTTGAAATCAGGATCAAAAGGCCTCCTTTGGCTCTACCGGAAGATGAAGCCTGGGCCGGGAGCCAATATGATGAGAAACCCTCTACGTAGATAGGATCAATACACCATGTCTCTTGGAGGCAGATGATATCATGTTTTGCCGATATAAAATCTGCCCATGATGGCGTTCCTTTTTTCCTATTAAAACCTGCAATATTCCAAGTAGTGACCAGGTACCCTATATCCGTATTCTTAGTGTCAGGTGGCTGAAGGGGTTCACCATGTCCCGCCTCTTTACTAATAGTAATATGTACTGGAGGCATACATTCGCCAGTGAATGGACATGTAGTATTGGTCATTAAACTTGAATCCCTGCGTCAGTCATTGCTATTCAAATTACCCAACACCTGGTACTTGTTGGATACCGGGACAGAGAAGCCAGAAACAAAGGGATACAAAGGAGGGGTCAGCTGATGTCCTTTTCTAGGGGGACTCACGTGCTCATTACCGGATGTTCTCAATAAATGTCTGTAAAAATACCCAAGGGGGAGGAGGGTGGTATTAAATTCCCGAGGGGACGGAAGTGGCGCATATTTTAATGAATTAAACGCCCACCTCGGGGACCTAAAATTAATGATTATGCAGTCGCCTGCAAAACATTTTCTAGAAGAACCTATCCACCCTACTCTTCGTGTTGTTAGGATTTGATTAATACCTCCTATTGGGTAATCACAATTGTTGGTTAGCCAAAATACTACTTTGTTTAGGAGGGACTCATGATCTTCTACCTGTCCGGGTTTGAGTTTAGGTACGTTGGCCAGAATAGCGACATATGCGCTACATTGAGGGGGCAGATTTACAGTTCGGGTCCTTTCTCCTTCCTCACAAACAGGCCTTCCCAAGTCGGATGGTTTTACAAAATTACGGGGAATATGTTTGTCCGGCTGTCACCATTCCATCCTTCTGAGATGGAACGTTATTGGGAGAGTTATCCAATACCAAAATTCTTTCATTACCTTTATTTCTCTCATGCAAGTTAGAGGGCTGCTCCTTTAAATTGTCAAAAGGTTCCCTATCCTGTAGTGTGAGCAAATTATTTGTGCCCAGTACGGCAACTGTCTGATTAGTTCTACTTGCGTCCTTTATAAGTTTGGTATTAATTTTCTCCAATGCTCCAGTAATTTTATGGATTTCCCTGGCCAAGATATCCAATTTGTCATAAAGAGGTCTTAATAACTCTGTCATTTTATCCGATAAAATGGCCAATGTTAAAGGCTCGGGTGTAAAATCTATTCTTTTCGGGTGGTCATTTAACAGGCCTGGTTTTACCACCCGACTGTTCTTATTAGCCTTTTTTGGTTTAGGATTAGGTTGTAAGTTTCCCCGTTCCACCAAGTTTTTACTACGTCCCCTGGTTTTTCCCATAGGGGGGGGGGGCTCTCGGGAGGGATTGAATTATGGGGCGATGATATTCGAGAACAAACCCCACTTCTCAATCTAGTATCAGAGATGTCCGTGACTGGCTCCCTTATGACCAGAGAATTGTTAGTTGTGATATTGATCTCTGTCTCAGTCTCCCTAAAAGGACTACAGAGTGTTTCAGCCTCATTTCCTTGGTTAACCCCCATATGGTTGGAGCCTAAAGACAGACGTCTCTCAGTCCGATTAATTTCTTCTGAAAGGACATTAACTGCCTTGACCAAAAACGAATCGATCGTACTACATGATCGATCGCTAGGGGGTTTAACTACTTTTCTCCTGGCCATAATAATATTACCGGGGAAACTATATGGTATCCGAAAGCAATAAAGGAAAACACAATCCCTTTAAGTACAGTACAATTTCAGAATAAAAATATTTGATCTACCACACTAATATTATATATACATAGAATTAAGTATAATTATAAAACAACCTAGAAGATACAAATACAAAACGAGAGGGGTCCTCAAATAAGGTGTCACGTGCTAGCGAAAGTACAGAACTAGGGTACAATAAGCATCCAAGATATAAAGTGCAAATGCAAGGTAAATTCAGCCCAGGATAGAATGACAGGGGAATCCTGAAGTAAAGTGTCACGTGCTAGCGAACGTACAGTACTGGGGTACGATAAGCATCCAAGATGTAAAGTGCAAATGCGAGGTAAGTTGGCCCGGTATGCAAAAAGACCATTAGGTAAAGTGTCACGTGCTAGCAAAAATTATAATACTAGGATGCAAAAAACATCCAAAATATAAGGTGCAGGTACATGGTCGATAAAGCCCGAGATAGGGTGAATCACAAAAGTAAAAGGAAAATTTAAAATAACCCCACTGGATCAAACGAACAATGAACCAAATCCTGGAGTAAAACTGCCAGAAAAGGCAGCTATGGTCAAAGTGACTGGAGAATGTTCCTATTCCAGGCAATGTGGAAATCGTATATGGACGGTAACGAATCCCTCATATATCACAGTATGCACAAGGCTATTTCAGTCAAGTACGTACCCTTATGGAGCCTGTTGCGTAGATATCCATAGGGCAAGTAGCAAATGTTGGGGGGATGGCCCTGCCCTGGCTCCTTCTGGCTCTGACGGGCAAGGACGGGCCCGCCCTTGGCCCGGGCGCTGCCCGCGCGCGTCCCACACTGCGGGAGGCTGTGCTGGTATTTAAAGCACCTCCGGGCGCTCTTAGCCGCGTCGCAGCAGGCGACCGGCTGGGGCGTCTGGGGGATGTAGTTGGTTGGTTCCTTAGTTGCCCACACGACAGCGGGAAGGCTACACGGCGTCTCTCCCCCTGCCACCGGTAATATTGCTGCCAAGTTGGTTTCCCGCGCTGCGGGAGGCTGTGCTGTGATTTAAAGCACCTCCGGGCGCTCTTAGCCGCGTCGCAGCAGGCGACCGGCTGGGGCGTCTGGGGGATGTAGTTGGTTGGTTCCTTCGTTGCCCACACGATGGTGGGAAGGCTACACGGCGTCTCTCCCCCTGCCACCGGTAATATTGCTGCCAAGTTGGTTTCCCGCGCTGCGGGAGGCTGTGCTGTGATTTAAAGCACCTCCGGGCGCTCTTAGCCGCGTCGCAGCAGGCGACCGGCTGGGGCGTCTGGGGGATGTAGTTGGTTGGTTCCTTCGTTGCCCACACGACGGCGGGAAGGCTACACGGCGTCTCTCCCCCTGCCACCGGTAATATTGCTGCCAAGTTGGTTTCCCGCGCTGCGGGAGGCTGTGCTGTGATTTAAAGCACCTCCGGGCGCTCTTAGCCGCGTCGCAGCAGGCGACCGGCTGGGGCGTCTGGGGGATGTAGTTGGTTGGTTCCTTCGTTGCCCACACGACAGCGGGAAGGCTACACGGCGTCTCTCCCCCTGCCACCGGTAATATTGCTGCCAAGTTGGTTTCCCGCGCTGCGGGAGGCTGTGCTGTGATTTAAAGCACCTCCGGGCGCTCTTAGCCGCGTCGCAGCAGGCGACCGGCTGGGGCGTCTGGGGGATGTAGTTGGTTGGTTCCTTCGTTGCCCACACGATGGCGGGAAGGCTACACGGCGTCTCTCCCCCTGCCACCGGTAATATTGCTGCCAAGTTGGTTTCCCGCGCTGCGGGAGGCTGTGCTGTGATTTAAAGCACCTCCGGGCGCTCTTAGCCGCGTCGCAGCAGGCGACCGGCTGGGGCATCTGGGGGATGTAGTTGGTTGGTTCCTTCGTTGCCCACACGACGGCGGGAAGGCTACACGGCGTCTCTCCCCCTGCCACCGGTAATATTGCTGCCAAGTTGGTTTCCCGCGCTGCGGGAGGCTGTGCTGTGATTTAAAGCACCTCCGGGCGCTCTTAGCCGTGTCGCAGCAGGCGACCGGCTGGGGCGTCTGGGGGATGTAGTTGGTTGGTTCCTTCGTTGCCCACACGACGGCGGGAAGGCTACACGGCGTCTCTCCCCCTGCCACCGGTAATATTGCTGCCAAGTTGGTTTCCCGCGCTGCGGGAGGCTGTGCTGTGATTTAAAGCACCTCCGGGCGCTCTTAGCCGCGTCGCAGCAGGCGACCGGCTGGGGCGTCTTGGGGATGTAGTTGGTGGGTTCCTTCGTTGCCCACACGACGGCGGGAAGGCTACACGGCGTCTCTCCCCCTGCCACCGGTAATATTGCTGCCAAGTTGGTTTCCCGCGCTGCGGGAGGCTGTGCTGTGATTTAAAGCACCTCCGGGCGCTCTTAGCCGCGTCGCAGCAGGCGACCGGCTGGGGCGTCTGGGGGATGTAGTTGGTTGGTTCCTTCGTTGCCCGCCCCGACGGCGGGAAGGCTACACGGCGTCTCTCCCCCTGCCACCGGTAATATTGCTGCGAAGTTGGTTTCCCGCGCTGCGGGAGGCTGTGCTGTGATTTAAAGCACCTCCGGGCGCTCTTAGCCGCGTCGCAGCAGGCGACCGGCTGGGGCGTCTGGGGGATGTAGTTGGTGGGTTCCTTCGTTGCCCACACGACGGCGGGAAGGCTACACGGCGTCTCTCCCCCTGCCACCGGTAATATTGCTGCGAAGTTGGTTTCCCGCGCTGCGGGAGGCTGTGCTGTGATTTAAAGCACCTCCGGGCGCTCTTAGCCGCGTCGCAGCAGGCGACCGGCTGGGGCGTCTGGGGGATGTAGTTGGTTGGTTCCTTCGTTGCCCACACGACGGCGGGAAGGCTACACGGCGTCTCTCCCCCTGCCACCGGTAATATTGCTGCCAAGTTGGTTTCCCAATGCACCTGTCAGCAGAACCAAAGAATGGCCAAGTTTCCCTCTCATTTTCCACACATATACATGTAAACATCAAATTAAATTCCTTCCCACATAAATTCAAAAGCAAACACACATTTCTATTGGTTAAACATTTCAACCCTTTCCAAATGACATAAATTTGAACCCTTCCCCCAATCTGCCTTCTGCCCGTTACCATAGAAACAGGTCATGGAACACTGTACTGAGCACACAGGTCACAAGTTCAGCACACAATGTTGCTAATCAAGACAGCAAGTGTGCTTGACTTTTCAACATATCAGCTTATCATATATAATGTTCCTTACAATCAGTTCTTGTTAACCAATAAGAATCATGCGTTTAAAAAACAGAAATATACACCCTACCTTTCAGTGTAGAAGGTTGTCAAACAACCAATCATTTCTTGTCTTTTTTCAAAACTCCATCTTAGCCACCATTTTAGAAACATCTTACTTTCCAAACTGCCATTTCATTTACAGAGACCATCTGAATGCATCCAGACCTCCTTTCAAGATGCCTAGAGTGTGGATTGTGGGACACAGCTATATTTTCTGGAGCCAAAGGTATGCAGAAAACAAAGGCATTCACAAAGACCTAGGTTTGCCAAATGTAGACATTAAATGGATTGGACAGAGAGGGTTAAAGTGGCACCAATTGATGCCATTGGGGAAATCCTTCACGCATATCCAACACCCTGACCTCATAATAGTGCACTGTGGTGGCAATGCCCTAGGCACTTTGACTGGGGTAGGTCTGGAAATCCTTATGAAGGACACCTTTGCAGAACTTATTTCACTTTTCCCCAAAACTGCCTTTGTGTATTCTAACATATGCCAAAGGCAGAAGTGGAACTGGTCCAATCATTGTTGTCCACAAATTGAGAAAGCTAGGAAACATGTGAATAAATCTGTTTCTGCTTTTCTCCGAGACTATAGAATGGGGTCCATTTACAATAACCATCTGCGCTTTCATATGCAAGAGATGTATAGGAGAGATGGAGTACACTTTACTGATGAAGGAAACAGAGTCTTCCTCAACAACTTTAGACTCTGTATAGGTACTTACTTATAAGTACCAAAAACTCTCAATGAACACAACGGCTCTTTTTAGAGCCACTCAAGAAGAAAACACTTAAGCTTGATGTTTATCTCCCAAAAATTTCATTTTTTTCCCCTTGGATCCACACACCCAACGCGAGAGAATCCGTGCACCCTGCGCGCATTTCTTTGCCATTTAAAAAAAAAAAGGGGGCCCCAGGGGGTCCTTCTGGGACCCCCTAAGCACCTCCAGAGGGTCAGAGTATTTCCACTCTGCCCCCTTTATATGTTTTACACACTTATTCCCCTTGCTTCTTCAGCCTCGCTTCTACCGAGCCAGAAAATGGCCGCCAATAGTTCCTGGTTTTGAATGTAGACACTCGACAGCCAATTAGCATTCAGCGCGCGATCGGGAGGGTGCGCGCTCGGTTCGGGGAGGGTGCGCTTACGGTGCGGGTAGGGTGCGCGGATCCTCCCTGGCCATAGATATCACTAGCTTTTTTACCCTAAATTTCTCAGGAACTACTGAACAGATTCACACCATGTATGCAAAAGGCACGAGTCTGAACTGAGGACTACCTCTTTGCCAAATTTTTTGTCATTCCGTTCAGCGGTTCAGGCTGTAGCTGCGACAACAGATCCTATGGGAAATTGCATGGGGAAAACGCGTTTTGGGACCCCCTTTTTTCTCGGCCCCCGCTTGACGAATCACCACGAAACTTTCCGGGTAGGAGTGGAGCAGAGCTGGCAAAAAGTTTGGAAAATTTGACGAAGATTCGTCAACTGGCGCCAAAGTTATTCCCAATAGAATGTTGCGGATTTCCTATGGACCGCCAGTAGATAATATATATATATATAATAAACTCACAGCAAAACGCGTTTCGGCTACCGCCTTTGTCAATTGCAACCGGCGTCGACTTTCAGTGAACATAAATACATGCCTTGTCTCATAAACGACAACAGAGGACTTGCTTCAGTCCTACGATGGCAGCCATTACTAAACATGCAAATTATTCTTACATTTGAATGCGTACATTGAACAATCACGCCCTGCATGGGCATTCGTAATGATTAACGAATTTCAACTTATAATTAGACCCTGAATGGGTAATTGCTGCCATTGACTTAGTGCATTGTTTAAGACAAATGAAATATATGTAGCGTTTTGCTGTGAGTTCTGAAATAAAATATTCAGAACACTGTTCCCGTGAGTGCTGGTATCTGTTGTGTACCGAGGGCCTGGACTGTATGCGGTGTCCGTCACCGCGTTGGAAGCACCTGGTCGTGAGTGAAGGGATTAAGACGGAAAGCTGAGCAGGATATATAATAAACTGTACAACAGGGTGCACATAGTTAAATTATGCAGAAATTAAAAGAATTTTTGAGACTACCAACTTATTTTTAGGTCAAGCACATCGCCCTGAAGATTCTCACTGACTAGCAGCTCCCACCAGTCCACTGTAAATCGAACATCAGAGGTTGTTCGGGGTTTGCCATTGCAAGAGATTTGTTATCATCCGAGCAGATATCAGAGCATTCTCGGCATTCCACTTGTCCGAAGACTACCAATCACTTTAGCAGGAACACAACAGCTTCCTTAAAACATGCACCACCAATATGTTCCACCGCATTTGGTTAAACACACATATTGTTTATAATACTTTAATAAAACAGTGAATGTTGATGAAGGCAGAGCATTGACAGGATGTTGGGGGTCATCAATCCGACACATACTAATCTGTAATTTTGGTTGCTTGGTTTTAAATGCAAGTCTGCAAAAACATTTAGCCTGTGTCTAGAGGGTACAGAATGAGTAACCATGTGTAGGAATCTTCACTGCCATTGAGGGCTCAGAGGATATCATAAACGACAAACTCAAAAGCAGAGTGGCTTGTAAAAGTCGCTACAACCCAGAAACAGCAATACAGGACTACATTACAGGTTAAATATGTTTTTTACAATACAAGTTTATTTTGGTCCAGTTATCATGAAATGAAGTATTTAGTAACAGTGAAATTCTAACTCAAAATATTAATTAAAATATTGGACTTTGCGATTTGATTGTTGTAAAAAGAAGATCATTTTTTTAATTATGTAGAAATCGAAGACAAAAAAAAAACGTACACATGGTGTTGTTAAAACCCATTTTATCTGCAAAACTCAGAGATTTTGTAAGCTGCTGCCTGCAAGTGTCGGCCAATAATGGGTCTAAATTGCAATTAGAACGCTCAGGTCTTTATTCATGAAAATAGAACTAATTAACAGGAGGGAAACAGCTCTCTCTGTCACCCCAGCCCGCCCTGCCTCACGTGTGGTTGCTGGATCTCCCAGCGCGGGCGGGGTGCTTCATTGTGTGCTACCTATCTTCAAGCCTGAGAAAGCAGGTTCGAGCCTGGCATCCGCTCAACATTCTGTGATTAAAAAAAAACACGTCCTTGCCTAATGTAGCTGGTGTTTGCGTTATATAGCTATAAGAAGCACTCTCGTATGTCAAATTATAGTTACGCGTGAGACATGTTAGCATTGTGTGCATTTTTTAAGCGGCACCATGTGGCTTAAATAATCAAAGGTAGATATATGGATGCGTGAGCCGTTTCCCTTTCCGGTATGATAAATCTGCCAGCACTATTTCATCACCACTAAAGCTTCGTGGCTTTGAGTAAGAATTAAGAAAATGCAGCATGTGTAGAATATAAGGCAGCGTAAGAGAGCTGTTTGTATTGCGCATGTTATTAGGACAGGTCAGGCAAAATATAGTGCAAAGTCACCAGCCAATCACGGGACAAGCAGTGAAAATGCAATAGGACTCGGATTTACCTGAGACCTATTTCATTTTAAATGGAAGTGCCGGCATGAAAGAAGGCACGAACGGGAGGGGGTGGGGGAATGGTTGTGGTACAAAAACTTACAGACAGCAGACGGGAATGGGGAGAGACAGGGAAACAAAACGGTTTTACTAGTAAAGGGGCTGATAGCCTCGGAAGAGGAAAAATGATGCCATGGCAGTCAAGAGGTGGGACTAAGACGCCAAAAACCCAATCAAAATGCAGGATTTTTCATTTTAGCCAATCACATTTATGGCTGGAAAGTGGGCAGAGCTTCCCCCCACTATACTGTATACAGTATCTCTCGTCGAGACAGTGCATGTGCTGCCTGGGCAAAACCTAAAAAGGGACTCTAATGACTTCACACCATTGAAGTACCTCTGCTTAACATGCAGACGATTCATCAGCCAAAGCCAAGAACTATACCAACATCAACAATGAAGTTTCTAACAGAAGCTCAGCAATCAAGCAGTGTATCAACCCCCTGCCTGTCACGGTCACCCTAATAGCCTCAGGGTTGTGCCGATGCCCAGAGGGGTCCACTTCTTGACAGCCCCAAGTCCGGATAGAATATCAACTCAGACTGCTGGGATGGTCAAGAGGGGGAAGGAAAGGGTAGGAACTGCAGGCAAGGAGGCCTGAGAATGCCAAGGAAAAGTACTGGAAATGTGTTCATGAGATACCTGTAAAGGAAAAGAAGTTGCCCCACACCAGGAGAGATGAGAGGGTGAATTCAGGATACCAACAAGTTTACTATCCTAGAGAAAGAACAACGTACATTTAGAAATCTAATAACCTCTTTCGACAATAGTCATAAACATCAGGAGAGTAGGGTACCTCTAATCAATACCACCTACCCTAGAAACGAGAGGATGCAACTCAACAGAGTTAGACTGTTCTTTCCTGGACACCCTCTACTGACCTCCCCTGTAAGAAACGTATGAAAGAGAAAGACCACTATTAAGTGTATGGATAATATGTATGATATGCTCCGCTTCTATAAACTCATCCACTGAGATTCCAGAGACTACCCCCAGTCTTGGATGAATGACCAGAGGCTCCAAATAACCAAGTAATCAGTTAGTCCTTGATGTAGAGAGACAGAGCTAAACCATTGTCAAGAGTGAGAGTTCCACTCTTTAATTAGAGAACATAAAGTGCGGTCAATGTGCAATGCAAATTAAAGAGAGCCTTACAGGGCAATACTTATTGTCGTGCCCGTCAAGCTCGTATGGAAAGTTTGCCACTCTTTACTCCAAGGTGGGGTGAACAATACATCCTCTGCATGAGCCTTATCCCAAACAACGTAGACTCGCTAACGGAGATTAAGATACACTTAGCAACCCTTAACAGCAGGGTCAAATGTGCACGGCTGAGGTGATTGACTCTAATCACCAAGGATTTCTCCCGCATGAGACCGCACAAGAGACGCGTCTCGCCAACCGGAGAAAACAAACAAAATCACTTCCGTCCTACACACACACAAAGCACTCGGCTTCCAAAGGAATCAGGAGTAGTGCGAGAACCACCCTTACCAGGCCGCTTCCTCCTCAAGAACAGCGCCAAAATCCACAAAATAATTAGCGTCTCTATGAAGGCGTCTTCTGCCTATATCCTGTGTTTTCATGACGGCACGCTCAACCCTCCATGCTGCGTCAAGAACGTGAGAACTTTCGGGAAACCGAGGCTTCATCCACACTGCAGCTTTGTTACTAGCTGTCAGTGTACTCTGCTATGATGCGCCCTGACACTGCCTGTCCTTCATATCCCATACTTCATGGACTAGTGGACCAGTCATTGCAGAACGCTGCTGTAAGAGGGCTGTTGGATCTTCAGAAACACCACCCAACGTCCAATGGCATACGGCTACTACATTGGCTTCCTGTTCGCCGAAGGGTGCAGATCAAGGCTTTATGCCTAGTATATAAAGCTGTAAACGGAGGAGGTGCAGAGGACATTAAATCTCTTTTTCCCTGTTATGCACCGTCTTGCACATTAAGATCAGGTAGTCTGGGTCTGGTTTGCCTACCTAAGATAAAGAGAGCCCGATGGGGTGGCAAGGCTTTTTCATTTCAGGCGGCAAAGCTGTGGAATTCCTTGCCCACGGAGTTACGCCTGGAAACGAATAAGATCCTGTTTAGAAAGGCTTTAAAAACCTGGCTATTTACTAAATCCTAGACTGGAAGTGGCCAATCTCAATCCTCACACAGTGCAAAGATGCCTCGGCAATAGTGCGCTTAATAAATAATTCAGTCAGTCAGTCAGTCAGTCTAGTGCAATGCTGTCAGCCACTTCTTCAATGAAAAATACAGACAATCCAACAGCACATCGATAACACCAAGTCTGCTTCTCCTCCTGCACTCGACTCTATATTGCAGACCACATTGGTCGCTCGCAAAAGAAGAACTAAACTACAATATACAGTGATGATAGATTTGGAGGAGGGTGTAATAGAAGTGAAGTTATAATTATTTGCATCAAATAAAAGCATTAGAATTCGAGATGACATTTACCATTCTCATACTGGAGCAACGAGGTGCCATAGACGTGAGCATTTATGGAAAGATTAAATAAGGGAAGTAAATGATCAGATTAGAACATTCTGTGAACCATTGAATGTATTCCACACAATCGATAATTTATTTGAAATAATCGTTAATATTCAGATTATTTATTTTCCACAACATGCTTAAGCAAGAAAAGTTGTTCACTCTATTGAAGAAGAAGTTTAATAACTCGAAAGGCATTGGGAATTTTGGGAAATGGACACTAATTGAAAAAAGGCATCTGATTCATGAGGAATGAAGTAATTTGAAATGAATGATGAAACATTAATTAATACACTTTTGGGAACATATAAGTAGACTACGATCAATAAAGAGTGCATGATTGGATAATGATGGGAAGATTTTCTTATGTTGTATTTATCGAAATGAATGAGGGGAGATTATTAGTAGGGGTGGGTGATAAATTCCACCCAACTGGCATAGTTGGTGGCATTTTGGCTACTCCATGTTATGCTTGTAACACAGAGTTCCAGCCAAATTTAGCCAACCGCCACGTGGCAGAGTTTTTTCTTGCGCACTGCTCGTCAACATTAAGTTGGCAAGTGGAAGCCAGATTTGGTGTCCCCTAGCCTGATTTTCGGCACTAGGAGGGCATCCAGCAAGATTTCTCAGGCACAGGCTGTTGCGATCGTTGTGGTCAGAAAGCTCCTGCTTGAGTAGAAAATCTACTTGAGTGGCAGCAAAATCAACTTTAGAAGTAGTGCCCTCTGGCATGCTATGTGGTGCAGTTTGTGCTGATTTTTCAGCATGGAACCAGCTCCCAGCATTAAATCAGAGCACAAGCAGGGTGGCTTGCTGAATTCCTCGCATTCACGGAACTCTGTGGGATTTTGCAGAGTTTTCATGTAACACTACAGAATTCTGTAGACTGAAACTCTGTGAGTTCCTCCCACCCCTAATTAGTCGCAGGACTCTACCAATAATGGAATTAACATAGTAGAAAAAGATTTTAAAAAATGAATTCAAGCAATACATATATAAAAAATCCATCTTGTCTCCTGTAATCTTCAACCATTACGTGGAGTCCATCAGCATAAATATTTGCTAATATGAAGATGATGTACAACTGTATTTGAAAGTCTCTGCTGCAGATATCCAATGTCTCAGACACTGCTTGCATCTCATCCAGACCTAGATGGCAAAATATATATCTCCTTATCTCCACCAAAACATAATTCCTGTTATTTGCTAAGACCAATAAGTGACAACCAATCCAAGCAACATGAACCTGGAGGGATTCAACCCCCAGTTTTCACCCAATGCCAAGTCACTCAGATTCACCCTGGACACCGATCTTGTGCTTAAAGAACACATTGCCTTGTACTATCACATTTGGGTGGTGGAAATGCCAAGCTTCATGGGCCTCTGTACTCTGTTCTTGACTCCCTTAAATGCAACCCATATGACACAGCAGGCCACAAGAAAGATCTGAAGCAATATGACCACATTACCTCCAATGTTGATGGAACTCGACTTGCACTCCTTGCTGCATTAACTTGTCATTTCATGGTCAGTTGGCTGTCGAGGATGATGCTGAGGTTGCGTGCATGGTTGGTTGGTGTGGGTGTGTGTTTCCGAGTTCTGCAGGCCACCAACTTTGTTCCCATGCGGAGATGTTCTTCCCAAAGATCAATACTTCAGTTTTGTCAGAGTTGAGTTGGAGGCAGTTGTCTCTCATCCATTTGGCTACTTTGGTCACTGCATTGCAGAAGTTGATTTTGGCGTTGGAAGGGTCCTCGGTGAGCGAGAGGATCAGTTGAGTGTCATCTGCGTAGAACATTATGTTGAGTCCGTGGAAACCGATGATGTCTATGAGGGGAGTCATGTAGATGTTCAACAAATGGGGGGCTGAGGGATGATTCTTGTGGTACAGCGCATATTATGTATTTGGGTGCGGGGGGAAGGGAGGCAGTCGGATGCTCTGTGTGCATCCTGTAAGGAAGGAGGTGATCCACTCAAGGATGTTTTGTTGTATGCCTATGTTGTGGAGTCTGTTGATGAGGGTGTTGTGGGAGATTGTGTTGAACTACTTGGAGAGGTTGAGGAGGATCAGGACCACAGTTTCTCCACAGTCAAGGAGTGTTCTGAAGTCATCTGTTGCAGCAATCAGCACAGTATTGGTGCTGTGGTTAGCATGGAATCCTGATTGAGAGGGGTCCAGTAGGTGGTTTTGTTCCTAGAATTCAGTGAGCTGCTGGTTGAAGGCTTTCTCTGGAATTTTGGCCAGGTAGGGGAGCAAGGAGATTGGATGCCAATTTTTGAGATTGTTGCGGTCAGTGGGGGCTTTCTTTAGAAGGGGTCAGACATC
Organism: Triturus cristatus; assembly: GCF_964204655.1. NCBI lineage: Eukaryota > Metazoa > Chordata > Amphibia > Caudata > Salamandridae > Triturus > Triturus cristatus. The sequence goes on from NC_140583.1 coordinate 877,548,598, forward strand.
TGCGTGTTTCCATCGGTCCAGGAAAGTTGCAGTGGAGATAGAGAGGTGTTGAGGATACAGGTGAGTTGTGTACTGATTGGGTTCATTGTGAGGTTGTAGAGGTGGTGGGGGCAGGTGTTGATGGGCACCGTGTTGTTGATGGAAAGACATGATGAGGTGGTCAGGGCGGTGTGCGGTGAGCAGGTGGTGATGGTTTGGCTAATGTTAACTGGTTGGTTGGGGTCTTCAGGGTTGAGGGTGGAGGGTTGGAGGTTGACATTGTTGTTGATGTTGGTGATCTTGCTGTGGAAGTAGTCTGAGAGGGTGCTGCAGAGTTCTTGAGAGGGGTGGATGGTGTTCTGTGTGGCTGTCGGCTTGGAGGATTCTTTGACTATTTTGAAGAGTTCCTTTGTGTGGTTGGCTGCGGAGTCAATGCTGGTGGTGATGGCTGCTTTCTTGGCTTCTTTGATGTGCCGGTGATAGTTGTTGAGGGCTAATTTGTGAGCTGCTCTGTCGGCAGAGATCTTGGTGGCGCACCATCGTTTCTCCAGTTGGCAGTTGCGCTTGGTGGTCCTGAGTTCTGTGGTGTACCAGTTGGCATGTTTGGGGATCTTGTTGGATTTTGGGGCGACTGTCGGCACTGTCCATGATCCAGTTGGTGAAGTTCTGGATGGCCTGGTTGAGGTCCGTTAAGCCCTCGGGTTGGGAGGTGAAGAGGGCCTGTGACCACTGGGTTTCGGTGACCTTGCTCCATCTGTGGTGGGAGGAGATCTGACGCCTGGTGATGGTGTGCTGGACATCGGTGGTGGTGAAATGTACGATGGTGTGGTCAGTCCAGGTGAGTTTCGTGGTATGGCTGAATTAGATTTTGTCGCTGAAGGTGAAAATGGGGTTGAGTGTGTGTCCAGCTTTGTGCATGGGTTCGGTAACGAGTTAGGTTAGGTTGATGTTGTTGAGGTTCTCCAAGAGAGCGATGGATTTGGCATCCCTGAGGTCACCGATGTGGAAGTTGAGGTCGCCAAGTAGGATGTAGTGATGAGAGTCGATTGCTAGGGGGGCGATAACGTTGGGGATGGCATCACACAATGTTGCTCGAAGTCCCAGGGGTCTGTAGGTGAGGATGCCTCTTATTGTAGTCTTTGCTTCGGTTTGTAGTAGGAAATTGAGGTGTTCCATGAGAGGTGTGAGCTCGTCATTGATGAAGGCACAGCTGATGGTTTCCTCCACCTTGTTTGATGGCAATGTCTCAGTGTATCATCTTGTAGCCTTTGGGAGTGGCGGTGGTGATGGAGAAGTTGAGCCACATTTCAGTGATGAAGGCAGCATCCGTGGAGAAGGTGTTGATGGTGTCCCAGATTTCCATGGCATGTTTTCAGAGTGATCAGGCTTTGAGCAGGATACAATAGAGCAGTTGCAGGATGTTCCTTGTCTTATGGGCAGGAGTAGTGCACGATCTTTCATAGGTTGTGTCGCATGAGCAGTGGCAGTGTCGGCAGGTGAAGGGTCCCTTGGTGGATCATGGGGAGGAGGAGACACAGCTGATTCACTGTCTGTGGTCCAGGAGTTCCTTGGCAGTGAACCGTCGGGTTGCGGGTGGACCAGGGATCCTGGTGCTGGGCGTTGTCCAACCGGCATTGCATTGGCGACACACATGTTGCATGTGTCCACTGCTTACTCCTGTAGTGGCCTCCATTAGTGGTCCTGGTAGGTGGTCCAAGTGCAGGCAGAGCAGGGGCAGAGGGCAACGCAGGTGCAGCAGGTAGCACAGGGACAGGAGGCAGCACAGAGGCAGCAGGTAACATTGGGACAGGGGCAGTGCAGGGGGAGCAAGCAGTGCAGGGACGAGGCAGCTCAGGGGCTGCAGGCAGCATAGGGACAGGGACAGCAGGCAGCACAGAGGCTGCTGGCAGCACAGGGACAGAGGCAGCAGGCAGCACAGGGGTAGCAGGCAGCACAGATATCCCCCCTCAGAAATTTGAGTAAGTTTCCATTTCAGAAAAGGTAAAAATGTGCCAATTCTTCTTCCTATCCAACTTTTCAGAACTGTCACACTAACAATTTGTTTTGATGACATAACACATATAGGTTTACCTGTCAATTGTTGCAACCTCTAGTGTCAGTCCATCCTCAAAATTAAAAATGACCCATCAGAGAGATGTTTCTGGATCCTTCTCAAAGACCTATTTCATTTCAAGATAACAAAATGTTCCCTACTGATATTTAATGAGCTGTTATGTATGAAAAATATGTTTCTCTTAATAGGAGGCCATCGTAGAAGAGGATGTTGAGCCAGCATCTGTAGCCAGAATCCTCAAGTACAATGCTCCAGAATGGCCTTACATGTTGCTTGGTTCTATTGGTGCAGCAGCTAATGGCGCAGTTACTCCACTGTATGCTCTGCTATTTAGTCAGATTCTTGGGGTAAGTGTTTATGTATTTGTTGATCACAATTTTCTTTTTTTTACGAGACTTGGATTTTATTTGCACCTTCAAAGATTACAAATCATCAACCTTAATTCTTTACTTCCTCAATATAAGAGTGTCCTACAGGTCACAGGTTTAAATCCCGGAGCATTGTGAAGGTTTCATGTCTGAATTCAAGTATGGCAACTGCATCTTTTATCTGTTTTTGATAAAATCAGCATAATTCAGTTGATTATTATGCAGACTTATTATTTATGAACCACAAATTGTCAGTAGCAAGCACTATAAATATGCATTTGAAAAGAATAAAGCTGTTTCCTACACTTAGCTCTTTCGTTGACTACTTTTGGTAACATCAACAACAATGACAAGTAATCATATCGCATGATATTAATACAGAACTCACTGCATTCACCTAACTCTACTTTGCAAGGTAAGTAGATGATTACTTATCCTAATTTAGCTCTTATATTTACCTCCCAAAGTAAGTACAGGTGGAGTTAGAAATACTAATTGCATACTTATTTTGCAATTCAGTGATAGGAAATGTAGTGCATCTGATATTATTGTGGGTTGATATTGTCGAACTTGATAACTGTCAAGAACAGACACTACACTCTCTAAGTTCAAGCCTTTCAAGAACATAGACTGGGTTCATAGTTCTAGCTCAGGTGGCAAAAGTATATTTTTATACAGATACACAAGCACAGAAGTAAATATGTGACAAACAGAGAACGGAAAGTATGTTGAACAATTGCATACTTTAACAGTACATGCCAGTATTTTTGCCCAAATGACACATTTTATCTCAGCATACTGTTTCCATTGAGGTCACCAATTGAGGCATTCAAGGCCGTAATGTTATATTAAGTACATTTGTAAAGTCTGCTAATCCCCCGTGAGGGTATCTAGGTAGTTTGCAGTCTGGTAGGCAGCTGTCCCCTCAGTGGGATTTTTCCGGCTTTTGTTTTGTGAATGCGGGGTATGTGTGCTAGTGAGATTGTAGCTGTCGAGAGGTGCCTGGTTTGGGAGTGGAAGTTTATGTGGCTGTTGAGGTAGGCAGCGCCAGTGTTGTGAAGTGCCTTTTATGTGTGTGTGAGGAATTTGAACTGGGTGCATTTGTGTTTGGGAAGCCAGTGAAATTTTCTGAAGTGTGGGGTGATGTAGGTGCAGTGAGGTAGGTTGAGAATGAGTCTTGCTGCGGTGTTTTGGATGCTTTGGATCCTGTTCAGGATCTTTTTGGTGATTCTTGTGTAGGTTTTTGCAGTAATCAAGTCTGCTGGTCATCAGGGCCTGTGTGACAGTGTTCCTAGTGTTCTTTGGTAGCCATTTGAAGATCTTTTGTAGCATCTTCAGGATGTGTAAGCATGAAGAGGTCAAAGCGTTTACTCGGCAGTCATGTCAAGCTTGTCGTCCAGTATGATTCCTACATTTCTGGCATGGGTTGGTGGGGTTGGGGCCAAGGTCTACTGGGCACCAGGTGGAGAGCCACGCTGAGGTTTTCTTCCATAGATCACAACTTCCGTTTTGTCAGTGTTGAGTTTCAGGCAGTTGGATTTCATCCAGGAGGAATCAGCGGTCATGCAGGTGGCAAAGTCGGTTTTAGTTGTAGGTGACTTGTCTGACAGGGAGAGTATTAGTTGAACATGATCTGCGTAGGAAAGTGGGTTGATGCTTTGTGATCTGATGAGGTCTGCGAGTGGGGCCATGTAGATGTTAAATAAGTTTGAGCTGAGAGAAGAGCCTTGGGAGACTCCGCAGATGAGGTTCTTGGCTTCTGACTTTAAGATGGCAAGCTGACTTTTGATGTTCTTCCTGTGAGGAAGGAGCAGATCCAATTGAGGGTGAGTCCTTTGGTTCCTGTTTCATGTGATCTTTTGATGAGGGTGGAGTGGGAGACTATGTTGAATGCCACTGAGAGGTCGAGCAGTATGAGGGCTGCTATTTCTCTATGGTTGAGGATCAATCTGATGTTATCAGTAGCTGTAATGAGGGTGGTCTCTGTGCTGTGGTGAGGAATTGGTGTGTGTTGAGGTAGTGGGTGAGTTGCTTGTTGATGGCTTTCTCCATGACCTTGGCTGGGACAGTAAAAGGTAGATTGCCCTATAATTTGCCATTTGAGAGGGGTCTGCTGGGGGTTTCTTTAGCAGTGCGTTGGCCATTGCATGTTTACAGGCTTCTGGGAATGTCGCGTGGTGATGGAGGTGTTCAGGATGTGGATGAGTACTTTGCTGATGGGGGAGGTGCCCAGATTGTAGATGTGGCAAGGGTAGATTGCACTTGGGAATACCATGTCTTCATGTAGTATTTACATTTCCAAAATTCTTGGCTGACCTACCTAGAAAAGTTGAACCATGTTTTCTTTCTCTATCTGATTGGATGGAACCAGGCTTGATATTCTGATGGGAGTTGAAGCAAATACTTCCATGGGCTAGAAAATTAGAAATTCCAGGTGATGAGTAAGAACCCTAAGGCACAGACATAAGGCTATGAGCATATCATAGATGACTGTGAGGAGAAGGTCTGCCTTTGTGCTGCTGGACAGTACTTTTTCAATGAACTAATACACTTTGTGATCAGTCGTATCCCACATATTTCTCAATTCCATCTTTCTGAGACTAACTGTCATTCTTTCACACCTTTTTTCAGTCATATCACATCTGTTCAACACATGCATGTTCCCCACATTAAGATGTTTTAGCCATGCTCTCACTTGCACTACTATCCTCTTTCTCTGTTATTTTTATGATTCCCTGTTTTCTTTTCTTTACCATCCTTATCTCCCTCTTCCAGTTCCTCATGCTTAGCTCTGCATCTATCCTCTTATTATTTCCATCTCTTCCAGTTTCCTCATCACACTCAAATGTATGTCTCTCACCTCTACCATGTTCCCTAACAACCTCTTCTTGTTCTCTCACAATTGTGATTGGCAGTCTTACCCTCTCTTTTGGATTTTTATACACCTTTGCCTCTCATTAGGATTCATTTTTCCCGGATTCCTGCTTAACTTCAGCTTTACTTCTCTTTCTCTACCCATACTGCACTCTCCCTCTTTCACTCGCACCCACCTCCATTTTTTCCTTCCATTCTCCCATTTGCTTTCAACATGCACCCTTCCCATTCACTCATTTCTATACCATCTAGTCTCCCTTTCGCTTCTAATCCTATCTTTCACAAATAATTATCTCTTCCGTTCAACTCATACTTCTAGCTTTAAGTGGCATCTGATTAACAGTATAGAAACTGAACACAGAACAACTCAGAAAAAGCAGGAAAAATGAACTGAACTGGACGTGGAACTTAATATGTGGGGCATGATGGGATCAGACTATTAGTGGGTGGATAAAGTGCTTAGACTGGAGATAATGATGGTGTGGGGCTATGAAAAGGGATGTATGTGGTAAGGAGGTCAGAAATGGAAGGCTTGGCGCAAGTGCCTCCCGCAAAAGATTGCCCAATGAGGAATCCTCCATTCAGACATGGTGTTGAGTTTGAAGTGGGCAGGAATGAGACATTGAAACTAAGACAATCCACATAAAAAATCGAATAGGCCACAAGGTATGTGACATATAGAGTGGAAAAAGAGGCACTCCTATTGCACAACACAAGGAGAAGTACATCCACTAAGATTCAGGAGTAAACTAAGACAACAACCATTGAGACAGTTTGTAGTGGCAGGACCTAGTGCTTTTGAGTGACAGAGCTGAAATTCACCAGGAAATTCTTCTTTTCTGAGCCATGTTGGCGGATATATTTTCAATAAATACAGGAATTAAGTCATCCTTTACAACCAGGAACTGTTCAAATGATTCATTCCTAGCTCACTCTGTGCTCATTTATTCTATACCCCCTTTGCTATTAAGTCAATGTATAAAAATATGGAAGCACAGTGCGAACATGAAGATTGTATGTTTGCTTGTAAGATTGATGTAAAAATATTGCAGTTACTGGTAGTGGGTTGATAAATGTAAGCAGTGTCTATAGAAGAGTGGAACCTAACTCCACGTGATTTTTAATGCTTTTGCCTATCAATTTCATGATTAGTACTTTGTAGATGAAGAAAACTTTAGTTGTAAATACAGTGTATTTGCATCGAGAATTAATGCAGGAACTAGACTTGATCATGAATATCTTTTGGGTCATAGTAGACTTAGGGGCGAGCACAGTAGATTTAACTGAACATGAAGTAGACTGTATGCACCCAGACTCTAAAAGGGTGGTTGGGTGGCAATTGGAAGGGAAGTCAGCAGAAATGGGTGGTTGGTGCATGAATGGTAACTAATTTCTGGACACTAATTGGTTTACTAGTTTATCATGAGTACATTTTATAGACTGTAATATGAGACCTGGTCCTTATTGGTCTCCAATGTGATAATGCTTCTGATGCCATTGATATTTTGTTGGCTTTACAGTTGAGTTTAGCCATGTGATGATTGATCTCTACAATGTATCTCGAGTAAACAAATGCACAAATAGTGGTTGAATCTGGATTCAGAAAAAAGATAGAACATAGGGAAATTACTACGTGTTTATCCTGGTGATTAAATAAAAGAAACATACAGTGCACTGGCCAACAAACTCATTTAGGGGCATATTATCAAGGTCCGGCGATAAATATCGCAAAGCGAGCTTAGCGCCTGCATATTTATCGCCGGCTATCTCAGGAATTTATCGCCCGATTAGCGCGTTATCAACAACGCGCATCGCCGAGGCGATAAAAATTCCAGAGATAGTGTGGATATCGCCGTTTTCCATGGTTGAAAACGGCGCTATCTTAGATGATAGGGCCTGTGGTCTTAGCCACAGAATCCACCCCCCATGTTAGGTATGTCTTAGTCAGGAATTTAACAGACGTTAAATTCCTGTGTTAAGGCATACTTAATGTGATTTTAAATATCGCTAACCCTCGTTGTCAATATGACAAAGCTAGGTTAGCGATATTATCCCAAGGGAGTCTTGTCAGGCAAGCCTCCTTTGCATCTCATTAGCGATGCGATGGGAGGCGTGCTGACAAGGGGCGCTATTGCCAGTAAATTGGACAGCTTGCTGATAGGGCGATAAAAATATTGCCGCTTTAGCGGCAAAAGGTGCCGCTAAAGCGGCGATATTGCCCTTGATGATATGCCCCAAAATTAACTAAAACACTTGTTATTATTGTTAAATCATTCTGCTGGGGATAGTGGAAATTCGGGAAGTCTTCCTTCTAAACCTCTGTAGCACTTTGATTAACCTACGCTGCAAAGGAAAATCAAATACAGCCTTTGAGTAACCTTCTCTGACTTAAATAATATGGGCAAATCTTTAAGAGGGACATTACATCAAACAGAGATAGAGGTAGGGAATACAGACTTTAGGGCCTGATGTACATAGGTTTTTTTAAATTTTCGAATGGCACAATTGGCAGAATCGGCTGTTTGTGAACGATAAAAGTCCTTTTCCAATGTATACAGGCCCAATTTGCGATTTGGTGACCTATTTTCAAATCGCAAATTGAGTTTACAATTAAGTATTAGGAAGGGGCATGTTTAGGGTGTCCCTTGCTAATCTCAAATCTCAAGGGTATGTGTGAATGTTTTGCGACCAGAATGCGGTCGCAAAACATTCTCATTTTACTACCTACTTCAAGTAAGTGGTAATCCATTCGCAAATATTAGGGGTCCCCAATGGACCCCTTCCTTTTTGAGAATGTTTGTAAAAACATTTTGTAAGAGTATGCAGTGGTCTCAATGACCACTGCCTACTCTTAAAAATGAAAAGAAAACTTTTCATTTTTCTTTTTGAAACGCATCCCGTTTTTCTTCAAGGAAAAAGGGCTGCATTAAAAAAAAAAGATCGCTTTATTTAAAAGCAATCACCGACATGATGGTCTGCTGATTCCAGCAGGCCACCATTCCTGTGATTTTTGGCTTCCCTATGGGTTGGAAACCGAAAGCTACCTCTTTAATAGTAATGAGGTAGGTCTATTTGCAAACCACTGGGGCCACATGTATCAAAGCATTTTGCATTCGCAAATGTGTCGAATCGCTAAATTTGCCCATTTCTGAATGCAAAATGGCCTTTAATGAATGCATGAATGCTTTGGTATTCGCAATTTAGGTAATTGCAATTTTTAGTGATCACCTAAATTGCGAATGCAAATAGGGAATCACAGTTTGCTAATCTCTAATGCACATGTAAGAACCCTTCCCTAAATGTGAACTGTGCATTTAGGAAACGCTATTACCATCAACTTCAAGTTGATGGTAACCATGTGCAAACTGTGAAAAATGCACAAAACGGCATTTTTCAAGGTGCCATGTAGCGCACACACATGCCCCCAGGGCATGTGTGTGCCTTACATGTGCATCTTCTTTTTAAGGGCGCTTCAGGGGGGCCTTAGGCCCCCGGGCACCCTTGCCTTCGAATTACCTAATTTGGAATTACCAATTAGGTAATCGCAATTTAGGTAATGCAAGACCATTCGCACCTATGGGGCTTGAGGCCAATAGAAACAAATGGAGTCGCAATTACAATTTGCTATTTTTAAGAAATCAGAATTAAAGAATTGCTATTTACTGTCTGTTTTGTTAAATCTCATTTCTTAAAAATCGCTATTTGCTAGTGGCAAAATGCTATTTTCATACATGTGGCCCTTTATTTGCGAATCGGAGACTGTTCCCTACGTATATCTGGCCTTTAATGTCCAACCCAAGGTTCTAAAAAAGAAGAAATACAATAACCACAAGTTTAGTGGAAAAAAACTAGAGGGGAATAATAGAAATAATAGTTTTTAGAAAGTTAATGCGATAATAATCTCAAAAGAGTTCAAGTGGAAGACCGACTCTGTCAGTTTACAAAGATACTTCAAATGGAAAGTGCATAACAATCAGCAAGCATGAATTACTGTTTTTAAAAAAATCAGAAATGCCAAGTGCATGTCCTCAGGGTGCCAATAATTCCCTAAAAGATCTTTCACTATGTGATTTCACTGAGGCTGGTGGAGATCGCGTAAAGTCCCTGCCATGATGAAAGATGGATAGAGAGATTTAAATGTATTACCAGGAGGCTTCATTCTTGCGCACTTTATCTTTTATAACATCTTTTTAACTCTTTGTAAGGTCTTTTGATATTTTTACATGAAATGTGTAATGATTTGAATTAATCACACAATAAACAGATGGAGTTGGTCCTGACCAGTATTGAGAATTCAGGGCCCTAGAACACTCATTGACCCCACAGATCCAATGGACAAAACCCATGAACACTACAGGAGGAAAGAGTGGGGCAGGCAACAACATTAAGTAAGAAAAGATAGGGAGGTGCTCATAACAAAAGAAAGATAGAGAAAAATTGAGATTTTCGAGCCCAATCAAGAGTCATGGGGGTGGAAACAGGGGAAAGAACCACATTGGTGCAGGCCTGTAAAAAAGAGCAACCCCTACCTGTAGTGCGGCGAAGTAGGAGAGGCAAGTGGGAGACTGATGGCCATGCTTTCCAGGTTCAGAGCACTTATGCCACTTGGTGAAGTCAGCAGTATATACAAATTTTATATAAACAAATAGGTAAAACACTTTCTTGTCCCCAGGGTAAGACCAGACCTAAACGAGGAAGACTAGCCAAAGACCACCAAGAGGATAAGGATACCTACCTATTGGGTGAAAGAATCTCAGGCACACAATAGGGCTAGGCAGCGCTATCGTCCATGGGACTCTCACCGAGCCTACCTGTATTTCCCCATCCCTGCTGAGAATCACAGGTTTCAGGAGCACTCACAAACATGCCTTTAGCTACAGACACAAAAGACCTAATAAGCTGTTAAGCAAATGGGGACCTACACCGTGCACCAATCGATGAGGCATTTTCATGAAGTTCAAAGACTCCTACAAAAAAGAAATCAAGGAGAGGTGCAGTATCTGGTGAAATCCCTACAGAGAGAGTGACAAAAGCACACACCACAAAGATAGTTTAACTGTATTCCAACGAAGAAAGTTCACACAAAAAGATGAATACATTGGAAAATAATCTTTTTAACTTTGCCTGTTCTTTTCAATAGACTTTCTCTTTGCCTGATGAAATAGAGCAAAGAAGACAAATTAACGGAATCTGTTTGCTCTTCGCTATCATTGGAACCATATCATTCTTCACACAGTTTTTGCAGGTAATGACACCTACATATGTCTGAGGTATTCTGCAGTTTGTTTTAGTTTTATGTGGCAAAAATGCTTATAATTGCATGTCTTTAACAGGGATTCACATTTGCTAAATCAGGAGAGTTACTAACAAAGCGGCTCCGCAAGATCGGTTTCCAAGCGATGTTGGGGCAGGAAATTGGTTGGTTTGATGACCACAGGAATAGTCCTGGAGCTCTGACCACAAGACTTGCAACTGATGCTTCACAGGTTCAAGGGGTAAGAATCTAGGCATTGAGGTATAAAACTCAAAGATGCAGTTATTTGGGACTTTTGTCATTTTGAAAAATATATATTTTATATTTCAATTATTTTATTTTTTTACAACAAAATATACATAGTATATTTTGTATATAAAGTGTATATATATATTTTATTGCTAAATATGTATATATATATATATATATATATATATATATAATTTTTAGCAATAAAATGTTTGCTATGCATCCTATGAAAAATTTATGAAGTCAAACTCATTCAGCATGTGCTTATTTGAAATAAACATTGACCATGATTCTATACAGTCCTTATTTCAGTTATAGCAATATAGTGATCCAAGATCACTAAAGTTTATCCCCCAAACACACTCTCTCGGATACATCATTTGATTCTAGTCAGTCCATCCTAGAAGCATAGAATGAAAACACTTTGTTGAGATCCCAGGCTAATACAGGTGAGTGGCAAGTATGTGACCAGAATGCATAGCGGTTTTGGGGACATTTCAAGAGAGCATTGGGGTCTTTATTGGCTGTGGCAGTCTTAATTAGTGGTGGGCAGAACTCGCAGAGTTTCACTCTGCAGAATTCCATGGAGCTACATAAAAACTCAGCGAGATTCCACAGAGTTCTGAAAGCATGCAGAATTGGGCATGTAGCAGTGCTGGTGCTGATTTTTTGCACTGGGGGCTTGTTCTGCACTGTCAAATCAGCACAAACGGCACAACGTGGCACGCCAGTGGGCGCTGCTTCTTTCCACTGCTCAAGTAGATACTCTACTCGAGCAGCAGCTTTCTAATGTGAATGGTTGCTTCCTGTTGCGACCGCCCACATTGAGAAAATCTCGCCGGATGGCGCTCTAGCTTCCGAAAATCGTGCTAGGGGACTGAAATCCTTCTTTGCGCTCACAAACTTAACATTGGTGAGTTACGCATGAGAAAAAACACTGCCATACAGCGTTTGGTGGATTTTTGCGTCATTACAAGCATAACACAGAGTGGGAAAAACTCAGCGAACTCTGCTGGCAGAGCAGGGTTTATCACCAGTCCTAGACTTAATATAATGCTCTGACTCAAACTGAATTATTGAGTTTGTCAATTTCACCTCTGGTTGGGGGCCTTATATTTTGGGAGAGGAAGAGCAAATGCTGTGGATCTGGAGAAAATGGTGCTTCAGTCAAGTGAACTCGATTCCCTTTCTCCTCTCCTAAGTATACACGATGACATCAGCAAAGTGAGCACCCTTATAGAAGGTAGACTTTTGGTTTTTTCAGATATGCGCAATTTTGTCTTCAGTACATTCTGAAAAGCATGCTTTTTCTAAGCACTTTCATCAACTGGCCTTAAAATGGCTGTGGGTGAGGTGAAAGTATACTCGCTTTTGTTGCCAGGCAAGCTGTCCCATCCAACCAACAAATAAACTGACCTTTCTTTCCCTATAATAGCTTTTATTTATTTAATTGTGCTATTTTTACAAAGCAAATCTGGCCACATAGGCAGTAGAGTGCTTTACAAATAGTAAAGTGCAACAATTACAGAGGTAGGTGCAACAGCCTAAATATAAAGACGAGATATGGGACGATAAGTCTGGCAGGTGTGCCCTGAAGAAATTAATCTTCAAGTCTTTTCCGAAGGATAATAGATTGGAGTTTTTTTCGAATGTGCTTTAGTAAGAAATTCTGCCATCTGGGGTCAGACTAGAGAATACTTAGGGGCAGATTTACAAGCCCCTTGCGCTACTTTTGCGTCACTTTTCCCATGTTAAAAGTGACGCAAGGGGCTTGTAAATCTGCCCTTCAGTTTATAGACTTGCTTCCTTTTTATTTTAGCTTTTTATTAGTAAGCACAAGTTTTATCTTCTTATGTTTCTTTTACCTCCTATGGTGTGGAGATTGTCATTACGGTAAGTCGATATGGGGAGCTCAGTGTGAAATGCACAACATTTTGAATTTGATTCGAGCCTCTACGATTGAAAACCTTTTAAAGATAAGGCTTATTTGGAATGCTTTCTTACCTCCCGTAACCAATTGGGGTGCTACCTTTGGGTTCACTATAAGCAAGATGTACGAAGCATTTTACCAGTGGCAAATGGCCCATCGGGCCGTTTGCGACCTGTAAAATGCATGTACAGAAGGCAAATTGCGACTCGGTAACTTGTTACCGAATCGCATTTTGCTTTTGCGATTCGGTATTGGGAAGGGGCGTGTTTAGGGTGTCTCTTCCCAATACCGAATAGCACTGGTATGTATGAATATTTTGCGACAGTGAATGCTGTCGCAAGTAATTTGCCAACTTAAAGTTGGCTGTAACACATTTGCAAACCAGAAGGGGTCCCCAAACGACCCTTTCCCATTTGTGAATGTGGGTGGCAATATTTTTTAAGAGCAGGCAGCGGTACCTTGTACCACTGCCTGCTCTTAAAAGATGGAAAGGTAGCTTATCATTTTTATTTTTGAAATGCATCCGTTTTCCTTTAAGGAAAACGAGCTGCCTTACAAAAAAAAATATTGCCTTATTTAAAAAGCAAACACAGACATGGTGGTTTGCTGACCCTAGCAGGCCACCAGCCCTGTGATTGTACCCATTCACAATGGGTCACAAATTGCGACCTGCCTCATGAATATTGATGTGGAAGGTCCATTTGCAACACACTGGAACTCACTAACAGTTTCAAACACTCTGTTGTACACCACAGTTTGCGATTTCCTAATAGCGAATCGCTAAAATTCGCTATTAGGAAATCACTGACACACAATTTTGTACATCTGGCCCTGAAAGAGGTGCAATTGTGATATTAGGAAAGTCTGCCAAATGTGTCAGTTCCATTGTGGCTTGCATTGGCAGTCCTAAATTCAGACTGCGGGATAGCAAGTTTGAGTTCCATCAGCAGACTATGTTGGGAAGAAACACACTTTGTAATTTGGATGATGCACTCTGGCATATTGAGATTTTGCTTATAAATAAAGCTCATTGACTGGGTGAAGGAACCAAGAGGATAGAATCTTGAGATATATTTTAAGTGAGTCAAACCACAAAAGGATTCGCATTTAAAAGTGTGATTCTGCACGGTCTGCGTGGTTTGAATCGTGGGCACTGAGTGTGCACCTACCTTGAATGTTGTAAATGTTTGACTCCCTACATACATTATTCTCATTCTGAATGGTAGTTATAAATCAAAGAAGCAGGCAGGGTGGTCGTCAATCTTTGTGTCTCCAAATGCAGATCAGGTTATTTTCTAGAGAACTTCCAAAAAGTTCTTACACCATGACTGAGCTGAGGCAGAGCCCATCAAACGCGAGGGGCCTTATTCAGTGTTTGGTGGAGAGGGAGCACTGGAGTGAATAAGCAGCTCTGCTGTTCTGGCAAACTGTATTTAAAGTTTGAGGAAGTGCCATGTGTATGCCAGAAGACAGTCTGCCAGCTCCACCAGTGTAAACGTCTGATCTGGGGTCCCATCCACAAAGGGGCCATCAGGTCAAAGTGAGGATCATCCAATCATATTGCATAATTTAGTTTCAAATTTGTAATACTATTAACACCAAGGTCATCATTGCTTGAATTCTCTTTTTTCAAAGGCTACCGGATCGCAGATTGGAATGATCGTCAACTCCCTCACCAATATAGGGGTTGCAATTGTGATTGCATTCTACTTCAGCTGGAAACTCTGCCTGGTTATACTCTGTTTCCTGCCGTTCTTGGCCTTGTCGGGAGCTCTGCAGGCTAAAATGCTAACAGGATTTGCCAACCAAGACAAGCATGCTATGGAGTCTGCTGGAAGGGTAAGTCCTTCAAGCATTGCTGATTTCAAAGTAATATTCATAAAGGGGATGCATAGCAGACAGCATTGAGAACCTGAATACCCGCTCCGGTGTTAAAGGAGAATTGAATCTGGTCTTCTCAAGAAATACCTTTTAGGCGGTAGAGATTGTAGTATTTCCTGCAGCTTTACTAGGCATCTTTTTACAGCCGTTTGCAATATTTCCATTTTCTCCCAACATAAAGAGCCATATCAGGGCATAGTTACCCCCTGGGCTCAATTGTGCTGTAGGGATTTGTGAGGATTATGATAATACACCGAGGAGCCCTGGATAGACAATGATATTGATGTAGTCCAAATTATTGTAATGTCATTGTCTGTGTTTGGAGTTTTTAAAATGGGTTGCACTTGCGGGTAATAGGCAGAATCCCTCCAATTCCCACACACTAAATGTATTTATTTATTTAATAGTGATATGTAGCACAGCTGCACCAAGTGGTATTTGCACGATTTAGCAGGAACCCCAAATAGACAGTTTAACCTCTAGGTATGAAATGTGTTACTTAGATCAGGAGCTGTAGACAGGTAATCATACTTTCTTGCTGAGAGAAGAACATGTCCGCATCCTCGGGTATGTGATTTCAAGAAAAGCAAGCCATAGAGGTGAAAGTGTATGTGTTGAAAGGATGAACCTTTAAGCACTTTTTCAAGAGTAAGAGGATGAGTTGGGTTCTCAACTGCAGTGCAAGGCATTCCAAACATTGGTTGTGGCTCTGGTGAAAGACTGTTTCATGACTTGTGAAGTGCTGAATTTTGGTGTCGCAAAGTCTTTACTTCTCAATCATTATCAACCACCTGAATTACTAATCAAACAGGTAACATATGGACGATTGATCAGATAGAGTCTTGTAAGCAAGACAGCCAATATTAAACGTGATCATTCCTTCTAACGGTAGCCTATGAAGTGCTTAAGGATATGGGAAATCTGGACAATTTGTTTCTTATAGTAAGTAAGAAGGAGTTAGAGGAATTAGATTTGGAAGACCTTTAGTATCTCTTTCTGCTATAATATATTTTAACAAATAATACTGAAGGCTTAAATGGGAGCCTAGCCCTTGGTTGCTCAGTGGTGAAGAAATGACCTAAGCAGGAGCTGTCCTTATTAGTTTTTGTGTGTTCGATAATGATTGAGAATGATGTTATATGTCATAAAGGCCCCTAACTTTACCCTCTATTTTTCCTATACATTTTTGTAAAGGATATACCCTGAAAGGATGCTGGGTACTCCTCACCCACCAGTTTGGTGCTTGCTTCATCAAAGGGACTTCTCCTTTGGACATATAATTAAAATCAGCCACAATTGATTAATTATTTCATACATTTTGCCAACATTCTATTTAAAAATGGAATGGACTTTGAAAATGTGTTCTCTAGTTCCGCTTTCGCTACTTTATGAAATTAACCCTAACTTTTAATAGTGTTAGATGATCATTGTTGCCACATTTTCATATTTCACAGTTGACTGATGTGTATCTTTAGATCACGTGGTTCCAAATGATTTACAATGATCATGTTTTGCTGGATTACAAATATTTCACCAGAATTCCCTTTCACAAAAGGGTTTCTAAAATGTGCTGTGTAATTACCTAGGATTCTAGGTATAAAAGCTGATGCATGACGAACAGAGCTTATACCAGAAAAACAATTTCTTGTAAGGAACAAGTGGAACATCAAACTGCATGGCATACCTTTAGCTTTTTCATCAGTGATCTCTCCTCTCGTGCTCGCAATATCTCTTCTACTTTGGAAACTCTTTCCATAATTCCTCCATGCTTTTCTTCCAGTTATATTTTTTCTCTATGCAGATAAGTGCAATTATTGGCGTCAAGTATTCTGTCGTGAGGGGTTCTGTTTTGCTCTGATGATCTCTTTTGTCAGGCCATTCTAATCCCCTGAAAAGGATTCACTCCTTGATGCAACCGCCTTGTGCTTGTGGTGGCTTTTGGAAAACAAATCCCATAGCATACAGAAGTCCTGTTTGCATCAATAAAGACATTCAACCTGGGTAATTACAAGGTACAGCTCTTGCCTTGTAGTCAAATGATGACTTCTACACTTAATTTTTAGCGAGGAAATGTGGAGAATTCCAATCAGTAGCTATATATTTGGCACATTTGGGCATTTATTTGTTTATTCAGGATTGAACTTTGCTGCTCCGCAAACAAGGTAAAATAGAACTGTCAAATTTCTTGAGGTATCATGTTAATGAACCATACCAACCCCGATATCATCGCGAGAGTTAATTCTTTCTTTCGATAAGTTAAGCGTTGTACAAAGTTGTCAGGGTTGTCCAATAAATATTTGTGAAGTTTGCAAAATGTGGAAAAGTCACCCTCACAAAATACAGACTTGGAGGATGAATTATCTTAAATAAATGTGTGAGTTATTTTTAGGAGATTTGTACAAGCAGGAGAACTTTTGCAACATTAACAACGTTTTCAAACTTCACTTAGTGTTACACTTATTGGAGTTTGAAATGTTACGATCACTTGCAGGTGCAATTAACGCTATGCAGCCTCCTTTACTAAACCCGCAAATCTGGATTGGCTGGACTAAAGGAAACAAACACCTTCATCCAGCAGCAACGGGCAAGTTCTCAATGGCTCCAGCATATCAAATGGCTTCAAACAACATAAGATGCAAAATATTTTTCCTTCACTTTGGAATTACAAAAATGAGCATTCTGTGTTTAACAAGTACATAGGTGAGTGCTTAGGAGTCCTACATTAAACTCGAAAAAATATTTCATTATTGTCACCCCTACTTGGAGCGTTTTGTTCCAATGGAGGCATTCAGGGGCTTATTTACAAGACCCTTGCGCCGCCTGTACGTCACATTTTCCCCTAATTAAAAGTGACGCACCGTTGGCGCAAGGGGCTTGTAAATAACCCTTCCGTTTCTAAAACGTGGTACAGGGGATAGACTGAGCATGCATTGTTGTGTCTTCTTATATATAGACCTAAACAGTGGCATCTTTTCGCATTTGAAAGACAAATTTAGGATCCCGACAGTAGACTCTGTTTTTTTTTATCAGAAAGCATGAAAAATGCAAAATTGCAATTGCAATGTGC
Source organism: Triturus cristatus (assembly GCF_964204655.1). Classification (NCBI taxonomy): domain Eukaryota; kingdom Metazoa; phylum Chordata; class Amphibia; order Caudata; family Salamandridae; genus Triturus; species Triturus cristatus. The sequence goes on from NC_140583.1 coordinate 877,566,274, forward strand.
ATAAGATATATTACACGTCACAAATGTATTTGTGATTCACAATGAACATATTGCAGCTCAAAGCTGGTAGTATCCATTCGCGCAGTGAAAGCTGTCTGTGTTGGTTGCTGTGTGAATAACATATGTCTGCACTGCAGCAGGCTGTAGTCAATGAGAGTGCTGCATACACTCCCCAAAATCCATTTGCATTATGCTATTTGTTATGGTCTGGCTTGAGAATCACCAGAAGAGTGGCCTTGGCTCCGCCTATGTGTTGGGAGCCAGGAGTACATGTTTTGTCTGCACAGAAGTTGTATGCTCCCACAGAAAAGTGCTTGCGGCGGAGGGCAGTCATTAATGTATGTGGATTTTTAGGAGGTCTGGCTAGACAGTGCATTCATATGCTGGACCTATTAGAATTGCCAATGCTTGTTAAACATTGCAGCCCCTGTCCCATCCCGGTTCAGGGAGGGCCTGGCCTAGCAGTTCAGGCTGGACTGTTCCCATTGGAGCAAGGTCAAGACTGATTAACATATGGCTTGCTCCAAACTGAGGTGGCATGTTGTGCAAAATAACGATGAACTGGGATGCGGCCTGAGAAATTACCAGTGGCTGAGATTAATTCAAGCATTTCATCCCTCACGTTTTTGTATACATAGCTTGTTCCATGAAAAGTCAGAGAATGTGGTGTGGCATTTTGCAAATGCACAGATGGAGGAGTGCTAACCCTCGCAGGTCTCTGGTTTGCATTGACAGGCATCTCAAGGGATTTTCAAATACAATTCTTATCTCATTTACATGGGGAGTAAGGGACCTACAAATTCTACTAAATATCATTTTTGCCCTGTTATAGATTAGTACATACATCTCACTACAAAAACAGACGTGGGTCGAAGTGCAAATGCTTCACAATAATTGTATCTGTGATGTAGCCAGAAACTGATGCATGTGTCATAGGATGCTAAACCATTTGTAGACGCACAGTGAGAGTATGTATATGGATTACATGTGGATGAGATTAACTTTACACACAGAAATATCTGGGAAATAAAATTATTATGTCTCGGATATTCGTAATATAAATGAATCCTGAAAACATTGAAAAGAGGCATATGTGCTAATGAGGGTTAAAAATGCCAATTTTTTTGTAAGTGTCCAAATGATGTGCTCTTCTTTTATATTTCTGCCCTAGATTTCAAACGAAGCTCTTGGTAACATCAGGACCATTGCCGGAATTGCAAAGGAAGGAAAGTTTGTGGCTATGTACGAAGAACAGTTGGAGAGCCCATACAGATCTGCAATAAAGAAAGCAAATGTTTATGGTTTATGCTTTGGGTTTGCCCAGTGCATAGTATTCATAGCGAATTCCGTCTCATACAGATATGGAGGATATTTAGTTGCTGTAGAAGGACTTCATTTCAGTTTTGTTTTCAGGTAAGGACAACCTGCTCTTTTCTGTGGTACAATATATGTATACGTATATGTAAATGAATATATATAGATTTTCGCCAGTGGACCCCTGTGGGCTCGATTTCAACTAGCCCACCAGGTACCTCCAGTAAGCGCCATAGAGCTGCGTTGCAGAGAGGTGGTCTGAGGCCACGCCCATTTTTACACCACTCTGCAAACACTGCTTCTGGTGCACTGCTGGTGGGACGGTGAGGTTCTCTTGTGTCCTGAGGACCTCAGAACACAAGTGGACTTCATCCTTTGAGCAGCAGTGCGCCAGAAGCCGTGTTTGCAGCGTGGTATAAAAAGGGACGTGGCCTCTGAACACCTCTCTGCAATGCAGCTCTGTGGCACTTAATGGAGGTAGCTGGTGAGCTACTTGGCCCACAGGGACCCTCACGATTCAAGGGGACTTAATCCCCCAATTTACAACGCTCCAGGGGGCGCCTTTGCACAGTGGTGCAGGGAGGGTGCCGGGCCTGATATAATAAGTTAGCAATTCTGTTGTGTGGGACTTATTGGAGGTAATAAAAGGGGTAGCTGGCCCACAAGGTTGACATTGGGGGCTAACTATCCCTCCTGTTATCCTGCTAAATCCCACACAGTGGGATTGCTAAAAGGTGTTTGGAGGCCAAGCTCACCTTTCGCCACCACTCTGCAAATGCGACTGCTATGTTATAGTTAGAAATTAGATCAATTCTTTTTACTTGTTAATGTCTTACTTGATCCTTTTTAACTTTTATTGTATGTTGTGCTTTTATGATATTTTTTATCGAATAAAGCTTTACCTACCTACCTATAGTTAGAAATTAGCATTTAAAAAACCTTTGAAATTCACTGAAAAAACCATAGGTTTCAGAGACGTTATAGTTGGAAATTAGCATTTAAAAAACCTTTGAAATTCACTGAAAAAACATAGGTTTCAGGCACGTTATAATTAGAAATTAGCATTTAAAAAACCTTAGAAATTCACTGAAAAAACCATAGGTTTCAGAGACGTTATAGTTAGTTGGACATTTCACTCGTACAAAACTTGAAAAATTCCGCCGTTATAGTTAGTTCAGCTAACTATAACTTGCACCCCCGCAATGCACTGCTGATGACGTCACATATTACATCATTCATGACATGGTCAGTGACATTACTGATTACATCACTGATGAAATCTCAAACGACATCACTGATGACATCATCCACGTGAAAATCTGATACACCTCCGCACACCCTAATATAACCTTTATTACACCCACTCTAAAATACAGACTACTATTTTCGAAACCATAGACAACCCAATACCAGTTACTACATATGCACTCACTGATTCCTAGGTCTACACACACATCCACTCATTCACCCATACAGTCACTCATACATACAGTCACTCATCAATACAACACTATCATATGCACTCATATACCTATACAGACACTCACACACCGCCACTCATCCAGAGTTACTCACACATCTAGTCTGTCATGCAAAGAATCAGTCACACTTCCATTTACTCACCTATACTGTTATACACACACCACCTCATTTATTCATACAGATACTAACGCATACTTACTCTCTAATGTAATCACTGATACAAGTACACACTCATCCATACAGCCACTCTCACAATCACTGACTCTCACGTATAGTCATGTATATACTCCAACTCTCACATACACTGCCTTTTACATATTTAGTTACTTGGACATGTACCACTGAAACATCCATTCACTCACCAACACACCCATACACACACTCGCCCACCCATACAGCTGTTTCCACATGCATTCTTGAACCCATACACCCAGTGAATCCACCACTCACACATCTATGCACAGAGTCACACACCTCCCACCCACCCACCCACCCATATACTCAGGCACCCATACAAATACTCAGGCAACCAATCAATAACCCATATAGACGTCATGTACCTACTCACCAACCCATGCAGCAGCTTACTCAACAACAGACAGACTGATACAGACATTCACACAGTTTAGTCACTAACCCATGCATTCAGTAAGACACATTTAATCACTCACTTATACAGTCAGTCACGCACCTACTAAATCTTCAATCCAGACACTTATACACCCACTCATTCTTCAATACACCTTGGCATCTATATAAAACATATTTAAACTTTATAGAAACATACAATCACTGGATGATGTCATCAGTGATGTTATTTGAGATGTCATCAGTGATGTCACTGACCATGTCATGAATTATGTAATATGTGATGTCATCAGCAGTGCATTGCGGGGGCATGAGTTATAGTTAGCTGAACTAAGTATACCAGCGGAATTTCTCACGTTTTGTTTGAGTGAAATGTCCAACTAACTATAACGTCCCTGAAACCTATGGTTTTTTCAGTAAAAAAAAACCCAATATATATATATATATATATATATATATATATATATATATATATATATAAATATTATCTACTGGCGGTCGCCAGTAGATAGTTATGGTTAGGACCGAGTTTCCATAGGAAATCTCAAAATTCTATTTTGAATAACTTTGGCGCCGATTGACGAATCCTCGCGAAATTTTCAAAACTAATGGGGCGCTCCGCTCCGCTCCTACCCTGAAAGTCTCGGGGTGATTCATCAAGCGGGAGCCGAGAATAAGGGGGGGTCCCAAAACGCGTTTTCCCCATGGATTTTTCCATAGGGACTTTAGTCGGAGCTACAGCCCGAACGGCTGAACAGAATTACGTGAAATTTGGCAGAGAGGTAGCCATAAGGTCCATGAAGTGCCTTTTCCAGGTTTGGTGTAAAACTGTTCAGTATTTCCAAAGAAAATAGCATTTAAATCAATATATATATCTGTACGCGCGCAGCGTGCGCGCTGGGTGCGCGCACCTTGCCGTGCGCGAGCGCAATTCTGATTGGTTGTTAGATCTTAGTAAACATTCGAATCGGTCGAAACCAGGAAGTGTCGGCCGCCATTTTGTCTCTCGCACTCTGAGGGGGTGAAAAACAAATGTTGAGAACGTGAAAAGGGGGCAGGGTGGACAGTTCCTGACCCCCTAGCCGTGGTCAGGGGGTCCCAGAAGGACCCCCAAGGGCCAAAAAACAAATTTTTTTTTTTTCGAAAAATCGCCGAGTGTGCGCACCCTGCGCGCACCACCCAACCGGAAAAAATTCTGCGAAGTTCGCGCAGCGTGCGCGCACTCTGCGATTTATCTAAAAAAAAAATGTATTTGGCCCTTGGGGGCGAAGCGCTCCGTGCGCGCACGGCACGAACTTTGCAAAGTGGCCGGGCGGTGCACGAAGCGCACCGTGTGCCCACCGCGTGCGCACGGTGCGCGAAGCGCTCCGAGTGCGCACGGCACGAACTGCGTAAAGTGGGCGCGCGGTGCGCAAAGCGCACCGCGTGCGCACCGTGCGCGTGCCGTGAAAAAGTTTTGTTTAAAAAAATATATTAATATATACATAACTTAGCATTTAAAAAACCGTACAAATTCACTGAAAAAACCATAGGTTTCACACACGTTATAGTTAGGAATTAGCATTTAACAAACCTTGCAAATTCACTTAAAAAACCATAGGTTTCACACATGTTATAGTTAGCTGGGCATTTCCCTCATAAAAAACCAATGAAATTCCCCCGTTATAGTTAGTGCAGGCAACTATAACTCACGCGACCGCAATCCTCTGCTGATGACGTCAGATATTACATCACTGATGACATATGTGTCTTTCTGAAGAAAAAAAAATGTAATATATGTATAGCTAAAGATGAATGGAAGAAGACATGGGTAAATAAGTGTCTAAATACAGTGATGTAATATCTGACGTCATCAGCAGAGGATTGCGGTCGCGTGAGTTATAGTTGCCTGCACTAACTATAACGGGGGAATTTCATTGTTTTTTCACGAGGGAAATGCCCAGCTAACTAAGGCATGTGTGAAACCTATGGTTTTTTAAGTGAATATATATATACATATTGATATATATGACACAATAGTTGCTATTGGATGGCAATAGAGATATTACCACAAACTACAACAACTCAACAATCACGCTGTAATTGAGGTGACAATGGACTTTATAATTCACGCTTTGCATTATTTTGACTGCTGTATGAATGTAAGATTGCGCAGTGGGATTTTTGGTCATCCCTCTTCATCCTTTGGTGCTGTCAAGCGAAGTGCTATTTGCTGTTTGCTTCTGTCCACCACAGCCTGCAGTATGAAGCAGTGGGACAGCCCACTGCAGCCATTGGCTGTCTTTACTGTGAGTTACAATATTTTGCACTTGGCCACATACACATCCTCCTAGGAAATAGGTTGTGTCAGTGTAAGGGGTGATAGGCTAAGGGCTGATAGGCCAATTTCTGCTTTCAATTGTTATTTATTTTTGTGCTAGGCCCTTTTTTAGCAAATATTTGCACAACATTTTATGCTAACGCATTGTTCTTTTAATGTATATTGCTTATGTTTTCAAACAATTGATTTGAAAAATCTTTGTACGCTTGTCAAGTCAGCCTTGTAGGCTTTGCAATGCTTGTTTACATTAAAGTTGCCCCACTCTGCTCTTCTGAGGTAAAACACAGATGCTCTGTGTTACTATCGACTCGTTTCATTACGATCAGGTTCCATTATATGAGAGAACATTAATCATATCTACTTAAAGGGGAAAGGGAGCAAACTGCCTGGAATACCAGCACCCAATTCATTAAGATGCACTGTGGTAAAGGAAAATATGCGCCCTGGGAGTAGTACATAAACCTGAGAAGACTGAGAACAGCATTGCCACCAACCCCATATTTAAGTTGTTACTCTCTACTGAAGAAGGATAAATATTCTGAAACACATGTCTAGAGATACACAGCACTGGTCGCACCGGCAATGATGAGTATTACCATGCACTGCATTTATGACAATGCATCTGAGAAAATTGTGCTTTGGTATACCAGGTAGTGTGCTTCCTCCTAAATTAATCTTATTTACCTACTTCACATGATTGTTATATTATAACAACCACTTCACTCTGCTCCGGTGTATGCACTTTCTGGTACTCCGACACATGATTTTAGCTACATTACCCATACCTTTGCAGACGAGAAATCAGCGCGTGCACCTCAGAGGTGTAGAAGCAAACCTCTCTTTTTCTTATCTGCAGGTGTTTGAGTACCCTCCGTCTGAAGTGGCAATGTGGCAAAAAAAAGGGATGATCCTAAAGTTCTATCCAATTTAGTGAAAGGTTTTCCTGAACATCTAAGAATTAAGAATATCATTAATGAGATTAGACTCCTACTGACCAAGTTTGAGAACTGGAACTCCAAAAGAGCTCCTCAACGCATTGCATACAGGTCTCTTCCTTGGCTGCCTCACACTCAACACAGAGAAGCGACAGTGACTATCCCCTGAATAATACGATTCAGGAGTTGGATGGAGAAGTAGGCCAGAATGTCATTTCATTGAAACCAGAAGTCCTAATCTGAATATCAAGAAAGATCAGGATGCAAACAACACAGCCCTGAATGAAGAGACAGGGGTTGCCATTAGCGACATCCACAATGAGGATGGCTTTGCAACAGTTTGTAACCAAAAAACACTGTACATGTTCTAAAATTCGGCCTATTGTATGGGATCGCAACCATGCTTCTTCTCCATCCATATACACCTTTAAAATATCTAGAGCAATTGGGAATGCTATCGATAGGAATCGTTTCGAAGCACACACATTGCCCATGCACTCATTGCAAAGATTAAGTGCAAAATGTCAGCTTAACTTGATTAATCCCTCCGTTCTCTAGCTGAAAAAAGTATTGGATTAATTAATAGTCATTTCACCCTTGACACATCAATAGACTGCAATTTACAAACCATGACAGTTACACTTCATGTGAAAACCCCAAATCAAAAATGTAGGAGCATGCGTATTTTTGGTTTAATGAACTCTTGAAAATGACGTTAGTAGGTTCTGTATCTTTACAAATCAGTCTAACAAACTTTCATCTTCACTTGCCCAATAAATAGTACAAGAAACATGTAGAAAGGTGTGAAAAGATATCCTTGTAATTAGATTTTTACAGCACATCATTTTAGAATCAACACGCTTATGATAAGCATTCCCAAAATTGCCAGATTGTTTGCAGAGTCTGAAGAGCGTTTAGGTACATGCAGCCAGACAGATGTTTAAATTACATGCTCTGATGTGTTCAATTCTAATCACTGTAGCTCGGAAGTAGCCAGAGGTGCTTGTCAGGCTGCCAACCTATGGTGCCTGGATGTAGTTTTAGTTGCCGGCACTTGTGTACCTGGGAGGCTGGAGTTGCAGCAGAAACGTGTCACACAATGGGCCGCGCATTCGCAATACTTTTATTGGTTTGTGATGCTGATTATTAGGACTACAGTGAGGCAGCCTTAAACCAAACAGGAAAGGAGTGCTGAGGGCATTAGCATTAGCCTTGGAAATATATTGCACTGCCCCTCACCCCTCCACCGGTACGCTGTTGTGTGCGCCTTCAGTCCATCTGTGGTGGCTGGGCGGGAGCCCGAGAGCATAGTTACAAAACAGCAACAGAATGTAAATAATAGCAAACGGAGCGTGTTATAAAGTTCTACCGAACAAAAAGATCAACTCAGCTGCGGTCGAGTGCAGGTAAGCGCGGTGGGGAAGTGGGGCGGGTGGGAGGAGGCAAAGTCGACAGGCGACGTAATAGGGGAAAATAAATAAATAATCCGAACCCCCGTCTGTCGACATTCTCCCACCCCGCCCACCGCATTTACCAACACTGACCGCCACTGAGAAGACTGAATGTAAACCTAAAAAATGTGAAGATCATATGTTGACTGTCAGGCACTTTGGGGCATGTCTTAGCTAATTGCAGTAAAAGTGCAGCAAAAACAGAGGTGCATATCACTGAAGGCTGCTGGTTTGAACAATTCTAACTTTGTAATGTGACTTTAGCAGCCCTCTTATGAAGTGAACCATATAACGAGTTTTATTAGCTGTGTCCCCACTATTGGAGCCCTTTACTATAAAGAGACTCTAGTAACAATCAATAAACAGAAGATGGGCAAGGCTTCCCGCCCCGGTAAAAAACAGCCAATTTGCATAAGGCTGAGCCTATTCCTTTGAGAGTGCTGCATAAGAGTCATGGCTTATGCCATATTTCATTGATATCAAATTCCACCTTCCTGGCTTTGTGCAGAAATTGTGCCAGTTAGAAAATTTGCAAAAAATTTATTGTTCCTTTGTTCGATAGTGCTAAGCATACTTAAATCATGGGTCGAGTTAAACAAATTCATTATAGAATCAAGCCGGCTTTAGAAACTAAATAGGCACAATTGACCAGGCTTTCAGGTTTGAACTGATCCTGGAAACAAAATTGGCACTCCAAAGAGATACCCTTGCAGATGGTTTTGTGGATCTGTAGTCCGTGTTTGACAACGTTCCCAAACACATAATGTGGACATCGCTGCAGGATAAGTGCATTCCCTTGGCCCCTCTGAACATTCTGATTTTGCTGCATCACAAGAACTCTGCGACCGTCAGATGGGGCCAATAGACGAAACAAAAAAACATTTCTTGTCAATAGTCCAACAAGGTTGCTCATTAGGTCTCCTTTTGGTCTCATATATAGACCAAGTTTTCAAGGAGGTTAACAACTGCATTAATGCTACCACTAAGATATGTGGCACCAGGACTGTAATAAGGTGGGTACTAACCACCCTGATAGTTTGAGGTCAGATCTGAAGTATCTGTACCTCTTTAGAGTTCTAAGTATAACTTCCTCAGAATACCGGAGAGCCCTGCCGAACACAATTGTGGTTCGTGCAAGTGTGCTGCTTGTTCTAGCTCTGTAAACGGTTCACCCGGGGTACAGATACTTCAGATCTGACCTTAAACTATCAGGGTGGTGAGTACCCACCTTATTACTTAGAGTCACAAAGCACTCTTTAAAACCTCGGTTCTGACGAAAGCCTCTAGAGGATCCAAGAGGCTGAAACATGTTGACCAACACTAGTGCAATAGACCAGTAACTTGGTCTTTACATGCATGACTGCGTTTTTAACTTCCCACGGCACTAATTTTTAAATAAAACTTTTGTGAGCAGTGATGTAGGGAATTTTATTTCACTTAATTAGGGCACAAGCACACCCTCTTTTCATCTCTGGCCACTACTGACAATCCAGTTGGTCTCCCTCCTGGCGGAGGTCAGCATATTGACAAAGAAAAGACTCAATGATCATGCTGTTACAGTACACCTAGGTGGAGAACCAAGATATACCGCCGTTTTGCATGTGTACGAATATGAGGGTTTTTAAGACGGTCTCCACGCAAACAAAGACCCTGGTTACACGAGTGGTCCATTTTCCCCCCTTCTTGATTTTTTGTACTAACCAGCCGAATGGTTCACAGCTTCTCTTTCCCTCCCCATTGATATTCGAGTAGACCATGCTTTGCCACGTGATTACAGACAGCACATACTCACTCGGTTTGCCACCTCACCTCAGGGCCTGTCCAACTGTTTGAAGAAACGAGCACCTCTAACATGAATACCCAAACAGGCTTAAAACATAGAAACAAATCTGAGAATTAACTCTGGTGAACCAGAGTTTCAGAGAAAGTGACTGCCAGCCATATTCCTTCAATTAACATCCAAACTAAAATGCCTTAAAAGCTCTTCTCTATCCAATCGTAGAATGATTCACCATATTCCCATAGACATAGATTATTGAAAGTGTTCAGGCCTTTTCTACAACTATGTACAAACTCCCATTTGCAATCAAAATGATTGTCTAAGTTGGGTGGAATCCATACATGTTCAAATTGTAGATGTTGTAGGTGTACCGTCAAAATGCGTAACCCGCTTTATAGCAGGCAAAACCTGGGAGCAACGTTGTTGGCAAAGGATAAAATTGTGGTTGACACTCTCTGGAAAGATTTCTAGGTTGAAAAACTATGAAAGTTTCCCTGGAATGTGCCTACTCCTACTTTAGCCAAATAAAAGGTAACGTTTCCAGACTGTGACCGCAGTTGTGGCATAGGCATAGCTATCAATAATACATGCACTGGAGTAGTATTTATTTATTTATTTATAAAGTTTTATATAGCGCGAACAAGATCCTGAGGGATATCAGAGCACTTTGCAACAGGATGGGAGGAAGCATATAAATGCAATATCGACATCAGATAAGATTGCCAAACAAGAATAGTCACAAAATTACAAGACAAATGAATCAAGGAGAGTAATACAATAAACAGGTATATAGTGGTCTACTCAAGGGGTCACACTATGCAGTAAGGAAGTGCCAAATTAAATAAAGGTACAATGATTGAAGGATCAGTGACTTCGAGCAGGTGAATTCAGCTAAGATAAGGTAAGAATGTGTTCATTAGGAATCTTTTAGCCTCCAGTTTAAAAGCAGTAGTTAAGGAGATTTTGCAAACTTCCTGTGGAAGAGAGTTCCATATCTTTGGGGCAGCGCCAGAGAAGGCTCGGTAACAGGTTCTCTTTTTGCTAAGGATGAGTGGTTTCAAGAGGAAAGTGTTAGCGCTTCTTGGGGCTCTGCTACCACAGGATAGTTCAAGCTTTTGCGCTAGGTACCTTGGAGTTTTGAGATGCAGGGCTTTGTGCACCAGAACAGCCATCTTTAACTGAATTCGAGCTTCGTAGGGCAATCATTTAGGAGATTTTAGGACTGGGGATATGTGCTCATTTCGTTAGGTACCTGTGACCAGCCTAACTGCAGCGTGCAATGATGCCCTTAGTGGAGCCAGGGTGTATTTGGAAAGGCCACAGAGCGTAGCGCTGCCGTAGTCTAACCTTGGTAAGACAAGCGCTTGGACTACCTGCTTGAAATCCTTTTGTGGAAGGAATGGTTTGATATTTCTAAATGTCCTCATCAAGTGATTAGCTACCTTACACACAATGTTGATACGGTTTTTCATATTCAGGTGTTTGTCCAGGGTGAATCCGAGTGATTTGGCTGAGTCTTTGATGAGAGGGGTGCAGTTGAAAGCAGTGAGGTGATTCATTCAAAGGTCTAGCTTGGGGATGTGGTTCGGGGGAGAGATGAGAAGAAATTCAGTTTTGGAGGTGTTGAGCAGGAGATGGTTCTCAGTTAACCAATTTTGAGTAGACGTAAGGTTAGTGTTGAGTGAGATGATGTTATCCGAGGATGAGATTTTCAAATAAAGTTGCATGTTGTCCGCATACATATGGAAGAGAATGTTCGTGGAATATAGTGAATTAGCTAATGGTTCCAAGAAAAGGTTGAAGAGGATAGGAGATAGGCTGGACCCTTGGGGGTCATCCATGAGTACTGGAGAGGGCTGGTAGAGGGAGTGGTTTGCCTTGACGCTTTGTGATCTGTGGTGGAGGAAGGACGAGAACCATTTTAACACCCGACCCGAGAAACCCATCCTGTTCTTCACAATGGATAGGAGGTTGTCGTGATTAACCGTGTCAAATGCAGATGAAAGGTCAAGGAGAATCAGGAGGCAGGACTCATTTTGGTCAAGCACTTTTAAAACGTCATCCATAACGTGCGTGACAGCTGATTCAGTACTGTGCCCCTTCCGGAAGCCAGATTGATGTTGGTCTAAGGGGTGGAATTCTCAATATGAACACAAAGTTGGGATTGTACGCATTTTTCTAGAAGTTTGGCTAGGGTGGGGATGTTAGAGATAGGGTGGAAATTATTGAGGTCAGCTTTATCTGCATTAAGTTTTTTTAGTATAGGTGACACCTGAGCTGCTTATAAGCAGTCTGGGATCATGCCTTGTGATAGAGAAGTGCTCACAATCCCTGTCTAGGTGCGAATGAGTACATTCTTGATTTCTTTAAAGATGGCCGGGGGCAACGGGTCACTAAAGTGGTTAGATGGGTTGATATTCTGAAGAATCTTGTTGATGTTCTTTTCATTGAATGGGGTAAAGGTGCACCATGATGCATTGTTCTTAGTGTTTAGGCACAAAGGTTTGCGCTTTTCTAAGAGGTCAAGGGGTGGTGCGGACCCGGGGGATGGTAGTAGATGAGTCTTGATTTCTCAGTGAAGAAAGCAGAAAGTTCAGTGCATGAGGGTGGGATGCCTCCAGAGTCTGAATAGTTTGGACCTACCGCTGATTGCTGTTTGACCAATTCAAAAAGTTTCTTGGGGCGTTTAGCAGCTTGATCAAGTTGGTGTATGAAATAGTCTGCCTTAGCGCTCTAGATTGGTTTGTTGTAGAAACTCCTAACATCTCTAAGGAGTTTTAATTGTTCCAGGGAGGGTTTGGATCTCCAGGATCGTTCAACTGCCCTAAGGTTGCGGCGTTCCATGTTTAAATTGTTGTTGAACCATGGTTTGGATATTTTTGTTGAAGCGTTTTTTTGTTGGAGTGGTGCAATATCAGCCATGATTTTGGAGATGGTCGAGTTGTAGGAGTCGGTGAGTAACTGAACCTCAACCAAATCAGCTTGGAAGGAGAGGGCAGATTTGAAATGGGCTGCTAGTTCATCTGAGTTTATTGATCTGAGGTCCCTTTTCCAGATCTTTGATTTCGTTGGCTGAGCCTTCCTCATCGACACTTCCCTGTTAATATAGAAGAGGATGCAGTGGTGGTCGGACCAATCGCAAGGGGTCCGACCAATGTGATGGTCTGCCCTTTCAAGATAATGAGGTCTAGAATTTCTCTTTTATTGTGAGTTGGTTGGTCACAGTGCTGAATCAGATCTTGATCAGTCAAGAATGCTTTAAGGCAAGTTACCGCATGGTCCTTGGGGTTGGACCAGTGAAGGTTGAAATCACCAAGGAAGATTTGGGACACGGTTGAGTCGATATTGCCAGAGATGACTTCTATTAGTTACTCGATGAATGGGAGATTGTCTCCCTGGGGGTGTTAAAAAGTGTGAAGTTTGCAAACCAGCAGGTTATTACTTGAGATGCTGAGACAGAGGTATTCGCAGGAGGAAGGCGAAGAGGACTCCACATGAGAAATCGAGAGTGTGTTCCTATGAATACAGGCTAGGCCACCACCCAGCTTCCGAGCTCTGTCTAGCCTAATTATGTCATGAGTAGGAGGTACTAGGAGGTCTAAGAAAGGAGAGGAGGTGGGATTTAGCCAAGTTTTAGTGAGGATGATAATGTCTAAATCATTGTGTTGGATGAGGTCGAAGATATCGGAGGCGTGTTTACTGGCTGACCTATAGTTGAGTAGTGCACATTTAAGTCGGGCGGGTTAATGGTGGAAGGGGTCTGGATGACGTTCACTCTTGTGAGGTTGTCTTTGTTGATGATTCTAAGGTTATGAGGAGGTTCTCTGTTCTAGTAGAGTAAGAGTTGCGAAGGTCATTGAGATCATTGGACGTCAAATAGGTCTCAAATAGTAGCAGTGCCAACATCTCTGAGTGTATCCACTGCATCCTAATAATGGGTGTCTGTTACTACCGTACTTGGGGTAGCAGGAGCCATTTCCCTTGCTTTCTATTAAGGCTTATTTCACTCTTGGCTATGCATGGCCTCTTTTGATGCCCTGGCAAAGATGAGATGGTGGAGCAAAAAGTGTCTACCTGAGTTTGCTTCTCACGATGATGAAGAAGAGGCAGTGTCATAGTACTCGCTTCCCTATAGCTTCATGCTATGCTGTCTCCCTGATGAAATCGGTCCACATACAGTCTCCTTGGACTTCATCGCGCAGAGCACATCTTTCTCTGCATGAGCGAGCCGCTGCTGCTCCACTGGATCCCAATGCAGAAAAGACATAAGCAATAAAACCAAAGCTGATAAGGTAGATGGTAAAGTGGTGCATCAACTTTGTATTTGTCAATGATTGTCAAATCAGGCATTTGTAAGCTTTCCTGAGATTTCATCCCTCTGCCAGAGGTCCGTAGACTAAAGGTTCCTGAAATATCATTCACATGTTGAGCCATCATGATGCCTGCCAATCACGTCACAAAATCTGGCATGCGCTCCTGCAGCACAATATAAATTTGGTCAAAAAAGTGTGCATTAAGATTTTACTTTCAGTGTCAAAAGTACACCGGCTCGAATATCCCCTCCTAATTCTTTGAAAATGATGGCTTTAATTCTGATACAGTGCAGATGCCTGGGCTCTCTAAGACTCTTCCTGAGCTAGGACCAATAGCCCTCAATAAGACATGAACACATCAACTCCTCCTGTACAGGAGTGGAGACCCAGCACTAGATAAAGGGGCAGTGTATTTGTCAATGCTGTTCTTTGTTGTACATCCAATGCCTTATAGTTATTGGTCCACACCCAGGGCCGTCTTTAGCTCTGGTGGTGCCCTGTGCGACAATCTTTTTTAGCGTCTCCCAATGTCCATCTTCGCCATGGATCCCCTCACTACCACCCTTTAACAGTGACCCTTACGTCTCCATAACCACTCACTCGCTGAGATGGATTTCATTTGTTTTATAGCGCTGCTCCTACCAGTGTAGGGTGTCAGAGCACTTTAAATCACACAGAGACAATCAATCACACATGTGTAAATCAGTATATAGGAACACAGAGGCATACAAGGTATAGGAGTCACATGACATCCATACTGGTAGACAGAGTGCTTGGTGTGGAGCAGCACAAACTCATACTTTAAAACATAACACCATAGTCGGGGGTTACATTTAATAATAAGAATTGATTTTTTTCTCTTTTTTTACCGAAATAATCCTATTTTGCAAGGTTAGAATATTGAAAGGCTGGGGGGGGGGAAAGCATAACGCTCTAATAATATGTACCTTTCAGTTTGCATGCAGCTCTTTGACACTTATTAGCTCACTGTTCTATATTAGGATTTTAACTTATACACTGCAAGGTACAAAAGGATCTCTCTGAGAAAAGCACTGACCTCTTTAGATTATATGAAGTTTGTGATGTGCACAGTACACGTACTTTGCATCAGGCATATTAACCCACTACGCTACTTTTGGTTGAGTTAAAAAAAACTTCACTAAACAAAACTCCAATCTCACTCCAAGAAGAACATTAATCACCGGAGTTATCTAGACATTTTTATTGCATGAAAATTGCTGGACGCACAGAATGCGGTAGTAGGTACTTTTAAAACTATAACATAATTGCCAAGACGGCGCCCCCAGAAGTCAGCACCCGGTGAAATGGCACCGGTCGCACCGTCCTAGATCCGGGCCTGTCCACACCTCCCTGGCCAGAGAACATCTCTTCTTTCACCACTTTTCTACTTTTATCACGTATTAATGCCCGGCCCAACAAAGGTTTTGAATGCTCAAAGTGGAACTATCTCGGCAACTGATTGCTCCCTGGCAGCTGTGCTTATACATAAGAAGGCAATTTTATAGAGGGCACTGCACAATATGTAAACATGGAGACAGTCTCTGCTTGTACATAATGGTTGAAGATTAAGCTCAGTTGGTCCAACCGCTGGAATTTCATTATGCATGATTTAGGGGCCTGCTTCACAAAGTTTTTTTCCAGGAGTACTTGTAACTTGTGTCATGAAACATAGGAGTAAAAGTGGAGTAAGGAAAGAATAAGTCGCACCTCCTCATACATTCATACTGATTCTATACTGTTTGCCCACCTGTCCCACGTGCATTGTGGCCTGTTTCGTGCACGACAAGCCATTTCATGTAATATTTTGTTTTCTTTTTTTAAATGTAGGGTGATTTCATCAGTTGTGACAAGCGGGACGGCTCTTGGAAGAGCTTCCTCATACACACCCGACTACGCGAAAGCCAAAATCTCGGCTGCTCGTTTCTTCAAGCTCGTGGACCGTGTTCCCAAAGTA
The DNA here is from genome assembly GCF_964204655.1 of Triturus cristatus. Taxonomy (NCBI): domain Eukaryota; kingdom Metazoa; phylum Chordata; class Amphibia; order Caudata; family Salamandridae; genus Triturus; species Triturus cristatus. The sequence goes on from NC_140583.1 coordinate 877,582,432, forward strand.
ACTCCGTACAGTGAGGAAGGCGAAAAATGGGTAAGAAAAAGCAGTAGGAAAAGCCCATGTGTTTCATCTTCTAGGAAACACTAATGGCAAAAACGAACCGAATGCGTCACTTTCATTTCCTTTCATACCAGATCGATTTAATTGGGCGAAGAACATCAAGTGGGTTTTCTAGCAAATTCATCGGATACATTTGGATGCTGAGGTGTTTGGGAAAGGGAATTCAGTTTCATATTCTCGTTATCAGCATGTTCATGTTTGTAAAACCTTATCAGCTTTGCACTAGAAAACAGGTAATGCAGCAATGAGATATAATGTTTAGAAGTGTACACCATGTTTAACAAGCATTGGCAAATGCAATTAGTTTCGCCTATGTGATTATGAATAACTTTATTTTTTTGGTAAGTTTTGGCTTGGTAAGCAGTTGAGCAGTTGTGAAATATAAGTGAAAGAAACACTGTAAAAATGTTATGACTTGTTTTCGGTCTGTGCGAAATCTTTCGGTTTTGACAATGTTGTTTGTTAGACAGGTTCCAGAATGGCGCTAGCTGTTGAGCACCATGTCTTATAGTTAAAAAAAAGAGTTAACACATACTGGAAATATGAGGCTGCAGAACCGTGGTAATAGTAAAGGTGATTGATAATAGCATCATATAAACCACTTCTAGACTTTAATGTGATAACCCAATGCCTGATAAAGTAATGCTTTGTTTCTATTGCTCTAATTAGACTAAACTAAAGCACCTGAAAAGAGCAATTTGCATGTGAAACATTCAGGACTGGAGGAAGTGTGTGCGGTGACCTGAAGTTAGGTGGTCACCCTAGTGCTGTTGCGACAGCCAGCAACTAGCAACACAAATTAAGCACAGCTCCTAACGGTAGAATTTGTCTCTCGCCTCCAAATGCATTCAAAATATTCATAATTAGAATGGTCCAATGCTGCTCTTAAATGAAGTAATGGTAAGTTATTGTGCAATCCATGGAAGTATATGCTTTGTAAACATAGGAACTTAATTCAGGCATCGGTGGCCTATTGAGATTAGATGACATGCCCCACTTATTAATGTATATAAATTCACACCACCCAACAGAACACATATAAATATTTATTTTCAAAAGTATATGGTATAGAACTTGCTATTAAAAATATGTCCATGTGCACCCTACTTGTATTCAATGAGTAGATAGAACTCTATCACATCACAACATCAGTGACTTGTTTCTGTTATTATTTTAATATTGTGTTACTGTGGATATATATTTTGTATCAGTATCATTGGTATAAATATAATTTTCAATCAATCAATCAGCATTTGTAGACCACAGCACTGTCACCCCTAAGGGTATTTGAGTGCTGGGGCCAGATCTTGAGTTTCTTTCTGAAGTCTGCCAGGGAGGGTGTCCTGGGGAGAGGGAGGGATGGTGGAAGGTGGGAGGAGGGAAATGGCAGAAAGAAGGCAAGAGACAAGCAGAAAAAAGCACAACAGAGGGCAAGAAACAAGAAGAAAAGGCAAAAAGAGGGCAAGAAACATGCAGAAAAAAGCAAAACAATGGGAAGAAATGAACAGAAAAGATAAAAAGAAGGAAAGAAATTAGCAGAGAAGGCACACACAGGGAGCAAGAAATGATCATAGGAGGCAAAAACAGAGGGCAAGAAATGAGCAGAGTAGGCACAAACAGAGGACAAGAAACGAGCACAGAGGGTAGCAAGTGATGAAGCAGCAAGAGGGTAGCAGATTGTGGGCAAGCTGGACAGGAGACCTGTTTCAAGGGGAGCTGGCACAAGGACCTGCACAATGGGGTTGTGCTGTGGCGTCCATTAAGTCGGTCCTGAGGCTAGGGAAGGGCACTGGGTGGTGGGAGGAGGGAAACGGCAGAAAGAGGGCAACATTTTTTTTTGCAGAAATAGGAAAATAGAGGGCAAGAAATTAGAAGAAAAGGCAAAAAGAGGGCAAGAAGTTACCAGCAAATGCAACAAGCATTGGCATAGCCAATAGGTCTCGCTTTTGGGACCTTCTAAGTATTAAGTTATTAAGGGTGTGGTTGTGGGTGTGGTTGTGGGTGTGGTTGTGGGTGTGGTTGTGTGTGTGTGGTTGTTTGTGTGGTTGTGTGTGTGGTTGTGTGTGTGGTTGTGTGTGTGTGTGGGCGTGTGTGCTTGTGTGTGTGGTTGGGTGTGGTTGTGTGTGGTTGTGTGTGGTTGGTTGTGTGTGTGGTTGTGTGTGTGGTTGTGTGTGGTTGTGTGTGTGGTTGGGGTTGTGTGTGTGTGGGGGGGGTGTGGTTGTGGGTGTGGTTGTGTGGTTGTATGTGTGTGTGTGGTTGTGTGTGTGGTTGTGTGGTTGTGTGTGTGTGTGTGTGGGTGTGGTTAGGTGTGTGTGTGTGTTTGTGTGTATGTGGTTGTGTGTGTTTGGTTGTGTGCGGTTGTATGTGTGGTTGTGTGTGTGGTTGTGGTTGTGTGTGTGTGTATGTGGTTGTGGTTCTGTGTGTGGTTGTGTGTTTGACAGTAATACTAAAAGCATCTAAAAATAAAGGAACACAAACATTGAGTTTGTGGAAAGAGAAAGCATGTTGTAAGTCAAACGGGCGCAGCACAGCATTAACACAACAAAACAAACAAGATCACTAAGCGAAGAGTGAGTGCTGATAATGTATACACACAGCCCATCATCTTAAGAGTTTGATTGCAGCCAATGTGCACTCAAACCTGCCCCCTCCTTGTGAGTTGCACCCCATATTTCATGAGTTGTAACTGCTGCACCCACCATAGCGCTTTGAGATCTAAAGCGCTACATAGGTCTAATCGATTAACCAGTCGCCAACATGCTGTGCTTTTAAAGAGAATGTGCCAAAAGTTTCCAGCTTCCTCATCATGTCCTCATGAAAGCACCAACAAAAGGACTCCCTGAATGGTGCAACGGACATGAAGCAGCCGCTGCGATCAGAAATAAACACTGTGAACGTTGTCCAGTTTCACAGTAACATTTCCTTAATGTTCTTTAAGTCACAAAACAGTAATACTAAAAGCATCTCAAAATAAAGGACACAAACATCGAGTTTGTGGAAAGAGAAAGCACATTGTAAGTCAAACGGGCGCAGCAAAGCATTAACACAACATGTTCTTAGATGTTTGATGTTCTTTGAACAAGAACATCAAAGGGGCGCCGCGAAAGTGATCGCGGGCGAAAGTGAAAGTGATCGCGGGCACTTAATGAGCATGTCGAGGTTTGCCAGCCTCTGCTCCTAAGCGCGCGCACGCGCACATGCACTGTAGTTCTAGGCTGGCCACGGTAGCACTTTTTTGAGCCTTCACAAAAAGTCTCGCCAGACCAGCGAATGCGCTGGGCCAGGCGAGACCTAAAAATGACAATATGGCACTTCATATGATATATTCTGCTTAGCTGGTTACTGCACTGGACTGTCCATCTTGAGATTTTGTGTATAATTGTTGTCCTGAGCTGAGATGGTTGGAGAAAGAGAAAAGTGGAGAGATCTGTTGGGGTTGTCATTTTCAACATCGTCCCATTTTGGAGTATTTGCGAGAGATGTAAAGAAGCTGTCAGACTGGGTATATCAGCGATTCTTAACCTGTGTGCCACAAATTCCAAGTAGTTCTCAACACAGTCTTTAGGGCGTTTGCAGGCTTTAGTGCCTAGCCCTTTAACAAGCAGTCTGGGGAAACTAGGGCCAAAGGTCTGCAGTAATATTAATACTTAAGTCATCCAAGTCTGTGAGAAAGCAAATGTTCACATTTCTCACGTGTGACTTAAATTGCTCCCTTAACAGCATTTCTAATTTTTTTTACCAGCGCATAGTGTGCCTGCAGTTTTTTTCATACTGTGTATTATTCTTGTGCTGTGGCCTTGTTGCTCGTAGGTATCTCTGAGTTCAGGTTATGGGCTGGTGTTTCCCAAAGGGACAAAATTGGGAGATTTCAGGTAGAAGCAGAAGGCAGTGCATGGTTCTCACAGTGGCTATTAGTAGAAGATTACAGTGTTTAGACTACTTGGTCTCTCTGTAGAGTGCAGAGAGCAATGGTAGCAATTGTGATTATATATGAATGTGTGTGATGGTGTTACAAAAATGCTGAAATATAAACAGAACCAAAGTGTTTAACAGTTGAGTATGTGTGTTTTGTTGTGCTAGGGGGTTGGGCTGCTGTTCGGAGACACTAAAGGAGAAGGCCGTGGAGTTGTAGGATTATGAACAGAGTTCCTCAACATTTAGCATCCAGCTCATAGAAAGAACTGTTCTTTAAGAGTACATTTGCCCCATACAAGTAAAAAACATGCAGCTATATGTCTAACCACTCATTTCTCCAGAATACACGTTTTTAAGTTACACAGTAGTTGAGGTTATTGGATGTCAAGAGTACCACAGAGCCGAGCCCTGAAAATATTTGCTATGTAAATAATACAACAAACATCATGCAGAATATGATAAAAATCTCTTTAGTGGACTGAGAGGCAAGGCAGCTATCGTACACAATGTACAAAGCCCAGATTATTATAAAGCAACACTGTACTTTATACATCTGATATTTTGAGATCATATTTGAAAATACCTGCATACGAGACAACGAAGAAAGAATTCTTGGTATCATAAAATATTTGCCTAAGGTCACACAATTTAAGCGGAAAGCCACAATTTACGCAGGCATTCTGGTTTCACTTTATACAAATGGATGTCTATTTGTTCTTTGCTTTACCTCATTGTGCATTCTTTTCCCGGTTTTGTATAGCGTAAACTCGCACCAAAGGTATTGAAGCACTTTACATGAGCACCAGTTTGATTACACAAGATCACACTCATTTTTACAAGAGCACTCTACAATATACTTCTATGCTCTACTAAGATGACACTCTATTTATTTCAGAGCCATCGTCCACTTTACAAGGGTAAATATTAGACAACACTTGATGGAACACTCTGGGGAGATGGTAGTAAAGATACTTATAGTATGGTTGGAAGAGAAGCCCATTATAAGGTATCGGACGATTGGTATCTACAGCCAACTAAGTCACAAAAATATCACCCCCAGCTCTCTGACGTCAGTTTGAGGGGATGTGGAGTGCTTGCTGGCTTCAAACACATTTGATGCGATTGTCCACATATTAAACTCTACTGGGCCAAAATACCCACTGACATGAAAACATTATTAGGAAACCTACTCCCGATGAAAATAGAATGTGTCTTACTTGGGCTGAGATCCCTCCTGTTGAAAGAACAAACTGAGTCTGGCGGAGCACTGATGTCGAATTGCCTGGCAGTGGCGATAAACACTCCTGCAGCGTATTGAAAAATGAAAACCGCCCTTTGTCGACACACTGGTACTTCAGACTGGCAAATACTTTAGTAATGGAATGCTTTTCAAACTCAGTCACTATTATAAATCAAAAAACCTTGAATCCATATGTTATCCTTTGCTTCATTGCACTGCCAAGTATTACATACCTACAAAGTAGTATAACCACCTCATTATTCTTGTCTTTTATGCTGTTTCCAGGGAGGGGTGCTATTAAGATATGATGAACTTTAACAGGATGCATTTTGGAACTGACTGCATGAACCACTTAGCATGGTACAAAATTGCCATCTATAGAGAGATGTATGATTCATCAAACTCCTTGAATGAAAACCAAATAGTTATAAAAAACGGAAAGTTTACCCAAGATGCACATACTGGTGGAAGTCTACAGACAAGTGCAGAGTGAGGGGCTAGTCGCGTGGTCTGGGAACCACCAGAGGAACAGATGCATGCCTTTATTCACAAAGATACGTAGCTAAGTCTCACCCTCTCTGTCACCCTTCCTCGGTGCCAGTCACTGATGCAGCAGAAGCCAGAATGCAAACAAAGGACAAAAATTATCCCTGCATGTTTTGTGCCATCCCGCTCTCTCACCAACGCACAAGCATGACACAAGCACAGAGGCACATCAGTTCATGTCACCTTAATTATTGGGTTAGAAACAGGGCTGCTCCGGAGTGATGCATTCTCATGCCATGTGAAGCCCTTTACCTGAGCACCAGTTTGAGTAAACAAGGCCACATTCATTTTCGCCGTCACCAGGAAATTAAGTGATTTGCCCAGAATCATGGGATGGTGTGCCAACTCCGAGACTTGAGTCCTGGTTCCCCAGTTACAAAAGGTGTCATGCACCTGCCGCCTGTAACACCACACCATGGAAAGAAGGTCAGTGGCAGGTAGAAGCCCCTTATAGACTTGAGGTTCCAACAAGACCTCAATGTAAGCCAGGCTTCAGGCCAGAGTTTTCAGTTGCACCCCACCTTAAATATCTGGACGCAATAACTGGAAGCTCAGAGTTGCTGCAAAATACTGGTCAAGTGGCAAGGGAAACGGGAAAGACAGCAATTCACCAATGTGCAAACGCTCCCGATTCTGAGGTACCTGTAAAGATAGTACAGATGCCACATAGCACTGGATAGTGATGAGTGAATCACTTCCCAGCGTGCTAGCTAAATACAGCTTTTTATTAAACGGGCAATAACTTGGAGGGCCACATGGAGTGTTCTGGTTTCTGAGAGCATTTTTACAAATATATAGTAGGAACTCAAATGGAAGTTATTGGAGTGGTTTACATGAGCACAGGTACATTGTACAAGGACACAGTGCTGCTTTAAATAGCAAGAACTTGCGCTATGTACAGGCAGCATCCGCTGCTACCTTAACCTGCAACACCTGTTGTTGCTGATGTGAGATACGAGCAGCTCATCTTAAAGGGGCCATAGTGGTGCAGAAAGTGAAACATAACTACATACATCCTCCCTTTCACATACTTTTGAACTGGCAATTGGCTAGCGCAGAGCTCAGTCAAGAGCCGGAGTCCCTGAGGCAAACAGATGATGCTGAATGGAATTTCAGAGTTACTTGCAAACAAAAGGGAGCACCAGAGTTTATCTCTGCTTCAGTACCGGGAGGACTGGTGCGTAATGCTCGGTTTGCAAACAAAAGGGAGCACTAGAGTGGGTCCCTTCTTCAGCCCCAGGGGGATTAGTGAGTGCTGCTCGGTTTGAAAACAAAAGGGAGCACTAGAGTGGGTCACTGCTTCGGCCCAGGGGGGACAAGTGAGTGCATGTTGTGATTGGAGCTTGCAGAAGTGAGATCACGAGGTCTCCATTGCGACCAGCACAGCGCGCTGAACCCTTGGCACGAGGGCAGCAATGTAGCTTCAAAGCAAGGATGTAGGTATTGTAGTGACAGCAGGAGTGCTGACATACTTAAAAGTAATTCCACCAAAGCAGATGAAAACAGTACTTGGGCCATGGGACACTGATAAGAGAAACACAAAGGAACAACATGAAACAAGATGCTACAGCCAACTGAAATGTTGGAAAAGCAAACAAACCAATACAAAGTAAGGGTGGGATGTAAGCCACTTTTAAGATTTATAATAAATACAATAGATTTCACAAGCACAGCGCAGGCGAAAACTAAAAAGGGCATTTAACTCTGCTCAGTATCCAGGCCCTATTTCTGCTCAGATGCATTATGCAGTCACTTGCTATGGTGTCTATAGATCAGATGCAGGGTACAGTGCTGAGGCTGACACTGCACTGGCAGTTGAGCTTTAGCCTAGTCCCTCTTTCCACTTCTGGCCCTAACAGATCGATTCTGTTGTATTGTATTGCAGCATTTGTATGGGACTTACCACCGCTATGAGGGATGCTGAAGCCCTTGCCTACATGGGTAGCATGCTGTACAGTGTAGGTTGTGTGGGTGAAGGATGTTGTCTTTGTTTTGATGCAATGTGGAAAATCTTTCCATGTTGAGTGTGATGACCACTGAGGTGCAGTTGTAGTGTTATGGGATGTAGCACATAGCAGCATGGTGGATTTTGAAGGGTGAGAATCAGACTGTCTTTTATGGTTTTCAGTATGCTGGTAGCTTTGAACAGCTCTGCAGGTCCCTTTATGGCATTTCTTATCCTATATCATGCTAAGTGGGTTATTGCACTGAGTAGTCCAGTCTGAGGTTTTGTGTATAGTTTGGGCCCTGAAATGGCATGGTTGGAGGAAGAGAGAAGAAATCTGTTGGGATGTGCATTTTTATTATCATCCAATATCTGAGCATCTTTGTGTGATGTAAAGAAGTGGTCAAATGGTATAAATATTAGAGACCTTCAGTGGTGGAAGGTAATAAAGTCCTCCAAATTATCCAGTTATGTGTGACAGATCTCTTCAGTTTTTCCATGCCTGTGTATTTGGTGATATATGTGTTTTTAGCTGTCCAGTGGTGATGAACAACTCTATATGAAGATATGTCTTATATGAATTTAAGAGGTATAAGATAACATTTGCTGATGACTGCTGTATATTATGGTCTTATTACTGCATAATGCAATCAATCAATCAGGATTTATAAAGTGCAGCTAATCACCCGGGAGAGTATCCAGATGCTAATATCGTAGGCCATAACTGTTATATATGCAAATACATAACTATATAATTCCACGGCGAACCATAGGTCAGCCCTTCTTAGCTTATCTACATTGAAAGCAGTTTGCTGGTTGAGTTATAACCAATTTGTGGGTTGTAAGCTGAGGACTGCCTGTTAAGGTGCAATTGTTTTCTGGGTTATGTTGCTGGAATGTGGGTGGTGTAATTATCTATGAAATAGCCATGTTTTCAACTGTCTTCTGAAGTACATATGCACCTGGGTGATGCTGATGTTGGATGGTAGTGAATTCCAGAACTTGCGGCTTATACCAAGAAAGCAGTGCCTCCTACGGATTTCTTATGGTAAGGTGGGTGGTATGATAAGAGGGGAATGCCTGGAGTGCAGTATTATGTTTGGTTTGTATTGCATGGATTTAACTTGTAGGTATAGCAGTCCTTTTCCTTGAGAGGCTTTGTGGACAGTGCAGAGTGCCTTGATCATTGCCCTTCTAGCTATAGGTAGCCAGCCAGTGGAGCAATTGCAGAACTGGAGTCATACTTTCTCTTGGGTGAAGACGGAGAAGAAGCCTTGTGGAAGCATTTTGGAGGAGTTGTAGTTTGCCCCTGGTAATCTTAGTTATGCAACACATGTCAATTGTCATAAAATAGAAGATTGGGAGTAATCTGCATTACCATAACTTTATGGTAGCAATAATTACTTATGAATTATGGGGTAGAAAGTAAAGCATTTTGGCGGAGAGTATGATCTTGCACACTTCCATGCTTACTTTTTTCGAACATGGTACCAGATCTCAAGATGCGCCTACCTGTCAAAAGCTAAGAACTTGATTTTTGAACAACAGTGTGTACATTGTGAAAAACCCCAGCGTGTAAATTGTGTCTTCTGAAATTATTTTCACAGAGTGATTTCAAGGGAGGGATCGAGTTTGTCGGCTGTAAGTTCACATACCCTTCTCGCCCTGACATCCAAGTGTTGAATGGTCTCTCTGTGTCGGTAAAACCGGGGCAAACATTGGCCTTTGTTGGCAGCAGTGGGTGTGGCAAGAGCACCAGTGTGCAGCTCCTTGAGCGCTTCTACGACCCAGACAATGGCAAAGTGGTAAGTACTATGATGTCCATGTTAGCAATTTCCATTTAGAATGCAAGCTGTGGCACTTTACAAATTGCGAGGGTGCACCTTATTGACTTTCATTGTCACCAGTTTTTGTGTTGTGTAGTGTTCTCACCTTCTTGTGGTGTTAGAAATAAAGGTGTGGGGATGGTCGCAGGCCCGCCATTAATTCCTATTGGAGTTCAGATGGAGAATTGTCTGCGTTCAAGTACAAACTGTCTTGTGAAAGGAAAACTGTTTCACGACAAGGAACTTTGGGGCTTATTTACAAGCCGCTTGCGCCATTGGTGCGTCACTTTTAACATGGGAAAAAGTGACGTTCCGGCGGCACAATGGGCTTGTAAATAAGCCCCTTCGTTTGACAAACTGTTGCTAATTCTTTCAAAATGAGGGATCTTTCTCGGGTAGAGGTGAGAGGAGAATGCAACAGCATTTCAGAGGTTTTCTAACACATCCATTAATAGAGACATTGTTGCTCTAAGAAGTAAAGTACAAATATCTTAGCGTTTATGTATCAGCAGCATGGAAAGAACATCAAAGGCACTTAAGTCAAGAAGTGGTGATGGCCAACACCCCTCCTCGACAAATTGTCCCAGCACCACTCCTCTCCTTTTGCCTTTGTTTTCTGTGTAAGCAGTCTCCTTGCCTTCACTGCTACAGTAACTTATCTCCAGCTTAGTGTTCTGTTGGCCCACTTGTTATCAATTTTGTTTCACTTGATCCAGTGCTCTAGACCTTTGCTGTCTGTTGTGGAATCAGTTGCTTAGCAGTTGCCTCGCTATGCCTGGATTTCATGCTTAGAGACCTTATCAGCAGAGCGCTTGCATGGTGCTGAGCAAGTGTATGCCGGTGGCACGCCGACTGCACGCGTTGACGCTCCAATCTAGAAGGGTCAAGTCGCAGGAAAGGGATAAGTCTCCGATAAATGTCCAGGCAAGACCATTAAAGAAAAAATTACACAACTAGACTTCTTCAGTTCTCACTTTTATAGATTTGCTCAAATAAGAACGTTATAACGACAGAACGCAAAAAGGTAGAATCAGAAGTTAATTAGAATCAAACGTTAATTAATAAAATGCAATAATGCAAAGGGTCTTTAAGAAAACAATGTAGCCAAAGCACATTTGTCAAATAATCAAATTATTAACAAGCCCCAATACAGAAGGATCACGCTGCATCTAGTGTTCTCTAAAAAAAAAACCAGCATTAAACAAAAGAGAATGAATCAGTTAACTCTTCTCTACAATAAAACACAGCACAGTTTTAAAATAGTTTTCAATGTTGCAATGTAAGTATCTAAAATAAAATCTAAGGAAAAAAGTTTAATTAATCCTTAGCATATCATAAGCAACAGAGAAAAAATGTGCAATGCAAACAGCAGAATGATCAGCTAGTGCAAAATGAAGCATAAGTTCTGGACAATGAAAACACACAATTTTCATGACACAACTTTATGTAAAATGTTACACGCACATTTCCATTGGCTGGTAAATACACGATTAGCAGCACACAAAAAATCCTACTTTTATTTATGCAAAAACAAGTAAAAACAAAGACCTGCTACTGCACGTTTATACAATCGACATGGTATCAGGAAAATCTTAATTTGATTAAACAGAAACAGAGACCATTAGTTGAGGAGAATTTTTGCCGATTTTCTGAAATGTTATGAAGCACATGGACACGTGCAGCTTGTGCACAACCAGTAAAGTTGCAGTTTTAAAAATGTGACCTGGTGCAGCCTGGTCAAACCTGTGTTAGGTATTATTATTATTTTTCTAATAAAATAAATATTTTTCACACATGCCATAAGCAAATCCATCAGCATCCGCCTGTGCCCATCCACTACTGTTCTACTACTAGTCTGCATGCGGCATTTTTGTCTATTAATCTGCCAACTTTCCTACCCTGTGCTACTCTAGGTTCCATTTGCTAAAGATAAGACCTGTTGTCACTACTTCCCCTGCTGGCCTCAACTCCTTTCCATGCGATATATTGTCTGACAGGACAGCTATCATATTGTAGCTTCCTATCTGAAAAAAAATAGCTACTAATTATAAACTTCGCTTTCCTCCCCAAAACGTTTTGGGTGTCCTGATTCACTCCAATATATCTTTTCAGTCTGCTCTTCCAAACATTTGCTCACTCCGCAAGCATTACATTGGAATTCAAGATGTCATTATTGGTAATGATCTAAACGTATTTGTTGAGCAGTTGCAGGGTTCTTCCTGTTGCCCCAGGGATGCAGGGGAAATTATATTATGAAACACTAAGATTCTCTACTAGGGACAGAGAAAAAAATATATTATGATATTCCACTTGTTTTTATGTGGGTTTCACATCAGTTTTTGTAAGCTAAATATTCCTTTTTAAATTATTTCCCATTTCTCCAAATACTTCCATGCTTCATATTAAGGACTTATGACGTATACCATACAAAAGCCTTTTGTTTTGTCTCCAATCATCTTACATATGCAATCATAACAAATGGAAAAAGAGGAGATTGTTCTATCTTAATTGTGAGATGTCATCTTCTATGTGCCTGTTGCTATCTGAAGACATATTATTTATTCTTTTTTTAAATTTTTTTTTTATTGTTATAGGAGACGAAAACCAGGTAATAGGTACATTACATATTTGCCATATTCCTTGCTGGATCATGAGTTTAGTCTGTTTCCTGACAAAGTACCAGCACCACATTTATGTTCCACCTGTTCCCCCATCACCTCCTGGTACAGCAGGCTTCATACCCAGATATGACATCTCCCCCAAATTCAATCTCAGCCCTGCCCTCCGCGCAAAGATGCTGGGGGTGGCTGGTCTATGAGCCCCATATCTCGTTGTGCTTATGTATGCATAAGCAGGATTTATAAACTGCCTCTTCAACAATCATGCAGTAGTCCATGCCCCCAAACCACTCCTGTATTTGCGGGGGTGCGGCAGATCTCCAATACTTGGCTATATCTCTTTTGGTAAGGGCGCACGCAATTCCCTACTTGGAATTGCTGTCCCCGGAGGCCATCTCATCCCAGAATAATTCTTAATATTCCTTTTTTGGGTCTCGCTCTAATTGGAAGCCTATCATGTCATCGAAATGGAAAATATTCTATTCCAGTATTTGAGTATAATCGGGCATTCCCAAACGGTATATATCCAGTTCCCGGTGGGGGCCTTGCATCTGAGACATTCTGAGGTCTAGGTTCTTCTCATCAGCCAGGTGAGGTGTAAAATAGACCCTGTGGAGAAATTTGAACTGGATTTGTCTATGGCATTCAGGGATTAGTAACTGCTTGATTGAATATTTGTTACCCAATCTGCTCTGTTTAATTTGTTTATAATTCATCCTTCATCTAACCTGCTTCCATCAGGGCATAACAGCACTAATAAGCCTCACTCACAGGATATGAAAACCTGGATTGGTGTTTGGTGGTTGGCTGACTTTTTTTATTTTTATTATTAATAAAATAATTTTGCAAAACAAAAGAGCATATGCAGACAAAAACAAAATACCATATTGCAATACAGCACAAAAAGAAAAGAAAAAAAAAGAAAGAAACCGTAGCGTACATACTTGTTACCTCAGTGGTGCATCAGATATCGTCATACATAATACATATCTATACAATATATTGTCATTGAGATAATGAATCAACTGAACAGGAATTTATCCAACCCTTACAATGCAAACTCTCGATCAAGGTGGACCAACATCCAATGGAGCTGATACAGAAACTAAGTATTCGAGACTAGGTTTATCCCACTCTCATCATATCGGGAACCATTTTGAAGCCCTGTATACTCCACACTCTGCGTGAATAGAGAACTGCTCATGCACCATATCCTATCCAAGGGGCATCCAGATTCAGATAAGAGATAGCTTTTACCAGATAAATTATTCTGGTATCTGCCCCAGACATTTTGGGCATACTCTGTGGCGGGAGCAGTTCACTATGTATCTCCGTTTGTGTGTTGCAGAACAGCATATCTCTAGACCATTGTGTGTCAGTAGGAAGAGGGCCACAGACCCAATACACTGCAAACCCATGCTTAGCAATCAAGAGGCTTATATCTACCAATCTACGGACATCCTTCCGAACTTGTTTAACCCAGAAGAGCTAACATAGGGTCAGGTGTCAAGTATTCCCCTATGATATCGCTCAAATGTTGAAAAATAAGTGCCCAGTATTTAGTCATATCCGGGCACAACCAGGCCAAATGTATGAAGTCTGCATAGTCCGTATTACATCTCTCACATCTAGAAGTGTCTCGGAGGCCATATCGATGTAGACAAGCCGGGGTATAATACACTCTGTTCAGGAACTTGAAGTGAATAAGTCTCTGACGACCATTCAGCGATACCTTCCTCGTGGCATCATAGCAATAGCTTCATTTATCGTCATCTAATGTAACTTCTAGGTTGGATTGTCATTCCATTCCCGCCTTAATGTAAAAGTTCTTGCAATAGCAACAACCGAAGGAAATGATGGACGGAGTGTTGAACATTGCAAGCACTCACCCCCAGTCAACTGATCTGGGTTTAATCCATCACCGTTCTTTAGCCCACTCTGCCACCCCAGTTCAGACATGGCCATATGCAAATCAGTCTGACCCTGTGCCTCATGGGAACAGTCCAGCCCGAACTGCCAAGCCATGTCTTTCCTGGACCGGAAACAAGCTTCCTAGGACAGGTTTCTGGCATTTTAGCCGTCTTCAGCCAGGCTTGCTTGAATCCAGTGGCAAAGTGAGCAAGGGACTCACATCTGAGCATACCCTGCCAACTTATGGCGAACAAAGGAACAACCAAAGGAAATGATGGACGGAGTGTTGAACATTGCAAGCACTCACCCCCAGTCAACTTATCTGGGTTTAATCCATCACCGTTCTTTAGCCCACTCTGCCACCCCAGTTCAGACATGGCCATATGCAAATCAGTCTGACCCTGTGCCTCATGGGAACAGTCCAGCCCGAACTGCCAAGCCATGTCTTCCCTGGACCGGAAACAAGCTTCCTAGGACCAGTTTCTGGCATTTCAGCCGTCTTCAGCCAGGCTTGCTTGAATCCAGTGGCAAAGTGAGCAAGGGACTCACGTCTGAGCATACCCTGCCAACTTATGGCGAACAAAGCAACAACCAAAGGAAATGATGGACGGAGTGTTGAACATTGCAAGCACTCACCCCCAGTCAACTGATCTGGGTTTAATCCATCACCGTTCTTTAGCCCACTCTGCCACCCCAGTTCAGACATGGCCATATGCAAATCAGTCTGACCCTGTGCCTCATGGGAACAGTCCAGCCCGAACTGCCAAGCCATGTCTTCCCTGGACCGGAAACAAGTTTCCTAGGACCGGTTTCTGGCATTTCAGCCGTCTTCAGCCAGGCTTGCTTGAATCCAGTGACAAAGTGAGCAAGGGGCTCACGTCTGAGCATACCCTGCCAACTTATGACGAACAAAGCAACAACCAAAGGAAATGATGGACGAAGTTCTTGCAATAGTCTTGTGTCATACAATACATCTTGGAAACGAGATGGCTGGATGAATCTGCTTTTAGTAACAAGGAAAAGGGACCCATTTTTGAAGGTTCTAACATTTCTTCCCCAGGCATGTCCCAAAGCGCATGCCCGACTCTAGAACAATTGAACATCACAAGTGGAGTTATAGCCTGTTGACCTACCACTACTTCCTCCCAGTCACGTCCCTTGCCATCGTCAAATATCTCTCTTATTGTTGAAATACCCAGCTATGCTAAGACACGTAACACTACCGTTTCTCTAAGAACTGGCAGCCACTTGCATAGTTTTATCGGAGAGAGCGGAAAGTACAAAATTGAGGCAGCCTGTCTCTTTATTAAGTTCTGCCACACATGGGAAGTGACATTAATAGAGTCTAAGAGACCTGTGCATCGAGATGGAGCCTGATACAACACGTCAACCAGGGGGAGGGCGCAGCTGCGACCCTTTCGATATGCAAATGTGGAGTGGGGATTGTGTATGCAACCAATAAAAGGCATGGAAACACTGCGCCACTCTGTAGTAGAGTTCCAGATCTGGTGCACCAAGTCCACCCATCGAGTAAGGTAATGTCAGGATTTCCCAGGCGACCCGGGGTTGCTTGCCAGCCCAGGCCGAACGTATCAATAAGGACCTTAAGCATTTAAAGAAATGGGTTGGTAAAACAATAGGAATATTCAAAAACAGAAGCAAAAATCTGGGGAGCACTACCATCTTCATTAAAAAGATGCGGCCCAAAAGCGAAAATGGCAATCGCACCCATCTAGTAATATCGCCTTCCAAGTTAGCAATTGCTTTAAAAAAAAATTCTCTTAATACTATTTCAGAATTAGAATACACTTGAATGCCTAAATATCTCACAGCTTCAGCCGACCAGAACAATGGGAATTCTAGGTTTATCGGCTTAATGGCCGACGTAAGGGAAAAAATTGGTGGACTTAGCCCAGTTGATTTTGAGGCCTGAGTATTCTCCATACCGGACTACTTAACCTCGGGATCTCTTATATATAATAAGGTATCATCGGCGTAAGTTGAAATTATTAAATTGTAACCGGGAAAACGAATACCCCGATGGCTATGGTACTCCCTAAGTGTGCAGGCCAGAGGCTCCGTAACAATGGCATAAAGTAGGGGTGATAGCGGGCCTCCTTGCCGAGTACCTCTAGAGATGTTTATAGGAGAGGTCACCAGGTCTACTACTCGAACCGTGGCCATAGAGGAGGTACATAGAACCCACACCAGTTGCAGAAAAAGGTCACCAATTCCCAAGCGCCTTGGCACAGTCGCCATGAAGGCCCATTCAACAGAATCAAATGCCTTCTCAGCGTCAAGAAAGATAACGGTAGCTTTAATGTCCGGATTTGTGTGCTGATTAGTGCCGAAAACTGTGCGCAAATTATGCATAAGTGTGCGTCCAGGGACAAACCCTTCTTGCTCTGGTCCTATCAGGTGCGGCAATAGAGGTACTGAGCGGTTGGCCAATACTTTGGCAAACCATTTAGTGTCCACATTTAATAATGACAATGGCCGGTATGATGAGCAATCATCTGGGCTTTTCCCTGGTTTTAGAAGGGTAACAATTAGGGCCTCTCGCATAGACTGTGGCATCTCCCCACTCTTCCCTATATCCTCAAATAACATAATTAAGTGAGGTACCAGAAGTTCCTTAAACTCTTTGTAGAAAGAGACCATTAATTCATCTTGCCCCGGGGCTCCTCCAGATCTCATGGAACTCAAAGCGATCTGAATCTCCCAAGATTCCAAGGGTCGCATTAGATACTCTCTGTGCTCACCTACTAGCCATGGGAGTTGGATATATTCCAGGTATTCCAGTATGGTTGTCTCATCTGCCACCCCTTTAGTGCAGTACCGATCTGCATAATATTCCTTGAATCTGTCGGCTATGCAGTGAGGTTCTCGTAAAAGCTCTCCAGTGGAAGAGCTCAATTCCGTAATATGAGCTGCATCCCTTTTACCTTTCAATATGGCTGCCAGGGTAGCTCCCGGGCGCTCACCCTCTCCATATTTCCCCAGAAATTGAACTTCCCTATCTGCAGTCTCATGGTATTCCTCCAAGGATTTTTTGAGCTCTTCTGGGAACTGGTCATTCCCATCTTCCCGTGACTCCCTCTCCAGCGTGGCTAACTTCTTTTCCAGACATTCCAGTGTTCCTCTGATGGAACGTAGAACACCTGACTGGCCATCGTTATCCCTCTTATATACACTTTAAACGTTTCCCACACCGTGGCAAAATGGGGGACAGAGCTTATATTTGTGTTAAAGAAGGTTTCAATCGCTTCTGTCATTTTGAATTTAAATACAGAGTCAAGAAGAGCATAGGGAGGAAACATCCGAGTGAACGGGGCAGGTCGTTTTCACAGACTATTGAAGTCAAGCTGGATGGGGGAGTGATAGGAAAACAAGCGGGGTGTATCTCACAATTACGAATCAATGTACTTAAGGATCTAGAAGGGAACCAGTAATCTATTCTGTAATGCAAGTCATGTGGGGCTGAGTATGTGTAAACCCCCTCTCCCACTATGCCTCATACGTCAAACATCAACTAGGTCTAACTCGATAATGATTTCATCTATCGCCCTTTCCACCAGGGATTTAATGTGGCTTGGGCCCCCTGAGCAATCTAGCGCCAGATTAAAGACACAGTTGAAGTCTCCTCCCATACCTGAGGCCCGGAAGCCAGACTGCGCATACGTCCAAGTAAAGCTGGATAGAACTGCGGGTTGTCACAATTTGGGCCATAGACATTGACTATAACGAAGTCCAGCCCCTTTCCCCTGCATCTGTAAATGGCATACCTGCCCTCTTCATCTGTCTTAATCGCCTCCAATGAGATGTTAGAGCATGGATTGACCCAGGTGAGTATACCCCGTGCATGAGTGGAAAACCCTGCAGCATGAAATTTACCCCGCAGATTTTTGCATGTAATCATCGGGCTGTCCACAGGCAAGTGGGACTCTTGTAGAAGAGCCACATCTATATTATGTCTAGTGAGGTGAGCAATAACCTTTCTGGTTTTCCTGAAATCATTCATGCCTCGAATAGTCAATGTTAACATGCGCAACCTATCCATCATAGCTTAAGCTAGGGGACAATTCCCTGTGGTAGATTCCCTGTGCTTTCCCCAGGGTATCTTCCAAATTATGGGTTGTTCCACTAGAATCGCTGTATATGTTGTGTACACTACAATAACATTGACATCATAAAAATAAAAAACAATAATAAATAAAAAAACAAGCAAAACCCAACTACCAATGCTCCCCTCCACCCACGCCATGCAGCCCCCAACTTAGCACAGTAGAATATCCCCCCTTCGCTACCCTATCCCACAAAAATTAGAGCAATAAGAACTTTGAGTGAGTAACACACAGGGGAAGATGTTACCTCCACTTGAGTAAGAGCACTTCAAGAACAGTTTTACTGCATTGCCATCCAAATGGATCTAGTGCATCCATAAAAACATAGAAACTATAGTCACTGAGTGGTAGCAGGACTAACAGCCTGATAATTATTTTAAACCAGTAATACATCTCACCCTCCCACCGGAGCAACATAACTGAAACTATACTTGCGATATGTAGAAGCATGGTAATCCTGAAGGAATGACAAGACCCGCAGGATACAGTCCATACGAAACCTACTACAAATGTTAGGGTGAGTCTAATGGCAGATCAGGTCCGTTTAGTTAAAAAAATAGCAGGTGAGTCCATTACGTATATTCTTCATCAATCTTGTTCATCCATTCCGCCACCAGCAGCCTCGTCCAGTCTGTCTGATTCTCTATTCTTTGCTACCTTGAGTCAGGCAGGGTATAACATGGTATAATCCATGCTTTGTTCATGCAAGCGTCTCTTCAAGGGTGCGAACTGTCGCTTGGTCTCCTGCACCCGCATTGTAAAATCAGGGAACAATTATATTTTGGAGCCCTCATATTGCAAGTCTTTCTGTTCTCTGGCCTGCTTCAGGGCAGCTTCCCTGTCCCTATAATTTAACAGTTTTGCTATCACCGAGTGCGGCGGGGCACCAGGGGGTGTTCTGGGACCAAGAGAGCGGTGAGCACGTTCCACCACAAAGATGTCCAAAAACAATTCCCGGCCAAGGAGAGTGAGCAAAAGATTTTCAATGAAGGCTCCATGTTCCCAATCGTAGTGGACTCTGGCAGGCCCGTGATGCGTAGATTACTTCTCCTGGATATACCCTTCCAAATCTTCAACTTTACCCTGGAGCGCCGCAATCAATCGTTTTCGCCATTTGCTTTTAAGTAGTCTCCACCTCAGTCTGTGCCTCTTCATTCTCCGACACCCTCAGTTTTGTCATGTCGAGCCTTTCAGAATGTTTGTCAATATGCTCTGACATTCTATCCATACGATACGCGAGTGTATCGATTTTCCCATCTATAGTCGCCAAACTTTTCTGCATTGCAGCTGGGATCTGTTTGATGTCCCCCTCAGTTTCTTCTGGCGCATCTGATTGCTCGTCGGAAGTTCGAGCGTCTCCATGGTCTCTAGCCCTCGATTTCCATTGTTCAAATTGTAATTTGGATTGCATCTTGTCGACTTTACCCATATTGGAGTCCGGTGGAAGACCAGGAGCCGCCAGATCTCTCTATCCTGTCCGTGCCTTGATTATGCGCAGTGTCGAGTGTGTCTCACCAAGCGCACACAGAAGTATGCCGCGTCACAAGCTTAAATAAGTGGCGTGATTTAGTGGGCGTCAGTATTTCCAAGAGATGGTATCACCATTGGCACAAGGTCTGGGGGGACCCCCAACATATGAGGCAATGAACAAGATGGCTATACCAGGTAATTGAAAAGACAAAATTGCGCTTTGGCTAGGTGTAATCGGGCCTAGATATAGCTGCCTCTGGTACCTCTGATTCTCACTGGTCTCAACCCCGACTCTCCACTCAGCTCGTTGGGTGCAAGACACTGCGCTGGTATTATCCCTGGAACTGGCGATATGGGATAATTACATGAATCCTTCAGCAGTCCTCACTTGCAAGCAGAGGCATCATTAGTCATATGCTCAGCATGGCACTCGAGAGGCAAGAGTCCACCACTCTAGGGCAAAGGGAGGGCCCCCCACTTGCATCGATGGGGATGTAAGCCAGGCTGCATGTGTGTCCTCTTCTCAGTGAGCTCCCCGGCCCCTGTATCTCACAGGTGAACTCCGATGCAGCTTGGAGTTATCGACAGGCTTCCACCATCAATTCTTGTGAATGGCACAAAGGGCAATGCGCGCAGTATCACACGTCGTGGAGTCATGAGAGGAGCTCCGGTGCAGCAGTTAGGGCCCAGGCAGACCGCTCACTTGCACTCAGTCACCGCGTCAGGGCTGACTCTGCAATAATTACTGTTGTGGCAACGGCAGCCCGTCTAGGCAGGGCAAGAAGCGTTCAGCAACCAAGCCGCTTACAGGCAGGTCTTCCACTTCAAATACTGCACACTGGGGCGTGGGTTGCCAGCATAGGTCGCAAACGCCTTCACCTGCAATATGTAAATAGGCGGCTTGGAGCACTGGTGATGAAAGTGCTTTGAGCCTACGGCCCACTCATGCTCGTCGCGGTGTTATGCAAAGGAACTCTGACACTGCAGATATGGCTCAGGTCGTCCACATGCACTCACCCGTCACTCTCAGCAGGGGCGACCCCGCATGAGGCTCTGATGTGATTGCTGCAGCCTGAGGGTCAGGCCGGCCACGCCAAATACTTCACGTCGAGGTGTAGACCGGTGGCACAGGCCGCAAACACTCTCTTCAGCGATATTTTACGTATACGGCTCGAATCACAGCAAATGAAAGCGCTTTAAATGCGCAACACGATCCACCCGAGTAAGGGTGAAATGACATCGCGGATAAATGTAGGATTTTCGTGGATGGCGAGCGGAGCACTCTCAGAGCGCGGCCATCTTAAGCTTTGGCAAACTCCGCCCCTTGGTGGTTGGCTGACTTATTGTGACACATAGAAATATGGCTGCATAGATCTTCCCTTCAGGATTTCATTTTAAATATCCCTAAGTTGTATAAAATATTATACTTGGATTGTGCAAACAGATTCAGGGTTGCGCTTACCATTATTTTCCATCAGTACATCTAAGCATCTAAGCATACCTTTGGTTCTGCTGGGGAAATTCAAACTTTTACCTTCTCCCCCTTCCCCCATGGTCTTACTAACCTCTGATTTTAGCTTTTAATTCACCAATCGCTGGTCCAGCCTGCAATTTACTTATTTGTGGCAACTTCGACGTTTTGCTAGACAACTCCTCTCTAATTGTTGCCAAATCTCTATTAGAATCTTGTGACTCCCTAGCGTGCCACCAACTTGTCACCTTTCCTGTTCACGAGATTTCAACCTCATTTTCACTTCCTCTACCCTGGTCACCCACATCAGCCATGCTTTTATGGGCTTGTTCACTTGAAGTAAATCGGGGGTTAGACCTAGTAACCCCACATCACAAGGGCTATGACCAATATGAACCAAAACAGGAGTTGAGATGCGGGAAAGGAAACATGCAAAGCAAGTTGTACAATGATTACCTTAATTAATCACTGGCTTAGATATGGTTGTTATGCAAATTCATTTTAACAGTTAGAGCTGTACTCATCCTTCCCTTTATCAAGAATAGATCTATTGCTGGAAGGTGTCACAAAATAAAACAAAAACTGGGGCAAGAGTATACATACAAATCACCACAAAAAAATTAAAAAACAATGGTCATTGAATTATACATGACACAAATATCTATACATTATTATCTATAAATTTTATCAACTTTTCTACTCCAATCTTTCAATAGATGTAGAGATGTTGGCTGTGCTATATATTAAATGCACAATCCTGCCTAAAGATAGTCTCTTATATGTACACATACGAGGAATGCGATAGTCCTCTTTCTTTCTCATAGTAGTGTGTACATTTATCTATAATGCAACTGGATTAAATTTGCAGCGACTTCTTGAATATGATGTCGACGCTTTTCGGCCTGTTGGATTCGGCCTCTTCAGGACAGCAGTAAGACGGCATACTAAAAGTTACTCCAGGGTTTGCTATACCACCAAGGACATATAGGAGCCACCATACGTAGTTTCCGTGGGCCTGGAAATATTTCCCAAAGCGATGGTTCCAAGGGCCTCTAATGATAACTTAGGGGTTGGATGTACAGCCAAGACAGTGTCATAGCCACTGGGCATAGTTTCCGTGACCTGGAAAGCAAAGCAATCATTCCGGGGACTCCGGATCGACTTCCGCGACGAAGGCAGGCGTAATGAGTAAAGCCTCACAGTCGGGCCAGGAAGTGAATTCTCTGCCTGTGGGCTGGTATAGCCATTTGGCTATGCCATTTGCCATTACACTTTCATCTTTATGAAGTCTGATAGGATGAATAGGACACCTGAACTCAATATTGATTAAGTAATAATTCCACGAGGGAACAGAAATCAAAATAATGTTTTTCTTCTTTGCAGTTGACTGGATAATCAAAATTATATAGGCTCGCAATTGGATTCAGCTGAAACTATATCCAATCACTGAACTCAAATACACAGAAAAACAATGTGAACAATGTTTATATTTTCAAGAATTGAAAGTCAATCAGATAATATGTTAGTCCTCATTCAATTTCTAAAAATATGAAGTCAAGCTATACAGTTGGTCCAGAAAAAAACACCAACAAAATAAAGGTTTTATGAAATAATTAGTGACTAAATATTGGAATGCAATGAGGCTATAATAATTGCTTTTTTGCTTTCGACTACCAGGATCGTCTTCCAACAGCAAAATATTTGATGCCTATAGGGTACCTTCTCTTCCACTATTAAGCTTCCACCACGCCAACTAACTCAGCTGACAGTGACATGTAGCATCTCGGAAGTTAGTACAAGAAGGAAAAGAGATGTGCTGAAGGTCACACAGCATCCACAAAGGTGGTTAGATAAGATGCCAGATTTGAGAGATTTAAACATGATGTAGATATGAGAATTGCTTGAGATCCAACTTAATTAATAATTATTCATGGGATACAGGTGTAACTCGGATATTTGTACAGAACAGTGTTTCCCATTTAGCAGATATTGTAAGTAACATATCTACTGAAAGGTGTCACTTACAAACCTTGTACAATTTGATTAGAGTCACAGTAAGTGTTAGACCTGACATACTTGAAGTGGGTTCACCCTAACTTTTTGGCATCAGACCTCCTGATTTTGCTGACTTTACTTTTGCTGGTGTTAGGACTCTGCACACTTTACCACTGCTAATCCGTTCTAAAATGCTTGCGATCTTTCCCTAAAACATGGTAACATTGGCTTATACTCTATTGGCATAGTTACTTTACTTCCCTAGTAAAGTGTACTACATTTGCCCAGGTCCTATAAGTTACATGCTACTAGTGGGCCTACAGCACTAATTCTGCCACCGACTTAAGTAGCCCTTTACACATGACCCAGGCCTGCCATTGCAGAGCCTGTGGGTGCAGTTTAACCTGCCATTTCAAAATCGCAAAATAAACCTTTTGCCAGCCTCTCACCTTCCTTTTTAATAAATACAAGTCACCCAAAGGGTAGGTCCTGGACAGCCCAATGAGCAGGGTTCAATGTATTTAAAATGTTGGATATGTACTTTTAAGTTTTACATGTCCTGAGAGTGAAAAACTCTTACATTAGTTTTTCACTACTGCCAGGCATATCTTTCCCATAGGATAGCATCAGAGTTGCCTTTTACATTTTATAAGTGTCATTTCCAAATGGGAAGAGATAACCAGTTCATGTTTGGAGTCTCTGGAATTCTAATTTAAAATCCTAACTTATGGTGAAAACAGATTTTAAATTACAATTCTGAAAATGCCACTTTTAGAAAGTTGGCATTTTCTTGCCTTAGCCATTTGGTGCCTGCAGCATGTCTCTGGGTCACACAACTGGGTGTGGGTGACAATGGACTTTGAGTATTCCTCCTAGACAGCCACATACAATGGGAGCTTAGGTGTGACAGGATAGGCCATCATTGACAGGATGGGAGGAAGGATCTGGGCACAGCCCCACTTACACTTCAATAGGGTGTGTCCTGTACAAAGGGCTGCATAACCCTGTAGTTCGTCTGAAGCCAGGGCAGGGAAGGCCGCTGGTCATCTGTGCACTTCAAAGGCATACCTCTAGAAGCGCCTCCCCACTTCAAAGGCACAACTGTGTATAAAAGAAGGACCTCAGACACCACCACTTCAGTACATTTCTGGACCTGTGGATACCCCATCGGAAAGATGGTCTGCGGTGCTGCTACAAGGACTGCCACTCTGCTGGACTGCTGCTCTGAAGGAACTGCTGCTCTGTTGTGGTGACCTGCTGCCTGCTGATCTCTTGCCTGGGGAAGAATAACTCAATCTGCAACTCCATCTTGAACCCAGGACCCCAGAGTGACTCAAACGGCTAGTCAGCTGGCCTTCTGATCAGTACCTCTGAAACGATAAAAAGCTCCCCAACAGTTCCTGGACCTGTCATACAGCAAGTTCCTAATCCCCAAGTGGTGCCTCTCAGGTCCTGGATCCTTGATGTGGCTCACAGGCTCTTTAACTCATGTTTTGGGCTCCTCAAGACTGTTCACACCAGAACCATGCAACTCACACTGTAAATCAGCATGAGCTGCCAGAAACCCACCTTCTTCACAGCAGCATCATCAGCCCACAGGGGACCACCAATGGGAAGCTCCAGCCCAGCGCTAGGCTACACCCAACTTGCTCTTCTCACCATGCCAAACACCAGATACCATCATGCGTGATTAGCCACATTCTACAAATTCACATAATATAACCACTTGCGATGCTCTCCTTCCTCCCTGTCACTCTCATCAACGCAAACAGGACTCTCGTCACAAAACTTGAGGAGGTAAAACTTCAGCTGAACTAATCTGGGACTGTATCTGACCCATGCTCATCGTGGTCGGCCTGAAAATTTGACTTTGACCGGGTCCAGCACGACCAGATAGTTGCTGTTGACGGTTTATGTTTTTAGGCGCTGTATTGCAGCTTATTCTTTAAAAATTCATAACTCCGGTTCTACTGACTGGATTTTTATTGTTTTGGTCTTCTTTTATGTATTAAATGATACTCTACTTTACAAACCTGGTGTAGGATCTATTTAAGTGGTGTTTCACTCTTTTTCCGTTTGAAGTGTTACACAAATACTTCACACATTGCCACTAAGTTAAGCCTAACTGCTCTGTGCCAAGCTATCCGGGGGTTGAGCCTATGTTAATTTGGGGTTTGCTCGTGCATTATCCTGACTAGGATTGTGGTTGCTGCTTGACCAGGGCTCACACACCAGTCAGCCAGTAACCCAATTTCTAACAGTAAGCTGTTTGGTCACCCAAGGCATAATATAAGCAATCATGTTGTTGGATTTCTCTCTGTGGCTATTCACATTACAGAATGTGAGTGAGTGTATTTGAACCAATATTTAATAAAATAAATGACATATCTGAGCTTCACTGTAAATAATTGTCAGGATACAGATCAATTTCTTCATTTGCAATGAAGATGCGGGGAGTGGTTATGATTTTCATGAAGGTAATACATGAGGATGGATATCACATTCTACTCATCGAAGGATGTTAAACTAAAAATGACAAGTAGGCCAGCAGGATTGGACTGGCCCACAAGACAATCTGGCAGTGAAAATGGGCTGGTTTGCCAGGTCAGTGTGTGGAGAATTCTTTGCCTGTTTGTCGCCCTGTTTTATGGTCTGCTGAGCTGAATTTTACTGTTGAGATTCCTAATATTTAAAAAAAAAACATTGCCCGCAGAAAGCACAAATCCAGGCCCTCTTCCATAACTTGCTAAACAATTGTACAGTGCATCTTTACAAATTTAAAACTGCCTCACTTTGCAAACATGGGCCATTTTTTTAGCTATCTAATTTACTAATGAAGCCATTTTTATTTTGTTGCCCAGCTTATTTTCAGTCGCAGTCTCACCCTGTAGGCCAGCCTCTATCCTACTCTATTGCAGAACCTCGGCCTAACAATTACTCTCCCTTTGCCCAGGGATCATGCCTGATCAGCGCCCCCCTTAGAATACACTGGGTTAATGGAATAATATAATGTTGTGGTAGATTATACACTTCTCTAAAGTCATAATTTTATGAAGGTCCGCACACCTCCTTGCAAAAACAACAGTTGATGGACAGAATGCAGAACAATGTCATACATTCACCCCAGTACAGAGATCTGGGCCTTAATCCATCGTTTTTTTGCGCACCATGACGTTCCAGTTTGAACCCAGCTATATGCAAATCAGTCTTGACCCTGTGCCTCATGGGAACAGTCCAGCCCGAACTGCCAAGCCAGGTCCTCCCTGGACTGGAAACAAGCATCCTAGGACTGGTTTCGGGGTTTCACACCTCTTCAGCCAGGATAGCTTGATTCCAGTGGCATGGAGAGCACGGGACCCACGTCTGGGCATACCCATCCCACTCGGGGTGACAAATGCAAAAACAACAGTTGATGGACAGAATGCAGAACAATGTCATACATTCACCCCAGTACAGAGATCTGGGCCTTAATCCATCGTTTTTTTGCTCCACATGCCATTCCAGTTTGAACCCAGCTATATGCAAATCAGTCTTGACCCTGTGCCTCATGGGAACAGTCCATCCCGAACTGCCAAGCCCGGTCCTCCCTGGACTGGAAACAAGCATCCTAGGACCGGTTTCGGGGATTCCCCCCTCTTCAGCCAGGATAGCTTGATTCCAGTGGCATGGAGAGCACAGGACCCACGTCTGGGCATACCCATCCCACTTGGGGTGACAAATGCAAAAATAACAGTTGATGGACAGAATGCAGAACAATGTCATACATTCACCCCAGTACAGTGATCTGACACCAGCATTTTGTGCAAGTCTACACCTCAGCCTGTTTATACATGCTGGTGGAATCCATCGCCTGATTTTTGTTATATCACACATTTGGGGGTTATGTGTGGTGTGTGACTCTTCTTTAGGGAAGCATTAATTGAGAACATTATTTATAGGTCTTCCCTTTCTCACAATAACTTACTTCACTAAAATATTTGTTGTGATTTGACACACAGCACTTGGTTGAAAAGACATCATCCTATCCAATTTACCTGAGATCATATTCCTGAAAAACTGCATACAATTAAGGATTGCTCTTGCATAAGTGGTTGACTTGGGGGCAACACTGTCTCATGATTCCTTTGTGGTGAACAGTCAGTGCACCTCTGGACAGCCAAGTTGAACCTGCGTCTGAGCGGAGGGGGTTAATAATAAAAAAAACATAATATGTACCTTGAGCTGCGGGCTGCCTAGCGCCTCAGTGTTCCTCTGCTTCCTAGTCCGAGCAGACACTAGTACAGCATCAGAGACTCCATGTGCAATCCCCATGCTGCTCTCATGCTCTTACCAAACATGAGAGCAGCGCTTGGATTGGCCTGACTGGGCTGGTTTAACGCTCACTCAGGCACAGGGATTCTGTGTTGTTTCTCCAACCCGGCTATGCAATACAGCTGGGTTGGGGAAATCTAACTGCCATGTCTGTTTGATTGGCCTAAGACGGCCAGCCAAACAGACATGCGCACTTGGAAGTGCACATACCACTCCATTCCTCCTCCCTCCCATGGCCCAGCCCCTCCCTACACAAGCTGGCTCAGCCAGCAGCTGAAAAATAAAGCAATATTGAAATATTGTTTTATTTTTAAGCTGCTGGCTCTTAGCGAGTAGGGCGACGCTCCTCCGCCATTGCAGAGGAGCAGCTGCTGGCTGTTTCTAGAGCATATAGCCTGAGAGCTCTGTGAAAGGCTAACTATTCCATTAAACCTAACCCAGCTCTCCGGGGCACTCAACACCAACCAGGGACCTAACTATGCTTCTGTGCATCTTGTTCAGAAATTACCTTAGCTAATGGACTAAATCAGAACTGGTCAGGTTTCTAAACAATAGTGTTCTTAAACAAGTAATTCTTAGAATTTTAAAGGAATTTTTGATCTAATGAGATGCTGGAAACAATCGGAGTTAATGATTCGATGTGATGATGAAGAGCAGGAGTCAACTCAACTCAAATCTCGGCAACAACGCTCAACATCCTATGATTCTGTGCAAATGACTTAATCTTCCCGTGCCAAACAAAAATGAATGTGTTCATCTGTAACAAAACGGGGGCTAATGTAAAGCGCTATGATACCTGATATCTTCGGGTCTAGTTCGCGCTATATAAAACTCTAAAGAAAAACTTTAATGAACATTACCAGGAAGTAATGAAACCATTCTTGTCCATATTATTCCAACAATTCTTACCTGTGCCTTAACTCTCTATAAGGTGTTACGTATAACCATGGAAGGGCCTTTCACTTGGTTCAGTATTATGAGGTGCTTAAAAATGTAATGGACGCAGGTGTTGGACAGGATATCAATAAATACTTGAGGTGTAAGTAGTAGGATTCAGTTCCTGAAGGCCCTAGTCCTAAAGAAGGTTTGGGCACAATATTCAAGAGACATGTACCTACTTTTCGACTTGGATAGAAGAATCAGGCTTGCTTCAGTGATCTGCAGGTAGAAAACATAGAAGCCGAACACAGCTGCTTTCAGGAGTACTGTGATGGCCATGCATAGTATTTTCATTAATGATAACAGTATTAGGCTGAATAGATTGTCCAGACTTCTGACAGTGCTCTTGAAAGCAACTTTCCAGCAAGAAAGCCTGTGTGCAGCACCTGTCTGCGGGGTTCCTCCTAGAGCTTTATCAGGCATGCGTCATACACAAACTCCCCTAGTGGGAAACTTTGGGCCTTATTTATGAGGCCCTTATGCCACCGTTGCATCACTTTTTATGACACTGTGGCGGCATAAAAAAAGCACCACACGGCGCCATATTTACAAAGTGACATATCTAGGCAGATGCGTCTCTTTGTACACCCCTGCGCTACATTATACCTGTATCAGGTATAATATATAGAGGCTGGGCTTTCCGGCACAAAGAAGGCTTGTAGAAGTGTTGCAGTGAAATCTATGAGATTTAATTGCGACACTTCTACGACCACACTACGTTAAATCCTTATGCCTGCTTGAAGCAGGCATTAAGGGGTGATCAAGGCCTTTTCCCATGGAGCTTGCCCCATGTGAAATAACACATTGCTGGAGTTGCGTCTTCTTTCCAGACACACTTGAGCAATGCGCCATTTTTGCACCAACACTTAAGTCCTGATTCCTGACGTATTTGTCAATCCTTACGACATGGAGCACCGTACACTAAATACAGCAAAAATAATGGGCAACCCAAACAACCCTGGTGGGCTTTAGTAATAAAGTTAGAAGGTAAACGTGCCTACCAGGGATTCATTCAAAAAACTGTAATTCAAGATAACTTTGTCTTAGATAGGGTGACATCTAATGACACCAAGTACAAGAAAAAAAAAAAGAATCAATAAGAAAATCAATTTCAACGGCCAGGTGTATCAAAGATGACTGATTTTATATTCCAAAAAACAAACACATAGGGGTACAGAAATAACATCAATCAAATCATAAAATACATTGACAACAGAAAACACATATATTAAACATGCAAAAAAAAATATATATATCCTGGTTCTCAATGTATAAAGACCATCTTCAATCAATTAGAAAATGAGTCTGTCCTATACATAGGAATCAGAACTCAAATCAAGTCAAATAACAGAAACTACATAAAGAAGAATGGGTTAGGCGTCGATGTTTCAGTCTATATGCGTCGAATCAGTGAGACCATCTTCAGGACAAAGGGAGGATCATATAACATTTCTTGATCCCTTGATAGAATAATTTTTAGAGAAAAACTTGAATTCTCAGGAAAGAGATCCTTGGATTTGTTGATTTAAATGAATGATGCAAATCAAATACCCTTTCAAGGTAAGAAAGAAGAATAAGTTTCCTATTTTAAGAACGCCACAGCATCCATTATATGATCGGGGTTTGACATCCAAACAAATTGGAGAAACGTACAGTAAATACGGCACATCCATTGTGTCGCAAGGAGGGCGCACTGAAAAGTGTTGCATTGCTGTTTTACAGCAGCGATGCAACACTTTTCATAAATGAGGCTCTTGCTTGTTTGCACTGGTAGGGCCCGAACAGTGTAACTGTTAAGCTTATTACAGTTGTCAGCTCCAGACAGTGCTGCATGTTGCAAGAACTCATAGTTGTCTGCATTCCTCCCTCGGTGAACAAGGATATATTGTGCCGCTGGGTATTCTGTCTGTATTTTTTACCTTTTTTAACTCATGGCAGGTGGAAAGGGGTGTTTACTCAGCCACAGGAACCAAAGCAACATCCTAGTAAAGAATCCCCCACCTGGGCGAAACCAGCCTTGGGTTGCTTGTGTTCCAGGTCTGGCCTGGCAGTTTGGTCTGGACTATTCCTATTGGGCGAGGATCGCGACTAATTTTCATATGGCTTGGTCCAAAGTGAGGTGGCATGCTGTCCAAAATAAGAATGGATTTGGATGCGCCCAGAGCAATTACCTATGGCTGAGATTAATTCAAGCATTCCACCCATTAGGATTTTTGTATACATCATCCCTAGCGCTGGCCCTCTAGCAATGCTGGCTTGCGCAGAGCACAACTTCACACCAAATAGGATTTTTACTTGAAGCTTCCCTTTCCAGGACTATTCATACTTTAAGGCAAACTCAAAAAAGATCCCACGTATTTGATGTGTGCTGAATACTTCAGCACACGTAATACGTCGCATTTATTTTTAGAAATGAACACATTTCAGATGTTTGTGCCTGCTTCTAGTAGACATTCATTGAAGTTTGGTTTGGCTATTTAGATAGGCTTATTGGGCATTGAATCAAAACCTATGGTGTTTTGTCTGGTCTGCCCCAGTAACGCTACTTGTTACAAAGTGGCAGAAAGGGTATTAAAGGGGTTTATAGCACTGAGAAAAGTGCATATTTATAGCGCGAGACATCTTTTGCCTGGATAGTAAATACGTTGTTTCCTGCCAGCACAAAGCCTTAATAAATCTGGGCTGCATTGTTAAAAGTGTATGGTCTGGAGATCATTTTGTACAGCAAGGAAAATGGTTTCACATGAGGGGAGTTTCTATTGGCAATAATTCATTGATAGTTAAACAGCTGCGTAGAGACTGAGGGGCATATTTACAAGGGAATGGCGGAGTGTGGCGTTAAGTACAAAATGCTAATGGCACGTCTGCTATTCCGAAAACAGAGGTATGAGCTGTCTGTACAAAGATACTGCACAACCCAGTGTTTTCCCTAGCGCTGGCGCTAAATTAAGCTGCCTAGCGCCAACGCAGGCACCTGCGTTAATGGAATGATTGTTTATGTGCAGGAAGGTATCAAACAATCACAAATGGCAATTTGAAACTTCTATGTGTGCTGCCTTGTGCCGAACACAAAGAAGTTGCAAATAGTCATTGTTTTAATGATTGTTTATGTGCAGGAAGGGACACCAAGGAGGCTAATGCCAGGCGCCGCCACTTCCTTGTAAATATGCCCCACTGTCTCCTTGCCCTAGAAAGTGATTTCAATTTCTGTGAATTTAAAGTCGTCAGGCATCTTTATGGACTTTTTCAACTTGGTAATAATGCCGTATTTTTGCTCTTTTTCCCTTGCCAGCTAATCGATGGGCACAACACAAAGAATGTGAACGTCAAGTTTCTTCGATCTAAAATCGGAATTGTGTCTCAGGAGCCGGTGCTGTTCGATTGCAGCATCCTAGACAATATTAAGTATGGGGATAACACCAAGGACATCTCCATGGAGAAAGTAACTGAAGCGTCAAAGAAGGCCCAGCTCCACGACTTTGTAATGTCTCTTCCTGAGGTGAGCAGATCTTCTTGTAAGTTGCTGACAAGAGCTGGTGCTAAATTGAAGGGCAGATTGGGTTGGTGCCTTATAACCGAAGGGAGCCGAGGCACCGACTATATGAAAAAGACCATGGGGTCTCTAGAGATGAAAAAAATGGTAAACTAGAACCGGACAAAAACAAATGTTATGAGGACTTTATCTGTTTGATAGTCGCAGCGTTTTAAGGTCCGTTTCTAGTTTACCTAATCCTTAAAAAACACTTCTAAGTCCCATTGCTATTTTGCATCTGTTCACATGATGTAAATTACCTTTTCGTTCCGTTGTTGCTTATGGCAGTATGCAAGTGACATCATGGCGCATGACATCACAGTGCCTGACATCACGGTGCGTGACATCATATGTGGCATGGAAGGAAGTGGCTTCAGAACCCATGATCTCACATAAAGTGACTTCACAGGAAGTAACATTAGATCTTAAGACCTCACAAATATGTTTAGCAGATCTATCGTGAGCACATTTGAGCTCATTACAATATTTAATAAATTAGATTTTGTATCGGGTTTGTGCCAAAAAGTGGAACAACCCCGATACAAAGTCTAGGCCTCAATTTATACACTTATTTTTTAAAACCCTGCTACAAAGGAGAAACACTGCAGTAAATATTATCTGCTTAATTGTTGCAAAGTCTGCATTTTAAAATATTTATGTGGTTAAGGCACCTGCTGCAGAGATCTTTGTGTACCCAGTAAATCTCAGGGAATAATAATGGTAAGATAACTCTGGAGGTTAACTTATTTGCTGGCGAGATCTGTGTTTTGTCTAGTCCCAGTTTTGAATTTAAGTAGCATAGAGGGTTAATATGTCCCCTGCAAAGCACATTAGGTAGCATGCAGATGACAGTTTTTTTTTAATGTAAATGGGTTAGTGGGTTACTGCTTTCAACACAGAGATCCTTTCGTTACTCGCAGTTCATAAATTGTAATCTTTCTAATATAGCACAGAGAGCTATGAAGGACATGTAGCTCCGACACCTTGTAACCTTCACTGTCTTATGTAACACATCCTGTACGTTGATTTACGCGCATATGATTTATTGACAATGCATAATGTGTACTTGTGATGTCAAGCGCTCTGATACCCTCCAATAGGATGAGTAGCACTATAGCTCTATAAAAGATATTAAACAAAATAGTAGTATTTAAATTGTTATTTGTGTGGATACTGGGTCCGATCAACACATCTGACATTCTTACAATGCATGAATATGTCTTATATACAGGGACTGAACATAGTCAAAAGTATGCCTTGCTTAAGTATCTGTGAAGTGACAAGCTATGTGCCGCTGTATGCCAGCATTTGTAAAGCGCACAGCTACCTCCGACGGAGGCGTTCCGGCCCGTCGGGAAGATTAAGCAAGCTATTTCCCAGAGTCACATGGTGCTGGGCTAACCTGCCGCCGGAGCCGGGGATTGAACCGTGAACCCTGTGGTCCAGAGTCAGGCCCCTGGCCACTGCGCCACACCTCTTCCACTTCCGCTGTATCCCCTCCACTGCATTCAGGTATGAGGCTGAAAGGTCCCGTTTTACCGCGCTGCGGTTTGTAAGGGCTGCAGATTTTAATCTTTTACTTTGTGCAGTTTTTAGCGCGTTTAGCGCGTTTTCGCGCGTTTGGCACTTGTTTTTGTTTTATTTGCTGTGCACTGGCTGGGCTCTCCCCCCCCTCACACCTGCATTTAATTTGAGGAATACTCACCACCGTTTTGGTGGGCCCGGGTTCTGTGGGTGGTCCGGGGATCGTCTTGTCATCGGCGACCAGCGCCATCTTGGATTGGGTCCAGGCTTTTTTTGGCGGGCGCCATCTTGGAGCGTCCAGGCGCTCCTCCCTCCACTTCGGCGCCTATTTAAGGCACTTTTAATCGGCGGTCAGCCTTGAAAGGTCCCGTTTTACCGCGCTGCGGTTTGTAAGGGCTGCAGATTTTAATCTTTTACTTTGTGCAGTTTTTAGCGCGTTTAGCGCGTTTTCGCGCGTTTGGCACTTGTTTTTGTTTTATTTGCTGTGCACTGGCTGGGCTCTCCCCCCCCTCACACCTGCATTTAATTTGAGGAATACTCACCACCGTTTTGGTGGGCCCGGGTTCTGTGGGTGGTCCGGGGATCGTCTTGTCATCGGCGACCAGCGCCATCTTGGATTGGGTCCAGGCTTTTTTTGGCGTGCGCCATCTTGGAGCGTCCAGGCGCTCCTCCCTCCATTTCGGCGCCTATTTAAAGTCGCTCTTACCCGCGCAGCGGGAACGCGCAGCTAGGACGCCGTCGCTTGCCGGAGTCTTGCCAGAGTCCTGCCCGTCTGCGCCCGTCAGCGTCCCGGAGGCGTCTTGGCGGCGGGCGGGGCTCTGTTCACCGAGAATGAGTAATCTGGGCCCTCATTTGGTGCGGTACTCTTCTAGGGAGC
This sequence comes from Triturus cristatus, assembly GCF_964204655.1. Taxonomy (NCBI): domain Eukaryota; kingdom Metazoa; phylum Chordata; class Amphibia; order Caudata; family Salamandridae; genus Triturus; species Triturus cristatus. Next base: position 877,616,733 of record NC_140583.1, read on the forward strand.
TGCGCTCCTTGAATCATAGGGAGAGCTGCTGTTGTACTGTCTTTCCGGGCCGCTATAGGGGTAAGTCGCGATGTCCGGGTTGTGGCTGGCATCCGACACGGGTTCTGTCATCAGCCCCGCCTATTGACATAGCTGGTGCAGAGTATGCCTGCATGCTGTTAAACACCAGATCAGCTCGCAGCCATGCGCAACACATTTTTGAGCTCCTCGAGACAGAGAAGCCACTCTGCCTAATGCTGACGGAGACTTGGTGGGGTGAAGCTTCTAATCCCGATGTGGCTATGGCCATTCCGCCGGATTTTGACATCTTCAGGAAGGACAGAGCAAAGGGCAGGGGTGGCGGGGTCGCATTGGTGGTAAAGAAGGGCACGCCCTGCACTATCTTGCCCACTGAGGACATCCACGGCTCGGAATCGTTGGCTTTTTCAATTGTGCTAGCGCCGCATCAATCAGTAAAGGGACTGTTAGTCTACCGCCCCCCTGGTCCGCTTGGGACGTTTTTTGCTGACCTTGATTCGGTGCTGGTGGGTCTAGCACTGAGAGCAGAACACTGCTTAGTGGCGGGGGACTTTAACATCCGGATGGATGATCCGTCGGACCCCGCCGCTATTAAGCTTTTGGAGGCTATGACTCCGCTGGGTCTCACCCCGCATTTGCAGGGCCCGACCCATGACAAGGGGCACACTCTAGACCAGGTCTTCTCGACCTCTCCTTTAGTGGTGAAAGAGATTCTCCCGGTCTTGTGGTCGGATCACTGGCTGGCCAAATTTGTAATCAGCGGCAACGTCAGGGCGCCTAACCCTGTCTCACAGCAGCGGGGACGAGCCTCTAGAGCATTTAGCAGGGTGACCCCTGAGATGCTGGCTCAGGCTGCGGCGACGCACCCTTGCCCTCTGTCTGGCGAGCTAGAGAGAGACCTGGAGTCCCTGCAAGAATGGCTGACGGAGAGGCTGAATGACCTGGCCCCAGTCCCGCCCCCCCGCCCGACATCTAAGCGGGTCGCGGCCCCTTGGTTTACCCCTGCTCTGTGGGCTACGCGGCAGCAGTGCAAGGTAGCCGAAAGGGCCTGGCGGGCACATTATGACAGCAAGGACAGGTCTGCCTACAAGGCTGTGGTTAAAGCTTACCACCGAGACATCCGCCTCGAAAAGAAAGCCTATCTTGCGGGGAGAATCGAAGCAGCTTCGAACTCCAGTAAGGAGATCTTTACCATCGTTCGAGAATTCATCTCCCCTCGGACTACTGCTTCGGAAGAGGGGCCCGTAGAATCTTGGGCGGCGGATCTTGCGTGTTTTTTTACAGGCAAGATCAAACTCATCCAGGACTCCTTTCTATCGAGTGAACCGGTTACATTGCCGATGCCCGAGGCGGGCTCGCCTCCCCCAGTTGCGCAGGGCGCCTTATTGGCTGAGTTTCCATCTCTGCCAGCCTCAGCTTCTCTAGCGCTTATGGGCAATTTAAAATCTGGGTCTCCGCTTGACCCCTGCCCTGCTAAGCTCCTGGGTAAACTGGCGGAGGTGGTTAATCCGCTGGCGCACCCTCTTCTCAACCTCTCGTTGAGTCTGGGAGAGGTGCCGCCAGTATGGAAGCAGGCAATGGTCATCCCGTTGCTTAAAAAGCCGGGACTTGACCCGAAAGCCCCAGCCAATTACAGGCCAATTTCGTTGCTGCCGGCTCTTGTAAAAATTCTGGAGAAGCACGTTCAGTCGGTGCTCTCCAATTTTCTGGAGTCCCATGAGATCTTACATGACTCCCAGTCGGGCTTCCGTTCACATCGCAGCACCGAGACCGCGCTCCTTGAGGTTTCTGAAACCATTAAAGGGGTGTTGGATACCGGGGGCAAAGTCATGCTGGTGTTGTTGGACTTGTCGGCGGCTTTCGACACCGTCCCCCATGAGGGCCTGCTCGCAAGACTCTTTGAGATTGGTCTGCGGGGGACGGTGCTCAAATGGTTTTCTTCCTTTTTGGCCGGTCGCCGGCAAACGATCTGGACATCATCTGACACCGCCGTAATGCCGCCTCTGGGAGTCGGGGTCCCTCAGGGCTCTATATTGAGCCCGACCCTTTTTAACATCTTTATGACCCCTTTGGCGGCGGTGGCGGAGTCATTTGGTGCCCGGATCGTGTCGTATGCCGACGACACCCAGCTCCTCTTCTCTTGCGAGAAAGGGGCTGACTTTGACGGGGAGAGTATCCAGAATTGCCTTGGGGCTGTGTTCGCATGGTTCCAACTGAACAGCCTCAAGTGCAATTCCGACAAATCGGAGGTACTCTTCTTCGGGTGCGATACGGAGCCTAGCTGGCAGGCCTGGTGGCCCATCGACATGTTCCCTCCGTCCGGCTCTTCTCCCATGGCTAAAAACTTGGGGGTTAAGATGGACAAGGGGCTGACGATGAAAGCCCAGATCTTGGGGGTAACCGGCACTTGCTTCGGCCTGTTAAAAATGCTGCGGAGGTTCTTGCCTCTCTTGTCCGAGGAGCACAGGAGGCTGACGGTGCAGGCTCTGATAGGCTCCAGGTTGGATTATGCCAACATTCTTTACCTGGGCCTGCCAGAGTATCTGCTACAAAGGCTTCAAGTTGCACAGAACGCGGCGGCCAGGGCCATTTTTGGACTAAGTAGACGGGCCAGCGCCTCTGGGTTGTTGGTGACGTTACACTGGCTACCCATCCGCAAACGGATTGCCTTTAAGGCGCTGACCTTGGCCTACAAAGCGCTCCATGCTGTGGGAGCTAAACATCTCCAAAAGAGACTGACCTTTTACCATCCGACTCGCTCGTTGAGGTCAGAATCTCTACTTTTGGCGGCTGTTCCGCGTGTGAAGAGGGCTCGCCTTGGGGGCCGCTCTTTCAGTCTGTTGGCCCCACAGATGTGGAATGGACTACCGCTCCCTTTGCGGGGGGCGTCTACTCTCCTTGATTTTAGAAGAGGTCTCAAAACCTGGCTGTTTTCCCAATAGGTCTGCCAGTAGTTTTGCTTTCTTTTTGTTTATCTTTTAACCTCTTTTAGCTGTGTTGTGTTATTCTGAAATCTGTTCCCCTTACCTAAAAGCGCCGGGACACTCTTTTTGAGTAACCGTTGCGCTATACAAAAGAATAAATAACATAACATAACATAACAGGCTCCCGATAGTTCCCAGCCTGGAAACTCCAACAAAAGAATGTCCTGATGGCCCCTTAACTTCAACCTTTGTTTTGGACCAGCTGGACTCTGATAAGCCCCCTCCCCGCGCGCATGTGCTGCTCAGAGCGAAAGCAGACTACGTGCAGGCGCTGTTGAATGTGTTTCAGGGTCTGGAAATTACACTGGGACAAGTTTAGCGTATTTCTCAGGGGATCAACCTTTTGGTAGGGTAGATGCAGCCGCCCTGTGAAAAGAGTGAGTAGGCAAAGTCTACCCGCGTGTACCCTCGACTCGTGCCCTGGTTACATTCATGTACAATACATAGGATAGTGGCATCGGCTTTGGATGAGTAAATCAATGCTGGGTGAAGGGTGATGTGATGTAATGGGGAACGTTAGTGTGTCAGGAGGCATTCAGTGGTCTACCGATGGTTAATGAGGATTGGTGCTGCATAAGTGGTTGATAACCTGTTTCCTGAAAAACTATACATTTATAATCATTTTAATGTTCACAGAGATTTCTAGAGGAAGTGGGAAACTGGTATGATTGCAGGGCCCCACTTGAGACTATTTCATATTTAAGAATCATTATTTGGGCAGTTTTACCTATTTACAGTTATTGGTTTGTTATGTGTGTTGGTTTATTAGAACAGATTGCTTTAGGAACAATGCACACGTGTTTTAACTCTGTTCAGAATCTAGGGAGCTGGGGACTTGAATGAGCAACATAGGATTAGGGAAGAAGTATTGACAGTGTCCCAAAGACCACCATTAGCCTTCGAGGGACTAAATGAGTGGAAAGTGATATTTTAGTGTTTGGCGAAGGAACGCTAGCAGTGAAATAAACCCATGAATATTAGTAGGGAAACAGTTACTTGATTATTATTATTTGGTTTTGGAGCATGCCTGTCTTAATGTTGTTGAGTCAGTGCATCAGATGACAGACAGTGTCATCATGGAGTTTACTCAGTTGGCTATCAGTGGACCAGCCTCTGTCCTGTCACGGGGAAAACATCTGGACCTTGCCTCCATTTTCAATGACTACAAGGCCAGAAGCTCTGTATATGGTACAGAGGTGAGGATAGATGCTCGTCAAATGGAAGAGTAAATATAGATTATTGGACTTGGAACACTTTTGCTGACCAGTGTAAGGTCAACATCATTGTCTGGAATCTTCCTTTGAGAAGTAATTGAATGAAGTGAAGGACTTAGGACTCGAGGGTGATTTTTGAATACTTGAGCAACTCATTTGTTTTCGAGAGACTCTGTTAGGAAAATGATGGAGGTAATTATTCAGAAACATAAACATATGTCCCGCTACATCAATGTAATACTGGTACTTACACCACCAGTGAAGAGACAACCTCACTATTGCCCTCAACATTTGCATCTTTATGTGTTCTGAGTAAGGGTAGTCACTGGATGGTGTCCACAAGGTGTGTGCCATGTTAAGAGAAGAAGGAAAGGGCACACACTGTTACAGGTGTCACTCAAGGAAATATATTGGCCGTCCCAAAGGAAGGCAACAACTGATGATGACCAAAGAGATCACACAGTTGGAGAATTTGTAGCTGCGCAGAAAAGTGCAGGTGTTCTCCTGGGGGTCCTCTCTGGTCTCACAGCATACACTTTCGTGAGAGCCATTGTTCCACTTGAGAAGAAATATCTGAGGATGGTCTGTTTGATTCTTGTAATGAAGACCTGGGCTGCCACACCTCCAGCTTGAGATGCCATCCATGGTTCCTGAGAGTACAAGTACTGCGGATCTGATAGGATCTGCCTGCCCACTTATGTACATGTGTCCTGGGTGTTGGTGGCCTTCTTGTAGCTGTTGGCATCTTTCACAGCTTAAAGACCAGACCAGTGGTCATACGCAGGTGAAATGTTATAAAAACAGCCTTTTTAGGAGGAGGTGTAACGCACTTTGAAGGTCGATTCTCTCAAGTAAGATTAAAAGCACTGGCCAACAGAACGACTGGCTTCTGCATTTCAGTCTGCAACTAATGGTAAATCACTGAAGCAAAGTGTTCAAACACTTACTGTTACAATTCCTATTCAAATCAAAACCCATTCCTAATACGCTACTGCCTGGGTTCAGCCCTTACCTCGGAAGGATGATAAAAGCATCCCTTTCCAGACACCACTCCTCTGAAATCTTGTATAGAATGATATCAGGAAAGTGACCCAGATGAAGGCACCAAAAAAGAAAAAAGTATTTAAAGACCAGCATGGGTAATGGCTACTAGTGGACTCCAGATTCTCACTCAGAACAATGCACAGAAAGATCAGCCAGGGAAAAGGTTTGAGAGATGGACCCAGCAGCATTTGAGTTTTTGTATGGAGTGAATATCAATGGGATATTTAGGGGGTTGCTGGTGGAGAATTTGAAAGGATGTCTATTCCATCAAGAATTTTGGTAGGGGTTCTCTTATGCAGCCTTTTGTAAATAGCTTCTTAGAAATTACTATAGAGTCCCTGAAATGTGTGTGATCCAGTGACGTACTTAGACGAATTTAGCTAGGGGTTAGTTAGCTTTAAGTGGTATCCCATGCAGAATTATTGAACTATAGAAATATTAATTTAAAAGTTGTCAAGGTATCTGTTCATGAGTAGTTTGTGGGCAGTATTGGAGGAGATAATGTCACACTAGCGTCTACTTTCGATGGAGGTCAGTGCAGAGCATCACATATCAGCTGGATCTGGACTGTGAAATACCGAAAATGTCAAAAGTACAAACAATGCAATCTTCCAATATTGTCTTGTATTTATGGAATCTAAAGTAGTTTCATACCTGCAGGGACACGTTCAGTTGAGAATGTTTATTAAATGTGAAAAAGATAGCATTAGTAATGGAACGATTTAAACTGTTTTTCAGAAATATAACACCAACGTCGGGGCACATGGCTCGCAGTTATCTCGTGGTCAGAAACAAAGGATTGCTATAGCTCGTGCAATTGTCAGAGATCCTAAAATCTTACTATTGGATGAAGCAACCTCTGCGCTAGACACTGAAAGTGAACAGGTAAGTGCTTTTACAACTGGACAACATGAAATCCTTTATGACATCTATCTCTTGCTGTCTGATAAATATTCCATCAACTTAAGTGCTATGAACTAGCAGATTGTCAGGAATAATACATTTTTCTAAGTGCACTCTACCTTGAGCAATAGGTAATGAGATTTTTTTTATAGCAGAATAAGATAAAAATGATTACTTAAACATTTTTAGTTTTTGAGATATGCAATTTCTGACACTGAAACATTGTAATATCGAGCTTCTTCCTAGTTCTGTCTTCTTTGTCAACTCTGCCTTTTAAACAACTTGCTCCGATTCTTCACCTGAAAGCTGTCTCACTATACTGACATCCTTTAAACTACCTTTACTACAGACTATGGACCTGATTTAGATCTTGGAGGAAGGGTTACTCCATCACAACGGTGAAGGATATCTTCTCCTCCTCTAAAATATAAAACCCATTGTATCCTATGGGATTTACATTTCAGCAGACGGGATATCCATCACCATTGTGACGAAGTAACCCATCTGCCGAGATCTAAATCCAGTCCTAGGTTACTCCTTCTTTCAATACCTTTAATTTAGCAATTGAATCAGAACAACAAAGAGCCTGACCATTGAAATAGCTATACACCAGTCAATCGATCCAGCATGAAGCACACACAGGGTTATTATATGGAATAAAGGGACAACAAAGCAATCTCTAAATCATCTTAAAATATCTCAGACAACCTATCTGCTGCAATCACACGCATACCTCCTGCAAACCATTCTGTAGGGAATCAACAAAAGAAGAATCAAACAACAAACAGACTGAGCTATCCCATTACCTAGCTAGCAGCAACCTTTTTCAAGAATTCTAAGAAGCGTTTTTAAATGATTGCCCTGAAGAAGGTCCTGGACGCTCTCTTTGCTGATGTTTATTAAAGACCAACAATGAATGATACCAAAACAGGTATGATTTTCTTGCCACCAGAATCTGGAACTTGGAATGAAATAATATGAGCTAAATATTTCCAAGAGTTCCAAATTTAAAGATTGGCACAATCTTGATTCAAAAGGCAATTCAAGTTCCTGTAAGAAATTAACTATTACAGTGATACCAGTAGCACTATAATGATGCTGGGTATTAATAGAAATGTCAAAGGTTTTCAGGAAGTCTTTAACATGCTTAAAAGCTCCAAACTGACCTTTTCTATTTAAGTAAGTCCAAGGCTAGCAGTGTTCCACACAACCTATGACATTAGTAATCCTAATAGCAACACTTCAATCAACAAACAAGCAATTCACCCATTTTCTGGGCACCAGGTAAGAGTGAAAATACTCCATAAATTCAGGCCTGCGAACAACAGTTAACTCAAGGGGCATCGGACTAGCTGTCATTCTCTGGATATCATGCAGGCTAATTAGTCGGATCGCCACATTAGCCAGATCAAATCAGGGCTTACAGATAGTAGTACCCATCTACCAGGTTCACAATCCCAACCTAAAACTGAGTCTCATCAGCTCCAATTCTGCTCAGAAATACTCATCCGAATTTCAAGACCGTATAAGTGCAGATAATAAGATTCAATTGAAACTCATTTTGTTGATTGTTCTGACCCGATCAGCAATGAGTTACTGTACCAAAACTACAAAATGCTATATTGGAATATGAACATTTAAAAACGTGATGGAATAGCCCTTATTCCTGCCACAGAGCTGACCTGTACAGTGATACCCAATATATTGCCACTCTTTTGAATGTGCAGTGTCCTGCTAAAACATTAAACCAATCAGTTCCTCCAGCAAGCAATGTCATTTTGTTCGACACATTCCTCTAACTATACTTGCAATCTGCAGCACAACCATTTCAGATAATGGTGAGACTTTAAAATGTGGGTAGAAAATCGCAATACCACAAATGCTGTAGATATACTGTAAATATGTTAGTTGAGTCAAAATATGAATGGCTCAACCTAAGTAGTTTTCTCACAATGTCAACCATGATAATGATACAATCTCAGAGCCTTCTTGACCATTCTTTAGCATTGTTTCGACTCACATACACAATGTAGAGATGTCGCACCCTGAGAAAATCAAACACAAATCACTTTCAAGTTAGACTCTTCAAAAATATAGATTCAGAAAATATTAATGAGATGTACAATGTGGTTTGAAAGAACCCATCCAACCTAGAAATATTTTACAACACACACTTTTTTTTTGTATGGGCACCTCTGAGTGAAACAATATCCTTGCCACTTGTGGAGTCCCCAGGGTTCCATACTGTCTCCTTTAATCTTCAACCTTTACATAGAGCTGCTTTGTGCCATACTCATAGATAATAGCACCAACATTTACCAATATGCTGATTATACACAATTTCCTTTGAAAGTCTCCTCTATTTTAGACACCCAACTCCTCAAACACTGCTTGCATAACTGCCAGGGTTCCCAGGTCCATATGTTGCTCTAGTCTGGGTTTGTTTCTTTAATTCGGGGTCTTTGAGCCCTGTGTTATGATGGCATAAACAAGACTACAAGTACTAGAATTCAAAGAAAAAAACCTGGAATGGAGAAGAACATCACACATGGACCTGGGAAACTTGGCAGGGCTGTGCTTTCCCAACATCCAGACTTGGATGTCCTGAGCCTACATGAAGCTCAAGCCAACCAAGACAGAATTCATGTTATTTGTCAAGAACAACAAACACAATACAACACAAACCTTGCTCAATGATATAAACCTTAACGGCTTCAAACCCCAACTCTCATCAAATGCCTAGTTACTTAGAATCACTCTGGATACCAACATCACCCTCATGAAACACATTGGCAAAAAAAAAACAAAGATGACCTGGTACCAGCTTTCTGTTCTAAAGAAAGTCAAACTGTTTCTTCTAGAACATTTCTTCTCATCAGTGTTCAAGGTCTCAGACTCTCACATGTGGATGGTGATCATGCCCTACTCAATTGTCTCTCAAACTCCACACTGGCACTCATTTGGGACATCCTACTCACTGCAGCATGTTTCATCCAGGTCTTCTGGAAATATGATCATGCCCTTCCTGAATGGTCCCTCATTGGCTCCCCTTGCTTGCCTTCAAAACCAGCTGCATTATTTACAATGCCATCACAATCAATACCCCCACTTATCTTGCAGACAAGATCAACATCTCTATTGGTGTTCTACCCACCCACAGCCAGGACACCATTAGACTACAGACTAAGAAGTGTAAAAATGAAAATACAGCCCTTTTTCATCTATGTACACATGATCTGGAACAACACCCCTGTATCCATCAGGAATGCCTCAACATTGTTTCAATTTTGGAAAGAGTTGAAGACTCAACTCCTTAATGAACACTACTTCACACTGCATCGCCTCTCCGCAACCACAACATGCTGAGTTTGGTGTGATGAATGTAGGACTTGAAAATTATATCTCATTTCTGAGGCAAAGACTTAGAAGGAGTTCTTTATAACACTATTGAATACCTAACCCTGTGGTATCTGTATATACAAGACGCGGTAAATGCCCTTGTGTTTTGCAGGACACAAAAACAAAGCATAACTAGCAATGGGGCTACAAGGTATCCCCTCTTTAAGCCACTGGTAGATTTTAAATCTTTGGGAAAAGTGTCTTAGTTACCTATTTGTACCTGCACCTATGTGTCAGACTAAAGCAATTTAATCATGTTTGAAAGATTGTTGTGTAATCCCCAATCATGGACAATGATTCAATTACTAAATGGCATTAAGAAGTTAAAAACTTTGGCCAAAGTTCTATATGTTAGTTAATGATATCATTTTAGAGCTTGGTAGACACAGATGCCCTGGAGCTGTTTGTGGTCCAAAGTATAAACATTTTATGTGTCAATGGATAAATCCTGTTAGCTTGTTCCTGGAAAGTAACATTAAAGCTATCAAATATTTATGTTTGCCAAACAACCATCAAAATAGAGTACAGATTTCACTTATTTCAGTCCATGAGTTTTTTGGCACTCTTATATACTGTTATTTACTCTCAATATAAGCATGCATTTTTAAGAGTGCAATCTGAATGTCCCAAAACTTAAACTTTGTTACAAAATTTGGTTTATTGGAAATATAAAATATTGAAAAAAACAGAAGTATACAAATGGGAGCTCTGTCATGAGCTACAACTCGCAATAAGAGGTATATTTATTGGCTTTGCTTAAAAGAGAATATATTGAAATGGATGTTTTGTACCTCCATTCAGAGACATCCAACCATTAGGACCAATAGAAAAACAAGAGGTACCATAGAATGATTTGTTGAACTATGCAATTATATGGTGGCTCCTCTCTCAAAAAATGAACAACCCTTATGTTTTACATCTGTACCTGATTAAAAGATTTAGGGCTTCATTTGAGTGTCCCGCTAATTTAGGAGTTAAATACCACACACTGTAAATAACAGATATTTTTGGATTCTTCATTTATCTGATGCACCATTATCCAAAATCTGATTTTTGCACATCTGAAAGAGGAATATCCCCATTCCTAATTGCACAACTCAGAATCTGCTTTATTTTCCCACACAAATTTTGGCAGGTTTTACTTGGGGAAGTTAGACCAGGAAAAAGAGTATCTAAATTCACTTGAGAAATATGTACAACACTGAGAATGCTTTGTTTTGTCTGCAAATGTATGAACAAGAAAATCAAATGAGAGAGGTTAAAAGTGCAAGCAATAGTGTTATTTGTAGAGAGCAGCAAAGAGTTGAAGAAGCAGGGTTGAGAATGAATCCACCAGACATGGGCGAGGAGGCGGGCGCATCTCACATGCTCCCTAGCTGAGCACCACAGCCCCTCCCCCCTGCCTGCTCACTGGTCAGGATGCCGAGCTGCACAGGTGAAGTTTTTTTGGCAGTACGCATGGCCGACCGCTTGCTGTCTCCAACTCAGAGGTCCACTCCCCTGGTTCCATGGACTTTGGGGTTTGTTTTGGAGTGGAGAGGTCGCGAGTCTGGAGACTCCGGATCTGGGTTCACGTGTTGCTGCTCAGGGTAATCTCCGGGTCTCACAGGCACTTTGGAGTGTGCCGTAGGTGTGTTTAGAGGCGGTTTTGCATTAGAAGGAGTCTGCCTTCTACATCCACTGCTGTGGGTAAGCCTCCACAAGACGGAGGAAAAAGGAATTCAAAGAAGGAAAGGAAAAAGGGAGAAGAGAAGGAGCAAAAAAAAGGAGTAAAGGAGTGAGGGGGAGGGGAAAAGAAGAAAGAGAGATGAGTTTGGAGAGGATAATGGAATGAAAAACGGGGCTGCACCTGTCTGCCTCTCCTTGTGAAATGACAAGGCTTGTCATTTCACAAGGAGTGGCAGACAGGTGCAGTTCTCTCCACGAAGTGAGCATGATTAATTACCGCAGCTGACCTTGGCAGCCCCTTTTCATTCCATTATCCTCTCCAAACTAGGTAACCAAAAGACGGATTGTCGTTATTTCCTTTGGGGCCAATTTAGAGTTCAGCCAAGTACCATGGAAATTCTGGAGCCTTCCTGACTGTCAGTACTCTCCCCACTATAGGTGCCCGGCTTCTTCCTTTTTCCCTCCCACACGTTGCCCACCAAATTTTCTGACAGTCATCCCCAGGTGCCCCTTTATTGCTAGGTCCTGATGAGACCCCACATTGTTAAGTGGATCGAAACGTCGTCGACTAAGTGAAGCGAACCATTGTCAGCCACTATTACTGTTAGTAGGCTGCAAGCACATATTATGTATTGATTTAATAGTCGCCCTTGTACATCTTTGATGAAACACTGTTTTTATGTCACAAAAAGTTACAACCTTGAAATATAGGTTTCACAATCACTTGGGACACCATGTACTGGATTTAAAATAATGTGATTACATTATATAAAACAACGTATTTTAGTACAAAATTCGTGTTACATGCCTCTTCTCTTTCAGACATCTCTTTTACTTTGATTATTGTGATTGTGCTATTATACACTAAGTATCATTTGTTGATTGTCCACAGGAACCGTTTTTGTCTGTAAAACTGTAAAGTACCCTGGTTCCATGTGAGTAGGGTGTCCCTTGTTTTTTCATACATGGTCAATGGCATCAAGCACCCAGTTTCTAATTCAGGCCATAGATTATTTTTCAATGAATCATATCAAAGCCTTAGTCATGATGGTCGATGCCGAAAAGGCATTTGGTCTGATGAATTGGGATGCCCTACTCTATTGTCTTCAGAGGTTTGGTTTTCCCTCCCAGTGTTTTTCGATGCTATCTAATTTATATAATGGCGCTCAAGCCAAGGTGTTGGTAAATTCCAAGATGGCTGGGTCAGTTGTGATTAAAAGAGGCACTCGTCAAGGGTGTCCCCTTTCACCCAAATTTATATAATGGCGCTCAAGCCAAGGTGTTGGTAAATTCCAAGATGGCAGGGTCAGTTATGATTAAAAGAGGCACTCGTCAAGGGTGTCCCCTTTCACCCATTCTGTTTACTTTTTTTATTGAACCTGCGGCAATTCAACTTCATAACGATTTTAACATCAGGGCACCCACTGAAGGCATGGAGAGGCTTAAATAATTCGCGGATGACTTGATATTATATCTTCAGTCCAAAGAGGATAATATAAAACGAACTATACAGTTGATAAGGGATTTTACTAAGATTGGAGGATACAAGATAAATCAAAGTAAAACTGAATTGTTGCTTTTTAACGTGACAGTAGAAGACCTTCCGTCTTCTTTACAGCCACAAGTGAAGATAGCCTCTCAAATTAGATATCTCGGTATTTTGGTCACAAATAATTTTTCTAGTCTCTTCCATCTGGATTATGAAAAATGCTGGGTAAAATTAAGATATTATTAGACAGATAGTCTAGGTTCCCCTTGACCATCATAGGTCGTATTTCCATGATCAAAATGTCTTTTCTCCCTCTCTTAATATTCTTATTTTCTAATGCACCAATAAAAATTCCAAATAGCTTTTTTAGGAGTTTTATTTGGAATAAAAAGACGGCCAGGGTGAAGTTGGAGGTGCTACAATTGGAGAAAGAAGAAGGAGGGTACCCATGTTGCAGTCATACCTAAAATTAGAAGGGTAAGAAGCGGAGGCAGATCATTTTCCTACAATGATGGCACTCTGGAACACAATTCCTCTACACCTCTGTGCTGAATCCCATTATCTTCCCTTCCAGAAACTTCTCAAGACCTGGCACTCCCCTTTATAAATTGAATCTGCATCCTCTGTCTATCCGCTAGCGCTGGGATGCCCTAGGTTAGTTGTGTTCTTTACAAATGTTGAGTAATAATAATAATAATAATAATGTCCCAATATGCGTATTTACTACCAGACAGCTTTATTTGATGTTCTCTTTCGGTGTTCAAATAGAAGTGGGGGATTAGATAATTTTTTCTTCACAAAGATGATTCAGGAATCAGATATAAGTGTGCCATTGTTTTTTAAAATAGCCAAGTTTGCAGAAACTAGTTATACGTTTTTGGGTGATACATACAGTCAGATGGACGCCCTGGGTAAAGAATATAAGTCCTCTTTTGATGGATTTTCATGAAAGTTAGCGGAGGGCAGCTACTTGGGCCTCTCCCTGACAGCTTGTGAAATCAGATTTTGGAATTCTGTAGGTTTCAAAATTATTGGTGACTTTTTAGGTCAAGAGAAATCTATCTCATGGGGAGGCCCTCAGAGTGCGCAACACTTTTCTAGGTTTAATAAGCTAAAGCATTTCTTGCAGGTTTACTACAAAAATCAGACACAAGAGCTTCAATCCATTAGCAGTATTCTCAATATGGGCAAATTGCAAGGAATTGGAAATTGGTATTGAACATTAAGGGAGTTTTCTGGCAAGTTAAATCTAGAAAACTTTTTTCAAGGGTGCTAAAAAAACCCGCAATTTTTGCTATCAGTGAGCAAGTGGAAAATAATTACAGAGTTAGGCTATAAATCTTTAAGGACAGCCAACTATAAAAGAATGGCATTTCTGTCAAGATGGCGGGCATATTATACTCCGGAAATTCTCCACCATATGTTTCCAGCAGTCTCCAATAACTGCTTTCAGTGTCAGCAATTAGGTGAAGAAGGATGGCTCCATACGTTCTTTATATGCCCACACCTTACCAATTTCTGGCGGCAGGTGTTCAGGATATAAATCTCAGGCCATAGGCTGTACAGTTTTACCACATCCTAATTTGGCTTTATTTGGTGTCTCCAAAAGGAGTCAACAATTAACAAAGGGTCAACAATATTTTATTTTTGTAGCATTGTTGATTGCATGCTCCTTGATCCTTCAGAATTCGCTAACTAGTAAGGCTCCTACAAAGATGCCCTGGATGGACAAAATGACTTGTACCATGAAGTCTGAAGAGGCAATGCAAAGCGAGTAGGGGGACTCAAAAGATACAACGCCACTTGGCAATTTTGGAAGCAGGGCGCTGAGGTAACAATCAACTGGTGATCCATTGCTAGATGAATTGAGGGTTCTTTTTCAAAGTTTTAATATATGAAAACACTGGTACATCTATATCTACTTCTAATCTGGCAATTTCTTGAACTGAAGTTGCAGTGCATCCAAAGATATATTATTTGCTAGAAGCACTAACGTACTTTATTCTGAATCAGGGTAATTATATTTGATCATATTATTCTTAGCACCTTAGCACTTATTTTCCTTTAATGAATTGATAAATGGACAAGATGATAAATGTGTATGTCAATTTAATATCACTCCTGCACTTGCTCTTTACAAATGCTAGATCAGGATTGACTACCTGGATTAGAGCAGAGGCAGTGGTGAAGTGGATAAGTAGGTTTTAAAGGTAGTTTCATTATATCGGTCTGCATTTCTCCAGTTATTCTAAGTAATGAAACAATATATGGTAGAAATGAGCACTTACAATGTATATAATGAATGGAATTATTATAGATGTTTTACTGTGCATGTTAGATGATTTGTTCTGATCGATGTGTGATGCTATTTCCTTCATGGTTTATCTTAATTGTACTATTTAGCATTCATTTATCTGCTATGTTTGCTCAAAAGACTGCAGTGATGACACAATGCAAACATGTAGGTTGTCCTCTGTAGCTTTTTAAATAAAAAAAAAGACTACACTTTACTTTGTGAATTACCAAAACAATCAAAAGAGTAGGAAACTATAATAAGGTTATATTGAGGTAATCTTTTAACGTACCAAAAAACAGGACAAATGAACTTGCAAAATGTTTTTCTCTTTTTGACATAGGAAAGACGCTAAACAGTATATACCCCAGGGCGACTTTACTTTCTGTAATATGATCCCAGGTATTAAAAGGTTTGAGTTTGAAAGGCTCACTCAAAGTTTCATCTTCTGATGAAAAAGGCATGTTTTTTAGAAGCATTGCAGGGGTACTTGGGCTCTATGGTAAGCATGTAAATGCTCCTCTGTCCTTCATCTGAATAGTGGAAGAGAGTCATTATTGGGGTGAAGTGGGCCCCTCACATTCTTTAACCCAGGTGCCACTGCATCTGCTGCGCTACCCTCAGCTACCCCCTGATAGTGTTTGTAGACCTGAGAACGCCAATCAAGGCATTGGAGGAGAGGAGGGGAACTGAGAGCAACAGCTATGGAATTGAAACATGTTAATGAAAAGAATCACGAATCATGTAGCTAGAAGAAAAGAAATATTGAGTAAGCAACAAACTAAAGTTACACCCAGTAATAAAGTGAAAACACAATAAAAGAAAAATCCCACATCAGTTTAGAAAAATAGATTTAATTTTATTAAAATAATTGACACCAAAACAACAAAAATCCAAAGATTTTAATAAAAACCAGCACCTAAAAGATCAAAGTGTCAATTATGACTATCTAGTTGCGCAAGTCAGAGTCAAAGTCAAAACATATGGCCAACCGCTAGGAAGCATGGGCCGGATATAAGACGTGGATGGGGCCTGGTCAGCTCTCATCTTTGGACTTAGAAGAAGTTTTGAAGAAAAAGTGCCGAGAGGTTCAGCGGGGCAAGGCTGAAGTTGGTGTCAGAGTAGGGAGCCTCGTCATAAGGAAGGCACTGGTCGATGTAGCAGTGAAAATCTTTACGTTCGGATTTAGTGACTTGGATGGAAGTTGAAAATCTCCAGGGGGACTAGGCAGGAGGCTGTAGCTGACAAGAGTTCCAGGAGGTCAATACCCCCTTTGGTGAAGGACCGCTGAACAGGATTTGCTGCTGACAAGAAGATCATAGTTGGCGGGACCGCAAAGTCAGGCCAACCAGAGAAGCACCTCGGTTGGATCGACAAGCAGGTTTGTCCCGGTGTTCCTTCGATTCTCAGAGCAGTTTTCAGCCAACATTTGTCTATGTCCCCAGTGTAAGATTTTGGCTATCTGGGCTCCTTTAGAACCACCACCAAGGGTGCAGGACCAGAGGAGCACCACTTGGGGTTGGGACTCACTCAGGCTGGGTCCAGGTGCAGGTTCAAGATGGTAGGTGCCACTTATGTCCCTGGTGCTCTGAACAGGAGGCCAGCAATCCAGCCCATGCAGTCACTCTGGTAATCATGGGTTCAGGTGATGAAACAAGGCTCAAGTAGCAGGGCAGGCCTCTGTGGGTTCAAGGCAGGCTCCAGACAACAAAACAGCCCTTTCAGTTGCAACAAAGCAGTCTAGTAGAGTAAACAGCAGGGCACAGCAGCAGACAGTCCTCTGAGAGTCCTTCTGCTGGTCCAGAAAATGAACTGAAGCGTGGCACTGAGGGTCCCGTTTTTATATTTAGTGCTTTTTTTGAAGTATGATAAGTTTCTAGAGGTTTCCCTTTGAAGGCCTTGGAATTCTCTAACTCCCCTGCCTTGGCTTCAATCTGGCTGCAGGGACAATATAGTGGTGAAAAGCCGTTTGGGTTGAAGGCAGTTTGCAGCCTATATAATTGCAAGCAGGGCTGTGCCTAGCTCCGCCCCCCCCCCCATCCTTCCAGAAGATGACCCATTCAAGCACACCTAATCCCTCGATTGTGTGACTGTCTGGGAGGAGTTCACAAAGTCTAATTACCAGTTACTCCCGGTCAGTTGACTTAGGACAGGCTGCAGGCACCAAATGGGAAAGGGCAGGAAAATGCCAAGTTTCTAAAAGTGCCATTTTTCAAAATTGTAATTTAAAATCCAACATTACCATTAAAGAGGATTTAAAATTACAATTTTATTGATACCAAACATGAAATGGGCATCTGTTCCTAATAAAAATGTAGCACTTATTAAATGTAATAGGTACCCCAATGCTATCCTGTGGGACAGGTAGGCCTCACAGTAGTGAAGAACAAATGTAGGAGTTTTTTACT
The DNA here is from genome assembly GCF_964204655.1 of Triturus cristatus. Taxonomy (NCBI): domain Eukaryota; kingdom Metazoa; phylum Chordata; class Amphibia; order Caudata; family Salamandridae; genus Triturus; species Triturus cristatus. The sequence continues at coordinate 877,634,153 of NC_140583.1, forward strand.
TCCAGGACATGAAAAACATAAAGGTACATGTCCAATTGCAATGTACCCTGCCCTATGGGCTACATGGGGCCTTTCTTAGGGGTGATATATACAATAAAAGAGGCTTGCCAGGGAGTTAATAATGCCAAGTCGAATTGGCAGTTGAAATCTTCATTAAGGCTGCAATGCCAGGCCTTGGACATATTTAAGGGACTACTTAAATAGGTGGCACTAGTAGCATTTAATTTACAGGACCTAGGTTTATGGGATACCACTGTACAAGGGACTTAAGTAAATTAATGATACCCATCAGATCTAAGCCAATGTTACCATGTTTTAGGAAGTAAGCACAGGTAATTTAGCACTGGTTAGTAGTGGTAAAGTGTGCAGAATTCTAGGGGCACACAAACTAATTCAGCAAAATTAGGAAGGGAGAGGCAAAAGGTTTGGGGTTGACCCTGCTAAGAGGGCCAGGTCCAACACTACCTTATTAACTCAACTAAACACAATCTTGTTAAGTCACACCACAATTCATTGAGAAACTGTGCTCAACCTTGGTGGTCAAGGTACACTAGAAGACTTTTTCTAGGGGTATGCATATGTTCAAGTTGTACCAAACCACATTAAACTCAAGTAAATAACATAGTTAATGTATTAGGGTGAACAGGGGAGTGCAACATGGCTGTGTATTAGCACCGACCCTGTTCACACCATACATCAATGGGATGATAGATACCTTGGCTGATTGCAATGGAGACCCTCCCACGATTGCAGGACAGAAGGATTTATCACTGTTATTTTCTGGTGACACCCTATTAATTTCAAAATCCCCCATGGGGCTACAAAATGTGCTTAATCATTTTTTATTCTCGAGTAATCAATTTGGGTTAGAAGTAAATGTTGCTAAAATGAAATGGATGACTTTTAACCCTCACAGGTCATTTAGAGGCAAGGCAATATATACATGGAGCAAGTGAAACAATTTGATTATTTGGGGTTCAGGTTAACAAATACACTACAATGGACACCACAAATAGCAAACATGTAAGTTGTGCAATATCCCCAAAAATTGAAGTCTCTAATTTCATGCCAGTATTACCAGCAATTGAAATCTACCGGGCAAAAGGCATTGCAGCACTGTATGGCGCTGAATTATGGGTTTTGAATAATATAGGGGGCATCGAAAGAACAGAAAGTACTTTCACAAGATCTGTGCTCGCACTTCCTCAAAATGTGCCCCCAACCCCCATTTGATTGGATCTTGGCCTGAAAAATATAGTAGATGTGGCTGCATTTCAGCCTTTAACTTTTTGGATTAGAATATGGATCAATGATACACCACTCTTACTGCATGTATCATTTCTTGAGATAATTGCACTCAATCCCAAAGGAACTCTACCTTGGTTTAAATGTGTTAGAAAGTGGCTATTTAGAGTAGGGATGTCAGAATTATGGACCAATCCTGGGACCATTCCAAAATAATCTCTAATTAGTGTAAAGAAGAGATACCGGGACCACATAAACGATCAATGGTTATGCTGTCCTACTGTCAGAGAGTTAACTGGCAGATTTGGGGATTTCAAGGATAAAATGATTTATGAGGACTTTTTTAACTGAATTGAACCACCTGAGGATAAATCCTTGCATCTAAAATTCAGATATGGGATTCGAACACTGAATAAGTTCCGTAGTAGATGGACGGGCAGTAAAACCTCCTCAATTTGTCCTTCATGTTTGGTTAATTCTAAAACATTGAATATTTTTTTGGTTTTTTTGCCCCGAATATACTGCTATTGGGAAAATATGGCTGATTCCTCTCCGTCGCATCTTATCCTTAAGACTTCTGACGGGTGCTGTTAGAATTTTCGAGAGCGGATTGGCTAGTGTTTGCCCTGTCTAGGTATTTGTTGTATGCTTGGTGGCTAAGGTGCAAAAACAGGGAATAAATTGTAGGGTTATGAATATGATTACCCTGCTTGATGGACTATAATATTGTTTTTTCTTCTTAGGTGTATAAGAAATTTGTGGTGTTCAGAGGATTCACATTTCCAATTGATTGCAGCTATATTTGAATGTATATGCACTTTACGTATTTATAGTGATAACAACGAGGGTATATTTGTAATTGCCTGCTCCTGCTATCTGTGGTGATTGTAACGCACTCAATGGATAATTTCTGTTACCTGAAATTGCGATTAATTTATAAAAAGACACATGCCATATAAGGCATATTTAACATATATCTAAGCATATGTTACATTTCTTAGTCCAAAAGGGGTTGGTCAGAAGCAGGACCCCCGTTCAAATACTAGCACATATGCACTTTAAGGACCACTTGTTGGTTGCTGTCTGTAGTCTGAAGTAAAATGTAGGTTTTTCGTTTTCTGTTAGGGATTTTAAAGTTTTTTACGATGTGCTTTTATGGTTTTTACTTAAAAGACAAATAAAGAATACTACTACTATTACATAATAAATTCTCAAACCAATTTAGATGTTTTTTTTAAATGTAATAAGCAAAATGAGAAAAAAAGGTTAAAACAGATTGCAGTAACTGGAAATAATGATAGGACATCCCCATTGAATATTGGAGCTATTCACGTAAACATCAGCCTGTAAGTATTATCAAAAAAGTCGACTTGGAGCAACTTTTGCATCAAGAACCAAAACAAGAAATATTAGCAGAAATCTGAAATCAGTAGCAGAGTCAGTTACAATCCATGCTGGTACACTCCAATGCTTTCAATGCTCCTGGTGCTCCTTTAGGGCATTCCAATTACTGCTCTAAAGGTGAGACAGACTTCTCTATCCCCGCTTCCTGTCAAAACCATGACTTCCAATGCCTTAAGGTTGCTGCAAAAGTCATTTCCGGTCCCTCCTACAGCTCCTAAGTCCCTAGAAATGACTTCTAGAACCATAAAACAGAAGTGCCCCGGGTGCGCAGCGGGGATTTGTGCCCACTTTCCAGGCCCCCAGGGCACTTTAGCATTAAAGAAGGGGCCGCAGATGCTTGTGCGCTCACTTCTGTAATACCAAAAGCACTGTTGCGCATACAGCGCCAGCGTGTCCTCAAGAGTGCGTTCCCTCATTTGCATGGGGGCGTACCCCCATGCAAATGAGGGAAACCCTTTACCTTTGCACCTGTGCTTTATTACAGATAAAGACGCAGAGGTAAAGAAGCTCTCAGGAGATGCACTGACGGTGCAGGCGCACCATCAGTGCGCCCCCTGATTGCAGCCCCCTGGCAGGGGAAAGGGGGTCCCATGGACCCCCAGACATCGTCTTGTAGGCGGATGCCGTCATTCACAACACCCGCCTGCAAGGGGATCTCAAATCCTCTTTAAAAGTGCAGGTGGATTGCCGTCGGCACTGTGAAAACACGGAGCAGCTTTAAAGCAGCCGGTTCATTTTTCACCTGAATGTGATGCCCTGAGGGCAGCACATTCACCCTTACATGGAGCATTTTTCTTGATTACGCAGTGCGCACATTTTAAAGTAGGCCTGGGCTAAATTTCCGTTCCGCTCGCGGAAATTGCGATAATTTGACATTTTCGCGTTCCGTGGAGAGCGCGAAAATGTCAAAATTTCCGCATTCCACAGCTTAGCGGTAAATTGTTTCTTGCTCGCGCTGTAAAATAATACATTCTCGCACACGTGAGATCGCCTTACCTGAATCCCCGCGTTCGCCGACAAGTTTTCCCGATCCGGTCGCGTTCTCTACGAGATGTTGAATTGTTGGTAGCCATTTGCGCTGTCTCGCGACAGTTCGCGCCCGCAGTAATGTCATTGGTCGCGCGATCACGTCTTTCTTCTCTCAATCATGCACCGCGAGAAGAGTGAAAACAAGATGGCCGCGCCTCGAGCAACCGCATGGGTAAGTTGGCGAGCCGCGACCACGCAGAAAATACCGCGAACGGGCGGGAAAAAAACTTCTGCATCTTCGCGATATTTCCGCGTGTATGCGGAGATTTTTAACATTTTCACGATAATTTGCGAAAGTCACTTTCGCAAATTCCGCCCACCCCTATTTTAAAGGGAGAACCTGGCGCAATCAAGGAAAATGCACTGTATGTGGAATACGGTCCCTAGTGTCTGACTATCTCCAGCGAGGGCACTCACATGGAAGGCCATTTCCCTCTGGGCAGCTAGTTCTCCCACACAGAATGCAACCCTTCTTCAGCCTTTTCTGTCCCTGATGCGCATGAAAGAATCTAGAAATCTGATCCTCGACCAGCACTTGCAGTCCCTAGACTGAAGTGCAGAGCAGGAGACCCCAGAGCTTTCTTTAAGGCAAGTCAGTCATGATTCTTCCTTCCTCTGTGTATCCCTGTGACATTTTAATGTCAAAAGCCAGACCTCTGCTTAGTCCTGTGTGAGGACATCTGTTCCTGTCCCCTCCCAAATGGTCCATGCCAGCTCACTATTCCCTGATTGTGCCAAAACGGTACTTCAGACCTCATCACACCTCTTCGGCCATTTTATTTCAATCCTACTGGTAATGACCACTTCGGGTTTATTGCTATCTTTCAATAACATATATATATAATTCTGTTATTTCAGAACCATGCGTCTAATTGAACAGTACAAACGCCCATGTTACCAATGAGGATTTATTTTCCCTGATATGTGTTTTTCTGATTTTCAGACAGTCCAAGCCGCCCTGGATAAAGCAAGACAAGGAAGAACCTGTATTGTCATCGCACATCGTTTGTCAACTATTCAGAATTCCGACATTATAGCTGTCATGTCGCAAGGACTCGTGATTGAGCAGGGAAACCACGAGGAACTTATGGCTTTGAAAGGAGCGTACTACAAACTTGTCACAACCGGAGCGCCTATCAGCTAATTTATTATAAGCTCTTCAAATAAAAGTGTTTTTTTCCAACATACAACTAGGAATATGGAATAAGATGGTTAGTTGGAGCCAGTCTCTTTTAATGTATGGAAGTTCAGTATTGTTATTCTGATAGACACTTTAAAAAGAGAGAGAGGCTCTTCAGGCACTGGTGCACCATCTAAGCACTAGTGCCCACCACAGAGCAGTGCTTAATTTGTAAAATAATAAGTGCCAGGGCCCTGACCAGGAAGCCACTTCAGCTTGCACCACCCATTGCTCTTCATCGCTGTCTGTGAGGGTACCAGAACCACTATTAACCATCTCTCTCGCCTGCAAGTAGACAGTTCAGATTATCCCAGGTCCCGAAAGCTAAAGGAATGGCTGGGGAGGCAGATATTAGTATTTTTTTAATTTATTTTGTATTCATAAACCGTTGTTCTGCTCATATCTAAATTAGATGAGCAGTGCCACCACGTGGCAGAGTGTCATAAGTGTGGGAGTGACAATTTAGTGCTGAGCACCAGAAACCACAGGCTCAAATTAAGCGCTGCAGAGGCTTTCACAATAGACCACCGTAAGACAGAGCTCTGAATACACATTCAACCCTGCCTGAATATGCAACTAACCAGCTAAAGGTACCCAATGTCAGATGCCTCCATTAGTTACCTATCACATGTATACCTGTACCAGCCAGTCGACTGAATGAAAATATTCCATTGTTGCACATCTCCAGCCTCAACCTGTAACACCACAACTTACTCAGGCCTCATGTAGTTACGGATAAAGCTGGCATCGGTAACATCAGGTGCAGAAAGACTGGCACTTTAATGAGGGCCACATGTAATGGCAGACTTATTCTGAGGCATTCACTTAACATAGGCACATTCCTTAACCAGATGAGGTCACACCACATCTACATAAACCTACTCTGGCTCCGGGCTTATAGAAATCTTGAAAGTGCTTGAAAAGACAACACCGTATTGAATAAACTGCACTAAAGGACAATTGCGCACTATATAAGTGCCAAATAACAAACCGTTTTAGAAACACGTGTGGTAGACAAACATTTCCTGTAAACGCATTCACAGCAGCTCTGGAATAAAATTGTTGATTCCTTTCTGACCTACAAAAATCTGCTCAGTTTCAGACAGCTTTTAAAAGCTGGTCTAGATTGACTTCCTCTATGGTTTGACATCATCAAGCATGTTAGAATTGAACATACATGATGAGAAGAATGAGGAATTGCTAACATGCGCCTGTATGATGACTGTTTATGTGCTACCAAAATATATTTTGTACAGAATGTTCTAATAAATATGAGATATTCTATATACATTATTTGTTTTAAAATTTTGTGGTCTCAGATTTGCACTTTTCTGCCAGTTAGAGTGTAAATATGTTCATGGATATTTTACTTTGCAGTGGCGCAAGTATTTATGGTTGATAATAAAATATTTTGGGACCAACGTGAGGAAGCAATAACTATCTTTTAATAGATAAGCTTTCGGATTGGGCAATTGATTCAAATATGAAATGGACGTATTGTGCTTACTTGGATCATCGTTATGATTTGGAGGAAAATGTAGAATTAAAGTCAATTTTTTTCTGTGCCAAGTTTGCACTTAGCACCCATTACGAGATTTAGTAAAAATAGTGCTTAATCACAAGTTTTGCTCATCAATTTCCTCTGAGTCATACGTGGACGAAATTGTGTAGGTAAAACAGTGCAGTAGTGCACATAAGGCCTGATTAGGATGGTGGTCGGACTTACGTCCGACCACCATCCCTTCAGAAACGGGCCACCTGACTAGCTGTCATCAGTCCCGCAACCGATATTGCGGCATGTGCTGCGGGCACACGCCACAGCACAAAAGATATACTCTGTACATATCCCTGCACTATGTGGCAGGCACTATGCGGTGCCTGGCACATGGTGCAGGCATATGTAGGGGGGCACCATAGTTGCCTCCCAGGGCCCATGGCAGAGGGCCATGGGGGAAGAGGGTACCGCTACGGGCCCCTAATGTTCCTTTCCGCCTGCCTTTTCATGGCAGGTAAACCGCCATAAAACAGCCGGCGGAAACTGACATTGTAATGCCTACGGAGGTGCCTGAGCAGGCATCGCCACCATTGTAGGCCTTACACTCTGTCCGATGGTGAGACGGGCTCCTTGAGCCCATCGGATCCGTGGCAGTCGGTCTCTCCAACCGCCAACCATCCGCCCCCCATCATAATGTGGCGGGCGGTAATGCAGGGTCCGATGGCAGTTAGACTGCCACCGACTGGCTGACGATGGCGGTCCCACCGCCATCATAATCAGGCCCTAAAAGTCCTGAAAAACATGCTTACGTTTTATTTTTCATTGGTTACCATAAAGAGGTAATCAGATACATAAACTGATCAGATACCATGTGCAAAGGGTATATGACCAGTAAGGACAGAGCTTCAGCCTTTATTACCAACGATCTTGAAAATAGGCCGATGGGCCTGCTTCCTTAAACTCAAGCAACAATGCAAGAATCCATTCCTCATTAAATCTACCACAGCCCAAATACACAAAAAGTGTATTCTGTTTGAATTCCATCATAATTTATGAGTAATATCTTGCCTTCATTATTGCATTTAATATAAAACTTGAGGATAGTTACTGTTAGAAATTAGGTTTCTGGTTGGCAAAGGTATGCACGATGTCCAAGCAGAAGTCACAAACCTAGTCTGGGTATGCTAAGTACATTCAAAATAACTTGTGCTCACCCTCTGTTAGCTTGGCACAGAGCAGTCAGGCTTATCTAAAGTGGCAAAGTATTTGTGCAACACACGCACACAGAAACACAATGAATACACCACAAAAGAACTCCACACAGGTTTATAAAAATGGACTATTATATTATAAACAAGACCAAAACGCCAAAAATCCAATGTATAGAAGTTGAGATATTGAATTTTAAAAGTATAAATGCAGTAAAGTGCTTAGAGGTAAGTCGCGCTAAAAAGGTCACTTTGGATGACGTTGGACCGGGGTACACTCAAAGTTCGGGCTCACCTTGTCCTCGGCTACAGGACCCAGGCTGGGTCTGGTAAACAAAGGACCTTTCCTGGGCGCAAACAGCAAGATGCGTTGAGTTTTTCCATGCAGTGAAGGAGATACAATAGTTCCGAAGACGAGTGCTGGGGTCGAGAGGCATCGATCGATATGTCAGATTCTGCCACACAGTCGAGGGAATGTATAAATCTCACCAAGCTGCAGCGGTGGTTATATGCTGTCCGATGCTTCAATCACTGGAGGCAAAGTGCTGATTCCGATGCAATGCACCGTTTTTACTCCCGCAAAACGGATCAATGCACCAGTTCTGTTACACACAGAGAGGAGATCGATTGAAATCCTTGTTGCAAGTATCTGGGCCACTCACAGAGAACCAGGCACAGGACCAGGGGTAGAGACTTTGATTGCCCTAAGTCTAAAGCTACAGGATGCAAGCCAACAAGCCCTTGGAGATCACTGTGAGTGAAGAAAGAGTCCTGGTCTTCTTCAGCAGAGCCAGAGAGCAGCAGGCATCTGGGCAATACAAAAGAAAGCAGGCTTTCCAAGTATGCAGTGCAAAGATGATGAGTCCTTTAAGTAGCACAGCAGTCCTTCTGACAAAGGTTCAGTTCAAGATCCAGACGTGTCTGATTCTAGGTGGTCAGAGACCCAGAATTTATACCCAAAAGTGCCTCTGATGTAGAGGGTGACTTCAAAGCAGCTCTCTGGAGTGAACAGGTTCACCTTTCAGCTCAGTCCTGTCTTCCAGACTTTCTTTGGTGGGTAAATCAGCCCTTTGTGTGTGGACAGGACACTACCAATTGAAGTGTTAGCCTCTCCCTTCCATCCTGCCCAGACAAGGCCATCAGAATGCAGATGTATGAAGATGGGTACTCAGACACACCTATCCTTTCTGTTTTGTGGCTGGCTAGAGGGAATGCACAAAGTGTAACTGTCACTCACCCAAAACGTGTATTGGAGACAGGCTGTCAGGCACATGGAGCAGTAAGTGAAGAGAAATATCCACTTTCTAAATGTGGCATTTCTAAACTGGTAATGTCAAATCCAACCTCACCAGTAAGTAGAATTTGGCAAAACCTGTCCAAACACATGAAACATGGTAAAGCTACTCCTCTCTGATCAGGAATTACAGCTTTAAAGTGTATTAGGAACCCCAGTGCTAAACTATGAAGGGAGTAGGCCTCACAGTACTGAAAAATGAAATAGGCTGTGTGGCACCACCAGGACATGCAAAACATAAAACTACATGTTCTACGTTTTACTTACATAGCACCACACCCTTGTGGATGACTTATATGTAAGAAAAGTGGAGTTTAAGGCTTCAAAAGTAGTTTTAAATGCCATGTCAAAGGGGCAGTAAACTGCACATACAGGCACTGCAGTGGCAGGGATGGGACAGTGTTGAAAGGCTACTTCTGTGGGTGGTACAATCAGTGCTACAGGCCCAATAGTAGCATTTAATTTACAGGTTCTGGGTAATAGCTGGGTCTGGTGGCTTAGTGGACTAATGCGTCCACTGTAGGGGCCTGTGTTCGATGTCATGGATACAGTTAAAATTCCAGATAGTCCAGTTGGGCAGCATCAACCATCTGTTATTCAGCACCAAGATAACCTTGGGTGAATGTGTGCTTTACAAATACACGTTATGTTATACCACCTTACATGGAACGTACAAGTAACTAAATATGCCAATCAGGTATATACCAATTACACACATGTAGAGCACAAGCACTTAAGCACGGATTGTCAGTGGTAAACTGCTCAGAGTCCTATGGCCAACAAAAAGTTCAGCAAAAATGTGGAGGTAAAAAGACTGCTAAAAGACCACCCTAAGGCTGGCAGGTCTAACAGTTACTGAATGAGTTAAGCAGGGTGGAAAGCATCCTTAATATCTCCATTGAAAACATTACCTTAAACATACTTTACAAGTGGACCGATGACACTGGTTTGTGCTGAATCCAGATTTTCTGTCCAAATCAGTCTTTTAAGGCACCCGGCAATAATGCTCACTTGCTTTATTACCACAGGTGACACCAGAACAAATTAGTCTTTCGAAATGGCCTACAATTCAGGAATATCAAATGAAAATCGGTGCAGTAACACTAGTTTTGTCCCATTATTCGCCATTCCCGAGGCCCTATCTGGAATTGCTTGTAATACTGCAAATTGAAATAACTGATGCCCGTGGTATTGGCAATAGTGGTTGCAGCATTACAATATATGCAGTGATGATAATTGAAGCTATAGTCCTTTGAAAAAATCCACTTGAATTCTAAAAAAACTCAAAAATCATCACCACATATAGGTGTCTAACATAGAAATTATCACACACAAATTCAAAAATAAACATATGAACGTGATTCTCCATAGATATAATTCCTGTCCTTGCATGTTCTTGCTCTAAATGAGGGCTCTCGGTGTGACTGTGGAGATCGAGATGGCAAATGGCCATCCATCCCTTGCTGCCCAGGCGTGCCCCTCTAAATGTGGCCATTGCTATGAGACATGCAGTATACTTTTAGGACTTGTAATTTGTGTTTTCAAGTGTAGCATACTATGGTGGTGGATTTCTAAAGGACAGAAGGAAGGAAGAACACAAGAAGATGAGAAGAAAAGGTAAAAGGTGAAAAGATCCTGATAGTGCCAAAGGGCATGATTGGAATGCAGCTCTGGAGATTGGTGAAAGTTGAGGAAAACCAGTAGTGGACTGAACGTGTGTTTATCAAGGTCTGGATGTCTTGGGTCTATGACTCCCTGAGCAAAGTCACAGTTGAAAGCCCTAAGTTTAGCGTGCCTAGGGATATAGTGGTCTGTGTTTTTCATTGGATATTGCCATTTTGGTATCCTGGTTACTTTTTTAGGTCTCGCGCCTAGCGTTGCAGTGCGTAGCACTGCTCGCGCAGCCAGAGACCTCTTGTAGGGGGTTTCAAAACGGATCTAGGAATCGCACACGCTTCTGCGTGTGCTTTTCCTTTTGGCCCACGCTATTGGCCTTTGCGTGCGTCTTTTTATAAAAGACAGCATGCAATTGGCCAAAGGCGGGCGCATTTCTCCGCCCGTGGCCTATTGGTGTCTATTACGAGCACCGCTGCCATGTGGTTTCAATTATCGTGCCCAGACACGGGCGCGATAATTGAAACCACATGGCTCGCTGTGGTGCGCGCATGCCTCGCGGGCTCACCGCCTGCTCCCCCTCTCACAATTAACTTTCACGGCCGCGGGGCTGGGCTTGTATTTCAGTGCTTATTTTGTTTCTGCAGCAACACATGTTTTTAAACTTCAGCCGCCCTTGTCCCCCTCGAATGTACATTGTGCCCCCCCCAAAAAAAATATAGGGGGGGCTAAGTCCCCCAGTTGCAAAACGTGAGGGAAGTAGGAAGAATTAAGGCACGATAAAACGCAGATACTGAGTTATGTACAGGATAGAAACGGAAACTTTATGGACATTACAACCAGTGGAAATATATGTGTAAGAACTGTTAAATAATACTAAGTACACATCATAGGCCAAAGAACAATTGTTTAGTTTACACCGAGTTCCAATACATGGCATATAAATGGTGATCCAAATAATGTATATCAATAATGGAAGAAGTTGTATTAAAGAGAAAACTAATAAAATATGTTTTTTTTTAAAAGTCCTCCCCCTTTGTCTATCCTCGCGACCCTCACCTTGCTCACAGCTCCTCTGCTTTCAGCTTTGCACGAGCCAAGCAGCAGCAAACCGTTTCCCACCGCGTGAGCCACTTAAGACAATGACCTGGTGTCTTAAGAGCCCGCCCCCCAGGGGCAGGCAAGACCCAATCAGAGACAGGGCACGCGATCCCAAGTGCGAGCTTAAACTGGAGTGTTGGTGGAGCACCGCGAGCCTTGTGGAAGCCAGGTGCCAGGAGCTAACCAGAAATAGAAAGTAAGGTCGGACTACACTCTTTTTGCTGTTTTATATAGCGTGTACTTGACCCGAAGGTATCAAAGTGCTTTACATGAGCATCAGTTTTATTACAAATGGACATATATTCCTTGTTAGGCACAGGGAAATTGAGTGATTTTCCCAGAATTACAGGATGTTTGAGCCTCCCGCCAAACTCGAATTTTGAAGAGAAGGCTCGGCGTTCCTGGCCGTTCGGGAGAGGCGTGGTGGGCAGAGAAGAAAAATTTGGTGCATTACAGAAAGATTTCCAGAATTTGCAACCAAGTATGGATTTTACAGGTCTCTGCATAGCTCATTCACTATAACAAATGCCACAGCCCCAGTCCAACCATCAGGATCCAACTGCCCCAGGATTATGCTGTGAAATGGTGGGCGCCACTCCATGTAAGAGCTGATTTGCATCTTCAGTTTAGCTGTCTTCATCTCAATTGTTTGACCCTGCAGTCAAAATCAAACGAGCACCCGCCCAAGCACTAATTTGTGCAAAAGTAAATCTAGAGCTTCAAGTGGACCGGGTCCTGAAAGTGCTCAGCACCAGCAGTTCTGAAAAGCAGGTGCCGAGACAGGTCACTATCCAGCTCTTCATTTATGGCCTCACCATCAGCGTGAAAAAATAGAAAATGAATTCTGCCGCACTAACACCCTTCACTGCCACTGATGTAACTTCATAAATACTCCTTATCTTGCTTTCACAGTCTACCCATATCACAACTTGCAGCATTTTCAATGTTATGTACAACAAAGCCATAGTTGTTGCTTATTTATCTTTTAAGAAGGGTGGTGCTCAGTAGTCGGCGTCACCTCATGTGGGCTTCCACATAGACGTGGGTGGGGTAGGTGGGGGCGCCGGGACTCATCGCTATTAGAAAAATCCCTGAAATGTGGGTGCCTCAGAGAGCGCGCAGCGGCCCTATGCTGTTTTTTCAGGATTTACGGAGGGATAATTTACTGCATATTTCCCCAGGTAAATCACCACGGTATTGGCATATTGCAACTACCGCTTTGAGTCAGGAAGCGGGGAAGTGTTCTATGGCAGATTGGACATTACAAGCATAAGCGCCCAGAATAGTAATGCAGTTCACTGTCAGTGCCTTTTGCTGCGCTCATGTAATGTCCCTGAAGGTGTGGCAGTCTGGCTGTACAGTATTGCCGTGAACTGGAAGTAACTTTTGTAGTGCGGTATTGTTGTGCACTGAACTTGTTTGCGTCATAAGCTCTCTGCGCTATTATGCAGTGAACTGAAGTCACATGTGAAACAATGTAATACACTGAAGATGTCGCTGCCGCAACCTACTTGTACAGTAATGCAGTGCGCTGGAAGTGTTTTGAGGTCTAGGCTGTCTGTGCATTAAAGCAGTGCACTGAAGGCACCTGTAAGTTAATGTTGTGCACCGAAGTTTAACCGCGCCATGTGCTGCCTATACAGTCATGAAAGTGCATGGAGGTAGCTATGTCAGACTCTCTCTATGCATTATGGCAGTTAACTGTGGGACTGTGCTGCAGTAATGTAGTACACCGAAATTGCTTGTGCGGGAATGCAGGTGCACTTATGTAATGTATGCCCTAAGCTGTCTGTGCAGTGAGTAAGAGCACTGAAGGTGCTTGTGAAATTGTGCTGTGCACCAAAGTTGCCTGTGCAGTAAAAAAGTGCACAGAAGTATCTGGGTCATACACTCCATGTGCTGTGCTGCGGTTCACTGCCGGTGCCTGTACTGCAGTAATGCAGTGCATTGACGTTGCCTGTGCATTAAGCTGCCTGTGCTGGGGTGCAGTGCACTGATGGTATCTACGCCCTGAGCTGTCTGTGCAGTAATGCAGAACACTGAAGGCACCTGTGAGGTGTGCTATGCAGCGCAGTTGTCTGTGCCCTACACTGTCTAGGCAGTAATGAAGTGCACTGGAGGTATCCATGCCACAAACTGCGGGTGCAGTTAGTACTGCTGTGCACTATCAGTGACTTTTCTACAGTAATTGGTGCTCTGAAGATGCCTGTGCCCTGCACTCTGTGTAGTAAGGCAGTGCAGTGTTGGCGCCTGTGCTACACCGACATGGTCTGTGCATTAATGGAGGGCTCTGATGTTGTCTGTGCCCTAGGTCAAGACCACGGAGAATATACAACTTCGTGGCTGTGTAGCTGCAGTTAATTTGCTGCATTTACCACTTAATCCATCATCTGTTATACAACTTGCAGACTTAACTAAAAAGAAATGTGTTTAGCTCAAACGGATCAGAGTTTCTACAAACGTGGTGGGGTACGTGTTTCCACGCAGTGGAAGGCCCTTCACAAAGGCCCCCGTTCAGTACCTTCTTGCTGAATTTGGGTGTTAAGCCGGTACTAATGAAGTGAAACCTTTGCCTATGCAGTGCTGACAAGTGTAATAAATATGACAATATAATGACGTAATACTATCACAAAACGTGTCCGTTATGCTGCATAATTAGCTCTTTCTTGCCAGATAAATTAGTCAACCCTGCGGTAGTCCTTCCCTGTCCCACAATTCCAGAGTGCATCTCCTAAATCTCGGAGTCTCGGCCCCTCGAAGGCGAGGTTTCAAGCTCCAGCAGTGTTGGCATAGGTCAACTGTTAAAAAACCTTTTCAAGCGTGGCCTTTCCGCGTGATTTCGTGTTTCAGGGAAGGGAGGCCAAGAGGATCTACTTGGCTGGGTGGGAGCGGTTCAGATTGCACAGGGGACTGCGGTACATTAACCTCTCAGAGCGCAGCTACTGTGATGTCAGATTTATCGGAGCCATATGTCTTCCCTCTTCAGGAGGGGCCGCTAGCACCTCAGATCTAGAGACACAGTAGAATGTGCTGGTTAGGGTGAGGTGGGAATTGAGTGGGTTCGGCTTCAAGGCAATAAGTTCCACTGCGTTTCTGAAGAAGTGGGGGATTGGTACGGAAGCTCCTCAAGGTCACCTGGGCTCGCTGTGAAGCCCTGGCATGTTCCCAGTCCCAGAACAGATCTTTCCTCTACAGGAAATTAGATTATTTAGAGAATCATGCAGGCACCACTGGTAGGGGAAACTAGGCCCGCTCCTCGTTCGAACAGCACACAACTCTTGTAGGAATTGGGGGGACATATCCACTGGGTACAGGGTGTGTACACACTAATCCTTGGGGATGAGGACAGGTCCTTCTAGTTAGAAGCAGGTTACACACACTTCTCCCAAGGGAGCTGATACGAATGCAGTGTATAAGTCTTGCACATGGGGAGTTGAGACCTATATGTTTATACCTATGGGTGCACTCACTGCTCCTGTGGTGGCCTTTTTTAGAGACTCAGGTATACGGTGTGCATGCACCACTCGCAGGAGCAGTTTTTTTGGTTCATCCTCTCATAGGTATACGGGGCACACACCACTTGGTTGGGGAAGTGCGCTCACCGCTTTGGCATGGGGGCCTGCAATCATGTGGGCCTGGTCCATTGAACGCGGGCCACAAAGTGGGGTGCTATGTATGCTAAGTGCTCCCGCAAACATAGACCCAGTGTTTCTCGAGATCTATGCCTTTCCTGTTCGGCTCCATTCATTGAGGGTCAGTGGTCCAGCCGGGCATTTATTCAAACAAGTATTTGCAATGCAATAGGTCTCGCATTCACGCGAGTTTGAGCCATTGGCATTGTAAATGACAATGCCTTTTATTTATGTTTTGGTTTATAAAACATAAATAAAAGACATTGTCATTTACAATGCCAATAGCTTAAACTCTCGCAAATGCGAGACCTATTGCATTGCAAATGCTTGTTCATTTTGGAGTGCTCTGAAGGTATTGTTTTCAGGCTTTACTCAGGCCCGGGCCCATCTAACTTCGATACTTATAGTGCAGAGTTCAGGCATTGATGTTTTATTTGTATGGTTTGGCTCGACAGCGCAGCTGTCGCCAGACAATTATGTGAGTATCACCAGGAGAGGGGCTTTGGCTCTACCCACATGTTGGAAGTCAGCAGTACGTTTTGATTGGGCAGAAGCTGAGCGTTTCCACAAACAAAGTGCTTGCCCTAGACTCAACAGTGATCCTTTTTTTTATCCATCTGCCTGAGCTTGAAAATCCAGGGTCACACAAGTCATTGCAATACTATTAAAGTGCATTAGATAACAAAACATGATATCGCATTTTTTTGTGGCAACAGCACAAAAAGGAGGAGGGCAGTCATTACCCTACCTGGGTTTTTAGGTCTGGCTTGACAGTGCATTAATAAGACAACCCTATTTCCATTTTCAATGTTTCTTTGTGATTGAGAAGTGTCAAGGTGGCAAGAGGAACAGAGGAAAACTGTTTGTAGGTGAAGGCATTACCATCAGCCTTTCATAGACTGTTTCAAGCTTTGCTTTCCCATAAAGTCTAGGGAGGCTAGCAGAAAAAAAGGGAGGGCCTTGATGTCATAAGAGGGCTTGGATTTCTGTGACAGGGAAATAAGCAGTGATCATGGAACTCAGATGCTAGGACCTCAGAGGGTTTTACATTTATTCCATAATGGCCAAAGCCATACATACTGTCTTTCTGCTAAATAAAGGGCCCCAACAATAGCAGGATACATGGAAGTTCCAGTCCCAGGGGACCTCTGCCTTGCATGCCAGCTTTGACATGGGGAATGGTCTCTAGTCACTAGGGTGCTCATGGGTCTTAACGAACAATGGCTGCTATAAGAAAAGATGGGTTTTGCTATGAGTCGGTCTAAGTAGGTAGGCTTTATCAGCACATTGTTACCTGCAGTATGTGGCAAGCAGGTCTTGCTTCCTGGTAGACCACATAATTTGGGGGAGCAGCATAAAACCTGGAGGACATGTTCAGAGGGTACCCTCCAGACAGCACTCACATGCAATGGGGATATGGGGTCACAAGTGCAATATGGGTAGAGTCATCTAATAAACAGCGTGAATGTAAATTCAAGTAAAGGAAGTAGTGGAATCAGATGAGGTAACACATAGTGCATTTAGGGCACACAAAGGAAAGTATATCAGAACTATTCATTACCCTGAGGTTGTCACCAGCGCCTAAGAGCTTGACACAGTGAAAGCGTGATGAGAAATTTGTGTTCTCAGAAATGGCAATACAATGCAATCTACAAATAAACTGCCTGCTCCACTAAAGGATATCCATACTTACATGGTAACTAAACTTTCTAAACTATTTCACTGCAGTGAAACTTCAACCAGCGGGATTCCCTCCTTAATTGATCTAGTTGGTTCCTGTGCACTTGAGACCAATCATACCAATCGTTTACCCTTAGCACACAAGGGAACCCAAACCAAATTGTTATTGACGACGTCTCACGATTAGCCCAATAAACCAGCAGACAACTTGATGTCTTCTACACTAATACAACCCATAGGTAAATATCTCGAGATCTTAGGCCACAACGGACCTGTTTATAACTTCAACTTTGCACCAAAGCTCCACACTCCTACATGGACTTTAACCATTGCACTATGCTCAACAAAACACAGCCATTTAAAAAACAAATCAATCCAAGGCAAATCAAATAGCAAAGCGCATCCCTATTGATACTCACACTGCTTTTCTGCTACACAGGGACTCTATCCAGAGCGATACCCCATCCGTACTCCATCAAATCTACTCCTTGCCAACTGAAAAATTGTGGACTCTTTGGGATTGGGCTAAGAACTACTTTGGGCACCCTAAAATCTCACTTCACTAGGCAGAACCATAGCTGTGCTATCAGATTTGATGTAGCGTAAGCGTGATAAATAATTTTATTAGCTTACTCTCATTTACTCCTGAAACCGTACTGGACGCTTTACGATTTGACAACTAAGTCAAATTAATTTACCACAGAGGCAATAATTCTCTGATGAATCTTTCTCCGCCGGTAGAAGGGGTGGAAATTAAGGTATCCAAACTCCACGTTAGCTGTCTAATGAGGACCATTAATTGAAAGCCAACTCTTGAAACAAGCATTACACAAACCTTTGAAAGTGAAGCAAGAAATCAAAGCATGTCGATTGGAATATAGGCAAGCTGTTAGAGAATGTAAGAAGGGAAAGAGAGAGGATGCATGGAGGGCCCTGCATGAAGCAACCTTGGCCAGAGATAACAATGTGTTCTGCCCCCTTCCTGAGCTCTCAGGTTACACCAACCATAGAGATTGCGATCAGTGAAGAGGAATGGGTAAATTATTATTCCAATATGTACAAACACCCAGTAGAGAAGGGAGGTCTGATAATGTTCCAAGAGTTATGAGCGCCATCGCCCCCCCCATAGATTGCCTATAAACATACAATTCACTCTAGAAGAGGTTAATCTAGCTCTCGAAGTAAGTAAAAAGGTGGGAAGCACCTGGCCCCTGACGGCATAACAGTAGACCTTTTCAAAGCCTATATTGCCCTCTGGGGCCCATTACTGACACGGGTTATAGCTGCTTGCTGTACCATAGGTTTGATTGATACCAGTTCGGAATCACTTCTGGTTATATATATATATATATATATATATATATATATATATATATATATATATATATATATGAAACGTGATCACCAGGATCTGGCCTGTTATCGGCCAATCTCACTGCTTGATTCTCTGGTCAAGGTGGCTGGCCGTATTGTATTGAACAAACTCCAGGACTAGGCCGTAGCAAATGATATTTTATCTGAGTTGCAATTCAGCTTCCGACCAGGTCTTGGTACAGTCAAAAAGGGACATAATCTAAACCTGTTAATGGGGAAGCACAATATGGCCAAACAAGGTAGATTGTTTTTAGCATTTGTAGATTTATCCTCAGCCTTTGATTGTGTAGAGCATGACAAATTATGGATTATAATGGCCAATATAGTGGTAGATCAATCGCTCATGAACTTCTTGAGGTAATTGTACTCTGGCATTAAATCAACAGTTTGATATGGGGTCAATGGTAAGTGCACTGCATCATTCAGCGTAGAGAGAGACTTAAGACAGGGATGCGTGGTGGCTCCCTTTCTTTTTACATTTTATATTAATAGCCTGGGATAGGCACTGTCTAGCCAGTGCCTGGATTTACCAAAAATTGGACAGTGCCCAATACTTGCCCTCCTCTACGCTGATGATGTACTGCTGATGGCACGCACTCAGCTTGGACTACAATGTATACTGATTAGTTTTACCATCTACATGAAGAAGCTGGGGCTGCAAGTTAACAAATTAAAGACTTTTATAATGAAGTGTGGAAAATGGAGCTCAAAGTTTCTGTACTTCGGCATCCTGTTCGGTCATAATGGCTCTTAGTGTCAGGCAATCAAATCTAGAAAGTTATTGTTACTAAAAGCAAACTGTGCTTTGGCTAATTTCTCAAGGCAATTGGGCAAAAAAACGCCTGTAGAACTTATTAGCATAGACAAGGCTAAGTGTGTAACTACGGCTATGGATAGTGCTGGGGTTTGGAGCTATTATGATATTCAGCCCCTACAACTGGTAGAGAAGGTCTTTTTAAGATTTGTTTTAGCTGTTCCAGGTGGCTGTTCCACCTATGTATGCCACGTTGAGATGGGGTACCCTATTTATCAGACCTAATTAAAATGCAGCCAATCCTCTTATGGCACAAGATCTGGTCTTCGGAGAAAACCACCCTTAATAGAGATAATACAAGGGATTGTTTTAAATTACATGGGGCACTCAGCATGCCTTGGTTGAAGTATATTAAAGACTTCATGAGTGGCTTAGGCACCTGGAATATTATGAACAGCCAAAATCCATAGATCACATTAGCAGAAAAGACCTCAAAAGAGAGTGCATGATGCTATTGGAGTCTTTAAGACTATCTTCAGAAATATTGAAGCCGACTATATGTAATAACCAAATTATATTGACTACCTATAATATACCGCCTTACTTACAATTCATGGAAGGGATGCAGGATAGATTAGTTTCAATGCATTTTAGGTTAGGCATTTTTCATTACCTAACAAGCTTTCCTGTATTTAACGACTGGTCAGGAATGCTTTGTAAATGTCCATGTGACGGTATGTCACACCAGACAACAATTCACGTAGTGCTCTTTTGTAAATTTTATGAAAATCAAAGAAAATCTGGATTTTAGCAATTTTATGGACTCCTGGCCTCAGGCAATGTCGCCCAGCTTTTTTATCCTGTCAGTTGCTAGTGGATGAGCACACTATGCAGTCTATGGAAAAGTTTTTAAAGAAGGTGACTAGATGCAGAAAGGCCATCAAATTGTGATTTTCCGGCGATGAAAATATGATTGTATTTTATTACACGTCTTTTAGCAGTAGTGATTGTTGCTGAAGGCTTTTAGTTTTTAAAATAAGATTGCTATATATCTAATCAATTTGTATATGATTTTGTAGCCTGTGAACAATATTTGTATTTTATATATGCATTCTGCTTTTAGTTTCGACTGATCAAAATGAATAAAGCTTATTGAAATTGAAAATTGAAATTGACAGCCAACTCACAGGTCAGAAATAAGATTTAGACACACCACTCTAAAGACCATACTGTAAAAACAAAGAATAGCAACAGGAAATCCTAACCTAAGTTAAAATGAGTAAGTATTATACAAACCAATAGCTGTGCAATTGCTACACAGAACAAGAGAAGTAACACCTGGTGTTCTGTCAGGGCTCACTGATTCTCCCTACAACACATTTAAATCATTAATCACAGTCAAAAGGAAGAATCAACCGGACTCAATAATAGACTCAGACAGAAGTTGAGTAATTTGGCTATTGTATTAGAGAAGTAAAATTCATCATAGCTAGCATTTGCTTAAAAAGGACAGTTAAAAATATAACAGCTTTCATAACAGTGCCAAACATTTAAGCAGACATTCGAATCACCATTAGCCCCAGAGTTACAGAGCCCTACCAACAAATAGGCAGGAGGACAGTTTGTTGTCTACCAGTTCAGAATCTAAGAGGATGGCAAGGGTTCAGTTTTAAGGGCAAGTCCATTAGCATAACCAGAAATAAAGAAATGGGAAAGGGTTCGGCAAACAAGGCTCAGTCCATCAGCTACCAACTGTAGCATAGACCAGGTAGTCCAAAGAAATTAAACAGTTCACAAATCAAACAGCACAGTTTTCGGGTCGCAAACAGGGAAAATCAATGGGATTTGCATCTGCGTTTGCATTGCATCTGCATTTGCATTGCGTTGCCCCTCCTTTGGGGTTTCTTGTTTTATAAGTTCTTTGGTAAAGTCCAGTGGGGTGGCATCACACCAACATCGAAAGACCATCACAGGCTATGGTCACATCATGTCACCTAAGATGGCTGAATAATCGAGCTGGTTTCCCATGCTAGTCATGCAAAACAAGACTTTGCGAGTCCACACAGGCCTAACATTGGTAGAGAAATACAAAGTTGCAAATTATAGCCATCGCTAAAATTCTATTCCCACACAAATATTTCACTGTCAACATTTGAAAAAATATTGAAAATATGTTGTGGGATAGAAGTGTACAGGACAAACAAGTTACATTTCACTCGCAAAAAAAACATCCATTGTATTAAATCAAGGGTCAACTCCAGAGAAAAAGCAGAACAACTGTCCCCTGCACACGCTAACAATATATCAATTATATCAAAACAGTGTGACAAAAGCTTGAGTCTTTGCAGGAACATGTGCTTCAGTTTATTCACAACAGCCTAAGCCAACATGTATTTCGTCGCTTACGATTGTGAGCAGCGCCTTCTAAAGGGCTATACTCAATGCGTGAAGAGCCTTAAATCCGGTTCTATTTCCCTCCCGAAAGGGATTCAATAGTGTCCAATGTTAGACACACATTTAAGACTGCACATATCTTGTGCCCAGAAATAATCCCTCCTATTCGCAGTGTCTGTATCCTGGATGTGTTTCCCAATGAGGAGTCCCTTAAAAGAGGATTTAGTAGTAGTGGAAGTTTATTCAGGCATAAATAAATCAAGAGGAGGGAATTTCATGAGAGAAAATATGTATATATATCTATACACAAAGTTTAACTTACCCAATTCTGTCCCAGAAGAATATTGGCAACACCAGTCAAAACATGGCTCTATCAAGATAGCAGGAACGTTTCACTCTGAAAATAACTGAGACATTATTTAATTTGCCCTGATGATATCCCAGAGATTCTAGGCAGTGTGATTTTTAAAAACCTTTTTTGAATGTCATCAATAAATAAATGGGTAAATAATCTAATTTAAACTGACTCAAACACTGCCTGAAACATAGAAGAAGGAAACCTCCCACCACGCTACCATTCCAATGCCTCAGCAACCTGTGAGTTTGAGGCGACAGGTTCCAGATAAAAACCACAGTAATCGGCCCATCTTTTCCATATTTTGGGGTTCTTCTGGGGGCATCTCCTCGCTTTAAAAATAGGGAGTTCCAGGCCCACACAGGAATCCATTCCCTCCTCCTCACCACCACCCGGGGAGGGGATGTGACCTTCCATGCCCTGGCTATGTCCCATTTGGCTAATGTAAGACCGAGGAACAGTAAATGGCGTTTATACCTATTGCCTCCTATACCTTCCGTGATGTGCAAAAGGGCCAGCCCTGGCAAGGTAGGTACGTCCCACCCCAGAACTTCCGAAAGACAATTCAGGACTTTTGTCAGAACATCTGAAGCATAGTGCACTGCCAGACTGTATGAAACTAAGAACCCTCCATAGAGTTACATCGCAAGCATAGTGGAGATTCCGCCAGGCCGGCCCTCCACAGCCTGTGACTGGTAAAATAGAGAGATAGAAATTGTATGAGTCGTAGATGTGATGCTATTGCCACACTACTTGGGGACTCTGGTGCCTCTGTTCAGTCATCTTCGTCCAGCGGTCCCAGGTCTCCCTGCCGGGCTTCTCGAAGTGTATCTAATGTGGTGGGGCTGTTAGTAACTATCATTCTATATATTTTAGTGATCTTATAGTCTCCTGAATCGCTCATAAAGACCTTAGCCTTGATAGGATTACATTCTGGTATATTATCCAGGTGTGCAATATAGGAAGAAAGGGCAGGACAGAGCTGGAGGTATTTATAGAACTGTGTATGGGGCATATCAAATTCTTGTTGAAGCTCCTGAACTGATTTTAAGATTGGACCCCGCAGGACCACTCCAATGTGGATATACCTATGCACTCCCAACCACTGAATCCGGTTAGTGTTGAAAGTTGAGGTAAGAGGCCATTGTACCAAAAGGTAGTTTCTCTGGTCAGTCGGCCCCACCATCCCATCCGGCGCAGTCCCTGCTTCCATAGCACAAACACAGTCTTCGTCGCCAGCGGGAGGCTACGAAGTGCTGTCCCTGAGTATAGAAGTGTATGTAGTGCTGTGTCCTCCATTAGCCAGTGCTCTACTGCAAATGTCGGGTCCCATCGATCCCCATACCACAAGTCATTCAGTACCAGGAGGTGAGATGCCGCATGATATGTCTGAATATCTGGAGTGGCCATTCCCTAGAAGCATGTTGATTGGAAACAGGTTCTCAGGGAGACCCGGGCTGAAGCCCCATCCCAATATTCAGGAGTTGGTTCATTTGCCTGAACCATGTGGTTGGCATTGGATATGGGTGATTCTGCAACTGATATAGCAAGCGAGGGAGGTAGACCACTTTGAATATTGCTGATCTGCTGAATAAGGACAGAGGTAGGTGGGACCAGGATTGAACCTGTGTTTTGGTCTGCGTCATCAGTGGGGCCAAATTTCTGTTGCATGTATCAGATAGGGAGGATGACAAGAATACCCATAAGTATTTGAAACCGTCTGTGGCTACTGGCACTTCCTTAAACCAAATGCCCAAGTTACTCGCACCCTGTAGAGGCCAAAGGAACAACTTATCAGCGTTCATAAATAGGCCAGATGTCTCCCGAAAGACGTGCATGTCTCGGAGTAGCATTGGCCCTGTCCGGTTAGGATCTGTGAGAAAAAATAAAACATCATCAGCATAAAGCACTATGCGGTCAGAGACGTCCCTGACCCATTCGAATCTGCGGACCTGGGCATCAATCCTGACCCATGCTGCAAGCGGCTCCATAGCGAGTGCAAACAGGTAAGGGGAAAGGGGGCAACCCTGGCGGGTCCCTTGTCCAATAGAAAAGGTTCGCGAGGTGGCATTCGCCACCCGAATCAAGGCAGTAAGATCTGTATATAAGAGTCGTATATATGCCAGGAGTCGGGGCCCAAAGTTCAGTCTACTTAGGAGTACGAAGAGATAGGTCCAGCTAAGCAAATCAAACACTTTATTGATGTCTGCGAGTAGCAGGGCTGCTTGACCCTCCAGATGATTTACCGCCACAATGGCGTTGTGGGCGTGACGGATATTGTGTCTTGGGGCGCGGCCAGGCATAAAACCTGCCTGGTCCGGGTGAATGAGATCTTTGATGTGCGGCAAGATACGGTTTGCAAGGGCCTTGGCTATTAAATTAGCTTCCACATTTTACAACGAGATTGGGTGGTATGACAAATGTGGTTAGGGAGGCCTGCCCGGTTTTAGAAAAATTACCACCTCAGAATGTCTCCAGTCCTGCGGGTGGAAGCCAGTCTCCGCGATGGTGTTAATCGCTTTCAGATAGTGGGGCAGGAGTTGAGCCCGGAACGCTTTGTGGAATTTACTTGGAAAGCCATTCGGCCCAGGAACTTTACCCGAACGTAACTCAATCAACACGGTCCCAAGTTCGTCAACCGATAATGGGACGTCTAGTACTTCCCTCACCGCATCGGAGAGCGCTTTTGGGGGTAGGTCATCTAAGAAGCTATGCATTGTGACTTCCAGAAGAATTTCCCTAGGGTCATATACATCTGTAAAGTAGTTGGCGAAACTCGTTGCAATTTGAGTCGGGTTAGACAGTATCATTCTGTCTGGACCACAGACACTGGGAACAGTGTGGGGCTGCAGCGCCCGCTGGCAAAGCCAGTGTATTTGTGCGCTAGGTTTATCGCCCACTGATATATCCTTCTACGGGTGGTGAGCCATGCCAGTTTGGCCTCGTATAATATCTCACTAGCATATACTTGTTGTGTGAGGAGTTATTGCCGTCCTGCTACTTTCCCATCCCCTTCCCTACTCTTTCACTCAAGCTCAATGAGCTGAGCCTCTATCCGGGTCATTTTCTCCTGTTGTTTTGATGCTGTGCTACACAGAAGGAAATATCAGCTCCCCTAGGGTTGGCTTCATGGCCTTCCACAGCACCCCCAAGGAGTCTACTGATCTGGTGTTTTGTGTAAAGTATTCTGTAATGGCATGGTGCATGTACAATTTATATTGTTGATTCTGTAGGTGCCATGCCGAAAAACGCCACCGGAACTCTGGGCATCCCGGACCCATCGACAGCTCCAGAGTTACTGGGGAATGATCTGAGAGGCCTCTGAGTAATATCTCTGCCGCTCTCATTCTATGAAGGAATCCCAAAGGCATAAAAATACCATCCAGGTGGGCGAAAGAGTCATGTACACTCAAGTAGTATGTAAACTCTTGGGTATTGGGGTGGGACTTCTTCCATATGTCTCCCCAATCCATCCCGTGCATCAGGGACTGCATTCCCGCTGTGGCACAGACCTCCCAACCCATGCCATCTGTCCTGTGTGGGGCACATCACATCATTCCAGTCGCCCCCAGCCCCCGTCAGTCGGCATGGGATCTAGGTGGCCATCAGGTGCTATACAAAAGCCCAGGTCAGGGGGGGCATAAACACTACCCAGAGTAACTGGCTCTCCGCATAATGTACCTGACACTATTGCGTATCTCCCTTGGGGGTCTAGCCATGATCGGGTGTGAACAGGTGGAACTCTGCAATGGATTAGGATTGCCACCCCACGTGAACCTCTGGTGAATCTGGAGTCATAAACCTGGATATAGCCGAACCGGGAGAGACAGAGTGCCCTGTTACCCAAGAGATTAGTCTCCTGCAAGAATAGGACATCAGTTTTGTACCAGTTGGCTTGACGGAGTATAGCGCCCAGTTTAATCTTATCCAAAATGCCTGTTCATTTCAGCTGACTATGTGTAGTCCTATTCCGGGGGTCTCTGTCAAAGCGTGCGACATATGTCTAGGAGGAGCAAGTGTATGTGGTGAGTCTTATGTGTGGCATCTACATGAGGGCAGGTACAGACAGAGTATGGGACCATGGCATTAAAAACAACAACATGAAACTGCCCAATGAAACCTCCTCCCTCTCCCTCCCATCCCAATACCTCAAACCTGTTGAAGTATCTGTTGGGGCTAGGAGGTGGCCCCGACCCAAACAGGGGCCGAGTAACCCCCCCCCCAATGGGTCCCAAATAACCTTCCCTTGGTCATGCAAGAGTCTCTTTATTCAAGAGATGTTGCCATAGGAAAGTAGCCAGTGAATTCTATGCCACATCTGGCACTGCACCAGTTGCTTCTTGTAATCTCTGAGACTGGTTATGAAGCCGTTCGCTGCCGTTGGGATTCTGCTAACCTTGCGTGGGATTGGCTACAGGTTTTTTTGGTTCTGTGCTTGGACTGTCACCTTTGGTTTCGCCTGTCTTTGAGCTTAGATGATTTATAGCTTCCATCTATAGATGATGAATCAGAGTCCAACCTCGGTGGAGTGTGTGGTTTCGTCTTGACAGTTTCATCTGTAAATGCGAACACTTCCTCTGGGGTATCAAAGAAATGAAAGCTTGCGATTTGTATGACACTCTTAGGTGGGCCGGGTACAGCAGGGCGTACTGGAGTTTCAACGCACAGAGCTGGGCCTTCGCCTCTGCAAAGAACTGACGACGTTGTTGGACCATCTTTGTATCGTCTGGGAGTATCATGCGATGCGGGGTATAGAAGAGCGAATCCTTTTGCTTGGCTTGACGTAGGATTGTATCCCAATCATTATAGTTGAGAATTTTGGCAATGATGGGCCATGGTCTAGCTCCAGGTGGGGGTTCCTGAAGCAGAGCCCAATGAGCTCGTTCTATCACAAAGCACTGTGACACGGAGCCAGGGAGAAGCCAGTCTGTGAGCCATATTGCGAGTAATTGCTCCGTGTTGTCTCCTTCACAGCCCTCAGGGAACTCCACAAAGTGAAGATTATTCCTGCATGCTTGCCCCTCCGCATCTTCCACTCACTCTGCCAGGCCTTTCATGACTGATTCTAGGGTGGACACTTTCTTTTGTAGGGAGGCAACTGTGTCTTCTGCTGTTGGGATCCGAGTTTCTACCTCCATGATTCTTTCTATATTGCGGAGGTCTTGACGAATGAGCATAACGTCAGAGCCCATTGCTCTAATTTTTGCGTCAAGCATATCTCTGGACTGGGTGATTGCCGCCATCAAGGCTGCGTTGTCTGGCATGATGGTTGCCTGATCACCAGGAGCTATTGCCTGGGCGCCGGTTGCAGTATATCTGTCTATCATATTCTGTTTGGATGCAGCGCTAGGCACCTTGTCCCTCATCATCGCATGACCGTGTAGGGGGCCCTTCTCTGACTACACTCTCTCCACTGACAAGGGGACAAGGACCTTTTGGCTGGACAGGTGGCACCCACCCTGCATGCCTCAGCAGGGGCCAACCCAATTGCCCTTGGGTGTCTCTTATTTCTCTATCGGGCATCTCAGGCCAGGCACCACCAGTTCAGCTTCTTCAGGGGGGTAGCAGTGATCTCCAAAATGCCACTTTCCAGCCACACAAACTTGAGTCACTTTAGTGCGGGGAACCCAGAGGACTTACTTTCAGTCTAGCGACCAAGAGAGCCCTATCGAACCACCATATCCTTGCAGGTCTGCCAAGGTGTCTGCTCGAGTTGCAGTGCATCCCCCCGGAATTTCGGCTCAAGGCTGGGCCCGACTCCAATGTGCTGCCAACCTCTGACCCGCCACCTAATTAGGAGTATTAAATTAGCACTTTGCCGCGGCCTGAACCAGCCGCTGAGTCACAGAGGCAATGTTGCCTACAATTGCCCAGGTACAACCTCGATACCACGTTTCTGCAGGCCTGGGACGATATTCGTCTGCAATCTGCCCCTCTCGCAGTGAGGGATCTCAGCCTGGGTGACATTCAATTTCATCGCCCAGCAGATCACCGTAGTTCAGCCTGGGAAGGTCCCTGCTCACCACATGCCCCACCCGGCTCCTTGTCCAGGCTGACGGGGGAAGGAGGAGACTCACTGGGCATTGCCCCAATCACTCAGAGCTCTGGCTGCCTTCACGTGGCGAGGTCCAGACTGCCCCACCGGGCGTCACCAGCCTGGGTAGGCTGCACCGTGCCTCCGGGGTCGGCTACGCCACTGTCCCTCCCCTCCTGGAACACGGGGGAGCCAGGAAGCCACCGCGGCCCTGCCCAGCTGCCGAATGCGGGACCCCCGGTCACACACTACGGACCTCTCGCCGTCATCTCCAGGGGTACACCACTATAGGTGAGAACCTACCTTCACACAGTTGTCCAGGGGAGCGGGTCCACGGCCAGCATTGTCGGCCTGGAGCTCCTCAAACAGTCTCCGGTTCCGCGTTGGAGACTGCATGCCCTGCCAGTTGTCCTCCTGGGGGGAAAGGTCGCTCTCTGCGTCACAGCGTCAACCCATTCTCAGGCTGCAGAGGGCCTCTGGGCCGCCCCGCCTCTGTAGCCACAAGTGTGCAGCTAGGCACCGGCCATCGGGTTGTCCAACACCGCCAAACATAGCATACAGCTCCAGACAAATCTACATGGTCATGGGGGTTGAAATATGTGCCAATGCGGCAGGATAAGGTAAGGATTAGTACATGGGTACAGGTGCTTGCCTAAAGCGCATCCGCCATGTTGGACCACCTGGCCACGCACATTCTCAGTAAATCTTTATTTGGTTTTTAGAAATGTAACATCTAGACAATACAACTGGTACAAAAAAGCAAACAAACTTGCCAAGGACAGTTACGTGTTACCTGTACAACATAGTTGGTCATTATTTCTCATAATATTGGGAGATATGCAATTAAATATTAACTGGAACAAAATCAGCAGTAAGGGGCAAACATCATTAGGTAGTTAACTAATGCCATACTATTGGTGGACACTTGAAGGAGCAGCTTAATTAATTAGAGTGGTGACTGTGCACATCTTCCTTAGACCATGACATCTCTTACTACGTGTTATGGTCTACTATAGAGGTCACAACATGGGCGGCCTCACCCCATCGACTCCCATATCCTCCATGCTGGGTGTAACAAGAATTGAGCACTCTCTATACCCTCTAGAAAGCAACAAGACCCTCTCACTTTCTCTTTCATTGTGTACACAACAAATTCAACGTGTTCTAATGTCTTACTTTGCTTCTAATGGCACAGGGTTTGTATCCTACATTGCACCCGATGGGACCATCCCTCTCTCATTAGTTGTTTGCATCTGCTTCAGCACTGACTCATTTCTTCAAGTCCCTGAACCAGCTGGCTATAACCGGGCACTGAGAAATTTTCAGGCCATGGTCATGCGATGTCTGAATAAAATAAATGCTAGATGAACAAATTTGAACACATATCTTTGTCCTGGGCATTAAGCCCATCAAACACAAATGAGACTCTGGAACCATCAGTCATCACATCAGTTTTGACACTTCACCTACCACCCTTGCCTAGAGTTGCTTTATCACAGGGAACGACCACACCATATGGTACAAGTCCACCTCTGATTGAGTACATCTAGGGAACTCCAACTGAGTGCTTGCAAACATTCAATTTGTGTACCTTTAAGCGAGGTAAGATTGGTCAAGATACTTGAACAGTGTATGTTTTAGTCTAGGATTCCTAGATACACTTTTAATATATTCCTGCAAGGCTGTCCAACCCAACAATAATAAAAATACACTACGTTTTATGTTTCTTTAACCAAAAGAAATTTCCCATGTTACAACTCATTGCACAATAGTTGAAGAGGGTCAAATGACAATTCAATAACGGTAGCAAGATTTAGAGATATCTTTCTTGAATGGTTGGATTTAACCCAACCTGAAAGCCACAGAAATAAGGAAAATCAAACCAAATGGGTAATTAAATGCTTACAATTATGACTCTAATACATTTTTAAAAAGCAAAGACATTTTGAATATGGGACTTTGAATTCTTCCTTGAAAACATTGTACACAACTGTCAGACATCACTTGGGAAACCCTACAGCATTCAGAATCATATTTCTATAATATATGTCATATGTGAGTAGTCCATCATTTGGGAGAAAAAAATCACATTAACCAAGTTGTCTTTAAACGTCAATAAATCACAATAGGATCCAGGGATCACCTAGCCATTTTACAGTTTTAACCTCAATAAAAAAAATAACACAAACAAGTATACACTATATGAATGCAACCTATCTACTTTCTTCTGAAACTGCATGCTTAAATATGATAATGAAGGCACACCATTATAAAACCCAGCCATATTCTCAAATAAATGGGTAATCACGTGATACTAGTGTTCTCAGCAGAAGAGATGGGGCAGATGTAGAAACTGGATTAATATTGTCCTCTGGCAGGCACAGGTCAGTAATCAAGCGTAGTATGGACAAAGCTGAAGAACATGCAAGGTCTTTGTGTCAAAAGTTGACAAATCCAGCAGTTTCCTAAGAGCTAGAAGAGCAGGTGCTCTATTTTTGAAATTACCCAAAATCAGCGTAGAGAAATTGTGTGTCACAATTGGAAAACTATAAAAATGCTCCAAAACGTACTTGTCAAAATT
The DNA here is from genome assembly GCF_964204655.1 of Triturus cristatus. Lineage (NCBI taxonomy): Eukaryota > Metazoa > Chordata > Amphibia > Caudata > Salamandridae > Triturus > Triturus cristatus. The sequence goes on from NC_140583.1 coordinate 877,664,527, forward strand.
TTAAAACAAATTAAAAACCTTTTATAATAGCAGTAAAGGTCTGCCAAGAACATCAATTTGATATAGAAACATAGAATTAGAGCAGCAAATGTATCATAGGTATATGGAAATAAATCAATAAGATTTACATCTGTTCAACTTGTCAAAGAAATTACCAGACCCTAATTATAGACAAAGAGAAAAAGTAGTGCAAACCAGTTTCCCAGTTGCTTACATATGAAATAACATGTATGGAATTATCATGATGCCACAGAACCAACCAATACTGAAAAATAATATAAACGTGAAACAAGATGCCATTTTAACAGGAAATGAAAAATGCTAGTACATGTTAAATTATTAAAACGTAGTGTTGTAGGTTTTATATAAAATGTGTATTTGCATTAACACGATGTAATTAATACATAATGAATTCATGATATTTCTGCTTAGAAGCTGTGTTTGTTTTAACGTTGGATAAAGTAGGTTTAATTAAAATGGTTGCTGCTGCTTGAAGCTATCTTACTTTTGCACACAGTCATCTCTCTGCCTTTCCTCACTCTGCACACACAGTAGGACAGATATTTTGCAAATAATATGAAACACGATGTCATTCTCTCATGTACAGTATGAGGTTTTGTTTTCATGCTGCATTCACAAAGTGAATGTTTTCCAATGTGATTATCATTAGAATTTAACCTTGATTTGTAGCAATATTTGTTCTAAATATTGAGGTGTTTCAGGAGCACTTTGGAATGGAATTGTATTATGTGAATTCGTGGGACAAAGCTGTTTTTTTGGTTTGTTTATTGAATATTTTTTATTGAAGAGTTAGAAAAGAAAAATATAATTAAGAGTAATACAGCATAAATATAAAATAATAATAATTACATTTACAAAATAGTGGACTTACTAAAGATATGAAAAACAGTAACATACGACTATGAATATAAATTAGATATATTTTTTATATAAAAAGAAGTGAAGAGAGAGATAAAGAGGGAAAAGAAAAAGAAAAGGGAATGAAAAGACAGAAGAAAAGAGAAAAAAGAGTACAGAAAGACAACAGGAAAGGAGAGAAAATACTAACTAAGGTATAGGTGAGTGAGAAGAGAGAGATGTAGTAAAGGGGAGCTGTTAGATCTGGCAGTCTTGGCGTGGGTTTCCCCTGCATTTTTTGCCTTTGCCTCCTATATTTTGCTGTGTGTTGGATTTCGTTTTGCTGTTCAAGATGCTTAGATCACTTTGCCAATGCTGTTCAGTGCCAAAGTTCAAGTGCTCCCTTTGTCGTTTGTTGTTATGGATTGGTGTTTCTATGATTGGTTTATTTGGTTTACTGTCAAGTCCCTAGTACAGTGTACTGTGTGTGCCCAGGGTCTGTGCACTGAATGCTGCTAGTAGGTTTGCAGCACTGATTGTGCCACCTAAACAAGCAGTCTTGCAACAAGGTCTCAGGCCAGCCATTATGGTGCCTGTGTGCAGTCTAATACTGCCAGGTCGACCTGGCAAGTGCATCCACTTGCCAGGACCTAACCTTCCCTTTTCTTACATGTTAGGCACCTCTAAGGTAGGCCGATGGTACCACTGTTTGCAGGATGCAGTGTATGTGAAAGGTAGTACATGCCCTGATGTGTGTGGCAAACCCTGATAGTGAAATACTGCCAATTTCGTCTTTCACTATTGTAAGGCTATCTGTCCCATAGGATAGACTGGGGAGTTTGCTCATAACATCTTATGAGCCTGACTGCCCATGGGAACAAGAGCGGAATATAATGTTTGATATGTCTGAACTCAGAATGTTAGGATGCATCTTTTAGTGAGGGTGATTTTTACATTCTGGGTTTGAAAATACCACTTTTAGAAAATAGGTATTTTTATTTGCCTAACCATCCAGTGTGTCTCTGCTATGTTGTGTATTGACTGTCTGGCTTTGGAGTGACAAGGGCTGGGAATGTGCATTCTGTTCAGACAGCTACTTGAGGGGTTGAGGTGTATCCTGCCTTTCTAGGGTGAGTCAGGGCTGGGCTGAATAGACCTGGGCTGCATTTAGAGTAGGGGGAGGAGATTTCTTTCACACCTGAATGGGCTTGGTCTGCCTTAGACAATGTTGTCTCCACCTCCTACCAGGAAGCTGCACCAAAGAGGAACGAACTGGTTTTGGCTGGGCAAAAAGCTTCTCTGACACAGACAAAAAATTATTTTGTATTATAAAAAGAGGGGCCCAGACCCCTTACTTTTAGATCACTTCTCGGAATAAAGAGGAACCTTTGCCAAGAAAAAGAGCTGGATAAACTGAGGAGGAATACTGCCCCTGTGCTGTTTGCTGTCTTGGGTTGGCCTGCAGTAGCTACGTTCTGCCAAGGAAAGGGACAGGACTTGGCAGTGTGCTGTGTCCCCTGTTTGAATAAGATCTCCAAGGGCTTGAAGAAGAGCTTGTCTCCTGTTCTTAAGTCTCAGGGACACAAAGACTTCACCCTCAGCTCCCCTGAACTTCCTTGCTGGGAGTTCTGACCTGCCAAGAGGCACCTGCCGCTGTTCTGGGCCTCTGGAGGTTTTCTGGGTGTTGGTTGCTGGAAAAGCAATGCAACAATAAGAAGCGTGAAACATCCGTACCTGTTTCCAATGCATAGCCGAAGAAACCGGCACAGTGCCTGCCCGTGGCCCTAGAAATTAATGCACGCCACTCTGAAGTCCGAGATCACCGCATCAATTCCGACGCAAGCCCTGCTGTGCGGCTGCAAGAATCCATGCATCATCCTGGATTATCACAGATCGTATCGAGGCGCCAGGTCTGTTGCATCGTTGGAGGACGCGGTAAGAAGCCAATGCATCACGTCCCCACACAGTAAGAAACCGCCGCATCATCTCCTCTCCGGTAGGGAACCGAAGCATCACCTCCCATGTGCAGCAGTAAGGAACAGAGGCATCACCTCCCCCGAAGCAAGGAACCAGCGCATCACCTTCTGTGAGACCCATTTTGTTTGTGTGCACGTCACATCCAAGGTATTTGTGTGAAAAGTGTTACATCTGCAATTTGCTTTGAAAAGAACTATTTTTACCATTTGAAAGTCACATTTTTGATACTGTATTGTGGAACTTTGTTGTTTTGGTCTTATTTGTTTTAGATAAAGATTACTTATTTTTCTAAACTGGTGTGGTTTCCATTTGTAGTGTGTTCACTGTATTACTGGATGTGTTGACAAATGGTTTACACACTGCCTCTGAGATAAGCCTGTCTGCTCCTGCTAAACTACCAAGGGGGTGAGCAGGGGTTATTTTACACATGTATTCCCCTTACCCTGACTAGGAAGAAGGGTCCCTACTTGGACAAAAGTGCAAATCCTTGCCAACTAGATACCCCCATTTCTAGCATTGGTGGTGAGCGGTGGGAATCTGGACTTGCATTTGTGTCTTACATACAGTGATAGGTGTACACTACTAGTAGAGTGTAGACCATCACGGACCCACAGACAACTGGTGGAACAGTTTCTTTGGGGCTATTTTTTTCTTGCAACTGAGAAATGCCAATCTTCATCATGACAACGCCAGCATCACTTGCATCCGTGAATATTGAGTTTGAAGAGGATAGGGTTGAAACGTACACTGTGCCACAATCAAAAGCTATCTGCAAAAAGTTTAAAATCTCTTTAAGAAGACTCTCCAGTAAGAAGGAATTCCGAAAAGCACGTAGGGCCTGGTTGACATGGCAGGATAGGTATTTAGGTCTGTCTGTGGGGAGGTTACCTTCCCGGGGGAGGGGCAGCAGTGTATTTTAAGAGGGGCTATCTCCAGTAGAAGGGCTGGAGGACAGGGAAAAAAACAGGATGCATGAATTGGAGCTGACGAAGCTCAGGCTGGGGAAGGAGGATAAGGAGTTCAGAGGGAGAAATTAGCCCTGGAAGAGAAAAAGATGCTCTAAGAGCATGAAAGAGGTTTGAGAGAACTGGATCTAAAAGCAAAAAGTATAGAGTCCAATCCCAATGGTGGCAGCACACCACCAGTGCCTGAAGAAGGGAAGGTATACACCCCCAAAGAGGTTATTAAGGATTTTATGAAGCATGAGGACATTGGTCAGTGGTTCAAAGCATATCAGGTAGCTATGAGATCCTGCAGAATCCCTGAGGGAGACTGGGGAACGGTTTTGTGGAGCCGCTTCCTAACTGGGGGGGGGGGAGTACATTGCTAGCATTGCCAACTGAAGATCAGATGTCTTATGCCCCCATGAAGGAAGCCTTGGTAAGGAGGTATGGCTTGACCCCAGGACTATACGGGCAGGAGTTGAGGGCTTGTAGGAAGCTGAAGTCAAGCACTTGGGTGGAGTATGTCTCCTATTTTTGGAGAGCCCTGGATGGATGGGTGAAGGTCAGCCAGGTGAATGATTTTCAGGGGCTCTATGATATGGTTGCATGGGAGCACTTGTCAGATAATTGTTTCCCAGAGCTATGCCAGCACTTGATTGACAGTAAGCTGACTGACCCCAGGAAGCTTGCCATGGAGGCGGACCGCTGGGTCAGTACCCTGGTCCAAAAAGGTTGTGTGGGAGTCTCTGCCAAATGTGGGCAAGGTCCCCAGCAGAAGAGTGGGGGGGGACAAAGGTAAACAGAGGGAGTTCCAAAATGGACGCCAAAGTACTTCCCAAGGGAACCAAGGGAAAGGTGCCCAGTCTCCCACTGAAAAGAAGCCATGGGTCCCTGCAGGTAAGCAAGCTCAGAAGGGCCCCCTCACATATTATGCTTGTGGTCAGGGAGGTCACTTCCAGGGGGACCCTAGGTGTCCCCAAAACAATACCACTGCACCCACCAGTGCATCGCCCAGGGAGATTGCTAGTAGTGGAGGAGGTGTCAGGTGCCCAAGGGGGGTGGGAGCCCGCAGAATTGACCCTGGTCCCTTGAGGAGATGGTGAGATGGTCCCAAGGGCTTGTCTGCCTGATAACACTCAATAGTACAGACAGTGGGTGAGCATTAATGTCCATAGTGTGGAAGCTCTGAGAGACCCTGGAGCCAGTGTGACAGCTGTCAGTTGTCAGGTAGTGTCTGAGGAGCAGGTGGTCCCCAACACATTCTATCCAGTAGTTGCAGCAGACAACTCAGAGTGCCTCTGCAAAGTAACACAGGTTTCCTTTGAGTTGGGGGGTCTCAGGTACCTTAAAAACAGTTGTGAGGCCAGTCAGGCCTGTTGACTGTCTGCTTGGAAATGATCTGGAGAGTTCCCCTTGTGAGAAGGTGAAACGTAAGGCTCATTTGGAGATATTGGTTCTGCCTGAGTGGGCGCGTGTGACCAGTCAGTCTATGGCAGCCAGTAGGGGCAATCAAGAGGTCCTGGAGCCTGAATGGCCCAGGTGCCTGCCAGAAAGAGAGGAGGCAGGGGGCATGGGAAACAGCCCCTGAAGTTGCCATGGTCCAGGAGGAGGCAGACCTTGAGTAAGCCTGGGCAGTGAACTCCGCTCTGCTTGCAGAGTTTGCGGAGTATCCCACACTCCGCGTTACGCGGAGCTCCGAAAACTCCGCTTCGCACAGCATAGCGGAGTTTTTTTCCTCGCTCGCGTTCACCAACGTCAAGTTGGCATGCGCGAGCGAGGAAAATGTACCTCCCGGCGAGATTTTTCCTTGTTCACGATCGCCAACGTCAAGTTGGCGAGCATGAGCGTGGAAAATAAACCTCTCGGCGAGATTTCTCACTGCAGGGGGGTCAGGTTTCACATTGCGAGTGGTCACGTATGCTCATGACCGCTCGCGTTGAGAAACTGCCCGTTCACGTTTAGAGAGCTGCCGCTCGAGTAAAAATCCACTCGAGCGGCAGAAAAGGTAAGCTTGCGCTGTGCATGTTGCTGTTCGCAATGACTGCACAGCGCGGACAAGCAACCAGGCACTGTGCAATCACCTCGAATAGCATTTTTCTACCATACTCTGTCGCGGAGCTCTTTGTAGTGTGGTGGAGTGTTTTCTTGTACTTCGCGTAGTGCAACTCCACGAACTCTGCCCAGGGTAATCCTTGAGGGGGATGCCCTGGAGCCTACAGGGGAACAAGTGGCTCAACTGGGGGACCTGCCTGAACTGACCCATTGGCAGCAGGAAGGAGGCCCCTCCAGGGAAGGAGCACCAGGAATGCCCCTCTCTTTTTGGCTTGCAGCAGCAGGCTGCAATCCAGGCAGCCTGTGATCAGTCTGGGTCACATTGAATTTACTGGGAGAATAGTCTCCTGTGTAGTGAGCCTAAGGTTGCTGAGCCTTGTTCAGCTTGTGTGCTTGTGGTATCCCAGCGCTTCAGAGCCTTCCTACTGGGTCTGGCTCAATATGCACCTTTAGCAGGACATCTGGGACAAGACAAGACATTTGAAAGGCTTGTCACCCACTTTTACCAGCCCCGGATGTGCAAGGATTCTGACAACCATTGTAGATCTTGCTAGACTTGCAGACACATGGTAAGAGTGGGAGGAAGTGCAAGGTTCCTCTCCAACTTTTCCCTGTAGTCAGCACCCCCTTTGAGAGGCTGGGTATTGGCATTGTGGGGCCTCTGGATCCCAAGACAGCCATGGGCAACAGGTTCATCCTGGTCTTGGTGGACAATGCCATCCGGTACCCGGAAGCCACCCCTCTCACTATGACGTTGTAGGTCATGTGTTGCTGGGGATTGTCTCCTGTGTGGGGTTCCCCAGAGAGATGGTGTCTGATCGGGATACCAACTTCATATCTAGGTATATGAAGTCCCTGTGGCAGGAGTACGGTGTAATCTATAAGTACACCATTCCTTACCACCCCCAAGGAATGGGCTGGTTGAGAGGTTCAACCGGACACTGAAGGGAATGATTATGGGTCTTGGTGAACCCATGAGTCATAAGTTGGATGTCCTCTTGCCATGCTCACTGTTTACTTACAGGGAGGTACCGCAGAAGTCCATAGGGTTCAGACCTTTTAAACTCCTGAATGGGTATCCAGTAAGAGGACCTCTAAGTCTGATCAAAGAAGGCTGGGAGAAAGCTACCAGTAAACCTCCCCAGGAAGTATATAGCTATATGCTGGCCTTCAGGGACCAGACTAAGCTCTTCAGGCAATACTCAAGCAAATCTGGAATCCAGCCAGGAATACATTTAGTGGTGGTATGATCCGAATGCCACTCTGATTGAGTTTCAGCCTGGCCGGAAAGTATGAGTCATGGCCCCAGTGGAGTCTTGTTCGCTCCAAGAGAAGTGGACTGGGTCCTGGTGGAGCATAAGAGTAAAGTCATCTACTTGGTGGACTTGCAGTCTCCCAGGAACCCTTTGCTGGTCCTACATGTGAACCGCCTCAAGCCCCACTTTAAGAGGTCCGAAGTGGGCATGCTCCTTGAGACAGATGATGGGATGGAAGAGGAGACTGTGCCTCTCCCTGACCTCCTGCCTGCTAGGGAGCACGATGGGTCAGTGGACAGTTTGAACCTCTCCCCACCCTGACTCCTGAACAGCAGAATGACTGCCACCAAGTGTTGGGACAGTTTGCTGCTCTGTTCTCCCCAACCACTCATGTCACTCAGTGGTGTGCCGTTGATGTGGACACTGGGGATAGTCCTCCTGTAAAGTACAACATTTACAGGCTGACTGGCAGGGTCAAGGCTAGCATCAAGGAGGAGGTCTCCAAGATGTTGTCGGTAGGGGTGATTGATCCTTCTAAGAGCCCTTGGTCTAGCCCACTGGTCTTGGTTGCACAGATTGCCACACCCGGTGCCACGCCAGAACGCTGGTTCTGTGTGGACTACAGAGGGCTCATTGCAGTCACCAGGACTGATGCACACCCCAGCTGATGAGCTCATAGATTGGTTGGGAGCTGTCAAGTACCTACGTACGTTTGACTTAATGTCTGGTACTGTCAGATTGTCTTAACTGATGGGGCAAAGGAGAGGTCCGCATTCTCAATGCCAGAGGGGTATTACCAATTCCGGATGATGCCCTTTGGGTTGAACGCCCTTGCCACCTTCCAGAGACTGGTCAACCAGGTGTTGGCGGGACTGGAAAATGTCAGTGCTGCCTACCTGGATAATATTGCAGTGTTCAGTGCCGCTTTGGAGGAAAATCAGCATTACCTCTGGGAAGTGTTGAAGGCTCTGCAGAGAGCAGGCCTCACGATCAAGGTCAGCAAGTGCCAGGTCAGGCAGGGATCGATGGTGTACTTGGTACACCAGGTAGGGAGTGGCCCGGTGGGCCCAAGATTGATACCATTCTAGATTGGGAACCCCAAGACCCAGACAGGGGTGAGAGCCTTCCTAGGACTCACCGGGTGTTACAGGATATTTGTCAAGGGTTATGGCACCGCTGTTGCCCCCTTGACTGGGCTGACTTCCGGGAAGCAGCCCGGGAAAAAACAATGAAGAGACATTGGCTAATCTATGGGGCTGATTCACAGCACTAATCTGAGACAAAATCCTAAACTTACTACTTTTGGTATTCACAGAAGGCATTTAGTAGTAGTAAAGTTAGGATTTTGTCTTAAGTTTGACTTCAGACAGACTTAAGACAACCTTAAGACAAACTTAGGACAAACTTAAGACAAACTTAAGACAGACTTAAGACATAGTTAAGACAAAATCCTGACTTTACTACTACTAAATGCCTTCTGTGAATACCAAAAGTAGTAAGTAACTTTAGGATATTAGTTCTGTGAATCGGGCCCATTGTTCATCACAAACAAAATTCCACCATGTTGATATCGCTTAGAAACATCTTTTCAGCAGGAAAGTATAAACTTAAAAGCAAATGCAATCAAAAGATTAACTAACATAGGTTTAGGGGAAAGGTGATCAAATTCAGGTGACATATTCCCAATAAAACATCCTGAATTGATAATTCCCAAAATTTAAACACATAAGAACAATAGTAGAGTAAATGAATTAAAGTACCAGTAGATGTGAAACAAGACCAACATAATGGAGAAGAAGTTGGAGCAAATTTAGAAATGCATTCAGGATTAATAACAGCTCCATTATAAACAAAAGGGATTGCATAACATGCAGCCTTAAACGTTTTAAAATATTTAAGCCATATGTTATCCCAAATGTGAGATGGCAATGAAATAAAAAGGCCAGGTTACCATAGTAATTCAGTAGAATCTTTGGATCTTACAGTAGTGGGGAAAATAAAATGTTATATAAATAAACAGCTTTGGGAATTGAGTTCTAATGAATATTTTGCAATGGTGTCCAGGTTGTGAGTGTTACAGTATCAGGAGGGAAATTATTAGCTATTAAACAAGATTGAAGCAGAAGATATTAAGTTGTATTCCTGTAAGAAAGAGCTTGGTAGATGTTACTATGTTTGTGGTTATGGAAAGGAATAACAGAATTAAGTTGTACAAGTTAATGCATAAACATAAGACCTGTCTCCCACCAATGTTTGAAATAAAATGATCTGCATTGAAATGTAACAACTTTGCTATACCAATAATTAATGGTTAGAAAACATTGTTAAAAATCAAAGCTCTCAGAAAATATTGTATGTAACAAATGTTGGGAATACTTTAGAATTGTTTGTTTAGAAATAAAGGGGGTCATTACGATGGCAGTCGGACAAATCGTTGCGGTAGTTGGACCGGCCGCCTACGAGGCAGCCTACCCACCTACTGCATTATGATGGGACCACCACCGCGGTGGTCACAGGCGCTATCCCTAACATGGGATGGGGATGCAGTCAGCACAAGTAGTCACATTATTTTCCTGTCTGAAGTTATATGTTGACCAGGTCCAGGTGAGGAGCAACCAAATTATCAGCGTATTAACACAGCTTCAGGCCTATCAGGAATACTTTAATATGAGTGCTGCGTCCATAGCATAGATGAATTATGCATGTCACTATTGGGAAATCATCCTATGAAAATTGCTCAAAGAACATGTGGCAAAGATTCTAGAAAATATAAAAGCATTCTATCTGCATCTAAATCCCACTTGAGGGAGTATGTTCGGATGTGGTCAGTCTTGCCTCTGTCCTCGGCTGGTTGGTCATCAATTTTTAAAATGGTGTTATTACCCTGTTTCCTGTACCAATTGCAGAATTTCCCCTATGATATCCCATGACAATGGTTTCGAACCTCTATCATCTGTGGCTTTCTCTGGGATGACTGTACCCCAGCATTGCTCTTAGAAAATGTTCTAAATCCACTTACTGTGGGGGTATCTCAGCGGCTGACATTAAATCATACTACGCATGTCACATTTGTTAATTATCACTGACTGGTGGTATGAACTGAAAGGTGACCCCGCCTTTGCATCCAAAAAGTGGGCGATGGGAGACACACCTCTAATCTCATATTTATATGATAGAGATGGCCTTCGTGGCCTTCCACAGGCTACTAGAGTGGTTTTTAACCACTGGAGATGTACACTGTGACCGATGGGGTGGTGGGAGAAACAGACAGAGTTGATGCCACTCTGGCAGGGCCGCATGCTGCTGCAGGTGGCTGCGCTAGAGGGTTTTCTGCAGTAGAACCTGATAGAGACCTCTACCCTGGGTGATGTCATGAGTTGAACTGTTCTAAAATCCTTTCAGATTATGCAGGCATAGTACCAGCTCCATCATAGTCACTTCTATCGTTACTTACAACTCCATCGTCCACACTGACCCTGTACATTGCACCCCTGACTGACCTTTCTGAGTTTAATCCATTGGAGGGTAGGCTTATCTTGAGAGATTTGGGAGACCATAAGATTGCGAAGCCATACCAGATGCACATTCCTTACTCTCCTAAGACATGGGAGGCTGGCCTGGGGAATTTGGAGGACAACGATTGGACCTGGGCCATAGGTGCACCTAGAACGAGAGCAATTACTGACTGACTTAGGGCCTGATTATGAGTTTAAGTGGTCCGTGGACTGCCAAACCCACTGTGGTGCAGCGGTGGTGGTGCGGCTACCGTCACACCGGCGATCCGACTGCTGTATTACAACTCTAGTGATTGTACGGCCATGGGACCTCCGCAACCGCTGGGGAACCGTAATCCCTGGCAGTGGAGTGGTAGTCTGAGGCTGCAATATGCTTGGCGTTGCTGTTGTGGCCAGGCCAAGCATATTACTAGTTTCCTCACCACCAGCGCTCTAATGGCATTGGTCAGGCCATGAAAATGCTGTCAGTGAGGAAACTAAAGGGGGTCCTGTGGGCCCCCTATCGCCTCTGGTCCTAGGGGATACATGCAGTGCGGCACATGGTGTACCCCGCTGTGTACATGTACCCCCTTTCCTGCATGACAGACTCCACAGTCCGTGTCATGCAGAAACGGGCTTTGGCAATCCCATTGCAATGCCTTTCTAACTGCCAAAGGACCGCCTGCTAGACCACAAGGAAAATTGTAATCTGTCGGTCCAGTTTGGGGGTGTGGCAGCGGGGTGCTAGCGTGGCGACCCCTTACCACCAAACTCAGGCCATTAGGCTGATCCAGCTTAGATACCTCCAAAGGGTCTATCTCATGCTCTACCATCTATGGAGGATGGGCGATTACCTCCCCAACATGTCTCCGATACTGTGCAGCAGATGGGACATTCCTGCACATGGTATGGGGTTGCCCTGCATTTGACCTGTTCTGGTGCGGGTTGACATCCTGCCTGGGCAGGGTTCTGGCTTGGTCAATCTCGATGAACCCTTAACAAACCCTCCTCCATATTAATGGCACCTTTTGAGATAACAGATACAGGTTAACGCTGCTATTTCTGGGTCTAACCCTGGCTAAACGATACAAAGCAAAAGGGTGTAAGGCCGCAGTCCCCCGTCCATGTCGGAGTGAAAAAAAGGGATGGATTACTGTATGGGCTTGGAGTGGTGGTGTACAAGGCTCGAGGCTGCCCTCAAAAGCACCTCAACGTACGACAGGTATGGGCTGATTACAGGAACCTGTCCACTCTGCAAAATAAGTATTGAACGTCAAAATTCAATGTTTATGGGATGAGACGTGATTGGGAGAGGGTGGGACCCTTGTTGCAGCTTTTAAAATTGCTGCGTACCTTATTGTCGGTGGGGCGGGGTGGTTATGAGCGTGCAGAGATTTGCTTATGTTTGTGTTCTTTGCATTCCAACCTTCAGGAGCCATATTCATATTTCAAAATCACAATGGAACGATCTGCAAGGAACAGCAATTTGGTTTGGAAGCATACCATTAAGTTAAAAGTACCTAGACAATATATTGTATGATTTTAGTAGCACACCAAATGTGTAACAAGTATATACTAAAAATGAAATCAATGGCTGTTCAACTTCTGTATAGATAGACTAATAAAATTAGAGCAGTCAATGGATATAAATGGAAAGCATTCTAAAAATGACACCAATCATAGACCTAAAAAAGTAGTGCACACTAGAAACTGGATTCTTTTTTCTGAGTTTCAGTAATTGTCGGAGTTTGGGGAGCAGTCAGCTTTTCAGTCTTCTGGGATCCAGTGGTGGCTGCTAGGGAACAGTGGTGAGGCGGGTGGGGGTTAGAAAAAAAGAAAAGACGACTTACCTGCTGGTGGCCGGCCGCCACCTCTCCTCCCTCCTCCCTGGAAGCACCCAGTCTCCCATACTCCATTAAGCCAATCACGATGGTGTTGTCACAAGCATGACAGCAGCATCATGATTGGTCCGAATTTTGGCTGCTCAGGCAGTGCCTGGGAGCCTGGGACTGTTCTCCACCCGGCTGTGCAACACTGCCAGGTGGAGAAATGCACACTTGGAGAGTTTCCATAACTTCACCTCCCCCCTCTGAGGAGAGCCCTGAGCCCAGCCCCGCCCGCCCTAGTCTGGCTCCATACTCAAAATAAAATCATAATAACGTTGGGGTGTTAGCATTTTATTTTTCCTTTCCACTGCTCAGAGAGCACTGGGCGACGCTCGGAGCTGCAGCTGCCCAGTGCCCTTGCACCTTCTGCATTATTAATAGCCATGCCCCTGATGGTACACACACATTGAACAATAGTCTATGTTTGGAAGAGACTGCGCTGAAATAACATGCGTTACATGATATCACAAACAAGCACTACTGCAACATTAGGAATGTGCAACTATTAACAATTTGTACCTGTCTTGCATCTTTCTTTTTAAACAGTTATGCTCACTCACATTGTCACCACAAAAGTGCATGAAATACTATACCTAATACATAACATTTTTTGCTGGCAACACTTAGTTAAAATATACATTTATTTGAAACATAACAGAAAGTGCTCTCAAGATTAAAATCTAATTATGCCTCTGTATTTAGATACTTATATTAAAACGAACAATTATATTTCAAAATTAAATAACATTAGTAAAATGGTTTGCACATTTCAGAAATGTTACATATATTTGTGAAACCATTTTCGTTGGATAATTCTTTTTTATTTTTGGTCGCACTTCGACGGTTCAGGTTGAAGCATTCAGGTCACACTACTTATTATTCAATGTGAGGTACCTTAGGGATCAGTTCTGTCATTGACTTTAATAGATGTGTGGAAGATGCTGTACCTCGGCAGAATACTGGCATCACAACAACAAAAGTATATCCTGTAGGATTTTAGAAAGTCCTTACATTATCAGTGCATTCTCACAAGAGGTGAAAAGGATCTCAGATTCTAAAAACATGAGAAGTTAACCCTGGAAAAACTATGGCTATGTCAGAAAATGTATATTTTGTATTATTTTGCTTACAAAATGCCACATACAAATTGACAATTTATCGTAAAAATCATAGTCAATGGCTCCCCGACTAATTATCCGAAACGTTTCTTCCAGCGACTCCTTAACATATTTAGAAATATGATTTTAGCCCACAAAAATGTGATGTAAATCTTAAACTTAAAACGGATATACTTCATTCATACTAAGGGTGGAAGTGAAAACCTGTGTCGCTGATGATAGCAGGTACAGTCTGCGAACTTTGCACTTCACAAGCTTGGGCCTTATTTATAGTTTGGAGTATAAGGTACTTCAGCACAAAAATGTCAGATGTTCACTCTGGTATATTACGAGTAACTTATGGTCAACAGCACTTGTGTATTAGGGCAGATGGAATATCCCACAGGTATGGTGGAACCATACTGTCTTGACACAATGTGGACACAAGTTATCCTGCAAGTAAGGTATGTCACCAGTAGGTGTGAATGGACCCCTAGCTCTGAGGCACAGGGAATCCAGGAACATACTTGAGTTGAACTCTTAAAATTCACACAGCCTTCATATGAACAAAGAAATGTCAGTACAACTATAAATCACCTGATCAATTCCACATTTTAATTATAATAATTAAGATGAAAGGTCTGCACATCTGTGAATTCATATTGATGGAATAATTCCTCTCAATTGTCACCTCTTGATAGTTGTCAAGTCTTTTTTCCTCCAGTAGAGTATCAAGGATTCCATGGCCCAGGTGCAAGCAAGAACAATGCCCCATTTCACTGCTGCTGGGGATAGAAAAATACAGCAATTATCAGGGTTCAATGAGCCAGGCCCTACACCCAACCACACTCTGGTGCCCAACCCTCCGCTGCACACAAGCTTTTGCTGAACACGGAGTGGGGTTGGGCGCAGGTCATAGCAGAAGTTGGGTGCAGTGCTTGGTCCTGCACCCAAACCCCCACTGGCACCCAAACCCGTGCTGCACACAACCATCAATGCCACACTGATGCCCACAGATGACTGTGTGATGTTACAATATAGAAGGGAGTCATTTTAAGTAAGGCAGGCCTACTGATTCTGTGAAATGGTCAGAACACCAAAATATAGAAAGTGGGCCTACTGACTTTATCAAGGGTTCGGCATATTAACATATGAAGAGCAGACCAATTGTTTAAAAATCATCATTAATTATGATCAAATGTTTATTTCATTAATTCACACATTGCAATGTTTCATAAAAGTGATTGACAAAACAAAATGTAGCAAAGTTTTATTTAAAAAAAACATCTTTGTTTTAACATTTTCAGGCCACAAAATGCAGCAATAAAAACAAACACAAGAGGTTCCAGCACTTCAATTGAAGAGCACAGAGCTCCAGCTGGGATTGGTTTAAAAAAATATGGTAAGCTCTCTTGAGGTCATGAATATAATAACCTAGGAGACTTACTGTTTTTGTAATGTTTCTTGGGGGGCTGTGTAACTCACTGCAGCCCCCACAATATTAAGAAATTGCATGATCATGCCCCTTCCCCTTCGAGGGGCACCACCAGGATACAGAAATATTAACAAAAAGCCCTTTCAGAGCATTATGGGGCTCTCCTTGTATGGAGCTGCGAATAATAAATGAGCGGCTCCTGCCACTCATTTATCATTCCAATTTAAAGAACATTTGGCACCCAGACCTTTTTTTCTAATCTTAGGGGCCGTGGGGGGGGGGGGGGGGGGGGGGGGGCAGGTCCCTGGTCAGCTCCCCAGCCACCATATGGAGGGAGCAGGTCATTTGTGTTTTTTTAAGTGGGTGCCCCAGGGCACACCTGGGGTACTCTCTTCTTGCAAAAGGTTGGGGCCTCTGGGGGAGCCCCAGGGCCCCTTTGGACCCTGCTGACTCCCCAGCCAGCATCACGGTGGAATATTGACATTTGTTTTAAGTGGGTGTCCCAGAGCCCCCTCTGGGGCACCCGCATCTGGGGGGGGAGCCCCAAGGTCCCTGCTGCCCCAGCCAGCTCCCCAGCCGGCATCCATTGTGGTGTTGGCAGGAGCTCGTACCATTCTGCTTTATTCCCGCCTGGACAAGAGCCGCTGATATCACTTCTCTTAACTGGGCAAGAGCAAAGTTGTGTTTTGGGCCTGGGAGGTATGCCGAACTCTCCTGGGCCACAATCAGTAGTGTCATGGATATGGGGACCTCACAACACTTCTTAGATCAAGCCCCAGGGGATGGGGTTTCTGGGTCCAATCTAGGCTCAAAGAGGGGAGCCTAATGCCACCTGCCCTCATAATGTTAACTGCCCAAGGGGGTGGGGTACCTGGCGCCGCCTAGAGGCTCAGAGAGGAGAGCCATGTGCCTTCTCCTATGAAATGTTAACAGCCTTGGGGGACTGGGGTCCTCTGAGCCTCCAAGAGGCCCAAAGGACCCCACCATTATTGAAATACCGGCCCCAAGGGATAGGGTCTCTGGGGCCTCTTTGAGGCTTGGGAAGGGGCCACCTGCCCTTCATTTTTAACTTGGCTTTGTGAGAAGTTTCAATCTTCCCACCTGTTAACTCCCCCCGAACCTTCATTATTAGAGCTGTGCGAAACCTGAAATACCTGCACAGGGTGCAACTTGCAGAGTCAACACACAGTGGCAAAGTTATAAGAAATTAACACTTTTTGCCCCTTCCCCTTTTGAATTTGACAATAACAAAAGTAAGCTAAACAAACCAGCATCTGCCCACTTTAATGCAGTCATCAAAGGGTTCTAAAGTTATAAGCAAATCCGAATACTCAAAGTATACAACAGTGCTAAACCTTTTATCGCCAAGCAATGTTTGTTATGTACCTAACTCAAATACTATTGAGTGGTTTACTTCAAATCACAACACTAACTTTATGAATAAAGTTATAAAGTTTTGCCATGCTTGGCATAAATCTGTTCAACAAGTGTTGCTATAGTGGAAGGGTCAAGTTTCAATGGGAGCTACAACGGAAAAACACATTTTTGAGCCCCCCCAACCTTTACTTCTTTCCCTGAAGAGACAGTGCAAAAATTGCTGTATAAGTTACAGTTTGCATGGCAGGTGGACAAGTTATGATGTACAATGCTAATATTAACTGGGGAATTTCAGGGAGTTTTCCTCTTTCTATTTTAAAAATAACTACAATTTTTGATATATTTAAGAAGATAGAAAACATCTAATACTAACTTCACTGTAACTGTTGTTTTCAATGAATTTCTTTTGATAATAAAATACTACATACAACATCTATAAAAGCTACACCACTGCAGGCTGTGAGAGGGTGTAACCTTCAATGAAGCCCTCTGCTCAGCCCTCTTTCGGCAGCCACTGCCTGTTGTGTATGGCATTGAGGCATGTAGAGCTTGAGGTGGATGCATGGCCTGGGCCAGCACCCAACCCTTTATTCACACCCAACCGCACATATGTATTTGCTGTGCACAGCTGAGATGCCCAAATCGATTTTTACACTTTTATTTCAGGAATCACAAACACTGAGCTGAATTTGTGGAGCCTGGGTCTCCCATGAAACCTGCCGGGTCGAGGAGGGTCTGGGATCTATGAATTCTGTGACTGAATTCACTTTCTATAAATTATTTCATGAATTCAGCTATTGCGCACCTGCACCCCTAACTTCTATTTTTAAAATGTTTCCCCGTGTGGTGCACCACACTGAATAATTGCAAAAGTAATAAAAATATTTCTTTGACGGCCAACCAATCGGAGCATGCGATTTTGCAGATCCAGCAACAGATCTGCAAATGCTATATGGAAAAAAGGAGAAAAAGCTTTCTCATCCAGTAGAACTCCTTTTATTTCAGGAGTTCATCCAGGGATTTGTGCACCCGCGGATGGTCTATAAATTAACAATATTTTTTCAAAACATATCAATGGATTTACACCAAAAATAAGCAAAGGTACACCTATGAATAAAGTTCTACTTTCATGCCACGTTTAGTGAAATGTCTTGCAGGCACAGCAATTTTTTCCCTCAGGACTAATAAAGAAAAATGCCTAATTTTTGCCCTCCTCACTTATATTTTCCACCTGGATGGATCTTCACGAAACACGAAAAGCTAAAGCCACTTCGCCATCTGATTGGAAAGTTTCATGCAGATCGATCCTTAAACAGACATCACGTTTTCTATGTACATATAATATAAAGCAAATTGAAATAACAAAAATATTATTGGGTATTGTGAATTTTTCAATTAACATGCGTAAGCAACATTGAGACATTTACTGAAATCTACAATCCACAAAGAAGAAAGTGATAGAAAATGAATTAAAATGTATCTTGTAAAATCTTTCCTGAATAGAGAAGCTTGTCCAAGCCTTCAGATTAAAAATCAATGCTCCCTCAAGTTTCTAACAGCGTTGTACCCGAGAGCGCACCGAAATAAATCATTGCTTTAATGTATTCCATACTCATTTTTATTAGATTCTTTTTTCTAATGTGGATTGAGGAATTATACTTTAAACCTATGCTACAAGTAGGAGTGCGCACAGAGGGAGGCAGATGTGTTGAGGGGGAAGAGGTGCGGGGGGAGAGGGGGAGTGGAGGCCTTCGATCTGTGTACCCTGTGCATGGCTCACAAAAATGGATATAGGACACTTACAAATGTGGCGGTCAATTTTCATAAAGTACTGTCAGTGTAAGTTAATGGTGCCATTCGTTCACTTGCTAGCAGTCAATAGGTGGGCACACGAGTTAAAAAACTGTACCATTATAGGTTTTAAGTGGAAAATAAATCATACGTGCATCGCGTGAACCTAGAAAGCAGCTGTCGATCATACTTGAATCTGTGACGACACAATGGGATAGTTTGGCTGAGAATCATCTGCCAATGTCACAGCATAATGTGGCTCTGAGTATCAATTCTGAATCGGCTTCAGGAGATGGATGAAAGGGCGTACGCAGCTGTATCTCAATGTCACAACCTAATCTGATAGCAGGGGAAGAACTGCTGACGGTGTCCATGGTATTATTAGTTATTTTGACAGTGAAATAGTATAGACAAGAATATAGACTGCGGCATCCTACACATTAGCAAGTCAAACAAAATCATGACATCTTTCAAAACCGCGAAAGAGACGCCAGGTCGCATGCTCCCAAACGAAATGGGAGCTACCCTAAAATATACTGCCATTTTTAAATATTATTGTTTGACTGATACCGTAAGTGACATTATGTAAAGGTTCTGTACCAAGTACTTGCACCACAGTTTAGGTAAAACGCACCTACTCAGGTATGGTTCTCCTTACATGAAGGATGCCTTGGTTGGGATTGCCCTGGCCAAAATGCTCAAACCAACTCATCTCCTTGTGCAATCTCTTTCTTTCCATACATCCATTATCTCACTCTTCTTCTCTTCTCCCTCTTTGATTGCTTTCTATCTACCACCCCCTCCCTCTCTCTTGAAGCCTCCCCAGCCTGCCGCAATTAACCTCAGGGAGCTGTAGAAAGTGGCAGAGTCATCAGGAGCGGCCCTGGACTTTCAGAACCTCCAAGGGCTCCAGCCCACTGGGGAAATGCCTGGTGGAATAAAAGGCTTGTCCAGCCCCGTGAGCAGCTGCTCCACCCACCAGGATTGCCTGTCTCTCTTGCCACACGGAGGGTGCGATCCCTGGTCTTTTTGGAGCTAGTGTGGATGCTGCAAATTCAAGCAGGTTGACCCGCTATAGAGATATAATAATAGTATAATATAATATTCATGCTGGTGTCTCTTCACGTGGGTCTGACAAGTCTCAGCCCCCTCTTTACCACTCCTAAGGGGTTGAACTCTATAGGGTGAACATTCTCCAAATTCTGTAACTCTCACAGGAGATGCACTTCACCAGTGCATAGCGTACACTTACTAGAGAAGGGGTAAAGTCACTCGTTTGCATGAGCGGTAACAAAATTACTCAAATAAGCAAAATTCAAGTTTTACACCACTTACTGCAAGTACATAGCTTGGCAAATATGCCAACAAGAACAACATGTATTTGAAAATGTATGAGCAGTGCTCAGTGTTTTACACGTCTGATATCATCTGTGAACATCTCTGTTTTGTTTATATCTCAAAGTTACTCAATTGCACCAAAGTATGGCACACTTAAGTACAGACAAATATATTTTTTTTTAATGTTCCAAATTACACTTTTGTATGTAAAGATGCAGGGGCAGATTTCCTAACATTTTGAGCAAGTGTTGGTGCAAAATTCCTATTTGGGATTTAATTCCAATGCAAAACTTGTTTTACGCTGGAAAGGTGCCTAAAGTTGATGCAAAGCAGTGCTTTGTTCTGCTTTCAATTATTTTGCATCAAGGTGGCGTTCCATGAGTGGTACATTGGCATTCCCATGCAATCAATCATGGTTTTTGATGCAAAGCCCCATCTACCATCCAGAGGGCTTGGCACCAATAACTAACGTCTTTAAACAGGCATTAAAAAGGAAAATGTATTCATTTCTCCAAATTTTCCCTGCTTCACATGTCTGCTGCACTGTACAACACACATCTAAAAGAAAAGTTATCAAGTTTGTCTAGGCATGGTACTTTGTTCTGGAAGGGTACTCTTCCAGTTGAATAACAACGTTATACATCACAAAGACTCCTTTGCAATATGATGCAAAGATGTATGGGTAGCACTAGGCAGGCTGTTTGGGTGCCAGCACCACGGAGAGAGCAGAACAGTGCTATATCTTGGTGGACATGGTGCTGCCTTTCTCTCTCCCTCTCTAGCAGCTCAGCACATTTAGTTTCTGAGCTGTGTAACAATTTAGTAAATTTACCCTCAGGTTGCATCTGCTGTCAGACACTGGTCGACCAGTATTGCCTGTTAATTATACAGCTTTTAGAAAGAAGACATTGGCCATTACTCCAACTAGGTCTTAATTTCCATGCAGTAAACATATCCCTGCAGGATCGATATTGGAGTTGAAAAGTATCCTCCTGTTTTACACTACCTCGAAAGGTGGTGATCAATGCCCGCGAATATCTGGCCATAACCTGCCATTCCAACTTATGAGGTTATGCTTTTGCCAGCCTGTTTTCGATAGGAAGCTTCAAAAAAGCTTTGCTCAATCATCAGTCAGCTGACTCAAGAACCTGCGAGAGACTGGAAGGAACATTCTAGCACATGCATCAAAAATGCCATTTGCAATTCCTTGTTAGAAAAAAATAAGGATTCGCTAATAAGGAATCGCAAAAGCCTATGCATGTAGAAATCGCTTACAAAATAGCGATTTCCTAAATATTTCTTAATTGCGAGTCGCAAATTGCGAGTCGCAATTAAGGAATACCTCCCCATTCATTCCTATGGGCCTAAGGCCCATAGGAATGAATGGGACGACGTTATCAATTTGCGATTCTCATTTAGAGAATCGCAAATTGAGAATGCAATTTCAAGGGTGCAAGGGTGTCAAAACAACACCCTGTTGCACCCCTGAAATCGATCTGTGTACAAATGTTGCGCAGTGTGTAACCTACCACTTTGAAAAATGCACTTTCGTGCATTTTTAAAAGTTTTTGCAAATTACCATGAAGTTCAACTTCATGGTAATTTGCGCCCCCTATCAGCGAAATCGCTAATTATTTTACTTTAATGCATTGCATTTTTGGAATCTCAATTTGCGAATCCTTAAATGCAATCGCAATTTGAGAACTGGCAATTAATTGCGAATTCTCAAATTGCGAGTGCCTTGACCCTTCATGCATCGCAAATGCCCTTTTTGCGGGCGCAAACGGCCGATTTTTGCGAATCGCACCATTTGCGCGCCCAAAAATGGTTGATGCATGTGCCCCTTACTGACCATTTTCTTGAAAATGTAACCGATCCTGGGTTGACCTATAGGACATTTACCATGTCTGCTTGTAGCCAATACATTCCTGTGGTTTAATTACCTATCACTCCTGCGTGGACTATAGATCATGTGTCATGTTTGCTTGTATATAGTGAATGTCATTCGCTGCTGCTCTGTCACCCCTGGTTAGCGTCTATATAGTATTTACCCTGGGCTACTTTTAATGCATATGGTTGCCTTATCCTTTATTCCTCCTCTCTTCATTACATTCTTAGACTCAATGACTTACTTCAGGATTAGAGCATCGCTCTGGTCATTCACACACAAAGTCAAAAAGCTTCTTACACAGGTAGTACTGCAATTTGACACTTCCAACCAAATGCTCTCCACCGTGTAGGCTGCTATCTATATGCATATGTAGTAATACAGAAAGGCAAGCACAGTACAAGCTGTGTGTCATTTCCCTACAGATATAACTTGAGTTTGACCCATGTAAGAGACGAGCAAAATTACACAGTTAAAGACCATAAAGCAGGGAAGGAGAGAAGAACTCCCAGCAGATAGGTTAAGCTGTGAAGGATCTGAGTTGTACTGCCTATGTTCCATTAAACAGAAAACAATATCCATTTTGCAGCAGAACCCTTGACAGAGCCTAGAAGGTGTAGAAGAAGCAACTGGTTGATGATATCTTAGATCATTAATACCCAAAGCCACCACAACCTCTGTGCCCATACCAAGCAAAGCCAGCTTGAGGAATTCAATGAGGCTGCTCACTTACACACACCTCTGCAGCTGAAAAATGGATGCTCCTTCCTGCTACTTTGCTTAGAAGGAGGATCAGTAAGATTGCCTAAATTTGCCCATGTCATTGGTATTAAGCGACATTTTCTTTCATAAATTAATTAATTCTAAAGAAACCATACCTAAAGAATGGGAGTTATTATAAATGTCTAAAATAAGAGAACTTAACTACACTATTTACTGTCGGAGAAGTTTGCATGGGTTTTAGAAAGTAGATTGTTAATTGGTGTGGAATTTGACTCAAATTTATACAAATAGAGACAGGACAGAACCTTAAAGGGGCCTGGGGTGAAGGGACAGTCTGATAAGCAAGCGACCCGATCTCCCAAGCGTTAACTCGATTGATGCTTCTATATATATTGTTGAGAAAGGTACCTGTTTCAAACTATTAATTAAATGGTCAGACAGGTTTCTCATTGTAAAACCCAGACAACAGAATCCATCGAACATATAGCAACCCATCTACATAGCAGCCCTTAGATTGCAACTCCCATAAATTTGCGGTCCAGCATACCCTTAATGAAAGCAGAGATTCTGCTACAGCCCACTGCTTGCTCCAGTAAGTTTATAGCTTAAGGCATGATATACAGGGCTTGGCCTTGAGACTGGAGTCCCCAATATTGGCTAATTTGATAGCCAGAAGGAGATTTTTCCCTAAAATATGTATTAGAGAACAAATGCTAAGATGTAGCTACATGATTGTTAGACATGTAACATGTGTATTAGAGAACAAATGCTAAGACCTGACCCATGGCAATAGGAATTAATTCCTCGTGGTCCATATGAATAAACAATCAAATGGTAATAAACCACTATTCAACAGAGTGCAGCTTTTTATAATGGTACAACTCATCAACGTCAGAATTTCATGACTCCTGTAAAGCCTCAGATCATTCAGTGTCTACTGATTCATTTCTCTCTCCTTCGTCGTTATCATTAGCGACAAATACAAACATTGGTCATGAGTGGAAGGGGCCCTAACCAAATGGCACAATTCTGAAGCAATGGTATTCGTTGGAGTTGTACCCGGATTCTAAACAATTATGTTTACGCTATCCGATATCCTGTTTACTGCACATGACATTAATTAGCGCCCGTGGATGTTGCCACAGTCTTTGAAGGTGCATCTCCCTTAACAGTAGATCAAGCAGAAGCCCAAGACTCCTCCATCAATAGGGTGACTCACTGACTCGTTTAGAAAAGGAGATGCTACTCAATATGTAGAAGGTAAGAGGCTGAGGAGCTCAAAAGGTTTTTCTTTATACTGGGAAACTGACATACATCAAGTAAAATTTGTGGAGAAAATATTCAGCAACAGGCCTCATCAATGCTGGGTTCAGATCCGAAGCAACGACAGCATGTACTCCCTGTTACTGACATACACAGATATAGGAAACTCACACATTTCTATCCCTGCAAAAGACAGCAGTTTTCTAGTTTTTAATATGCAGAGGAAATTTCTCTGTGTCCACAAATTAATTTAGGAGCGAGGGAGAGAAACTATTCCTTGAGTGGTGCGAGTTGACTTACTTGCTATCTAAGGAGCATATTATCAAGGACGGCGTTAAAATTATCGCCGGTTTAGCGGCAGAAAACTGCGATAATGGGCTTGATAATATGCCCTGGAGAATTCCAATAGAAGCCCATGTTCACACCAGAACATGGACTTCTATTGGAATTCTCAAAGGCATATTATCAAGCCCAATATCGCAGCTTTAGCGGCAGTTTTCTGCTGCTAAACCGGCGATAATGTTTAACGCCGTCCTTGATAATATGCCCCTTAGATTTTAATACAAAGCATTATGAGCTGCCCTTATAAATTGATCATTTAAGTAAGTTGAATGACTTACATTAGTAAGAAGACATCAAGGGCCAGATGTACGACCAGTCAATTTTACGACTCGGAAATTGAGACAAATTGCAAGTCGTAATTTGCGAGTCGCAAAATTCAATGCACAACAGTGTCTCAGACACTGTTTGTGATTCCCAATGGGGTTGCAAATTGCATGCCTCATGAATATTAAAGAGGCTGTCGCCATTTGCGACCCCATTGGGAATGGTTAACACTCTCAGGGATGCTGGCCTGCCATGTCTTGGACTGCTTTTTCAATAAAGCTTTTTTTTTAAATGCAGCCCGTTTTCCTTAAAGGAAAACGGGATGCATTTAAAAAAGAAAAATTAAACTTTTCTGTTTCCTTTTTTAAGGGCAGGCAGTGGTCCCTGGGACCACTGCCTGCTCTTAAAAAGTATTTGTGCACCCATTCACAAAGGGAAAGTGGTCCCCTTGGCACCCCTTCACGTTGGAGAATGGTTTACCACCTACTTGAAGTAGGTGGTAAACTGCGATTTTTTTGCGACCGCACTTGCGGTCGCAAAACACTCATATATGGCATTTGCACTTGCTATTAGGAAAGAACGCACTTGGCACACCCCTTCCTAATAGCGAGTCGCTAGCCCTATTTTGCGAGTCGCTAATAGATTAGCGAGTCGCAAAATAGATTTAGTACAGCGTGAATCCATTTTTTGCTGTCGCAAACGGGCCAAATGCCCCTTTGCGACCGCATAAAATGGTCGTACATCTGGCCCCAAATGCCATAGTATCTTTTATCTCCAGGAGGCATGAACTGTGAAGGAATCGACCTATAATGGCTCTGCACAATACGTGCTCCTATACTAAAAAGTTCGGCCAGGGGACAATTGACTTACCTTGGGTAAGATTGTAGCAGAAAAATCCCCAGCAGAGAATGTGGATATTGAAATAATAAAACTGAGAGATCATCTGGGCTATAAGTACAGAGTACATTACAGTCAAACTAGCATAAGAGGAGCGCTAGGAACTTTGAAGGAGTTTGCTTATATGAAGGAGCTTGCACATATTATCATACAGTACCACATGCCTAGCAGGAGAGGCTTCAAGTAAATTAGTTGATGACTAGTTTAATTCTTTCCTATACTATCGCTGTTGAGATCATTGAGAGCAACAGGATAGTGGAAAAATCGTGCCCAGTTTATTCTACCACTTCATCTTCTACAATGTCAGTTTCAAGCTGTTTGATCAGCTACTGAATAATGTCAAGTAAACTGCTAATGGCTTGAAACGTTCAGATATTCCCACTATATCTGCCTTTATATCAGTTATTAATTTGGAAAAGAATAAGTATCAGGCCCAAAGTTTTGCTCAAAAGCCCACGGCCGGCGCTATTGAATGTCATGCTGAACGCCAAGGCTGATAGCCTTGATTCCACTTCATGCCTCTTTAATCCAGCACCCTACACTCCCTGCCCCTTTATCTCACTCTTGCAGGTTTCTGCCCTCTGCCTTTGTCACTGTTTGTTTTTTAGTGAGAACCCAATCTTAGATTTAAACAAAACAACATGCACACGGAAAATAAAAATGGAACAAAATGAAACATTTTGAAAACACCGACTGGTCAGAGAGCAAAAAAAAAAAAATAATTTAAAAAAAAATATATATATATATATATATATTTAGAGAGAGAGGGTTTGGGTAGTAGCGCTATGCGTAGCTACGTGAAGTGCACTTCACACTATGCAAGCTACGCGTAGCTACGCGAGCTGCGTAGTGCGGTAGGGAAAATGCTGTTCGCACTGATTGCACAGTGCCGGATGCTTGTCCGCACTGTGAAATCATTGCAAACGGCATCTTGCACAGTGCAAGCGGTTGTTTTCTGCTGCTCGAGTAGATTTGTACTCGAGCAGCAGTTTTCTCAATGTGGACTGGTAGTTTCTCATCGCGAGCGGTTGCGAGCGTACGCGACCACTCGCAATGAGAATCCTGACCTCCCAGCGTTGAGAATCTCACCTAAAGGTTTATTTTCCACACTCGCGATCGGCAACTTGATGCTGCTGATCGCGAACGAGAAAAAAGTCTGCCGGTATGTCATTGTGTTTGCTCGCGGTCGCCAACTTGACGTTGAGGACCGTGAGCAAGCAAAAAATGACCAGTACGCTACGCGTTTTGCACTGTGCTATGTGCAATTCGCGTAGCATGTAGTTGCGCAAACTACGCGAGCGTAGCATAGTCCTATGCCCAGGGTTACTCATAACTCCATTCAACGCCACACAATTCAAAGCCACACAATTCAAAGTCACACAATTCAAAGTCACACAATTCCATGACACACAATTACACTTCATGTCTTGCTATTAGCTGGGACTCTGTGTGCATATCATGCTGCGTTTTTTTATTCCTAAATCCACATTGCTTTCAGTATGAAAAACAAACACTCGCACCTACAGCATTGTATGTTGCATAGGCTTCATATAATGTATGTACTTGTTTGTTTGTTTTGTGCACACTCTGTCTCACTTTATTGAGCCATCAGAAGAACCATTGATTTGCCCAAAAACACAGCATGTTAAGACAAAGGCAAGACTCTACTCCATTCCAAAAATAAGCAGCTCTGGCCATTACGCGTACAGGTAAATCACTCTGTCCTAGTCTTATAAGTGCCTGCCTCATCCCCATCCCTAATGAATGGACTCAGATGCTTTTTAATTACAATTTAATGACAATACCTGATATCTATTCTATAAAGCTCTTATCCTATCTATCCACCATACCACATCATTCCACTACACAAATCCACTCCATACAATTCCACCACACACAAATTCCCAACTAACAATTCCAATCCAACCCACATAATTCCATACAACACCACATACATCCACTCCAAACCAAAACACAAGGGTAAAAGACATTATCATTTACAAAGCCAATAGCTCAAACTCTTGCAAATGTGAGACCTCTTGGCATTGCCAATGATTGTTCTCTCTTGTGCTGGTTGGAAGCCTGATGGGGAAAAATAAGTGCAGGTCCACAAAAATGAGTGCCAGTAGGCGCCACCTCCAACCACAGGTGCAAAGTTAGCACTGCTTCATGTGAAATAACATCAACTTAAACCCTAGGACAGAGAGTGATCACAAACATACAATTTTATATTTATCCATCTGATGAACGTCTCTGTTCAGATCTGAAAGACCATCAAATGGCTATATACATATTAATTCGTGGAGAGGAATGATTGCAGGGTATTGTTAGGTGATATACAAGATGGTACACTAACAGACAAAATATTAGCTACCATTCTCGATAAGAACTATTTCACATTTTTAGCAAACCTCTCTGGCCTGGTGTGTGCAGCACATAAGGCTGAATTATTTTTCTTACTGCTTTCTCGTACATATTGGAAGTGGTGACTTCTGATATGACCACACCATTTTCTGCAAGGTCAACTTCCCTGTTTAGGGCTATTATGACAGAAATTGGTCTTAGCAACTAAAGGCAGGAGTGAGGGCAGAATGACCCTAGTGCCAGTCCTTGAAGATAATTACAAGACGGCCACTGTATAAAGAAAGAGAGGTTTCTGAGTTAAAAAAAGAGGAATGACTCAAACTGCATTATAGAACTGAGAAGAATGCTGGTGCCTATTATCTTCAAAACCAGAAGCCACGTATGTGGGAGTGGAGTATTTGACTATTTTTTCCAATAGTGGGACATATAGCTTGAGTAGAAGACACCATCCTGGCCCCATGGGTGTGCAGAACAGGTGTGCCTCTTGTCTATCACTAATCATTTTACCCGTTTGGACATTAGCCCTCTCTATAGGTAGTGGATACAGCATCCGCCAATTCTGTAACACGACCATCATTTCAAAGTGCTTCTGCATCACTGCTTGCACTGAGTGCTTGGAAAACCCATTAATTCTGCTTTTTTTAATTTGTCAATTGAATATTATATACTTTTTCGCACATGCAATTGGATTGCAATTTCTTTTTCCCTGCTGAGTGGAAGGCATTCTACAACTACATCCTTCCAAGCTTTGGGCATCATTTGATATTTCTGCTATGCCTACTAGGACCTATATTTTTCATCTTGCTTTACGCTTTCGCACTGGCACGTGCATCTTTTGGATTTAACATGCTTGTGCAGTACAGGACATAGTCTACTGCTAGGAGGTTTACTATGCTGGGCCACTAGGCAATTCTGTTCTCACACATGCCGTGAAGGTTGGGCGCTTGGGCATTAAGTTCAGAGCTGACATTTACCATTTGGCAGCAGTGGCTGGGCGTACAATTAGTGGGGGCAGGACCTTGCATCAGGCAAGGCCCTTTAGGCAGCCCTGCCATGCACAGCCATATGGTATTTTTAGTGTGGGTTAGGTGGAGTGATTCTTTGGTGCATGGTTGCTTGAGCACCTGCCTGTGCTGCCACAAAGGCCACGTTTAGTGGCGGTTGGGCAAATGTTGCGTTGGCGCAAGGTGCTTTTGGCTGAGGACCTGTCTTTAGAGCAGGCCCTGCAACTAACTTCTGCTGCACATAGACTAAGCCCGTACACAAAAGGCTTTGGGTACACTGAGAGTGGGGTGCACGGCCTGACCAAAGAGCAGCTCCTGCATACAGTTCCTGCTGCTTTCAGCAAATAACAAGGTGCAGCGGAAATTGGGTACAGAGGTTGTTGTCTGCACAAGACGTTGGGCACAGGGAAGGGCTGAAGAAGGGTATTTTACTGATGGCTGGAAGTTGAGGAAGTTAAAATGTAGGATGTAGTATATCATCAAAACTACAAAAAAGCACTCAAAGATATTTGTTAAGGGTAAGGTAGAGTTTAGTGAAAACTCGAAAAACACACACAAAGGGGCTCATTACAATGTCGGTCAGAGTTTCCTCCAACCAACACCATGGTGGAAACGGGACCAACCGACCTCCATCGCCAGTCCTGACTGCCTAATTACGTGGTCGCCTTCCCATATTTTTTATGGGATCATGTGTTATGGCTGTAAACTGGCTGCAGCACAAGCTCTCATAGGGAAATGGGAGGTTGTGTTAATCCCTGCACCCCATGGTAGGCACCTCAAGGTGACTACCAAAAGGTGCAGGGATTAACATCGACCCCAACTAGAGGCCGCAAGAAAAAGAGGGCCCTGCTAGGGGCCCCCAAACTTGCCTTCCGACAGGCTTTCCCTGTCGGAAAGCCCGACATGGAAAGCCTGTCGGAAATCGAGCATCATAATACCGAAGGTGGAAACGCCTTCCTATGGGATTACGGGCCTGTCTCCGACTGACTGATGGGAGCCAGCTGGAATGACTGGCTGGTTTCAATTCGGAACTGATATATTATAATAAGCCGGTCGCAATTAAAACCGACGATCTCGGTCGTAAAGCCTCTGAACAAGATCGTAATAGGCCCCAAAGTGATTTTGTTATGAAGCAAAGTCAATACAGAAACTGGGAAGTTATGATTAGCTCTGCAGACCGTATCTTGAACCCAATAAACTGGTCACGACCTCATAGATGGCATCAAAATGACACCAGATATCCCCTCACCATTCCCGTAATCGATAGTGTAGAAATTGTATGTGATTTTTGTGTCTTTAAGCAGTGCGGAAGGAGGTTCCATGTATAAATTTAAGAGCATAGGATATAGACTGGAACCTTGGGGGAATCCCTTATTAGAGTAAGGTGTTTGAGAGACAGTGCCAGGCAGGAGTTGGCCCAATTAGGAGAGCACCTTCCTACACCACGAGGCGTATTTACTAACAATTTGCACCAGGTTTGCATCAGAAATGTGACACAAACTGGTGCAAGCTCTTGTGTAGGGATTTACATGCCAGTGCAAAACTTGTTTTGACATCAGCAATCATCCATCGGTGGGGAGTTGGGGCCAGGTGGGGAGGGATTCCGTCGGACAATCACAATAGAAAATTAATTATTTCGTTAATTTTCCCTCAGCGTCCTCCCTCAAAATACCTCCCCCACCCGGCCCCACCGCCCCAGCCCTGTTACCTGCAATCATCAACTATTTATAGAATGGCTGTCTCTGTGCTGCCTGGAATCCTAAGTGACATTCCTCATGTAAGTTTTTGTCCATGATAAGTTGTGCAAACCTGTTGTAACACTGAGTTCTAAGAGTAAGATACACACCGAAAAAACTGATCATGCCCTCAGTGAAAATCTCTGTAAATTTCAGGTATGATCATTGATTTGGCCTGTTTCAAGACAGTCTGGCTGCTGCTCCCTTGATTCCCTGATCAAATGAGGCATTGATCAATTTGTTTCAGCAAGATGTCCCAGAAGGACCGATGTCTTTTAAGCCACTAGTTTTAATGGGCAATGAGAAGTGGTGGGAAAGTATTGATTTGGCAAAGATATTCAGGATTTCTGCATGGTGACTTCTCAGCAGCTTGACCAAGTAATGCTTGCTTCCTGTGATTGTTAGTTTGGACCTCAGGTCATTTACTTGGAGAGAGCTCTATCATTTGAACGTTTTCTTCAAAGAATGTAGGGGCATATTATCAAGGGCCGGTGATAAATATGCATATTTCTCGCCGGCTATCTCTTGAATTTATCGCCCGGTTAGCGCGTTATCAACAACGCGCATCGCCGAGGCGATACAAATTCCAGAGATAGTGGGTATATCACTGTTTTCCATGGTGGAAAACGGCAATATCCTAGATGATAGGGCCTGTGGTCTTAGCCACACAATCCACCTGCGTTAAGGCATACTTAACATGATTTTAAATATCGCTAACCCTCGTTGTCAATATGACAGAGCTGAGTTAGCGATACTTTCCCAAGGGAGTCTTGTCAGGCACGCCTCCTTTGCCTCTCATTAGCGATTCGATGGGAGGCGTGCTGACGAGGGGCGCTATTGCAAGGAAACACACGCTAGCGTGTCCTTGTTGATAATGCAATAATATTATCGCCGTTTTATGCCCGAAAACGGGCTCTAAAGCGGCGATAATATTATCGATACCCCTTGTTGATATGCCCCTTGGAGAATATATTTCAACTGTCCCTCGAGCTGTTAATTGAGTTGTAGTTGAGGGGCTCGTCTGCTGTTTCACAGTTTCGAACAGCTTTTTAGGGTAGGCTTAGATATGATTGATTTCCAATCTGACGAAACTCAGTTTGGCCATCAATATATATTTGAGCATTTTTTTCTTTTTTTTGTGTAGAACATCCAGGTTCCCAAATGAGGGACTTTGGCACAAAATATGTTTGACAACTCTATGATATTTCGTGTTCCTTTCCTTTCTGTTCCCTTTCCTGTGAAATCTATTTATAGATTGAGAAAGGGAGAGTCAGGAAGTCCATGCATGATGCAGATTTAACATGGCTGCTCTATTACTCCTAATCAACAGGTCCTTTTCTGTTATAGTGTGTTGTAGAATTTATACAATGCTTCACCGACATGATGAGATCAGAAAGCACTTCAATTGGCATTGGATTATTGGAGAACTCAATGAGTCAATGTTTGAAAATGTGTGGAGTTGTATGTTAACCTAAGTAGGAAGTGTTGGGGGCGGTGACATTCGGAGACATGTCCCAGACATGTCGCAGTAAAATGACAGTTCCACTTAAGAATGAAGTGATGCAGAAAAATGTGACTCTATATTCAGATGTGAATGAGATGAAAGTATCTACTATCTTCTTGTTCGAGAGGCGGAATCTAGTTTGATGCAGTTCAGGTTTGCTGACCAAGGTGCTGACATCTTCTAGTTTGCCGAGGTTGGGATGCTATTGGGAGTGCAGGTAAGAATCATTCAATGAAAGACACTATGGCGGTGACCTGTAAACCAGAATAAATGTATGAGGAAGTGAAGATTGGCGATGTAGTACATTGGATCCGTAGAGATTCACATTTCGAAGCAGTAACGTCTTTGATGGTAGAGAGGTTTTGTAAACATTGTCTAGTCCTCTTTTGGCCTTCTTACTGGTACGGTTTCTCATCAGTAGGAATCTGTGATAAAGAAAACATCAAGAGCTAAGTCTGATATTCACTGATCTTGCACTCAGAAGGATGTGTAAGAGGCATAAAGAAGACTTTAGGGGTAGACCATTGTATGTAACAGGGAGGTAGAGTATTTGAAGGGAGAGAGTGTGATGGAGGTGGAATAACTGTGGCACTCCAGCATTCTAATTAGAGAATTTACAGAGTTAGTAAGAGATGGGGAGGGACAAATAGGAGGCAGATGGGGATGGAAGAAGCTAGTAAGAAAGTGTGTTTGAGGGATGAGAGATGAGAGAATGAGAATCATAGCACTGAAGAGTAAATAATTAGTGAGAGGAGGTGAGGGAGAGGTGTTGTGAGAGTTGGGTGAAAGGGTTGCAGGAGAAGAGGTGGATTCTGGTTAGAAATTGAATAAGGATGCACATGTGGTGGTTCGTTAATGAAAGAAGCAGTGGGATGCATGTTAAAAGAGCAAGGGGGAGATTTATAGGTATGTGAAGTGGGTGATGGAATATGGGGATAGAATCTGAGGTACTGAAGATGACGCATAAAGAATAGTAGATGAATAGAAAGGGGGGAGGGTTTGTGAGCATTGGTAATGGAGGAAGCTGGTGGTATGAAGATTCAGCAAATGAAGGGACAGAGAAAAGACAGTATATAGGGTAGTAGGGGAGGAAATATACAGGAGTTATATTAGTGTTTAGATATTATAGCAGAGTGGATGCTTGGTTTGGAATAATAATAGTGTGTTATTAACACTAGAACCGTGGATGCTCAGCTTCCAATAAAGGTGCAGCTTCCAATAAAGAAATATGTATGACTGAGAAGTTTACTCAGGGTATCAACTATTAGAAACTGCAGGATTCACTAAATGGCTTATACTCTTGCAGAAATATAGAACGATGCGCAGGGAATGGGACGTTGGTGTATAGGGACTGAATCTTCCTACCAACTCAGTACCCACACACCCAGGACCGACTGGCTATAGTGTCGCACTTGCTCTCCTACTCACTCACAGAGAAACAAATTATTAGAACCCCAGAAGACAACACTCTCAGATCTCTCAGGAATCGCAGTAACAAGACAAACACCCTTTCGATCACTCTCTTACACTTCTCCACAATAAGATCTGACAGAGACAAGAAATGGTTTAAAATATTTATTTTAACTAACGTGCCCTAACATTCAGTATACATGCCAGAACAAGCAGGAAAATGCATAGTACAAATATTGTCAGCATAGCAATCAGTCCGTAAATCATGAAGGGAGATGTCATCATAGAAAGACAATGGAGAAAGTACAATAGTGCCTAACCTCCCTCCCCTTGCTAAGAAGAAGTATTATTATATAATAGAAGATCTCTGGGCTTTGTCAGCAGACCTCATACCCTAGCCTATAGATGGTAGACCTACATCATAGGTGCTCTTCTCCCTTAAAAGGTCCCTCTGCAGGTGTGTGTCACCTATTTGTGCACCCCACTAAAAACCCAAGTACGCTGTCCAAACAACAGCTGCATCGGTATGTTTTGCCTAAGAGCTAAGAACTGGTCAGAACAAAATAACAAGGGGAATTGTTGTTCGACCTGGCACATAATGCTGAGTCAAAATCCTAGGAACATGCAGAGAGTGAACACAGTGATGAGCTCTCATGTGGAAGCTGTCTTTGAAATTATTGCAAAAATTTGAGACGTGTAGTAATGTGAGCAAAGCAGCAGGCAAGCTACAACGTGCTCATGCTAAGTTAGTGAAAAACGACAATGTCCCTATGGGCCACGTGACAATACAATTAATGGGCTTCTCTCAGAAGTAGCAGTCTAGCAATCCAATGACAGATGTATCTTCCAGGCACAAGAATATTACCTATGGAGTTAAATCAAGAGCGAGAGGGGACCGTTGCATACAATGCAGTTTATAACAACCAGAGAATAAGCTCTGGAGTCCATCCAGGAGTGATGGAAAGAAAACCGTGCACATTAGGGAGATCAAGGAGATTAAGAGTTGCCTGTGTGAACCCTTTTAGCTCAAAATACATACAATATTGACCGATGCACTACCAAGCAGAAACACTGCTCGCTCAAGCCAAAATTGTGAGCTTGCACCTGAACCTGATTCGTGCCCATGATCTTTTAATTGCTACTAGATCTCCTTAGTGTCAACAACCAACCATGACAAACATACCATTATCTGGGAAACCTTGACCCCAAAGAAGGGGAAACTTCTTTCCGTGGCCACTGTACCGAAGGAAGATAATAGATATTGCAATAGGTAAGAGAACATCAAAAAGAAATCACCCCTGGAGGAATAAACTAGTGGTATAAAAACCTCCTGGATTCCAGAAAGAAAATGGTCTAAGGAAGAGGACCCAAGAAACTGGAGTCAAGAAGATGCACCAATGAAAGGAAAACAGAAATAGTAAAGACAAACTGAGGCAACAACAGTAGCGGCTACAGGAGCAAACAGCCAAGGTAACCAAAGTAATAAAGGAATTATTGTGGCACAAAGTCCTGCCATATTGCTCCTCCCAAATGTGACCTGAAAGAATAAGCAAGCCCCAGGAAATAATTTAACATTATACTGCCCTAGGACCCCATAACAATTATATTCATAGGTGGCATCTTTTATTGAGATGAATGTCAAAGACCCAAGATGGTGCCCTCACAGTCTCAAGATGCCTGAAGGGCTAACTTTCACTGCGTACGCACTTGAAACGCCGCACTGCAGCTATTAAGCCTGGACCACCATGGACCCCACGCCCATGGTAAGCACTGTCATGGACTCCGTTTCCCCGTGTGATGTGAAAGGAGATTTTAGAGAGTGGATCATGTAGAAAGCGGAGTCTGCGACACATAGTTTGAGTGAACAGTGGAGCAAGGATAGAATGCTGTACAGTGTAGAACCCTCTATCTAAAGCATACAGTAGTGTGAAGCATTTTTGTTTTGCAGTGTTAATAAAATATTTTTCTTTTTACTAAGACGATCATTAAACTAGACAATAATTTATTGTATCTATTAGTTGACTGTTGAGTTCTAAGTTTTAATCCCCAACACTACTTCCCTGAGAGCCAAGTGTGGAAGGGGTGTACTTGGCCCAATTTGCAGAAGCACATTAGGACGGACTCTAGGGCACCAGAGGAAAATGACACTGACCTCTGCATTTGTGACCCAGTAGCTGCTGCTTGCCTGCTGCCCCAAACAGGATTTGACACCCATTAAAGATGCAGCAACCCTGCTGAGAATGACACTTCTACCCTGATTAAAGTTACTTTTCAACATTCAAAAGGTTTCATTGCTTCTGACCCTGCCTCACATCTGGTCAAAAAGACAGCATGGTAAATCTGATTGCGAAGTGCAATGCAATTTACACACAAACAAAATCATACAAAACAATAGATGCACCTCATTCTCAACAGTCTTTCAACCAATCAATCAGGATTTAAAAGTGCGACTAATCCCCCGATATGGTGTCCAGGCGTTTACAGGTCCGGGAGGCTTGTTCGAACATTCAGGTCTTGAGGGCCATTTGGAATTCCAGAAGTGAGGTGACGGTCCAGAGGTGTGTGGGGAGGCTGTTCAGGTCTTTGCTGCGATGTTGGAAAAGGAGTGTCCTCCACTTCTTTTCCGGCAGATGCTGGGAGTATGGGCAAGAGAGAGGGGGGCAGAGTGAAGTCTCTGGAAGGTTGAAGGAAGTTCAAGTGGAGGTTAATGTAGGCATGCCCTTGGTTGTGTAGAGCCTTGTGTGAGTGGGTCAGCAGCTTGAATTGGCATCTCTTATGTACTGGGAGTCAGTGGAGTATCCTGAGCTGTGGTGTGATATGGGTTCATTGTGGAAGGCTGAAGAGGAGTCTGGCTACAGCACTCTGTATGGTCTGAAGTCTCCGTAGGAGGTGTGAGATGATTCCTACATAGGGGGCATAGCAGTAGTCAAGTCAGCTTGTGATGAGGGCTTGTGTCACAGTGCATCTTGTGTGTAGGGGTAGCCACTTGAAGATCTTACATGGCACACGCAGAGTGAGGAAGCAGGCAAAGGAGGCGGCGTCAATCTGTGATTTAATGGAGCGTTTGTTGTCAATGATGATTCCAAGGTTTCTTGGGGGGTTGGAGGAAGTGGGTGCAGGTCCAAGGTCTGATGACCACCAGGAGTCGTTCCATGTGTTGATGCTGTTGCAAAGATCAGTACTTTCATCTTGTCTGTGCTCTGCTGCAGGCAGTTCTTCATCCAGTTGGTGATGTTTGTTATGCATTTGTGGAAGTTGGTTCTGGTGGTGATAGGGTCGTTGGTGAGTGGAAGGATGAGTTGGGTGTCATCTCTGTAGGAAATTATGTTTAGACCATGGGATCTAATGATGTTTGCCAGAGGGGTCATGTATGCGTTGAAGAGCATGAGGCTGATGGATGAACCCTGGGGGAAACTACAGGTGATCTCCTTGGGTTCAGAGGTGAAAGGTGGATTCTCTGGGTTCTTCCAGTGGTAAAGGAGGTGATCCATCTAACAGCATCACCTTGGATGCTGATGTGGTGTATTCTTTTGATCAGTGTGTGGTGGGATATGGTGTTGAAGGCTGCCGAGAGTTCGAGGAGGATCAAAGATGCTGTTTCGCCTCAATCGAGGAGGGTTCGGATGTCGTCGGTGGCTGCGATCACAGCAGTTTCGGTGCTGTGATTGCTACGAAAGCTGGTTCTGCTCCACATGTGTCATGAGTTGATTGTTGATGATCTTTACCAGTACCTTCACTGCGAATGGGAGCAGGGAAATTGGGCAACAGGTTTGAGTACGCTGGGGTCAGCGGAGGATTTTTTGAGTAGTTGTCTGACTTTGGCATGTTTCTAGGCATCAGGAAATGTTGCAGTGGTGATAGAGGTGTTGAGTAAGGTGATGAGTTCCTGGTTGATACTTTTGTTTCTGAGGTTGAAGACGTGGTACGGGCATGGGTCTGTGGGAGCTCTTGAGTGGATGGATTTCATGGTGGAGGTGGTGTCCTAGGTGGAGAGGATGTTCCAGGTGGTAGGTGTGTTGTTCGTATTGGTTACGGTGGTGGTGTATCTGTTGAGGAAGTCAGTAGATGTGGGTTGTGGTTCGAAGTTTCTGTATATGGTTGCGATCTTGACATGCAAGAAGTGTGCAAGGTTATTGTACAGCTCCTGTGAGGGTGTGATCTTCTTGTTCCTTAACAATATTGAAAGGGTCCTTAATGTTGTTGGCATTGGCTGACAGTGACAGCTGTATTTGACTCAGCTGCTGGAGGTGAAATTTGGGTCCAGCATGTGTCCTGCAATGTGTGTAGGGTTGTGGATGAGCTAGGTCAAGCCGAAGCTGCTGATACTGTAGAAGTGTGTTGTGTTTTTGTTATTGGCGTTGTCAATGTGGAAATTCAGGTCACAGAGGAGAATGTAATCGTGTAGTCAAAGGCAAGGGGCACAATAAAGTCTGCAATGGTGTTGCAGAAGCTTGAGCGTAGACTTAGGGGTCAGTATGTGAGTGTGCCTCTGATGGTTGTCTTGTCGTCCGTGTGGAGTTTGAAGTTGAGATGTTCCATGAGGGTGGTGGTGTTGTCAGTGGTGATGGTACACTGTATAGTCTCTTTGTGGATGATGGTTGTGCTGTTCCTTCTCCCGGCTTGTTGGTACGGTTTTGGTGAGTGGTTTAATAGCTGTGGCAATGTCTGGGCTGGGTGTGGGGTTTAGTCAGGTCTCAGTGAGGAAGACAATGTTGGGTGTGAGGGTGGCAATGAAGTCCCACAATCAGTGGAATGCTTGCATAGTGAGCATGTGTTGAGAAGGGAACATGTGAGTTGGTGTTTTTGTTAAGGTGGTGTCTGTGATGGGTTCAGGTGGGGCTGGTCGGTGGGCCGGTGTGTGTGCAGTGGCAGGTGCAGTGCAGTCGGTGCAGGTAAAAGGTCCTACCATGGAGCGTGGGTCAGCGCTTGTTGCGGCATCTGGGGCCAAGGGTGTAGAGCTTGGCAATGGTGTATCTTCAGGGGGTGGGAGGGCCAAGGGTCATCGCAATGGGAGCAGTCCAGGCGCAGACGGGTGCAGAAAGGCTTGCCTTTGGCACATCTTCGGCTGGCCAGTGGCACGCCCGCTGCACACATCGGCTACAGAGTCGTGCTTCGGCCTGCATTAAGTCAGTCCCAAGGTGTGCGGGCCTTCTGTTGACAGGAAGAATGGTGAGTGGAAAAACTGGTCAGGAAAACCCCAGCGGGAAAACCCTGGCAGCCGCGTTGTCACTGGATCAGTCTGGAACAAGCAGTACCTGGTGGTCACAGGCAAGTGGCAAGCTAGGTGTCCAGGTGTGTTTTCACTATGAAAAGCCAGACCTATTTACTATGTCAACATGTGTTTCTTTTTCTTATGATGGGCAAGTCATACTCCTTAAGCTGATGTTCACTTTGTCATTTGTTTCACTTTTTTTCTTGCACTTTAGATATCACTGATACACAAAAGGTTGTGTTGCAATAGATAAACCTCCAGAATTTGAAAGATCTAGAATTTACAAAGTTGTAAAATGTCTTGGTTTTATCAGTCACACATTTAAAAGATATTCAGTTGTTACATCGAAAACATCCTTTCAGTTACTCAGGAAACCAACTATTAGAATCTGTGACAATATAACGATTGGTGTAATTGGGGCTGAGTACATGGTTACTGGTTTTCTGAATGAAATTTTAGGGTTTGCAGATAGAAGAGGGGCCAGGTCTTCATCTACACTCATAACATTCCAATGTTTCTTAAGAGTATTGAAAATGTACCAATCACAAGTTTGATAAATAATTTATTGTAGTCAATCAGGCAGTTTTGAATAAATTTTTGTGTTCTTTGTTCTTAGGCTCTATATTATATAGGGTAACAGAAGTAAGATATCTCTTTCTGTAATTCATACTGTGTGGGTTTTCTGTATTTACTGGCACAATGAAGAATATTCTGAAACACAGTCCACGTGCTGATGTTACAGCCCTGAAGAAGCAGGTTCGCCGTATTAGCTGATTTTCTAGACAATTGCTAAGGATGACTTAAATAACCAGCTATGATTTGCAAATGATGATAAATGGATATTGGATCTGATTTAAATTGTTCAACCTATACAGAGACTGATTGTACCAGAATTTGATGTAGTGGACAGCCACCCAAGATGTCATGAAATCCATATAACACCTCTGAAGGAGCTGATGTTATATCTAAATAGAAACACATATTCCTTTCTATACAGAATACAAAAAAACACCTAATCCTTACAGTATTTGACTGATTATACTTGTTAAAAAGATCCAATGACTTTTCTCCCCCATGCGACCACTGCCAGAATTAGGGAGAAGTGGACAGAAAAGCCACGTAACCAAAAGACTAGCAGCCAACACCAGACCTATTGGCTGTGCCCCTGCTTGCTTTTTCTCCCAATAGATTTGTCTGTATTTTATTGTAATGAACAATGGTGTGTGAAATTGTTTATCTCCATAAACTGTAAGCAAATTTCAGAAGGTGTTGAATTTTGCAATATTTTTCCCATCAGCAGAATCATTCTGTATAATGTTTACACTTCTTTGATCAATATATTTTTGACAAACATTCGCAA
Organism: Triturus cristatus; assembly: GCF_964204655.1. NCBI lineage: Eukaryota > Metazoa > Chordata > Amphibia > Caudata > Salamandridae > Triturus > Triturus cristatus. The sequence continues at coordinate 877,703,999 of NC_140583.1, forward strand.
AAGCATTTGTTGGAATAAAAAATAATCTGGAAACCATACATATCGCTTTAGCTCTATTTTGTGACATTCTGATACAAAAACATAAACGTTTCCCAGGAGTCACTTCGCTAATGCCACCATTAGAAGATGAATGTAAATCTGACATTTTTTATTCTGTGTTTTTGTGTTTTTCATTGTTGGGTTGATGGTAAAGTAATCTCAAACTGCACACTAATAAACATGTTTTAGAACTTCTTTTGGTGCAAATTTAGTTTTCATGACAAGATCAGACAATGCACTGCTACAAACAGTTAAAGGTAAATTAAGAATCAATGATATAAACATTTGAAGTTTCAAGTAGACATTTCATTGAATAATCCAAGTAATCAACCAGTCCTCAGTAATTGGATGATCTGATGTTTTCTCTTTCAAGGATCATAAGAGCATAATATATGCTGTAGGGATGTTTTTCTATATCTGCGATGAGTTGTCTGGGCACTCCTCAATGTAGGTAGAGGGGAAGTAACCTTTCTTCTCATTAGATGTCCCGTACCACCAGCCATTTTCGTTTTTTCGCTCCACAACCACAGACTCGCCTATTGAAAAAAAACATGTCGGTTTAGCAGAGCATACGTGCTATAAGAAGAAGAAATTAGGCCCACTCTCAAAAGTTTTATCATGAGGGGCTTTTCTGTGCAGTGCAGAATCCAGCGTGTGTTTTACGAGCTTGTAGGGCATAAAGTGAATTCATTTAACCCGATTTTTCTCTCATTTTATTTTCAGACAGCACAGTTCAGAAACAGAAAGAGACAAACCTTGTTGACTGATCGCATGCTGTATTATTGGAAAACAAAGTACTAACTAATAGAAATATCCGATTACACAAATTTACTTTACCCCCCTGCAGCTGCATAGGACAAGCGCTATACTCTGTGCTAGAAAAGCCGATTGTGATACAGCATGGTGACCTCGTACTGCTTTTGCTACTCTTAGCACTGTGGTAACAAAGAAATACTGTTCTAGGGTACATTTTGATACAACAAAATGTAGCAAACTGCTGGTGTGCAACATTTGCTATATTATTAGTAAGAAGGGCTACAGTGTAAGGTTTTGCACTGTTTGTTGTTGTTGTAGAAACAAGCTCCAACGAGCACTAAATCAGTTTTCCAATTTGTTTTCTCTGAGGCAAATCTTTTATTTGGGACAAAATCGTATTGCCTTCTGTAAGAAATTGGATTATTGGTTGAGGGAAGGAAGCCCCAATCAGGCCACAATCCTTCTCAGGGTGAAACACAATAGTTACTAAATTAACCTGTTTTTAACCCTCTCGTAGCTTGACACGGAAACATTTGCAATTATTTTTGCAGCACACAAACAACAATAATATAAAAACACAACACAAGAAAGATCTCAAACCAACTTAGAAAAACAGAGTACAAAGTAATAAATAAATTGACACTAAAACAAATGTAATCTGATTACTAGAACCAGAGTTATGAATTTTTAAAGCTTTCAGGGAAATCTAGCTCCTAAAAGATCAAGACGCTAACCACATGTATCTGGTTGAGACCGGGTCAAAGTCAAAAGTTAAGGCGGAAGAAGATAGGTGAGGAAGATAGAGTCTTCAGCAGGGCAAGGCAGCAGGCAGTGTCCGAGGAGGAGGAGGCATCATCGTTGGATGCAGCTGGACAAGGTCGCTGTAAAGATTTTTACCTTCAAACTTAGAAAACGTTTTGGAAGACGAAATTCTCCAGCAGGACGAATCTGCACACTGTAGCCGAAGATGGCTCCATGAGGCCAGATACAATCATCGAGAGGTCGCACTGAAAAGGATTTGCTGCTGCAGGGAAGAGCTGTTGCAGAAAATACCGCAAAGTCAGGCCAACCGGTGATGCACCTTGAACGGATCAGCAGACAGGTAGGTTCTAGTCTTCGGTTGGTTCTCCAGGCAGCTTTTGAAAAAAAGTCCCTGGTTTTGGGAGAAGTACCACCAACGCCACTATCAATGGTCCAGGGCCTGGGGTGCACCACAGAAGGGGTTAGGACTCATTCCAACATAGGGCATAGTGGGGCTCAAAGCTTCAGGGGCTTGTTATGTCCCTTTGGCTCATGCAGGAGACAAGCCAACTGGCCCTTGGAGTCCCTCAGGTGGTCATGGGTTCAATACGCAGGACTAGTTGTCCTTCAGGCAGTAAGGCAGTCCTTGAAAGCAGTAAGGCAGTCTTTCAAAGCAGCAAGGCAGTCCTTCTGGCAGCAGTGCAGACCTTCTGAATCTTCCACAGGTCTAGGAGTGCAGTGAAGAGTTGTTCTGAGATCCAAAATTTATACCTGATGCCAGGCTTGGTGTGTGTGGGAAACACCCTTTATTACCCCTATATCTGGCTCTGGAAAATTAGTTATTTCTCCTGTCAAGGCTCCAAGAAGTCTGGGATGACAAAAGGTAGGCAGGCCTGGCATTAGATTCCTTTGTGTGTGCTGGAGGCAGAGCCCTTTAAAGTGTAAGTGGTGCAGGGAACGGCTCCACCCCAAGCCATCCTGCCAGGATGGGCCCTCCTGCTCTCACCTAGTCAACTTTGGGTGATTGTCTGGGAGGAATACACAAACCTCCAACAGCAGAGCCATTAATAGTCATGTGACCCAGGAAACGTTTCAAAGGCACAAATGTATAGTGCAAGAAAATGCCAAATTTTGAAAAGTAAACACAAGGAGATGATGGACTGAGTGCTGAAACTTTTCAGACGCTAACCCCCAGTCACAGATCTTGGTTGAATCCATCAACGTTCTTTACCTCACTTCGCCACCCCAGTTCAGACCCAGCCATATGCAAATCAGTCTTGACCCAGTTCCTTATGGGAACAGTCCAACCCGAACTGCCAAGCTAGGTCTTCCCTGGACCGGAAACAAGCATCCTGCTCCTAGGATGCTTGTTTCCAGTCCAGGGAGGACCTGGCCTGGCAGCTCAGGGTGGACTGTTCCCATTGGGCGCAGGGTCAAGACGGTAATTACCCATTACTACGGAGGCTTTACTCCGCATACCATTACTTCGCAAGCGTTACAACGCATGCGATGTAACAACGCGTAGCCTTTACTACGCAAGTTGTTACATCGCATGCGTTGTAACTACGCATGCGTTGTAATGAGTAAACAATGAGGCAGAACTCCTCCCAGGAAGCGGCGCTGACCGGATGAGCGCACACAGGAAGGTGCGCGATGACAACTGCATGGTGATGCCGGCAGGGTGAGAAGGAAGCGGAGCTGGAGATGGATCTCTGCCGTTAAATCCAGAACCCACTAATGTACCACCGCGACCCCGTGCACTTCAACACTAAGATTTACATTGACTCACTCACTCGACGAGACTCTGACGCTCAGGCCTTGTACCCACATTCCCGAGGGCTTCTAGTTACTCCTGGTTTGTTCTATTATTTAAACTGCCTTGAATTGTTTTATGTTTGTGCGTCTGCTACTAGGGAGTCCCCATTTCCACTCTGATGCATTTAACCTATATTACATGGGATAATTCTTTGCTGCTTCAGTATTTTAATTGTGTTGATCTTTTTGGACTTTTCTCTCTCCTGAATTTCTTTTCACTGTAAGTCAAGCCCTTTAACTTTTGCACATGTGTATTCCTCTGTGACATATCAACCACTTTGTTGGTGCCACTTGTAGCGTGTTTCTTATTCCTCTGATTTAAGGCGTTAAGGGAGTTACTTGATCCTTGGTCCGTTAAGGATCAGTATTTGTCCTGCGCATTGGAAGTTTAAGAGTTCGGAGGCAATTAAGTAGTGTAAGAATGAATGCAACTTACTCCTCCCAGGAGGAAGTGGCAGGGGAAGGTGACAGGGAGCGGCTGAAAAGGGATAGGGAGAGCAGCACCAGTCGTAATGGAGTGAGGGCGCCATGGAGTCACGCATAGGTTTTCTCACCTACGAGGAAGACGTCAGGAGAGGTAAGCCGGGGGCGTTGTCCTAGGGGGAGGGTCGTGCAAGGGGTTGTTTTTTTGATTTTAGGGTAGTGTAGTTGTGTTTGTGTAGTGTAGAGTAGTGTATTTGGGTTTAGGGTAGTGTCGGGCCGTGAAGGGTAGTGTTTGGGAGTAGGGACAGGACTGGGTGTAGGAGCAGGGTCGTGCTGGGGGTAGTGTTTTAGGTTTTAGGGTTGTGATGTGGTGTTTGTGTAGTGTAGAGTAGTGTATTTGGGTTTAGGGTAGTGTCGGTGTCGTGAAGGGTAGTGTTTGGGAGTAGGGACAGGACTGGGGGTAGGGGCAGGGTCGTGCTGGGGTAGTGTTTTAGGTTTAAGGGTAGTGTAGTTGTGTTTCTGTTTGTGTAGTGTAGAGTAGTGTATTTGGGTTTAGGGTAGTGTCGGGGGTCATGGAGGGTAGTGTTTGGGAGTAGGGACAGGATTGGGGGTAGGGGCAGGGTCGTGCTGGGGTTAGTGTTTTAGGTTTTAGGGTAGTGTTGCGGTGTTGTGTAGTGTAGGGTAGTGGTTTAGGGTAGAGTTGGGGGGTCTTGCAGGGTAGTGTTTGAGTGTAGGGAGCGAGCTGGGAGAAGGGGGAGGGTCGTGCAGGGGGTAGTGATTTAGAGTTTAGGGTAGTGTTGTGGTGTTTGTCCAGTGTAGGGTAGTGTAGTGTTTGGACGTTTGGGTAGTGTTTTAGAGTTTGTTATGTGTAGGGTAGTGTATTTGTATTTAGTATTTTGTGTAGTGTTGGGGTAAATGTTTGTTTTTATTACTAGGCAAGTTTTTAGTTCGCATACATTAACACTTGCAATGTAAAGGTATGCAAACTAAAAACTTGCGTAGTAACGGTAATTGCTAAGTAAAAACTTCGTAGTAAAAAGCTGCAAAGTAATGGTATGCTAAATAACGAGTCATATTCGGTCAAGACTGATTTGCATATGGCTGGGTTCAAACTGGAATGGCATGGGGAGCAAAAAAACAATGGATTCAGGCCCAGATCTCGGTACTGGGGTGAAAGTATGACATTGTTCTGCATTCTATCCATCACTTGTTCTTTTTGCAACTTTCTAAATGTGCCATTTTCCAAATTGTGATTTAAAATCCAACTTTACCATTAAAGAGGATTTTAAATGACAATTCATTTGTGTCCAAACAGCATATTTTTACCAGTTCCCAATCCACATTTAGCACTCATTAAATTTAATAAGGTAACCAAGCGTAAGTCAGTGTGAGAGATAGGCCTTAGAGTAGAGAAAAACAACTTTGGGAGTTTTACTAACAGGACATGTAAAACTTAATCCCACATTTTCTACTTTTTCAATGCCATGCACCCTGCACTATGGGCTTTTAGGGCCTTACTCAGAGAAGAAAGATTTATTTCTGGCAAAAGTTTATTTTGCCTGGTCAAAATGACATGCTTTAAAGTGCTACTTGAGTAGGGGGCACAATGAGTGCTATGGGCCCACTAGTAGCATTTACAGGCCCTCGGTGCATGTAGTACCGTGTTGTAGGGATTTAAAAGTATATAAAAGTGTCAATCAGATGTAAGCCATTCTTACCATGTTTTTTTTAGGAAAATAGCACAAGCACTTTAACACTGGTTAGCTGTGGTAGAGTGCACAGAGTCCTAATGCCAACAAAGAAAAAATATAGCTAAGCAGGAGAGGTTAAGGCAAACTATTTGGAAGTGACCCCACAGAGAGGGTCAGGTCCATTACTTTCTTTTCTTACAGAGGTAGTAAAAATGTTGCAAATTGAATTTGCTCATTATTTGCGCATGTGCAAACTTTCATATAATATGAAGCCTGACAAGGAAACGTTTATCACATCTATGTATCTTCATAGGTTGTGTGTCTTTGGTGTACTTAGAAATCATCTCAACCCAGAAAGCATAACATAAAACTGACCTAAGTAATATGTGCAAGCCCATGATATTCTGTACACCAATACACAGTGAAATATGCCAGTTTAGAACTAGGAACGTATGCACATTTCTAAATTAGTGTTTAAGATCCATTCTTTATTATAAAAGCTCATCCTCTCCATCCACCTGGCAGAAGAAGAGTTTCGCTGAAAGGTTTCCTTTTTTACAAGATAAATCCACTTTTCTTCTTAGGTTACCAGTTTTTCATTGGAGAGATGAGAATTTGGTCACTAGTGCAATCCCACTACAGTAAAATCACAGCCAGGGCAGTTGGAATTATATGATTCTGCAGCTGCAGCTTATTTAGCATAATTGTGGATTTGCCACATTTGCCACATAAATCATCATCTACAGATTTTATCAAAAAAATGTGTTTCTAGCTCAAAAGTTGCTAAAATATGTGGTGATGTGTTCGTAAACAGTGGAAGGCTTTTCACAAAGATTAATTGGTTATCTTTCAGTTACTTACTTCTATTTTTGTTTGTTAAACTGGTACTAATGAGTTGAAATATTTGTCCAGACAATATTACCATGTGTAGAAATGACAAATTAACGAAGCAATACTTTAGAAAAATGTGCAGCATAATGCCCCATAATTTGCGTTTTCTTGCTGCAAATTTTAGTCAACCCTGCTGCATAATTTGGTGCTCCCCTGCTTCATAATTTCAGTGGCCCTGATCATAGCACTCAAATCTGACAAAGAATCCAATCTTCTCAATAAAAATCATTCCCCTGCATGGAGCAGGGGATTCAGGAGTAGTCTAGGGAGCTTTAAAAAGCCTGGGGTTGTATTACAGAAGTTACTGGGGTGCTCAACAGGCATTTGCACCTGCTTTGTGCACCACTAGGGCACTTTGGTATTACAGAAGAGACAGCAGATGCTTGTGCTGCCCCTTCTGTAATACAGATAGCGCTGGCACACATGTAGTGTCAGCGCTACCGCAAGAGGGTGTTCCCTTATTTACATGGAGCTGTGACTCCATGCAAATGAGGGAATCTCTTTACCTTTGCCCCCCTACCGTATATAGACATGAGCGCAAAGGCAAAGAAGCTGTCAGCCGGCGCACTGTCTGTGCATCCCTTGATGGCACCCCTCTGGAGGGGACCAAGAGGGACCCACTGACCCCCCCAGACTTTCCCTTGTAAGCGGGTTTGGTCACTCACTGCCCCAGCCTGCTAGAGGGTTCTCTCTCCCTCCTAAAAGTGCAGGCAGGTTGCCGTCTGCACAGTAAAACATGGAGATGCTGCTTCAAAGCCCCTCCATATTTCACTTGAAAGCGCTGCTCAAGTTTGCGGCTGCCCTGAGGGCAGTGCATTCAACATAGTAGGAAGCACTATCTCTGTTTGCGTATGGCACACCTGTTTGAAGGTGCGCCTTGGCGCAAAGAGGCAAATTGCACCCTGTATGTAATAAAATCCCTGGTATGCAAACCATTCCATATAGGAATGAGATAACCAATTTCACATTGTCTGCTCCACAATTAGAAGTGCAATTTAATATATCGGAAGTGGTGTCCATGTCCTAGTGTTGTAATTCAGTATATTTCTATTTTGGCTCTGACAAGCACTTTTTTGAGGGGAAACAATTTAGAAGCCAAAAAAATTTGTGAAACCAACACTGCCCTTTTTGTGACACTGTGGCTTATAAATACAGGCCAATCACGCACCCAACGAGGTGCCCTGCCTCTCATTTTCCATTGATATAGCAGGTATTTTGCGCACACGTTTATGTTTTTTTACGGTTGTCACTGGAATTCCTGTTTTTTTGACAAAGTTAGTCAAACAGTACAGACCTTCTTTACGTTCATTTTCTCTTTTGCCATCAAAGTCAGAAACTCCAAGCGTTTTTATCTTAATTATTTCAGTGCCTTAACAGTACCAAAAGAGAGAAAGATCAATTGTCCCTCACTCCAAAAAATACTTAATTATTTGAACTTAACAGCCTCTAGGTTTCAAACTTTATCTTCAAACAAGGTGTTCTACAGCCAAAAACAATCATGTAAAAACATACATAGTGCAACAAATCCATATATTTTCAAGTTTTCCTGTATTTAGGTTCTGGTAAGTATGGTCTGACTTGACAGCACAGCTATCACCTGACAATTTAGTGAGCATCACCAAAAGAGGGGCTTTGACTCCACCCACATGTTGTAAGCAAGGAGTGCATTTTGATTGGGCAGAAATTGTGTGCTTCCACAAGAAAGTGCTTCATGTGCTAACAGAATGAAGGTAGAATCTTTTTGGAAAGGATCATGAATTTAAAAGAATATATGATACAACCACAAAGGTACCAATTTGCAGTGCGCATGTGGGTGGTATGTCAGAATGCTGAAGAATGAAATATTGTCTTAAGTTGTACCCTAAACATTCAGAGCCAAACTAATATTGTGAATATAAGTCTATACAGGTAAGTAGAGATTTGTTATTCATAACTTTACATCTACCTACCTTGAAGCTATCTATCTATCTATGTGGTCACTGTAGTTTCGTGAAATTGCAAGGCATCCGGCGGAACTAATTGGATACATAGTGATGACAAGGCATTATGTGATTAGCTAATGACTGCCTTAACAAAAGTTAAAGGCAGCCTTGTTGTTTTAAGTACACTTTGGCTGTGTTCTGCATTACGCCCTTATATATAGTTAAGAATTACGTTTTATATTTTTCCCTATCTATTACCACTTCATTAAACTGGTTATAGGTAGGGAAAATTCATTATAAATTTCTGTATATTGAAAAACAATTACGTAGTACCACAGTACTGCCTTAGAAGTACCGCAATACTTAAAAAAGACAATAAATAAAATAAAAATTACATTAAAAATACACTGTACTACATTATATTTTACATATATAGTGTACTTTTTACATTTTTAATTCTTAACAAAAACACAATGGAGTACCACAATAATACCTACAAAATACCTCACTGAAAACGTGAAAAACGTGCAGAGCACTTTCAAGACGTTTTACAGCACAGCGCTTGCAAATTAAATTAAGCCTGCCTAATGCTCTGCAACCTACTATAGGATAAAAATAAGCCTTAATTCAGCAAAGGAACATTTGAACTTACTACAAGTGAACAAGCACACTCGCATCATGAACTTTCTGTTCCAGCATGCACCAGGTATGTGCACTGAGCACACGCCCACTGAGCAACAGTGATGTTGCTAAAGCTGCAAATTAAAATGAATGCGAGGCTCAGATGTCTTTTGTGGCAGCCCAGGAAGAAGGTGTTTTCAACCTTGAAACGCGTTGGCAAGCACAATTACGTAAAGGAACATGAAAACAGGCTGCATCATGAAGCTGTATGGCGAAGCTCTGTGAGTGACCTCCCAATGCTAAAGGGCACTTTGGTGGAAATATTTTGACACGGCAGCCCAGCCATGGGGAGGGGCACCATTACCGGCTGGAAAAGAAATACAGATTCCAGCAAGGTGAGGCTGTTGTTTTGCACTTTCAAGACGTTTTCCAGCACACCGCTTGAAATGCTAATTAAGCCTGCCTAATGCTCTGCAACCTACTATAGGATAAAAATAAGCCTTAATTGAGCAAAGGAACATTTGAACTTACTACAAGTGAACAAGCACACTCGCATCATGAACTTTCTGTTCCAGCATGCACCAGGTATGTGCACTGAGCACACGCCCACTGAGCAACAGTGATGTTAATAAAGCTGCAAATTAAAATGAATGCGAGGCTCAGATGTCTTTTGTGGCAGCCCAGGAAGAAGGGGTATTCAACCTTGAAACGCGTTGGCAAGCACAATTACGTAAAGGAACATGAAAGCAGGCTGCATCATGAAGCTGTATGGCGAAGCTCTGTGAGTGACCTCCCAATGCTAAAGGGCACTTTGGTGGAAATATTTTGACACGGCAGCCCGGCCGTGGGGAGGGGCACCATTACCGGCTGGAAAAGAAACACAGATTCCAGCAAAGTGAGGCTGTTGTTTTGCACTTTCAAGACATTTTCCAGCACAGCGCTTGAAATGCTAATTAAGCCTGCCTAATGCTCTGCAACCTACTATAGGATAAAAATAAGCCTTAATTCAGCAAAGGAACATTTGAACTTACTACAAGTGAACAAGCACACTCGCATCATGAACTTTCTGTTCCAGCATGCACCAGGTATGTGCACTGAGCACACGCCCACTGAGCAACAGTGATGTTAATAAAGCAGCAAATTAAAATGAATGCGAGGCTCAGATGTCTTTTGTGGCAGCCCAGGAAGAAGGGGTTTTCAACCTTGAAACGCGTTGGCAAGCACAATTACGTAAAGGAACATGAAAGCAGGCTGCATCATGAAGCTGTATGGCGAAGCTCTGTGAGTGACCTCCCAATGCTAAAGGGCACTTTGGTGGAAATATTTTGACACCGGGAGGGGCACCATTACCGGCTGGAAAAGAAACACAGATTCCAGCAAGGTGAGGCTGTTGTTTTGCACTTTCAAGACATTTTCCAGCACAGCGCTTGAAATGCTAATTAAGCCTGCCTAATGCTCTGCAACCTACTATAGGATAAAAAATAAGCCTTAATTCAGCAAAGGAACATTTGAACTTACTACAAGTGAACAAGCACACTCGCATCATGAACTTTCTGTTCCAGCATGCACCAGGTATGTGCACTGAGCACACGCCCACTGAGCAACAGTGATGTTAATAAAGCTGCAAATTAAAATGAATGCGAGGCTCAGATGTCTTTTGTGGCAGCCCAGGAAGAAGGTGTTTTCAACCTTGAAACGCGTTGGCAAGCACAATTACGTAAAGGAACATGAAAGCAGGCTGCATCATGAAGCTGTATGGCGAAGCTCTGTGAGTGACCTCCCAATGCTAAAGGGCACTTTGGTGGAAATATATATATAGATATATATATACTACCTACTGGCAGTCGCCAGTAGGTAGTTATAGTTAGGACCTATTATCCATAGGAAAATCGTAACATTCTTTTCCGAATAACTTTGGCGAGGGTTGACAAATCTTCGCGAAATTTCAAAAACTCGTGGGGCACTCCGGTCAGCTCCTATCTTAAAAGTTTCAGGGTGATTCGGCAAGCGGGGTCCGAGAAAAAAGGGGGTCCCAAAACGTGTTTTCTCCATGTTAATTCCTATAGGAAACTTTAGACACAGCTACAGTCCGAACTGCTTAACGGAATTACACCAAATTTGGCGAAAAGGTAGCCCTTGGTTCAGAAAGATCCCTTTTTGTTAAATGTTGTAAATATGTTATGTAGTATATGAGAAATTAGAAAAAGAAAAAGTTTCAATATCTGGGCAGAGCCTAACGACACATCTCATCGTGAGATCTGATTGGCTGTCAGAACTTCATCCTGGAACTGTGAATCGAAGATTTTGAGGGTTACCAAAAGGAGAACTATAAAGGGTGATAACAGACTTTAGTTACATTAGAATTCATTTGTTGATGGTACCATACTAATTTCAGGAATTGTGGTGTGTTCTAAGGTGATTTTACCCTGTGAAAAACCTTCTGCTGGGATATCATGAATTATGTTTGAGAGAAAACTGAAGCTAAAATGAGAGCATATTTTCTGTAAATTCACATTATCTTTCTATAGTCATGTGAGAATGAAGTCTGTCATTCTCAGTAAATCATGTACATCCAACAAGGGCAGAGACTGTCAGTTGATGCCTTTGTGTTCTACTGCAGCTTCCCAGAATGTTCTAAAGAACAACTAGAACACTAACAGTCTTACTTATGACAAAATTATGGCAAACCTGAAGCCATCTTGATTGGAATAAATTGGTAACTCTTAAAACATTTAATTTAAAAAGGAACAAAATGAGGGGGTTCATTTTGTCATAGAAATTATGGTTTGTGCTGTAGAAAGAAAAATTAGGACATGTTTCCAGTGTGATCTCAAATATCTTCCTGTTATATTTCAACAGGAGCTGCCTGTCAGTTGATGCCTTTGTCTTCTACTGTAGCTTCCCATAGTGTTCTAAAGAACAACTAGAGCACTAACAGTCTTACTTATGACAAAATTATGGCACACCTGAAGCCATCTTGATTGGAATAAACTGGTAACTCTTAAAACATTTAATTTAAAAGGAAACAAAATGAGGGGGTTCATTTTGTCATAGAAATTATGGTTAGTGCTGTAGAAAGAAAAATTAGGACATGTTTTAAGTGAGATCTCAAATATCTTCCTATTATATTTCAACAGGAGCAGCCTGTTAGTTAATGCCTTTGTGTTCTACTGCAGCTTCCCAGAGTGTTCTAAAGAACAACTAGAGAGCTAACAGACTTATGACAAAATTATGGCAAGCCTGAAGCCATCTTGATTGGAACAGACTGGTAACACTTAAAACATTTAATTTAAAAAGGAACAAAATGAGGGGGATCATTTTGCCATAGAAATTATGGTTAGTGCTGCAGAAAGAAAATTTAGGGCATGCTTTAAGTGACATCTAAAATCCTCTTCTATTTCATTAGAAAATTCTGACATGCAGACTGAAACAATCACTTTCAATACCAGCTAACTCCCTGGTGAGCAGTAGCTTTACTACAGTGATCTAATGAACAACTAGAGTGCTAAAATTCTGAATTTATGGCAAATGTGTGACACATCTGAATGCCTTCTGGATGGAATCAAAGTAAAAAACTGAAAGCATTTCCTACTGAGGAGACTGCAGTAAATGAGGAAATTAGGAAACTTCATAACAAATAAGTCTCCCAAGATGGCCACCAGAGAAAAAAGAGCCCAAACGTAGCACAAATATCACCCAGATGTAGCCCACATATAGCCCAATGACAGAAGTGTGCAAAACACTTTTTGTTTTTAGTTTTTCTGCAGTTTTATATAGTGCAGACTGGTCAGGTATTGGAGCGTTACATCTTACTTGGAGCCCTTATTGCGTATTTTGCACGAAGTACATGAGATTGATCTTGCAAAACATTGAACTTTACGATTCTGTCAACCTGAAGTTACTCTGTACCGGGCTTTGTAGCACCCGTTTTTACCTACTGGTTTTAATTAATTCCCACTGTATTGTATTAGGAAAGAGGATTTACTGTTTTTATGTACACTTTTATAATCTATGTTTCTAAATCAGATCGAATAAAGTTTAATGAATTCTATGGCAGGACGGAGGCGAGGATTATGCATATCTTTCCTCACTTTATTTGCATAGCAGTTCAAAGAAAACGTAACACAATAATCATTAAACAAAAGACTACACTACCCATGAACCATTAGGGGGGTAGTCTCCAGGGCAACTATAGTCCAATCGTATCACAGTCCATCGTATATAATATCGTGATGTCCCTTCCGCTTCCTCTTTCTTCGCTGCTCGTCAGTTAAGTGCATTCCTTACATTCTTGGCTTAATCTGACAGTGTTGCAGTTTGTATAGCGGTTTCTTGTGTACGTTATTAACATTATTGCCCTCGTATTGTTTCATATTCCCTGTGCAGCAGGCTCTTGCCCGAGAGCGTTCTCCCCCTCGCAGTTTCTCCCGCTGTGTGCTCTGCGCGCGGTGAGATCCTGTCAGGCACGTCTGGTCTGAGCGAGGCAGCTCCATCGAGGTCTCCCGCTGGTCTTTACGCACGTTTGGGAATCCGGTCACTCCTTTAGTGTCCGCTTGATTCCCGACCAACCCTTGCCTAATTTTGACACCGCTACACGGTGATTTCCCTACAAAGCCACGTTAGTGACCAGCGCCACCTGGTGGTGGTAATTGGTTTTGTGCTGTGTGCTCTGCGCGCGACGAGATCCTGTCAGGCGCGTCTGGTCCGAGCGAGGCAGCTCCGTCGAGGTCTCCCGCTGGTCTTTACGCACGTTTGGGAATCCGGTCACTCCTTTAGTGTCCGCTTGATACCCGACCAACCCTCGCCTAATTTTGACACCGCTACACGGTGATTTCCCTACAAGGCCACGTTAGTGAGCAGCGCCACCTGGTGGTGGTAATTGGCATTGCGCCTCAGTCTACTCTTATAACAGCTTCGGGGAAAGCCCAGCTGTTGGAGCACCGTCGAGGGGACTGCCTTAAGGATTTTAAGATGTGGGACCCGTGCTCACTACGCCACTGGAGTCAAGCTATCCTGGCTGATGACGGCTGATAGCCAGAAACCGGTCCTAGGATGCTTGATTCCGGTCCAGGGAAGACATGGCTTGGCAGTTCGGGCTGGACTGTTCCCATGAGGCACAGGGTCAAGACTGATTTGCATATGGCCATGTCTGAACTGGGGTGGCGTAGTGGGCAAAAGAACGATGGATTTAACCCAGATCTCTTGACTGGGGGAGAATGTCTGCATTGTCAGCATTCCGTCCATCATTTGTTTGTTGTAACGCTTTTCGCCCTAAGTGGGATGGGTATTCCCAGACGTGGGACCCGTGCTCACTACGCCACTGGAGTCAAGCTATCCTGGCTGATGACGGCTGATAGCCAGAAACCGGTCCTAGGATGCTTGATTCCGGTTCAGGGAAGACATGAATTGGCAGTTCGGGCTGGACTGTTCCCATGAGGCACAGGGTCAAGACTGATTTGCATATGGCCATGTCTGAACTGGGGTGGCGTAGTGGGCAAAAGAACAATGGATTTAACCCAGATCTCTTGACTGGGGGAGAATGTCTGCATTGTCAGCATTCCGTCCATCATTTGTTTGTTGTAACGCTTTTCGCCCTAAGTGGGATGGGTATTCCCAGACGTGGGACCCGTGCTCACTACGCCACTGGAGTCAAGCTATCCTGGCTGATGACGGCTGATAGCCAGAAACCGGTCCTAGGATGCTTGATTCCGGTCCAGGGAAGACATGGCTTGGCAGTTCGGGCTGGACTGTTCCCATGAGGCACAGGGTCAAGACTGATTTGCATATGGCCATGTCTGAACTGGGGTGGCGTAGTGGGCAAAAGAACGATGGATTTAACCCAGATCTCTTGACTGGGGGAGAATGTCTGCATTGTCAGCATTCCGTCCATCATTTGTTTGTTGTAACGCTTTTCGCCCTAAGTGGGATGGGTATTCCCAGACGTGGGACCCGTGCTCACTACGCCACTGGAGTCAAGCTATCCTGGCTGATGACGGCTGATAGCCAGAAACCGGTCCTAGGATGCTTGATTCCGGTCCAGGGAAGACATGGCTTGGCAGTTCGGGCTGGACTGTTCCCATGAGGCACAGGGTCAAGACTGATTTGCATATGGCCATGTCTGAACTGGGGTGGCGTAGTGGGCAAAAGAACAATGGATTTAACCCAGATCTCTTGACTGGGGGAGAATGTCTGCATTGTCAGCATTCCGTCCATCATTTGTTTGTTGTAACGCTTTTCGCCCTAAGTGGGATGGGTATTCCCAGACGTGGGACCCGTGCTCACTACGCCACTGGAGTCAAGCTATCCTGGCTGATGACGGCTGATAGCCAGAAACCGGTCCTAGGATGCTTGATTCCGGTCCAGGGAAGACATGGCTTGGCAGTTCGGGCTGGACTGTTCCCATGAGGCACAGGGTCAAGACTGATTTGCATATGGCCATGTCTGAACTGGGGTGGCGTAGTGGGCAAAAGAACGATGGATTTAACCCAGATCTCTTGACTGGGGGAGAATGTCTGCATTGTCAGCATTCCGTCCATCATTTGTTTGTTGTAACGCTTTTCGCCCTAAGTGGGATGGGTATTCCCAGACGTGGGACCCGTGCTCACTACGCCACTGGAGTCAAGCTATCCTGGCTGATGACGGCTGATAGCCAGAAACCGGTCCTAGGATGCTTGATTCCGGTCCAGGGAAGACATGGCTTGGCAGTTCGGGCTGGACTGTTCCCATGAGGCACAGGGTCATGACTGATTTGCATATGGCCATGTCTGAACTGGGGTGGCGTAGTGGGCAAAAGAACGATGGATTTAACCCAGATCTCTTGACTGGGGGAGAATGTCTGCATTGTCAGCATTCCGTCCATCATTTGTTTGTTGTAACGCTTTTCACCCTAAGTGGGATGGGTATTCCCAGACGTGGGACCTGTGCTCACTACGCCACTGGAGTCAAGCTATCCTGGCTGATGACGGCTGATAGCCAGAAACCGGTCCTAGGATGCTTGATTCCGGTCCAGGGAAGACATGGCTTGGCAGTTCGGGCTGGACTGTTCCCATGAGGCACAGGGTCAAGACTGATTTGCATATGGCCATGTCTGAACTGGGGTGGCGTAGTGGGCAAAAGAACGATGGATTTAACCCAAATCTCTTGACTGGGGGAGAATGTCTGCATTGTCAGCATTCCGTCCATCATTTGTTTGTTGTAACGCTTTTCGCCCTAAGTGGGATGGGTATTCCCAGACGTGGGACCCGTGCTCACTACGCCACTGGAGTCAAGCTATCCTGGCTAATGACGGCTGATAGCCAGAAACCGGTCCTAGGATGCTTGATTCCGGTCCAGGGAAGACATGGCTTGGCAGTTCGGGCTGGACTGTTCCCATGAGGCACAGGGTCAAGACTGATTTGCATATGGCCATGTCTGAACTGGGGTGGCGTAGTGGGCAAAAGAACGATGGATTTAACCTAGATCTCTTGACTGGGGGAGAATGTCTGCATTGTCAGCATTCCGTCCATCATTTGTTTGTTGTAACGCTTTTCGCCCTAAGTGGGATGGGTATTCCCAGACGTGGGACCCGTGCTCACTACGCCACTGGAGTCAAGCTATCCTGGCTGATGACGACTGATAGCCACAAACCGGTCCTAGGATGCTTGATTCCGGTCCAGGGAAGACATGGCTTGGCAGTTCGGGCTGGACTGTTCCCATGAGGCACAGGGTCAAGACTGATTTGCATATGGCCATGTCTGAACTGGGGTGGCGTAGTGGGCAAAAGAACGATGGATTTAACCCAGATCTCTTGACTGGGAGAGAATGTCTGCATTGTCAGCATTCCGTCCATCATTTGTTTGTTGTAACGCTTTAAGGATTTTAAGGGCATTTATTCTGTGCTCGCACCCTCTGCTATCATGTCTTCTCCAGAAGACCATTTTTACTCCTCCTACCAGGAAGTGGAGGAGGAATGGCCCCGCAACTTCTCCCTCCAGCAGTGGACCTAGCCCTCTCTCTGGCTATTTCTAGGGCACTGGCTCCTCTTAGGGATCAGGTTGATAAGCTGGCAAAAAGCATTCCTGGGGTGTTCAGTGACCCAGATCTGGTGGTGGAGGGTCCCAGTAGCTCCCAGATGGGGAATAAAAGGGCCGTTAAGCATAACGCGGGGCACTTGGAAGGATTTGATAAACTTACGGAGACCTTCGTCAAGAATGCACGATCGCTTCAACATGCACCCTGCCGGAAGGAGGAGAGGTCCGGAGAAAATTGCGATGCTGTCACCACTATTGTAGTCCCCAATGGCAGGTTTCCCTTAGAGGGAGAGAGTGTATCGGAGGATGATTTCTCCTCCGATGAGGATAAGGACTCGGGGCATCTCTGGCATCCAGAGTCCTACTCCTCTCAGTCCCGGGTTGGGGACGGGGTCCACTCGGACATGTTCGAGGCTACCCAAATTTACCATCCTAGGTCGGCAGAGTGGACCCCTGACACCAAAGTGGCAGAGTATGTGGTGGGGAAAATCCATCAACCCCTTGAAAGGGAGGTCAGGAATAGGATGAGGGGAGAATGCCCCAGGCCCTCACTGAAGGGGACAGTGGTACACACGCCTGAAATCGATGAGAAACGATGTGCCTTTTTCTCCAAGTATATGAGGGCTCCCAAGAAAGGAATTGATAGGTCTTGGACGTGGTAGGGCCCTTGACCCAAATTATTCAATTGGCGGAGCGTTCAAAAGAGTCAGGATCCCCTTTGTCCACGGATATTGTGGCTGGTTGGGCGCACTACCCTACCCTAAACCCTAAAACACTACCCCCTCCACTACCCAAACACCACTGCACTACCCTAAACCCTAAAACACTACCCCCAGCACGACACCCTACACTACCCAAACACTACTGCACTACTCTTAACCCTAAATCTACCCCCAGCACAACCCCCTACACTACACAAACAGCACTGCACTACCCTAAACCCTAAAACACTACCCCAGCATGACCCCCTACACTACACAAACACCACTGCACTACCCTACACACTAAATCTACCCCCGGCATGACCCCCTACACTACACAAGCACCACTGCACTACCCTAAACCCTAAAACACTACACCCAGCACGACCCCCTTCATTACCTAAACACAACTGCACTACCCTAAACCCTAAAACACTACCCCCAGCACAACCCCCTTCACTACCCAAACACCACTGCACGACCCTAAACCCTAAAACACGACCCCCTACACAACACAAACACCACTGCACTACCCTAAAACACTAGAACCCAACACGACCCCTTACAGTACACAAACACCACTGCACTACCCTAAACCCTAAAACACTACCCCCTACACTACACAAACACCACTGCACTACCTTAAACCCTTAAACACTACCCCCAGCACTACCCCCTACACTACACAAACACCACTGCACTACCCTAAACCTTAAAACACTACCGCAGCACTACCCAAACACCACTGCACTACCATAAACCCTAAAACACTACCCCAGCACAACCCCTACACTACACAAACACAACTGCACTACCCTAAACCATAAAACACTACCCCCAGCACGACTCCCTACACTACCCAAACACCACTGCACTACACTAAACCCTAAATTTACCCCCAGCATGACCCCCTACACTACACAAACACCACTGCACTACCCTAAACCCTAAAACACTACCCCAGCATGCCCCCTACACTACCCATACACCAATGCACTACCCTAAACCCTAAAACGCTACCCCTAGCATGACCCCCTACACTACTGCACTACCCTAATCCCTAAAACACTACCCCAGCATGACCCCCTACACTACCCAAACACCACTGCACTACCCTAAACCCTAGAAAAAAAAACACCCCATGTCCAATCCCCCTTACCTCTCACTCCTCGTGGTTCCTCTCTCCTCGTGGTACCTGCTTCACATCGTCTCTAAGGGGCGGTGCATGTCGTTGTGAGGAAATGGAACAGCCTCTGTTTCCTTACAACAATGTGGATTCTCTACATGTTTTTTAGAACGCATGGTCATTTACCATACATACCTTTACAACAAAATTTGTTGTAAAGGCATGCGTGGTAAATGACCATGCGTTCTAAAAAAATGTGTAGTAATGACTTCGCGATGTACAACGCATGCGTAGTAATGCTTGCGTTGTAATGGTATCACGAAGTAAAAAAGTCGTTGTAACGGCTGTTTACCAATCGAAGCTGGCCCTGTTCTTCAGTGAGACGTTTATTTGATTAATTAGGAGGAAGGAATGTGGTTTTTTTACCGAAAAGTGCATTTCCAGCTGTTGTATTGTGAAAGTGTCCACGTGGCCGGGTTTCACTTCCGGTGAGAAAGTGGAAGAGTCTGTTTGGATCTAAAGGAGTTCTGTTGTTGGACGGGGTCGGCGCGACACGTCATCAGAAAACATAGCTAATGGAAAGCATCCTCCCTGAAGTGTGGAGCAGTGCCATGAGAGGTCAACGAGTGTGCGTCCCACCGCAGTATGACCGTACCGCGTGACCCATGTGCACCTCCAGGGTACGGGAGGCAGAAGCGGCTTCGCAGGTCCTCTTGAAGACCGTTGTAGCACTAATTCTACATTTTGGTACTAGGGCATTTTAACTTTGTTGTTCCTGCCAGATACAAAGAGAAGATCCTGTGTTATTCAGTGCCCTCGTTACCTTTTTTGTGGGTTGTGGTGCTTGTCACTTCGCTGCCCCGCTGGTGCACACGACTGGGCACCCCACCACGTGTGCCATCTGCCCTCAGATCACTGGTTTCGGTTTCTAGAGTGGCAACATAAACAGTTGCTCCCAAAGGACCAGCCTGAACACTTAGGTGAATATCCCCTGCACCAGCATCCCATGGAAATTCTTTCCTAGCTCTCCCACGTCGACGAGGACGTCATAATAGCACGGCTCCACTTGCCACACCGTATGATGTCATAGGAGCCATAAGAGGACCTTGTCGGCGTGCTGACGTCAGTTCCACCCATTTTTTCTGTGCCACCGAGGCAAACAGGTGGACCGAGACATTTACATAATAAATATATATAAATATATATATATTCACTGAAAAAACCATAGGTTTCAGGCACGTTATAGTTAGAAATTAGCATTTAAAAAGCCTTAGAAATTCACTGAAAAAAACATAGGTTTCAGGGGCGTTATAGTTTGTTGGACATTTCACTCGTACAAAACCATAGAAATTCCCCTGTTATAGTTAGTTCAGCTAACTATAAGTTGCGTGCCCGCAATGCAACATTTCTCAAGAATTAAATGTCATCAACTTATCATCTCGCCAATTAACTCAATCGGAAGAACAATTGTTAAAGAAAGGCCTCAACTTCTGCCCAAAAATTCATTTGGACCTTGCTCAAACACGGATTGACCTCTACAAATATATCCGCAAACTCAAATTAGTTAAAATCTTTGCGGAAAAACAGACACCCACAAAGGAGAAAACTGCCACAACTCACACCAGTGAATTATTAGCAGAAGACGAACAAGCTCTTATCACCCTCATAACAATGGGGAATATGGAAACAACTGATCCCTGCGACAATCTGGGTGAAATACTTCCACCCTTGGGAGCTGGAATAAGTGGTAAAAAACCCAAATCCCATTTCTATCCGATTCTACCACCGGGCAATAAAATTGACTTGTTTCATGAAGCCATCACACATGATTTATACCATCTTAATCAACGTAAACTAAATGACAACCTTTCACCCTCGGAAAGATCAGCGCTAAAAAATTTACAGCAGGATTCTACAATCGAAATCAAGCCTGCTGACAAAGGCGGAAACGTCGTAATTCTCAATAAAACAGATTACGTATGGGAAGCTAACCATCAGCTGCAGGACACAACGTGCTATAAAGAACTTAGCACCAATCCAATCAAAGAAATTGAAGTAGTCATCAATCAACATCTCAATGACTGGCATAAGGAGGGTCTCATTGACGAAGAAGAGAAAAAATATCTCACAGTGATAAAACCTATTGAAGCTACCATGTACTTTTTACCCAAAGTACACAAATGATTACATAAACCTCCGGGCAGACCCATTGTTTCCGCCAACGGTTCAATTATGGAACCCATTTCCAATTATATTGATCATTTTCTAGCGCCAATTGTAAAGGACTTAACCAGCTATCTCAGAGATACAACAGATCTGCTACAGAAACTGGAGGGGATACCCTGGAATCATCGATATAAACTTGTGTCAATGGACGTAGTCTCCTTGTATACAAACATAGAACATGAAATAGGCCTAAAAGCCTGCAGCTTCTTTCTGGGTAAACGCAATATTCAATTCAAACAACACAATTCCATGTTGCTTCAAATGATCACTCTATGCTTGCAGAATAACATCTTTACTTTTAACAGGAAACATTACCAACAAATGAAAGGTACAGCCATGGGCTTTTCATTTTCACCGAATTTTGCGAATCTTGTAATGGGTTGGTTCGAACAGAAAATTGCATGGAACAGTGACAATGACCATCATGTGCAAAAAATCATTGCATGGTGGCGCTTCATCGATGATCTATTCATAATATGGGATGGCACTATGGAAGAATTTGCTACATATTACCAAATCTTGAACAATAATGAGACCAAACTACAATTCACCTACGAAATCAGTTCAACCAAAATCTCATTTCTCGACATCGAAATCTATGTACAAAACAATACAATACAAACAACCCTGTTCAGAAAACAAACAGCAACCAACTCAGTACTGCATGCGGACAGTTTCCACCCCACTAATCAAAAATGGAACATACCTTATGGGGAATTCTTACGTTTACGTAGAAACTGTTCCGCCAACAATGATTTTGAACATCAGAGCAAAGCAATGGCAACAAGATTCCAAAGAAGAAAATATCCAGACAGGATAATCCAAAAAAGTCTCAAAAAAGCAAAAGAAAGAAATCGCATGGAGATTTTGAAAAGCAAACCCATGGTGACTCAGAATGATTTCACAAAAATACGCCTCATTACAACTTTCTCAACTGAAACTAGTGATCTAATCAATATTTTAAAAAAACATTGGGGCATCCTAAAACTAGACACCACCATTGCCGACCTGATTGGAGATCATCCGGATGTCACCTACAGGAGAGCACCAAATCTAGGTGACAAACTCACACGTAGCCATTTTAAAATCAAGCAACAGAAACCATGGACCAACATTGAGGGCTTCTGGCCATGTAAAAACTGCAAAGCTTGCAAAATTGGCATCCCTAAAAAAGAGGTGGAAGGCAGAAGTGGAGGAAAGTGGAAAATTCAGCAACACATTTCTTGTAAAACCAAATATGTGGTGTATGTTGTCGAATGCCCCTGCAAGCTAAAATATATAGGAAGCACTATTTGTGAAATCAAGAAACGCCTCCTAGAGCACATCAGAGCTACTGTCAACATAGATCGCTCAAATGCCATTGCTAAGCATATGGAAAACTCACATGACAGCAAATGGGAACTGCTACGCTACTATGCCATTGAACATGTGCCACCTTTGGATCGTGGAGGAAACAGAGAAAAACTCCTCCGCCAAAAAGAATCCAAGCATATTGTGTCATTCAGAACTCTGACCCCTCACGGACTTAACCAGGATGAGGAACTCTTTGTACATTTGTGAACTCTGTGGGTACAATTAGACAATATACCCCAGCCTTGCAGTCAAACAATAATACTGATCAATTGTAAAAAAACTTTCTTTTTGTTTATCTCAATGCAAGAGTTTTATCGGACTAACTAGGCATATTAACTTGAATATAAGCCAAACACCCACTAGAAGGCGGACTTTGGCCTTTTGTTTATTTACTTGCATTAGTTGAATTTGGTGTCAACATGTGCCTCCCCACCAGAGGGGCGGAACTTCCTTTTGTGACTTGTAGTTTCATATGGGACTTGTGCCTTGCATATATTGTGCTATTAACACCACTAGAGGGTCAACATTATATACACATATAAAAATATTTTTCTTTTTTACTTGTCACACAAACATTTGCATTGAACACTATGCCTTATGTTTATCTGATTATTTGATGTATTATTTGACTAGCTACTGCGTTGCTTATAGCGTTCCACTTATGGATTGTTATTATGCTTAATCTTTACATTAGCCTTCTCTCCGCCAGTTACCGGAGTTTAATTGTGGCAAATTTTGTTTTTGTGTATTTACCAGCACAATTCGCAAACACACACACTACAATGACCAGCATGCCTTGCGAATGCTTAAACAGGAAGTAGTAGCATTAACTGACATAAATAATGTCTGACCACTGTGTTTGGTAACCCGTGATCAAGGTTCGAGTGAGAACCGAAACGCGTTGGGCCAGTGTTGTTGTGGACTGGCAGTGCTGTGCTGAAGAACTTTTCTTTTTGGATTAAAAAATGAACTGAAAATTTAACCTTGGATTCCGAGTGAGTGCGTGTACTCCTGACCTCTGGGCTCAGAGGTCTCATGCTTCTTATGTATATATATATATATATATACAACCGGCGCCAAAGTTATTCCAAATAGAATGTTGCGGATTTCCTACGGAAACACGGTCCTAACTATAACTATCTACTGGCGACCGCCAGTAGATAATATATATATATATAATCCAACCACGACCTGTCCATGGGTAGAACAGGCTCTGACACAGCAGCACAGGACACCAATTCCAATTAACCACTGACTTCATTCCAATACTGAAGCCAATATGATGCGTATTGACCGAGGCACCAGCCTTTTTCACCTAATTTGGGCGCCAAATTGAGCTCGTCTTAAATAGCATATTAAAACTTTAAAATAACTTCCAGATGATTTGTACGCCACCTTACACTGAAATATTTAGTAATTCAAGGAAGTGCAAATCGACTCTGAATGCAACAGTTCAAAATCCTTAAAAGCCATTTTATCACATTTTGAACAACCTACTTTACCTTGTTTGAAACTAAGTTCATCTTCTCTTTGAGCTTGATATGTATACATGGCTCGGCAGGAAAAACTCAAGAGAACACCGTCTCCTAGAGAGAAAAAACAGATTGAAACACTTACCACATTTTGGGAAGTAGTCATTAAAACAAATATTTTTAGTATTGGCGAGGCAAAGAACATTGTTCAGGCACTGATACAAGTTTGTGCAGTAAACATTTACATATATAGGGAACTGTATGGAAGCAGCCCAAAAATCAATATCCACATTTACATTAAAAAATGTTTTTGTTATTTTGTGCCATAGTAAGAACAAATAATTCAGCTAGGGATTCCTTAGAGGTTGGTGGAAGAGGAGCACCACTATAATTTAACTGATGAATTTAGGAAGCCCTGAAGCTTACTGTCATTTCTGTAGCTTTTCTGTAGCTTCTATGGTTGAGCCTCTCTCTGTCAATCCCTCTTGTCCTTACCCACATGTCTGCAGGAATCTGGATGGAATGTATTCCAAGGGTGTGTTATGATGGCTTGCTTTTTACAATTTAGTCTGTGAAGCTCATATGTATACAAAGGAGATAGATGCGGGCTTATTAGCCATTTGCCTCTTAGGAGGAGAAGTTGTGATTGTACCACATATGAATGAAATACAAAACTATATGAAGATTAATGAGGAATGTATTACACGGTATGTTCAGTTTCAGGACCAGTACATTGGTACTGTTCAAGGAGACTGAAAAGAAGCCCTATTGGATATTTTTTGTGCCAATATTTTTAAAGGGAGAATGAGTGAGAAGACTTTGATGCACTATTTAATCATTTATCTTTATGTGCACATGATTGAGACTTGCATTCTTGAATTACGAGTAGTTTGCTAATTCCAAGTACCAACCCAACGATGAGTGTCTCTCTACACTGTTCCTAAAGATTTCAGCAATGACAACTACTCGGTTAACATTGTGGTTACTGAAGAGCAAAATAAGGTTCACCACATGAACTATCTTAAACACTACCACACAAGTGAGAAGCTTGCAGGTTTTGTATCTCTTAACTAGTAATAGAATGCTTGCAAACCTAATTTTCCCAAATCATTAAAACCACAACAGAAAGCAAATACAACAGTAGCAATAGTTTCAAGTTTACCTGCAAGACATGGGGATAAATGTCTCAGAATTCATGTATACAGATGGCGGTTTTATGGAGGTATGTCAAATTTAGGTGCCAAACGTACAAAGGGGCAATCACTCAGGAACATGTAGGGCTTGGAGTGGACCATGAATGTCCCTGCTGGAATGGGCTAGCTGACTGGTAAACTGTATCTTGGACTACAACTGATGACAGGCAGCAAACAAAAAGAGCACAACTATTAAAATGTGGTACAAAGAGGGGTGTTCTGACCAGATTGAATCACCGCCATCTGAAATGTTCTTGCAGTGTTCATCATTTCAGACTCTCTGTTTCCTTTCACTGTTGTGGCATGTGAGGAGCACAGTGGATATATGCAAACATCTGTGTAAGACAAGATTAAATCTTCAGAATCCTGATGTCACCTAATAGTGAGGCGGGCAGCAGCCTTAGGGTCTCAGTTTCTCAGGACTACCTAGACTGGCTCAGAGGTTTACACGGAGCATTAGGAGTAGCAGCTGGACAGGAAGCAGATATTCAAGAGTGCCATAGTCTTAGTGCTTTCAAGTGGAAATGTGGATAAATCTTATTCCAGCAACAATGGGCACACTAACATCCAACCACAGAAAATGATCAGTGAGCTGTTAGGCAGGTTCTTTGTATACACATGCAGTTGGCTGAAGACACATTGCAAATCAATGGACATAATATTTCACAGGTTCATCCTGTCAATTTGGGATCAAGCTTCTATCCTAAAGGAGCAGGCTGGCATAGCTTCTGGTGCAGGGGCTCAGTTGAATCCTTCAAAGGGTCCTCTAGTGGAAAGCTTTGTCCATTCCCTCCAGAGGACCTCAAACAAAGGGAGAGAAGCAAGACAATGAGTGTTGCTCTAAGAGCATCACTCAACCTCAAATTTACAAATGTGATTCATACATTATGATAAATATTCACAAACATTTACGGGTGAACCTAACTTGTGCTAACAGTTAGAGTTGATGTTCCATTTATGATAATTCATGCACCGCAATGTTTTCCAGGCATTATGCTTGGCAGCCCTGGTAAAACATGTCATTTGCAAAGGCAGCCAATGTTGACCGGTGTCGCCCGAGGTGAAGTTTGATAAAATAAGACCACGAACAGTGACAATTTTCAGCTGAGAAAAAGAGGACAATGTGCAGCGCACATAGAAAGTGTGTGTATTCAAAGGCACACAGCTTGAGTTCATTAGTAATACAGGGCTATTGCAAGTAGGAATTAGCACAGGCCCCTTCGGTTTTATATAACCCAGTGAAAAGATGCAAGTATAGAGTAGGGGTGGGCGGAATTTGCGAAATTCACTTATCGCAAATTATCGCGAAAATGTTAAAAATCGCCGCAAACACGCGGAAATATCGCGAAGATGCGGAAGTTTTTTTCCCGCCCGTTCGCGGTATTTTCTGCGTGGTCGCGGCTCGCCAACTTACCCATGTGGTTGCACGCATATCAAAAAACTTCGCCTTATATTTTCATAAATCCGAGTGCGTCCTCCACCCATTCCTATATGCTCGCAGGCGCGGCCATCTTGTTTTCACTTGTCTCGCGGTGCATGATCGCGATAAGAAAGACGTGATCGCGCGACGCATAACGTTACTGCGGGCACGAACTGTCGCGAGACAGCGCAAATGGCTACCAACAATCCAACATCTCGTGGAGAACGCGACCGGATCAGGAAAACTTGTCGGCGAACGCGGGGATTCAGGTAAGGCGATCGTGCGCACGTGAGAATGTATTACTTTACAGCGTGAGCAAGAAACAAATTATCGCTAAGCTGCGGAATGTGGAAATTTTGACATTTTCGCGCTTTCCGCGGAACGCGAAAATGCCAAATTATCGCAATTTCCGCGAACGGAACGGAATTTTGGCCCAGGCCTAGTATAGAGTAACATTTTGATGAAAATGAGAGCTGGAAATTTCACCACACCACATTCGTAACGCGTATCTGGAGTAGGGTTGTTGAAATTTCCCCTAATATGTTTTCGTTTGATTGTGCAAAGTGTTGTCAGAATTATACCAAATTTTTCAAAATGTAAATGCAGCATTCCATGTTATAGTGTGAAATGCACCCTCGAGTCCATTTTTGGCCAAAGAACGCATTTAATTGAAGCACTGCAAACAACAACTGCTTGCGTTCTGTCAATGGTAAATTTCTCGCTCGAATGACATGCTTTGTGGTAAATATTTACCATGAATGGCACATAAGTACGCAAAATAATGCAATGGCATAATTTTGGGAATTCCGCATAACTGCGTGATTTAAATTTCACCCAGGCCTAATCAGGAGCAATGTGCTCTGTTGTGAAGACCCCACAAATAGGATATATGTATTTGAACAGGCTGGATATTGGTAGCGCAAATGTAAACTTGATGTTTAGCAGCAGAAACAATTAGTTAACCTTTGCATTCAAAGTTTGTCTATGACCCTTAGAGTCAGTCGTAGTATTTACCTAGCACGGCTGAGCCTAACAGTTCTCTTAACCAGAAATTATACTTGCCCTTTTGATCTGCTTTAGAAGGCTTGATGTTCTTTATTTGTCTCAATATCATTAATGAGATCCGCAGTTCGATTGACCTGTTATTTATGAGGACCAAACTTGGAGTAACAATTTACCATTCATGGTACTATAGCTAAGTCCATATGAAGGAATGGCAAATTGATATTTCTGATAAACTTGCTAAAAGGGCCTAAATGGAATCTTTAGGTGAGAATTTACACTCTCAGAAAGTTTCCAAAGAAATTCTACCTGAACATCATGATACCGTGCTGTCCCTCAAGAGAAGAAGGACCCAAAATCCCAAAATAATGTACTGATCGTCTGTCATAATTATACACAGGAGAACAGTAAGATTTGAAGGTATTCCCTAGGATTCGTGGGCGGTAGCCAAGTCAGTGCCCTTCCATAGACTCTGGGAGTCATATTCGCTGTGTAAATGTTGACACTCCTGCAGGTTCCAAATGTAAGTGAAAGCAACAAGACATGTAATTTCAGATCAGAAATACCAATTAGAGGAGTTCAGTTCTTGAAGATGGTGTGGACATGTTCCAGGATGAAAGGTCAGTTGCCACAAGTATTGCCCACGAATAAGATGGCAACGAAGAAAGGAATAAAGCTTGTATTATGAGTGGCCTATTAACCCCACTTTGCCTAATTACAGCAGTTACTATCTGAGTTGGGATTACCAGTTTATCAGGGACACCGCAGCCCTCTTTGCACCCCCTCCTGACATTTCATCAGGAAGAGCTTGGAGAAAGGTGAGGGTAAAAAGACCTGCTGTTCAGGAAAAAAAATGTGTTATTATGGAAGGTCCCAAAAATGTTTAGGAGTTTCAAAAACTGCTTGAGTATGTACATTTAAATTATGTTTTCTTCCTATGTCTGACTAATGTTACCTTCACACAGAATGGCAGTATGACTTTGTTTTTCTCAACCAGACTAATTATGCTATTCTGCAGGATCCGTTCTTTCACCGTCCCGCTTCAGTATTTATGTGGAACCCCTCGCTAAAACACTACAAGACAAACACAGCCACATTCATAAATATTATGATGATACTGGCCTTTACCAAAGAGTATCACATTTGTGCAGAATGGCAAGTCTAAAATTTCCAATTGAAATGTTAAATAATTGGATATCTTTTTGTTTCTAAAAATTAGCTCTCCATGATAACATGTGTACTACTCTTCCTCTCGACTTTAGTCAATAAATGGCTTGACATCCTTCACCTTACAGGTGTATGTGCCCCCACTGTTTCACGTTGTTTGCTGCTTTACGCCCGGCACACAGTGCGCTTTGCCTGTGAACTCAGAAGAGACAAGTTAGCAGGACAAATGGGTTTTAGGGGTGAAGTACTTTCGTTGGGGTGACATATCACTGCGTTGGTTTGATGCCGTTGCCAGCACTAGTGGTTACTAGATCCGCTGGAATATGGCCCCCACATCCAGCAGTCCTTTTAGCAGTGCAAACTGATGAGGAACCTGGTGCAGATTTATCAAGGACATGTTTTGCCCTTGAGTCACGCAAGGTGATGCAAGGCAACACAAGCCCTTAAATGAGATTTACTATGCCACGCAGAGCCACCTTGTGTGTTTCTGTGTGGCATAGTAAATCTGAAGTAACGCAATGCAGTGCAAGTCGCTACTTTTTGTTATTCTGCCCTGAAAAGCATTCAATAGGTGGTGCGTGGGTGTTCTCATGCATCCACCCTTGTTTTTTTGGCACATTCCTAGATGTACTTACAAACAAGTAAACCTGGGAATGTATCAAAATGCTCTGCCTTCCCATGTGAGGCGTAATGAGGAGAAATATGCCTATTCCTCCCCATATTTCCCTCTTTCCGTGTGTCCTGCTTTCTGGAGCCCAAATAAAAAGAGGAAAAAGCCTCAGAGCATTGTTTTGTGCAGGAAGGTTTACCTTCCTGCACAATAACCCCCCTATCAGTAATGTAGACAGGCTTGCACCACGGTGCAAGTGTGCCTGCATTGGCACTAGGTCGCACTCAGTACACCAGTGTGTGTAGATATCAGGAATGCTCCAAATCTTTGTAGATATGGCACATTCTTGTCCCCCCCCCATCACGGAATACAGCACAGCAGGGTGTCTTGCTCAGGTGCATGACTTGTTCGTAAATCTGGGCCCTGGTGATTTACCTTGAGTACTGCTTTACTCTCAGCACACAGTATACTTCAAACAAGTACTTCAGAGAGGCTGTGACAATAAATTAACAGGACTAGTGTGTTTTGGGGTTAAAGTACTGTGGTTATGATGAAATTCAACTGGTCTGCCTTGACGCACTGGCCAGCACTGTTGTCATTGCTTCATTTAGAACCTGTCGTGCCCTGCCCTCACCGCTATCTTTTTTGCTGCACATGTTGGCATGGCATCTCCTGCTTCACCTTAATTGCTGCTTGGCACATGGTGCAGCGCAAAGCTGTCCACCCTTTACACGTCACAGAAATATGACAGAAAGTGTCCAAAGAGATGTGACATAAACGTGTACCTCTCACATGTTTCTTACTTAATTCAATGGTTTATGATAAAAGTTACACTCAAAAGTATTAAGAGAGTGCATTTATTGAAGAAATAGAGCATTTCCTCACAAGTGTGTGTTTAACTATGCTGATTAAGATGTTTTAATGAAGCTTGACTAATGTAGGAAACATCCTTGTCTAACAAACTAATGTACTTTCATTGATGAAGAAACCCGACTTCCTAAACGTGTGCTATATTGTCTGTATAACACGTAATCATTTAAACAGTCATTAATAATTATCCTTACATGAATAGAAACTACTGCAAGTGGAACGATAATGAAAATGTATTGGAAGACCAAGATAGAAATTAAGTAAGAAGAGATGAAAGTTGTGGGCCCAGACCCACTGGATCACTCAGTGCACACTGCACACTGCGCTTGACTTGCTGCCCCAAAAGGTACTGTAACATTGAATTAGAAGGATGAGTGTGTTTTTTGGGGGTTGACGTACATGGCTGGGGCAACATTCAGGTGAACTGGTTTGATCCATTGGCGGTACTATTGTCAATGTCTGATTGGAACCTCCCCGCCAACATATAAGCAACAAGACCCGACACAGAGGGTTGGCGACGAGTTACTGCTTGATGCAGGCCAAGCACTTCACTGACATGCAGACAGGACAGGGGCCAGACACGCTGGCCATTTAGTTTTGAAGTTTTTATATAGGTTGTGACAATGTTTTGATATTTTTATGCCTATAAACCTGTAAAATGTTTCTGTTTCTATCTACGGTACATGTATTAAGGTATAGAATGATGGAAACCTCTGAAGTGACATGTAAAATCACACCACGTTTATAAAACAGTTTAAGTCATGGAGGAGTGACTTTTTAATGTTATTTTATTGATCACAATTTGTTTTTAGAAGCGGAGATGTCTCACAGCTTAATATTTCTACCCATCATTATCAACTATGATGCCATCAATACAAAATGATAAATACATTGGCATCTCAATTTTGATGTGATGCCTAGGGTTGAAAAAAAATGGACCAAGAAGATAAAGTTAACAAAAAGAGAAACATATAAAGCCCGGATTAATCAAAGGAAATATAAGAAAAGCAAAGTTAAATGGATAATAAAGAAATCTCTTTAATAGTCTAAGATTTCAGCTGCAGATGGATACTGTGGTATCTGATTTACTGAGGTAAATGATACAACTTTGGTGCTGAGTCCTCTGGTGGATGACTATGTTCCTGCTGCTAGGAAAGTATCACGTGATTCAACCATAAGAGAAAGTCCTATGGCAACAGAATATAGTAATTTAGGGGCATATTATCAAGACAGGCGATAAAATTATCGCCGCTTTAGCTGCAGAAAACTGCCGCTAAAACGGCGATAATGGGCTTGATACTATGCTCTATGGAATTCCAATTGAAGCCCATGTTAGATGTGAAGGATATCTAACCTGAGCTTCAATTGGAATTCCATAGAGCATATTATCAAGCCCATTATCGCCGTTTTAGCGGCGTTTTCTGCCGCTAAAGTGGCGATAATTTTATCACCTGTCTTGATAATATGCCCCTTAGAGAGGTTACAGAAAATAAGGTGGCATCGGATGAAGCTACCAAATCAGAACTGGACCGCATTCAGCCTTTCATATGAATTGCTTTTTGTTGGTCGATTTTTACCACATAATAGAGTGGTGCCACTGAATTATGCTGGTTTACACAACACTTCGATAATACTATGCAAATTAGATTGCTTCAGTCTCACAATATTAAATAAGTGAGATTTTTAAGGGACAAGGATGGTTATAATAGCAGAATATATTCTGATGTACCTTTTAGGCCACTATGATTATGTAATTTGCTCTGGAACTATGTTGATGAGTTACATATCAGGGGGATTGATGTAATACAATTATCTTCTAGTGATGAGATAGTCTTCTCAAATAAAATACCTGATCAGGATGTTTGACCGACTAATTAATAAATATGCTCTAAATCAGAAACAATAAAGTATTCAGCTTCTGTAATTGAAGTAACAAATGTTGAAGGAACAGGTGGAGTTGCACAAATCTAGCAGGTGTATAAGAAAGCAGATCCTTGTGATTTATCTAGTTGGTCATAGTTACCAGTTGTGATAAAATGTACAAGGAAAGATAATTCCAATTGAAAATGTACCTAACTCTGGTCAGTCGGCCATTATGTAGAATGTTTGTCACAATTATCAGTTGTACAGAATCTGATATATTTTTTCCAGGAAACCAATCTATGTGAAAATTAGAAATGTATATGGTATTCTATAATTCTGCAATTAGATCTAACAAAGGGCATGCAAAGAGAGGTTTGGCCATGGAGTTGCAGGCTGGGTATAACTATAGAGGCATTTGTCTAACATTAAATTGCAAAAAACTTTTAGTGGTTAAATTTACATTTATAGAAGATCAACAAAATATCACACTTTTATTTGTAATATCTATCTCACATCCAGTGCAGCACGTTTGTTGATTCTGAAGCAAGTTTTTCAATTGATACAGGATTTTCAACTATCTTGTATAATTTACGCAGTGGGGGATCTTAATGCAAAAATTTTGAGCATATGGTGAGTACACATGAAAATGATCAATGTTGGGGTCGCGATTTACCCTAGATATATAATGCAAGAGAAGATTGTAGAGGTTGTTAATTTCTCATGTGGGATAAAAGGTTGAATGACAGAATTGATGGAGATACCCTCTGGTTAAATAGAGGTCTGGCATATACTTTGATTATGTTGCTATCTGTTATTGGGGCACATGAGATATTCAGCAGATGAATTTGTGATCTATTAATCATTGTTAAAGCTGTCAGTTTTAAATTCTACAGCAGCAAAACTGAACGTTTCACAGGGTAAATATACTTGCAATAGACAGCTAATAATTAAAATAAATTTTGATCATCATATTGAGAGTCCTCGCATTCCCAGGTTTACGATTCCTCGTAAATCTGGGAATGCTTTAGATTCCATGGGTGTTGCGTGGAACACCCACAACAACACCCATGGCATGCCCCATGTAGTGCTCTGCATGAAAGAGGCACATATTTACAAGGCCATGAAAGAGGCACATATTTACAAGTGCTGCTCCAGCGGTGCAAAAGTGCTGCTAGGGCCTTATAAATTAGGCCCAGTATCTTTTTTGGAAGCTGAAAATCTGCAGTGAGATAAAGCTGCAGGTTGTAGCCCATGAAGGTGCCATGAGGCAGGAACCCCCTTATGCAAGAAACCACTGAACAGGATTTGCTGCTGCCTAGAAGAACGTAGCGGGAGCTGCTGCAAAGTCAGGACAACCAGCTATGCACCGTGGGTGGAAAGATGATAGCATACATCCTGATCTCCTCTCGGTTCTCAGATCATTTTTGGGAAAACATTTTCTAAGTCCCAAGTTTTGGACTTGGGCTATTTGGGCACCATTAGTACTTTTGGCTCCACCTCCAAGGGTCCAGGACTGGAGGGGAAGGAGCCACTCAGGCAGGGTCCAGATATGAGTTCAAGATAGTTGAGGCCTTTTATGTCCCTGAGGCTGTAATCAGGGGCCAGCCACCTAGCCCTAAGAGTCACTCTGGAAGTCCTTCCTTCAAGTAGAAGTGTAAGGGTCAAACAGCAGCCCTCAAGCAGCAGGCTAGACCTTTGGATGCTCAGAGCAGGCTTCAGGCAACAGAGCACTCCTTCTCAGTGCAGCAAAGCAGTCTTCTGAAGTACCCAGCAGGCCACAGCAGCACGCAGTCCTTTGAGAGTCCTCCCACAGGTTCAGAAAGTGAACTGAAGAGTGGATCTGAGGGTCCCCTTTTTAGGTCGAGCCTAGAGTCAGCGCGCAATCGTTGCTCTGTTGAAGGTCTGCTGTAGTTCAGTACGTGAGGGAAGCAATGCCCTGCCCATATTTTTCATTGGCTTGTGTCTTTGTCCTTCGTGAATGCTGACTTTGGATTCGTTTATAGGCTTGTTAGTCTCTCCTTATTATGGCCATGTCGTCATTTGTATCCTCTCAAGCAAAAGGAGGGAAAGAAGGGCTTTAGATAATAATGGACAATCTTATTATCATCACAGGTCCAGCATACATGCCCGTCAATAATGGAAACAAAAGGGTATGCAGTTCCTAAAGTACGCGCAAGGTGTGTTAGATTCACTACGAGGTACCAAGGTGGGGGTGAGGAAAATAATGTGAAGGACAGGAGTCAGGTTTACTCCTTTTTTGGAAAAGAAGACCCTCACACACCCAACAAGCGGGTGTCTTGCTTCATCACCGGGTCTTTGCTCCTTATCGGGCCGGCAGGTGCAATGCCCGATCAGGCACCCAATGGGGCCTTCCTAGCGGAGATCTTTATTTCCAACGCCGGTGAATACGGTGTGTGTGGGGGGAAGATATTAATCACAACAGTGAGTGTAGGTGCAAGTGAGGTGAGGTATGGTGTGTTAAAACAGGGGTAGGTGATCCACTAAACAATTTTAATAAAGCATGGTCACCATCCTGATTAAAACAAAAAATAATCCGCACATGTCTCACCTTAAGCTATGTGAGTGAATGTGCTAGGGGGATCAATTGGTCAACATGTTTCTTGCCTTAGATTATATTAAATGGCAATTCTTCAGGACCGGGGAAGTGTACGGCTACCTACACTTTTTTGGTGGTGCCCACAACCTCTAAGAGGTAACAGTGGTGGACACACGTACAGCACCCTAAAAATGTGTGGTACCGTGAATAAATGAGCACACCTGCGGAAAAGAGAAAATAACAGGTAAAAGCATAAAAACCAATACATTCATAAATTCGGGTTGATTACAGACAACAGTGAGTGTCAAGAAAAACACATGTGACATGCATAGGTTATAAGCGATGTATGAAGGACATGTTCAAGACTAAGAACAGCAACACAGAAATAATCACCCAATTCTGAGACCAGTGTCAACAACACAAGATTGATTGGTAATGAGTAGTATGAAGAAACTCACCCTACTGGGCTGTGCCTCTTACAAGGCCGGGGTGCGAGAGCACTAAATTTTAGTGTCCTACGAAAAAGAAATTGAGAAAGACACACAACAGTAAGGCAAAACTATTACAGAGTGCTGTAAAGGGCAGCTTCACCAGAAATGGTTAGCCCCTCAGGTGTGTGGGTTTGCCTGGGCAACCAATGGAATCTAGAGAACTAGATGATGGTCGAGGAGCCTGAAAACTGTGTGGTCAAGGCTGATTACGAGGGGGCCCATTGGTAAGTTGGCTCTCTCACAAAAGGTTGTGTCGAGGCCGGAGTTGAGTCATCCGGCCGAGAAAACGGCACACATATAGTCGGCCTAAGATGTGCAGCCTGTGAAGGTATGCGGAAATAGTGGACCAGTTGGTCGCTGACCCAGAGAAAATCGCCCCTCAGGTGTAGTAATTTGATCTGGGAGCGAGGGCGAGCTCAATTTAGAGAAAGTCTGTGCTGGGCGGCGAACCGTGACAAACACAAACGCTCGGCGGCATGAAAGAATATGGTTAAAAGGAGGCAATGCCGCGAGCTATATCAAATCATATCAGTGAGTGGAAGGGTATTGAGCCTGTCAGTAGAATACATTGAGCGAACCCATGCAAGGAGATAGTTGCTGGTAATCGGCGTGGTCGCATTGCGCACGCCTCGTACTTACAGTTCCGTAAATCTGGAAGCACCGTCCGCCTATAATCTCGCCAGCCATTGGAGTCTGGTGAGTGTATGTCCTGCTCGTTCCTAGTTGTAAGGTCACGTGGGCGCGTAGAACGCGTGCGTGGGGGGCGGGAATATCCGGTCGGTACGGAAGTGCTGAAGCGAAAAGACTAGAACGCTGCCTTTGCAGGGGAGGACGGGCGACGCGCGTCCATGGTTGTTATGGCAACTAGTGTGCACGAGTGAAAAAATGCGATACAGCACGTGTGGTGCTGCAAACGTATTCACTTCAGTAGGCACCCAAGATATGCAGTTCACTTGGAGGGGGTCATGGTAATCCGAGGTGCCCAAGATTAAAAAGTAGACACTAAGGAATACAGAAATGTCATAAGAAATCATAAGCACGGATTACTGTCAGGAAAGAATTGCGGATCGCTAGAGAGGTGTTGAGGTGTATAGAAGTCAATCCTCATCAAATCAAGTGAGCATACTCCACGCGATATCCTCATTAAGACCAGTGGCATCCGTAGCTAATCTAAGGACCCATCGCTGTTCGAGTCTGAACAGGGTTTTTTGTGACATGTGTGGATGGGATTCTAGGACAACCCATTGAAATGAGTTAGGGGCATGATGTTCAAGTTGATAGTGGGATGTCATTTTAGTGTTTGTCTTGGCGCACCGGAAGTTACTTTTGTGTTCCAACATGCGGGTCTTAACTGCACGGGTGGTCATGCCAATATAAGGTAGACCGCAAGGACATGTCATCATATAGATGCAATTAGATGTATTGCAATTGGTGTGCCTAGAAGTCTTCCATGTCAAACCATTGGGGAATACCAGTTCTTTGCTGATGCGTGTCTGGGGACACATTGAACATGACCCACATGGGTAATGACCTCTGACTGGTGGTAGATCCCACAGTGTTCTTTGTGAGCTGCTCGCAGGTTTCTTAGGTCTGGTGTGAATCAGTAGATCCTTAAGATTGCTGGTTCGTTTGAATGCGAATCTAGGGGTCATCAAATCCAAGTCACCAGTGTTGAGAATACCCCAGTGTTTCTTTATAATGGATCTGATCCTGTTGGAGTCAGGGGTAAAGGTGGTGACACAAGTAATGGACTGTTCAGGTTCCTTGATGTTTATATCCAACAAGCTCTCTCTGTTGTTATTCCTTGCTCGTTTGCGAGCTCTCGCCACCACATGTTGGGGGTAGTCTCGTTTAATAAGATCATTCATAAGGGTCGCTGACTCTTTCTGATAGTCTGTGACGGAGCTGCAGTTCCTTCTGATGCGCAGGAACTGTCCTTCACATTATTTTCCTCACCCCCACCTTGGTACCTCGTAGTGAATCTAACACACCTTGCGCGTACTTTAGGAACTGCATACCCTTTTGTTTCCGTCATTTGTATCCTCCAATGGCTACTGGCCCCTTAACTTTGAGTGTTACATGGTATGTGTTATTTAGACTGTGAGCACTATTTTCTTTAATTAATTCTCCTACTGCCTTCTCTACTCCCCCCTCCCTCCCGTTATCTGTGTCTTCTCACCCCTCTCCCCCGGCACTCCCATTGTCCGTGCCTTTGCCTCCCCTTCCCCTGCACGCACTCCCGTTGTCCGTGCCCTCTTCCCCCCTCCCTTGCCTTGTCCGTTCATCCCGCTGTCCGTCCCATTGTCCGTGATGACTACCGTTTGCAATGCAATAGAGGTCTCCCGTAAATGCGAATCCTATTGCATTGCAAATGCTTGTTATATCTAGTGCCCACTTTGAAGCAGGAAAAACTTCTAAAGCCTTCCTCCCACAGAAATTTCTGGAATTTCCTTCCTCCTTGCCCTGGCCCCAGCCTGTCTGAATGCACAAATGGCTAGTGAGAAGTACTTTGGGGTATATTTACAGGTCCCTATCGCCACACGAACGTCACTTTTAGTGACGTTCCTGTGGCAATATGTGCTTCACCTCATTTACAAGATAGCGTTAAGCCAGTTAACATGGCTTAACGCTGCCTTGTCGATAAGGCCCCCTTTCACGCTGTACTTAGCGTGAAAGAGGATGGCAATGGGTGTTGCGGTGGACATTCCACTGCAAAACCCATTGAATTTGATACTGCCCCCTATTTAAAAGTGCAGCATAAATAGAAGGCAGCACCAAAATTTAGACCAGGGAAAACCTGGTCTTATACAGGCGAAATGAGGAGAAATGCTTTAGTTCTCATTTTTGCTGTTTCCGTGTGTGCTGCATTGTGCAGCACACATAGAAACAGCAAAGGGCCATTGATTGTTTATGTGCAGGAAGGTGTCCCTTTCTGAAGTTAAAAGTAACAAAAAATACCATATAAAGATTGTTTATGTGCAATAAGAGACACCTTCCTGCACATAAACAATCTTCCCTTGGTGCTGGCTGCTAAATTTAGTGCCAGCACAGGGAGAAATGCAGGGCTGCACCATAATATTATAAATATGGTGCAGCCCCGCATTTCAGAAGTGGCGGAGCATGGCGTTAAGCAAAGAATGCTGACGACGCGCTCCCCCACTTCATTGTAAATATGCCCCTTTGTGTGAGAGCAGGGCACAGTCTATTGAAGTGGGGCTCTCACATCTCCGTCCCCTCATCCTGCCTGATGTGGCCCATTCAGGCGCACCTAGTCCCTCTGTTGTCCTAGGGCCAACAAAAAAACATTCTGAAAAATAGGAGGAGTGAAGGCAAAAGGTTTAGTAGAAGACCACACTAAGGCTGACAGGTCTAACACTGGTTAATTGAAAAGCCAGGTCTTCAGCTTTTTGCTGAATTCAAGAAGAGCGGAGGAGGCTTTGGTGTGAAGTGGGAAGCCGTTCCATACTGTCGGAGCATTGTAAGAGAATACCGGTCATCCTAATCAGGTTCTGTGTATGCATGGAATGAGTGTAAGTAGGAGTCCTGCAGAGTTGAGCTGTCTGGGTGGTTTGTAGAAAGACATGCAACTGTTTAGGTAGGTGTGGTTAAAGTTGTGTAGTGCCTTGAATGTGTGTGTTAGAAATTTGAAATTAATGTGTTGGTGTACCGGGAGCCAGTGGAGCTCCCTGAGGTGTGGTGTGATGTGACTTCTGTATGAGAGGTTGGAAAAGGGTCTGGTTAATGAGTTCTGGATTATTTGTAGTGTTCTTGTGAGTTGCTTGGCAATCCAGGCATAGAGGGTGTTGCTGTAGTCCAATGTGCTGGTGATTAGGGTGTGAATGATTCAGTGCGGCTAGGGAGCCATTTGAAAATCTTCCTCAATCAATCAATCAATCAATCATAGGCATTTGTATAGCGCACTGCTCACCCGGAGGGTCTCAAGGCGCTGGGGGGGGGAACGCTACTGCTCGAACAGCCAGGTCTTGAGTTGCTTCCTGAAGGCGAGATGGTCTTGCGTTGTCCGGAGGTGGATGGGGAGGGAGTTCCATGTCTTGGCTGCCAGGTAGGAGAAGGATCTTCCTCCGGCGGTGGCTCTGCGGATGCGGGGGACGGTGGCGAGAGCGAGGCTGGCGGAGCGGAGCTGGCGGGTGGGCTAGTGGAAGGTCAGGCGGCTGTTGAGGAACTTGGGGCCCAGGTCGTGGAGGGCCTTGTGTGCGTGGGTGAGGAGTCGGAACGTGATTCTTTTGTTGACTGGGAGCCAGTGCAGGTCTCTCAGGTGTCCGGAGATGTGGCTGTGTCGGGGGATGTCCAGGATGAGTTGTGCTGAGGCGTTCTGGATCCGTTGGAGTTTCTTCTGGAGTTTGGCGGCGGTGCCGGCGTAGAGGGCGTTCCCGTAGTCCAGCCGACTGGTGACGAGGGCCTGGGTGACCGTCTTCCTGGTCTCGGTGGGGATCCACCGGAAGATCTTTCGAAGCATGCGCAGGGTGTTGAAGCATGAAGACGAGACGGCGTTGACTTGTCTGGTCATCGAGAGGGAGGAGTCCAGGATGAAGCCTAGGTTGCGTGCGTGGTCCGTTGGCTTGGGGTGGCTCCCAGGGCGGGGGGCCACCAGGAGTCGTCCCAGGCGGAGGGTGATGATCCCAGGATGAGGACCTCTGTCTTGTCTGAGTTCAGTTTCAGGCGGCTGTTCTTCATCCATTCGGTGACGTCTTTCATCCCTTCGTGTAGGCTGGCTCTGGCGGCGTCCGGGTCGCTGGTGAGGGAGAGGATCAGCTGGGTGTCGTCAGCGTAGGTGATGATCTTGAGGTTGTGTTGACGTGCGATGGTTGCGAGGGGGCTCATGTAGACGTTGAAGAGGGTGGGGCTGAGCGATGACCCTTGTGGAACGCCGCGGACTCTCTGGGTTCTTCCGGCGAGGAATGAGGTGATCCACTCCAGGGCCTTCTCC
Organism: Triturus cristatus; assembly: GCF_964204655.1. Classification (NCBI taxonomy): domain Eukaryota; kingdom Metazoa; phylum Chordata; class Amphibia; order Caudata; family Salamandridae; genus Triturus; species Triturus cristatus. The sequence goes on from NC_140583.1 coordinate 877,743,906, forward strand.
TGGATGCCGGTGTTGTTCTGGCGCTGTACCAGGGTGCGGTGGCAGACAGTGTCGAACGCTGCGGAGAGGTCCAGGAGGATGAGGGCCGCAGTTTCCCCATTGTCCATTAGGGATCTGATGTCATCTGTGGCTGCGATGAGGGCGGTCTCCGTGCTGTGGTTGGCTCGGAAGCCGGATTGCGAGTGGTCGAGGGATCCGTTGGTCTCGAGGAAGGCGGCTAGCTGTCTGTTGACGGTCTTCTCGATGACTTTGGCAGGAAACGGGAGGAGCGAGATGGGGCGGTAGTTCTTGAGGTCGGAGGGGTCTGCAGTTGGGTTCTTCAGCAGGGCACTGATCTCGGCGTGTTTCCAGCACTCCGGGAAGGTGGCGGTGTTGAAGGAGGCGTTGATGATGTCGCGGAGGTGGGGTGCGATGATGTGGTCGGCCGTGTTGAAGATGTGGTGTGGGCAGGGGTCCGTAGGGGGTCCGGAGTGGATGGTGTTCATTGTGCGTTTTGTGTCTTCGGTGCTGACTGGGGTCCAGGTGCGGAGGGTGGCGTTGGGGGGCATCAGTTCGGTGGTGGGGTTCGTGGTTGGTGGGCGGAAGCTGTTGTGAATGTTGGTGATCTTGTCGTGGAAGAAGGCTGCGAGGGAGTCGCAGAGGTCTTGCGAGGGAGTGATGTCATTGTTTCCGGCGTCGGGGTTGGAGAGCTCTTTGACGATGCTGAAGAGTTCCTTGCTGTTGTGGGTGTTGTTGTCCAGTCGTTCCTTGAAGGCTGTCTTCTTTGTGGCGCGGATCAGTTGGTGGTGTTTGCGGGTGGCGTGTTTGAGGGCCGTCATGTTGTCTGTGGTCTGGTTGGTGCGCCAGGTGTTCTCCAGGGAGCGGCAGTTCTTCTTGGAGGTGATGAGCTCGTCGGTGAACCAGGAGGCTTTCTTGCTGCCGCGTCTGCTGGGGGGGTTCTTCTTCAGTGGTGCGAGGGCGTCTGCGCAGTTGGTGATCCACTGTGTGAGGTTGTTGGCGGCTTCGTTGGGGTCCGTTGAGCTGGTGGGGAAGTTCTGGCTGAGGAAGGTGGTGAGCTGGTCGCCGGTGATCTTGTTCCAGCTCCTGCAGGGGGCTTGTTGAGGGTGGTGGTGGGTCGTCGTTTTACTGAAGCTGAAGTGGACGCAGCTGTGGTCAGTCCACTGGAGATTGGTGGAGTGGCTGAAGGTGACGTATTTGCTGGATGAGAAGACTGGGTCAAGCGTGTGGCCGGCGTAGTGGGTGGGGGTGGTTACCAGTTGCCTGAGTCCGAGGTTGGCCAGGTTGTCCAGCAGAGCAGTGGTGTTGCAGTCCTTGTTGTCCTCCAGGTGGAAGTTGAGGTCCCCCAGGAGGATGTAGTCGGTGGAATTGATGGCGTGCGGGCTGACGAAGTCTGTGATGTCTTCGCTGAACTGTGTGCATGGTCCCGGTGGTCTGTAGACGAGGGTGCCTCTGAGCGTGGTCTTGGGGTCGGTGTGTATCTGGAAGTGGAGGTGTTCGGCGGAGGTGAAGGTGTCATCGGAGTTGGTCGTGATGCGGATGGTGTTCTTGTGGATGATGGCGATGCCTCCTCCTGTCTGGTTGACGCGGTCCTTCCTGGTGATTTTGTAGCCTTCTGGGACGGCGATGGCGACGTCGGGCGCTGAGGAGGCGTTCATCCAGGTTTCCGTCAGGAAGGCGATGTCTGGTGCTGTCGAGTCGAGGAGGTTCCAGAGTTCGACGGCATGCCTGTGAACGGAGCGGGTGTTGAGCAGGATGCACATCAGGTGTTTGTTGCTGGGGCTCGGTTTAGCAGGTGCGGTGTTGGGTCGGAGGCCGGTGAAGCGGCAGGTCAGGCAGGTGAAGGGTCCGTTGGTGCGTCTCGGGGTGGCTTGGTAGCAGGCGGTGTTTCGGCCGGCGTTGAGTGCGTGGAGGGTTTTGGCGTCGTAGATGTGCAGGGTGTGCTGGCGAGGGCGAGGACCAGGAGGTCTGGCGCTGGGCGCGGTCCAGGCGCGGACGGGCGCAGACGGGCTTACCTTTGGCCCGTCTCAGCATCTTCAGGGTGTGAAAGCAGGGTGCAGTGACAGTGTTGACTTGTGTAGTCATGTCCAGTTTGCTGTTGATGATTATTCAGAAGTTCCTGCCATGTGTTCTGGGTGAGGATGTGCATTCGAGTTCTGCCAGTCACCTGTTGGTGTCCCATGTTGATGTCCCATGGTGAGGTGTTCTTGCCAAAGATCACTACTTATGTTGTGTCGATATTGAGCTTGAGACAGTTGACTTTCATCCAATTAGAAACTTCGGTCATGCAGGCGGTGAACTTGTTTCTTGTGTTTGGGGTCTTGTCCAAGAGACAGAGTATGAGTCGTTAGCATAGGAGAGCATGTTTATTTTATGTTTATGGATGATGTTGGCCAGAGGGATTATGAATGCTTTAAAGAGGGTGGAGCTGAACAATAAACCTTGAAGAATTCCGCAGATGAGTTTGTGGGCTTCCGAGGAGTATGATGCCAGGCTGGTAGCTTGTGTGTAATTCATTAAGAAGGAGAAGATCCAGCGAAAAGTGGGCCCTTGGATGCCAATCTCATGCAGGCAATGGATGTGGATGGAGTGTGAGACTGTGTCACATGCTGCAGAGTGGTCCAAGAGAATAAGGGGTACTGTGTCTTCCCTGTCAAGGATCAGACAGATGTCGTCTGTGGCAGTGATAAGTGCTGGTTTGGTACTATGGTTTGGCCTGAATACGGATTGTCTGGCATCAAGGAGCTGGTAGTCGATGAGTTGTCAGTTGATTAGTTTCTCTAAGGCATTTACCAGGAACTGTAAGAGGGAGATGGGTCTGTAGTTGGAAAGCGTAGCTGGGTGAGCGTATGGTTTCTTAAGCAAGAGTATAATGGTGGCACTTTTCCTGGTGGCTGGGAATGTGGCTGAGTGGCTAGAGGTTTGATGGTGGGTGTTAGTGCTTCGCTAATCCATAGTAGTCCTTTGGGGAAGGCATGGTGGAGCAAGGGTCAAATAGTAGAAGATACATTATTTTACATTTTTACAGATGGGCTAGAAAGGTAAATTGTGAGAATTACCAGTACTGTATATAGAAAGGATCCAAATCACTGGGCATAAACTCCCTCTTTAGTATATTTATGTTGCTTAGTTACAGCAGATGTCTCATTCCCTTGACGTGAAAGCCTGATTATAGAAAGATATTCAAAAGGGAGCAAAAACTAAAGCATCAATCTAATCACCAATAGCATGTGAGGATGCCTGTGTTAACAACACACTAAGACAATAGTGAAATATTAGGAAAAATGGCCAGATTAGAAATCTTTAATTTTGCTGCAGCAAGAGTGTTTTAACCTGAATGCTGTAAAAATCCATAGTGTTTCCTTGTACACGTCAGACCGATACAGCTGTCTGGACAAAGTTAGGGCATGTACTCCAAATGTGTGTGACCTACCTATAACTGGGAGTATGTAGGCAGATGAGTTGGTTCTTCTGGATTAAGCACTAGTTGGCCTTCGCAGGCAACTTGTACCTTTTGCAGATTTTTGCTGACAAACACAATCTACAGATCATGTACAGAAAATCAGAAAGATGTGTTTTGAATCCAAAGGTAGGTGCACAAATAGAAAGTGGAGCTGAAAAAGAAACACGCCTCCTCAAGACTTGGCACCAGACTGTGGATCTGTTTAGCAGACTACATTGGACTGTATCCAGATCTTCTCACATTCCTGAAGGAACTGAAAATGCACCTCTTCAGACTTCACCCCAATTCAAATGTTTTTGCACTTTGCTCAACCATTTACCTTCACTCTATTGTTATTTGTTTCCAGTGTTATACTACCCTACCCTAGAGGCTAGAATCACACTACAGAAACACCTCAAATAAAAAAATAGAAAACAAAAAATAAAAAGTTTCTCATCCTGGGATAGAAGTGATGTTGTTTTTTTTAAAACATACAGCTTAAGGTAGGTCCAATATTCACAAACGTACATGCCCCAACAAAGTCTTTCTGCGTAACATGTTCCACAGGATTCTTGCTCTTATATTGTGTTCTCATAGAAGTATCCAATGCCACATTCAACAGGTGCAGAGGATTGTTATCGATCCATGGTATTTTATGCAATATATCAATTTTGATGATGAATTTTACTTCTTCTCACATGCCTTTCACACCTATTTCACAGTTTGAAGAAAAAAAATTAAATAAGAAACTGGCGATATCTTTTCTTGTATTCTGAGCTCTTTTCAAATACAGATCATTGCCAAAAATTTGGGGCAATTTAGAGCACTGATTATGATAACTTCTCAGGTTTCAAACCCATCTCAGGCAAGAACTAAATCATTTATTAGTGTAATAAAGGAGTGAGATTCTCAGAGGTGTTTGCCTGCTTGTTTATACCAAATTGAAAACAGTTAACATATTGTCGAGTGGTCATATTGTCAAGAGTTTAAGACTTCCAGATTAGTGAATCGTGGATTAAACCTTGCATACATTGATGGCAATAGAGAAAAGCTCACTGTTGCCCTTCCCAGGAGACACCATTTCCTGAATCAGAATTTCCTCCTATTGACACTTGCACCAAGGTTGTTTGCCAGAGAGATTCTAGTTGTTCATGCTGAAGGCATGCCTTTTTAACATATGTACAGCAGGATATGCCTGACCGTGGTGGAAGTGGAGCCATTGTTCCAGCAGTATCACCATTTCCCTCTCACTCTGACTTTGTTCTAGTGCGATTCAGGCCGTGCTACACCTTTGACAGTAGGACCACAAAAGCTGTAGCAGTAGCATTGACAATGTTGGTGCCTGTTATCCCTGTCAGCCTTAGATTGGTCTCCCCATCCCCCCCACACTTTTTGACTTCTACCTTCATTTTTTCTGACCATGCTTTTGCTGGCTTTAGAACTCTGTGCCCTTTACCACTGCTAACCTGTGCTAAAGTGCCTGTGTTCTCTCTCTAAAACACGTTGGCATATATAATTTATTTGAAAGCTTCTAGTAAAGTGGAACTACTGGTTCCCGGGGCCTGTAAAATAAATGCTACTAGTAAGCCTGCAGTACTGATTGTGCCACCCACTTAAGTAGCTCTTTAAACATGTCTCAGTCCTGCCATTGCAGAGCCTGTGTGTGCCGTTTTAAAATGTCATGTTGACCTGGCAAAATAAACATTTTTCTAGGCCCAAACCTTCCTTTTTAATACATATAAGTAACCCCTAGGGTAGGCCATAGACAGCCCAGAGGGCAGGGTGCAATGTATTTAAAGAGTTGGACATGTACTTTTAAGTTTTACATGTCTTAGCAGTGAAAAACTCTTCAATTAGTTTTTCGGTACTGAAAAGTCTGTCTCTCCTATAGGATAACAATGAGTTGCCTTGCTACATTTTCATAAGTGTAATTTCCAAATGGGAAGAGATAATCAGTTCATGTTTGGTATCTCCGCAATAACAATTTAAAATCCTAACTTATGATGAAGTTCAATTTTGAATTGCAATTCTGAAAATATCACTTTTAGAAAGTTGGCATTTTCCTACCTTATGTATTTAGTGTCTGTACCCTGATTCTGGTCAAATGACTGGGTGTAGCTAGCAATTGAGCTTTGTGTATTCTCCCTAGACAGTCATAAAATAGGGAGCTTAGGTGTGCCTGGATGGTCCATCGCTGGCAGGATGAGAGGGAGGAGCTGAGCACAGGCCCACTTACACCTTAATAGACTGTGTCCTGCCTCCGTACAAATGGCTGCATACCCCCTGTATTAGTCTGGAGTCAGGAGAGGGAAGGCAGGATGCATGGGGACTTCATAGGAAAACCTCTAGAATCTTCCCCCCACTTTGAAGACACAACTGGGCACACACTGGACCACAGACACCACCATTTTAGTAAACCTCTGGACCTGTGGATACTCTGCTAGGAAGAAAAACTTCTGTACTGCTGAAGGACTGTCACTCTGCTTGACCCTGCTTTGCTGACCTGTGCCCTGCTACTTTCTTGCCTGGGTGAGAAGGACTGAACCTGCATCTCATGAAACCCAAACCCAGAGTGGTAACAAGGGCTAGATGGCTGGCCACCTGTTCTAAAGCCTCAGGGATATAACAGACTTCCAACAACCTTGCATCTTCACCTGGACTCTGCCATCTGTGAGCTACCATGTCAATTGGTGCCACCCCAGTCCTGGACCATTGTAAGTGGGCTTAAGGTGCTTTTATAGCCTCTGTGGATCCAGCGGAACTGATGCATCTCTTCTGCCTTGCAACGCAACCCCAATCAGAACCAATGTATCTCCATTGCTGCATGGATTAGACCCATCGCAAATACCTGCTTTGCCACTGCATCCTGCTTGCCTTCAGACGCATCCTTGGCACAGACTCTCTCATCTCTTGCTGATGCACCGTCAGTAATGACGCATCGGGGGCATCACCACCTCTCCACATATGGGAACCGAAGCAGCGCTTCAGCTGTGTCATGTATCTTTGACATGGATCTACACACTCCATTGTGGTTGACCTGAACTTGTGTCTTTGTCCCGGTTCGGCTCAACCAGATATACACAGTTGGGGCTTTATGCCATTTATCACTATTTTCACCTAAAACTTTCAAATTCATTATCACCGGTTCTACTAACCGATTTCTTGTCATTTTGGTCTTGTTTTATTTAATACAAGTTCCTCTATTTTTCTAACACTGATATGTGTTACTGTTTGAAGCATTGCACAAATACTTTACACATTGCCTTTGAGTTAAGCCTGGCTGCTCTGTGCCAAGCTACGTGAGGGTTGAGCACAGATTCATTTAGGGTTTGCTTGTAACTTTATCCTGACAAGAATTGTAGTTCCTGCTTGAGAAGGGTTTTACCCCCCTGCACAAGAAACCCAATTTCTTACAGTGCGCAGGTTTACATCCAGGACCTGAAAAGTCATTCTTGCAGTCTTTGAAAAATAGATGCGGTGGGTACTGGAATAGGAGACTCTAGGCTTACTGGTTAATATATCACATATTTGAAAAACATAAAATTGCAGAATTTTGAGTATAAATACTGTTTTCAATTAATGTCAATTCACTCTACTGCCTTGGGTGGCACATGTGATCTAATATATACTCTGATCCTCTATGCCACTACAGGTGTGAAAACTTGTGCCACACTTAGACCATTACTAACCTTCCATTTGCTGCTAAGGAAGGACAGAAAAGAATTTAAATGATAGAAAGTAAAAATGTTTTTGGAGCCATGTTCAAACCCTGCTCCTCCCACTGCCTTATTGGGTCCTGAAACCCACTGACAAGGGCAGTACCTGGATGAACATAGGATAGCAATAAGCAATTCACAGGAAGCAGCTGTACCACTGGTTACCTCTAATTCACATTTATTTATGCAAGTTTTTACCATTCACTAAAAACGTATCAGCAAAATAATTATTTATGAGCTCTTAAAGTAAAATCTATTTCGTTGATCAGTAGACTTCTCAGTGTGAAGGTATCTGACAACTGTTCCTGGTGTCTCTTAAGTTGTGGCTAGTCAATATGTACTGAGACTCCTTCAAAAGTATTGATTATATGAATCCTCTGTGACAGTCAGGGAAAGCTCATGGTGAAATTTGTTAAAAAATGCCTGGACCAGCATAACCCACCTGTTCATGGAATGTACAAATGTTTGGGGAGATAGAACACCTACATTCTTCAGTCACCTGATATCTAAAATGAAATTTCTATGTGACCCTTTTTTATATTAGTTTTTAGTGTTACAGTTGATAAACAATATTTATAAATAAATAGTATGGTGATTAATTTAAGACACCCTTTGATCAACCTACCAGGAGCATCTGGTATGTCTTCATGTAAACTCCTGGTTCCTGTAATGTCTGCAGAATAAAGTGAACGTCGGTAAGGAGTATTACATGCACAGCATATGTACAGTATGTATGATATTCTGGTGTCCTGGTGCCAGAGTTAGGCCACACACGATTACACACACAGACAAACACATACATACACACATACACACTCTGTAGTCATCCTTTTCAGTGTTGTCCCCACTGATTCTTCACCTTTTGATGGCTTTAGAACTCTGTGTACTTTATCCCTGCTAACCAGTGGTAAAGTGTCTGTTCTTCCCCTTTAAACATGGTTGAATTGACATACATCTAATTAGCAAACTTAACTGGCCTATAAGTCCCCATTTTATTCCACTAGTGGACTGCAGCACCTATTGTACATTCAATATCGTAGCAGTGCAAACATGGTTTCAGGCCTACCACTATAGCCTGACTGTAGCAGTGTAAAAACTGCAATTTGATCTGTCAAAATAAAGCCTTTTGGCAGGTAAAGACCTTCCTTTTTAATATTAATAAGTCTCCCCTCTTTAGGCCGAGTAGCGCAGAAGGCAGAGCGCATGATATTTAAAAGCAATTCAGGTACAAATTTAATGTTAACAAATCCTAAAAGTGACTTCCACCCAAAAGCTATTGTCACTGTAGAAAAGCTGGCTAATCCATAGAGAATCACTAGAAAGTCATATTAAATACTAATACTTTATCTCGGAAATGCGAACAGCAAGGAAAATAATTAAAAAACAATTTTTGATATTTGTCCAAAATTTAATTCAATGGTGAAGTTGGATTTTTTAATAAATAAAAGGAAAAATAACTTTTAGAAAGTAACAATTTTGCTGGCTGAATGTACTGGATGCTAACTTGCAGAGCTTTCTAGCTTCTCCCAACCAGCAATTATTCTTGAACAGGGGTTAAAAGGTGTGAAATGTATCCAAGGAGCAAACAATAGGCAGGGATGACTCCTCTGATATCTTGCTTGTCAGGCCTGCTGGGTTAACATTTAACACCTGGGAGACATTTGAACAGGGAGAGAATAGAATACCAAGACAATTCTTGTGGATCTTCTGTCTAAGTGATGAAGTACTCTTCTTTTGTCCTACTAGGCTTCTGTCTCTGGGTCTATTTTGGGTACAAGTAGCTGCTTCAAACTGGAGTTTAATGCTAGATATGGAAGGAAACTAGGATTGCCATAATATGCTCCCCACACACACACACCAAGCCCTCATAGCCCAGGTTTAGTGTATGGCGAAAGACTTTTGCCATCTTGGAAATACCAAAAGGAGTAGGGTTGGCACTGGGAACTTTTACCCTATTGATTACTGTGTGCTCAGGAGTCATTCTCTCTCATTAGCTGGCTCCAGGAACAAATGTGGTACATCTAGGCACCCATGTCAGAACACTGCTGGACTTGGGGTATTACAGAGGACTGCACTTGCTGTCAGTGACCTGAGAGGAGCCCTGAAGGGCTGGACCTGCTCCCTCTTTTACCTAGGACAAAAACATGGACTCAAAGGTCATCAATCTAACCTGTTCAAGCTACAGATATATAACAAGCAACAATAGACCTTTCCCATAACTTTCCAACTGACCCATGGCAACTGGACCGGGACTGTACCCAGCTGTTGGCCTCTACGTGACTCCCAGTGAGTCTCTGAGTGCCTCCCTGTGGTCCTGGGGGGTCCTAGAAGTATACATCTGCGGTGGATCGTGACTTAAGGAACAAAGTCAGAGTTAAGCTCTTTGACCTGGAAAACCTATTTGGAGAATCCGACCCTCACTCCATCACGGCCAGCCTCAGATAATGCCTACATACCAACCTACCAGGCTCATTGACTATCATTGGCACATGGTGCTATTTCTTCTTAAACCTTAGCACATTCATATCTCCAGTTTCCCTTATTGGATTTTTGTTATTTTGGTGTCATTCTGTTTATAAAACGTGATTGTTTTAAGTAGGTTGGAGATTTTTATTGTTTTCTATGTTGACCTTATTACTGTATTAGTGCATTGGTACTGCATACATACTTTGCACATTACCCTAAGTAAATCTGTGCCATGTGTACCAGTGGGTTGAGCTTAAGTTAATTTAGTGACTTTGAGGGTTGACCTTTGCAAGTGTTGTGATTATTCTGTGAGGTGGTTAGTTAACCACCCTAAAAAAGGTTCCATGTTCCCTCTTCCTCTCTCTAGCTCTCTATCTCACACACACACACACACACACACACACCCACACACACACACACACCTGCATGCTGTATTTTGCTTCCAGTGTGTCTCTTTAGCTCTTATTGACAGTAGTGTGCCATTCTCAAAATTAGGTAGAGTGAATACAGCAACACTTCACAATGGTAACATATTAATTATTAGCTATTATTAAAGCCATTGGAAGTATGTGGTAAGGGAGGACACCGTTATGAGGCAGAGTTCAGCAAATTATGTGGCAAAAAAGGCAAATTATGCAACATTTTGTGGCAGTTATATTTCACCATTTTGTCATTGACCTCTGAGGAAAAGTGTCACCTCAATAGTACCCATTTAACACCTAAACACAACAATTGGTAAATAAAGGGTGAGCAGTTAATCTTTGTAAATGGTCTGCTACTGCACAGCACCACATAAGGCTCTTGGGCTCTGTTTGAGCTAGAAACTGCTTTTTTGTTGAGATCCATTAAATGAATAGGTGCTAACCAACTACCAAAGTCAGAGGAAACATTCTATAGGAAGACAGTTTTTAGAGATTTAGAGCTGCAAATTTTAAGAGGTATTAATGATGCAAATGTCCAATTAGGACAATAGTTAACAATCTGAATTGCTAAAAAAAGGAATGTTGCTCTACATACCTGGACAATCATATATTCCATCAGATATGCTGGTGTTTTCAGAATCATCTGCAATGCAAAATGATACCAGTTAGTTGTATGACACACATGGTGCCTAAGCAGCCGGATCCTTCTTCACAAATCAGAGTTCTGTCTGTTAATTGTCAAAATTGGATATCTTAGGGGTGTGGCCTAAGTGCTGGAACAAGATGGCAGCGGTTTTACTGAGCTCCGTCTTTTCACGGAGCCGCAAGTGCAGTTTTCGGCCACACTGAGACCATGCATAGCGCTTCCAAGACTGGACTCTTACGTTGCATTAGTATGGCGTGATGCTGAGTTGACGGGAGACTCGCTAAACCAGTTTTTCATTGTTCTTCGCCGCGACGATTTTCCTCACTCGTGGGCGGCCGCCATTTTGAATGGGGCTTTGCTCAAGTTACTTTTTCTATATCCCTTCATGCGGCCCATAACTCCTGGGTGAGCATTTTTCAACTTTTTACTACTCTCACCATTCTCCTTGCACCTATGGTTTATGCCATGGTTTTATCTCAAACCTGTGCTATGGTGCTTTATTTGCTTGGTCTCTGCATGCCTTTACCTCCAACTGGTCTTCATTGATATTTTTACATACTACCAAGGCGAAAGGAATTAATTTGTGAAATAAGCATATATATTCTAGAATCTGTGTCCTTATGGTGCATATAGATCACGTTACCTGGAGCGGGGTTTTGATATCTATGCATTTCTTTACATAATCCTACTGTGCTTAAGGGTTATAAACGGTCACTGGATCAACTCTACTTGCACCTTCTTTTGCCAGATCTTGGGGAGAGGTGAATGTGATTACATGTGCCATTAAATGTTCCTTGCATGTGTATCAATCAGTGGGACTCTCTTCCATATCAGTGGTGCTTGTACCATTGCACACATATTCAGCTTTAACTTTATGGGCAGACTTGTTACCATTGGAAAGCTTCCTCAACGTCAGTCACACTACATGTCCCGCTTAACCTTACTAAGGCATCCTCCTCTGGCACTAAACCTATAAAGGGCCAACAATGACTCCCCAACTCTGGTCCAGTCATCTTCGAATCCTGTCCTGGATGCAATTTTGGATGAACTAAGTGCACACAAATCATTCAAGAACGCCACCAACGAAAAATTGCAGTTGATTGAGGACCGATGGATTAATATGCAAGGCAAAATAACAGAAATGGCCACCTTCAAGACGTAGCGACTAAAATTCCTCTGCTGGAATAAGAAATCCAAAAGCTTAAGCTCCACACAGAGGACCTTGAAAATCGCAACTGAAGGAACAATCTGCGTCTTTATGGTTTATTGGAAAAAATTGATGGGCTTGATCTTCTCTCCTTTATAAATAAATGTTTGCTTGACCTTCTAAGTCTTCACTCCTCTGCTCCTCTAAACATCCAACGAGCACATCATTTTGGTCATCCTCAGCTTCACTCTACCTGACCGCGTTGTATTATAATGTTCTTTGTAAGAAATCACTGACCTGATGCGTGTACGGAAAAGTGCCAGAGAGAAACGTCGTCTTGTTTGGTCTGGTCATAATATCTTCATCTCTCAGGATCTTTCTAAATCAACCAATGTTAGACATAAGGAGTTTTTGGCACGTCTTCCTCAAATAAGATCTCTGAATATCCGATATGGCATATTACACCTTTGTCTCTGCAAGATTACTTATGAAGGTGTTTCCTGCTCATTTGAAGATCCAACTAAATTAAAACTGTTCCTACAAACCATCACCAGAACACCTATGGACACAAATGCACAATCTTCCTAAAATGTTAAATTGTTGTTACCAATACATAGCTTCTTGTCTCTAGTTTTATTCTCTAATTTTGCTCTCCAAATACAGGTTACGTGGCGGGAGTATTTCTATTTTATAATTGTCTTTTTCCTCTCCGCTGTTGCTCTTGTTCCTGGTGCCGACATGCCCGTTTCTCATTTTATTCTCTTTTTGCTTCAGATCTGGCTTTATGTTCTTGAGCTGTTTCTTCTCTTTTCTATCTTCATCATTCTTGTCACATTCCCTCTCTTGCTATCCTCGTTTCTCCATTCCCTTCTTTCTCTTCCTTTCCCCTTTTCCTCTCTTTATAATCGCATCAGGGTCTTTTTCTTTATCTTTCTCATGTTTTTTATAATCCTTTTACGTTATCATATTGGAGATAAATGTTGTCTTTTTGCTTTCATTGTTGTCTCTGCAGTGTGTCATCATTGTCCTTGCATCCTTGTTGTTAAGCTGCAACATGCTTAATGTTGTGTCGTGGAACGTCTGTGGTCTGGGTCATCCAGTCAAGCGTCAAAAGGTACTTTCTCATATATCGAAACTCAATAGTCAAATTGCTCTCTTACAAGAAACTCACTGTAATGATATTGAATCACTTAAAACTCAAGCGCCAATGGGTAGGCCAAGATGTTTTCTGACCTGCGGTCAACCGAAAGGGTGGTGTTGCAATCCTTTGTCACAAATCCCTAACCATTCAAATATTATCTACTGAATGTGAGACAAATGGACGATGGGCAATACTTCAAGCCACGGTCTATAATAAAATGATCACTTTTTAAAACATTTATGGACCAGTTAAATCTGACCCGGATTTCTGGCATATGATCAAATTAAAATTATACTCTATTACTAATCCCAACATCATTGTTGCTGGAGATTTTAACAATTGGCTAGACCCGTTTTCTGACAGGAAATCAAATTGTAAATTTCAACCTGATAAGTCGCATGAAGTATTTCAGTCTGCTATTGGATCTCATATACTTTATGATGTATGGAAGACTAGTAATCCTGATAAATATGAGTTTACATTTTTCTCTAATGTTCATCATACTATGTTGCGTATTGATTATATTTTGGTTTCAAAGTCTCTACTCCCCTCTGTCCACTCTTCAGAGATTGGGTCCATCTTTATTTCTGATCATGCCCCTGTCTCTGCTTTTTCCCTTACCACCTCAAAACATGCTCAATGGAGATTTAACAATTCCCTATTATCTGATCAATCCTACATTTCTGAGGCTACCTCCTTATATAAGTGATTTTTTTTCAGTTTAATAAGCCTAGTGACACTTCTGTCAACAACAACCGGGACGCCTTTAAATCATCTTTCGGAGCCTTCACCATTACCTACACTGCCAGAAAGAAAAAATTATTGAACTCACAATATCTCTCTACCCTCAAGCATATTAAAACTCTTGAACACTTTTACTTTACATCAAATTGCCCCACTGACCTCCGAGACCTTATAAAAGCGAAGTCAGATTTAAATACACTAGCTACAAACAATGCTTGCAATATCTGACTCAAAATAAAGTCCAAATATCATGGAGGTCAAAACAAAGCGGGTAGAATGTTGGCCAATTATTTAAGAGTTAAAAGGGAAAGGAAAACCATTGGTCCTATTCGTAACACCCTTACTAACAACTTACTACACTCTGATTCAGATATTGTTCATGCTTTCCAATCCTACTATAATTTATTATATATGGATGATACATATCCTTCTGAAAGTGATACCCAGTCATTTTTTGATGATCTCCCTTCTCCTCCCTCCATGCCGGATGCTATGGCTCTCCTTAAAAAGCATATATCTTTTCAGGAGATCTTAGATGCCATTAAAACTTTATAGAGAGCCAAGGCCCCTGGTCCAGACGTTTTTTCTATTGAACCCATCTCCTCTTTTTCCTCTATCTTTGCTCCTCATTTACTTGAACTTTTTACCTCTTTTCTATCAAAACCAAAACCTGAAGGATCCTTTTTAGATGCTCTTATTGAAATCATCCCTAAACCAGATAAAGACCATACCCTGTGTCAAAATTACCGCCAAATCTCATTAATTAATTATGATTGTAAACATTTTGAGAAAATTCCTGCCTCTAGATTAAATGATGTTATACCCCTTGCTTTTTAAACTCGATCAGTCCGGCTTTTTTAGAGGTAGGCTCACTTCTGATAACGCTAGGATGTTTTCTAACATTCTTACATTGGGGAAAAGGTACCCTGATCCTTTAGCTGAACTATCCCTTGATGCTGAAAAAGCGTATGATCATATAAATTGGCAATTCATGTTCAAAACTCTTCATTGGTTTGGTTTCATTTATTAAGTTATTATATTCAGAATCACGTGCCTGTGTTTCTGTTAATGTTTTTTTGTGCCCGTATTTTAGTTTGCATAGAGGTACTAGACAAGGTTGCCCCCTTTCCCCTCTTTTATTTCTTTTGAGTCTTGAACCTTTTCTTGAACACATTCGCCATAACCCCCTAATAACATGTTCCCAACACAAATCCCAAAATCAAATTAACCGCCTATGCAAACGATATTTTGATCTATCTCTCAAAACCTCCTACTTCTCTACCTCCCTTTTTACAGTAAATTGATTTATATTTCAAAATATCTGGCTACAAATTAAATTTCTCTGAAAACGGAGGTCTTACCTTTAAACTCCATGTGCTACCAATTCATGTTTTCTGACATTAACTTTACGTGGTGTCCATCTAAAATCATTATCTAGGCATCTGGTTCTCTCCTACAATCCCCCAAACTCTTTCCCATAATTTTAGTGCGCTAAAACTTAAGATTTAAAACTCACTTACTTCTTGGTCCCCTGTCTTTTTATCCTGGTGTGGCAGATTGAACACTATCAAAATGATGATTGTTCATCTCATTCTTTTCTTGCTTTCTATGCAGCAAATTAATTCTCTTTGTAATAAATGTTTATGGAACAACAAACCTACCCGTATCGCTCTACCTAAGTTAATTAAACCAAAAACCGAAGGAGGCGAGCGATTCCCTAATTTTAAATTATACCATACTGCTTTTTTAATTAGACAATTTTACGCTCTAAATAAGCTATATCAAGATTCACCGATACCTAGTTGGATTACTTTTGAACACTCTTTATTACATGAATTCATTTTTTTTTACATTTATTCTATGTCCAATTGTACTTTTATTTCCCAATATCCCATTTTAAAATATTCCCAACACTTGATACATTCACTATTCACTGATGGTGCTAATTCTCATCAAGATTTTCTTGCCTCTTCCATCTGGTACAATAAGCTCATTGAGTTTCACCATAAATCATTCTACTTTAAACATTGGAAAGAAAAGGATATTTTCTATGTCCACCAATTAGCATCCCATAACTCTGTCATACCCTTTACTACATTACAAGGTTTTATAACTTACCTCTATCCTACCTATCCCAATACCCACAACTATCACAAGCACTTCAATCCTTCTTGCTATCCAAAATTGTTCCTGATAACTCCACCCCATTCACTTCCCTGACTCCTTTGTACAAAGTCTCTGCTGATTCTAACTCCAAAGCTTCATTTATATATATATATATATAAACTTTGATCTACTCCTATATCTGATCGACCAAAATCCATAATAGAAATAACCTGGGAACAAGACCTCTTGTCATCCCTTTCTACTCAATGATGGAACAAACTATGGCACAAAATCTTTACCACCTCCAGAGCCGCTAATATCACTCAATCCTTATTTTTTTGTACAATAAGAGTGGTATGTACTCCTGTTTTTCTTCATAGGATCAGTCCCTCCTCCTTTCCCCTTTGTCTTGTCTTTCCTCGGATGGCACACTATTACATTTACTATATTATTGTCCTAATGTTTTCTGGAAATCCATTTGGTCTACGTCTTCTAAGATATTTCAAAGGTGTATTCCATTATCAATTCAAAGTGTTTTTCTTGGATCCATGTCTGATGATTTTTATGACACCTCCCCGAAGTTGAAACTGATCTTTTCATTTCTCTTGCATTTAAAAATATTTTAACCTGCTGGAAAGATAATTCTAAAGTATGTACATCTACTTGGTGGAACCTTAACCGTAACAAACACAGAATGTCTACTGTATCAGCGTCAACATTATCTCAGAAAATCAAATCCGGTTTATTTTGCCTTCCTTTTACTTCTTTCTTATCTTCACACCCGTCTTTACACTAATCACTCTTTTATCACTTCTTCCCCCTCCCCTCTCCTCTTTTCTTCCTCTCTTTCCTTTCTCAATTTTATTCTAAAAATGTATACTACACTATTATTTGATTTGATGTGTACCTTTATTTCCTCTTACTCACTTTTTTACATAAGGTTGTTTCTCTCTATATCTTATCCTTACCATAACAGTATTTTCTTTATTACTGCAACATTTTCTAATTATATATGTTTATTATACTACTGTTTCACCTCATGCTAATTGCAACTTTGGTACTTTATTATTATACCAATAAAAATAATAATAAAAACAAAATTGGATATCTTATCACTTGCATTTGTAAATGATTACCGCATATCTACTAAAAATGTTTTACACAGTCAAACGTTGCAGAGAAGAACATGATAAGATTGGGTTTTGGTGGTGGAGGTGAGCAAGTGATTAACTGGAGAATGACTGTGGCACTGCAAATATAGATTATTTACGTTCTCTACATTGTAGGGCTCATTTCTTTAGAAAATGGGACCTGAGCCCCCAAGTTTGGTACCTCATCTGGTTTGCTGCTTATGGAATGTAGATTTGGGCTGGACTCCTCTAGGGCACACATAGATTTGGCTGTGTCAGTGTCCTTTTTGATCTGTTCAAGCATCTGCTTGACCTGAGGGCTGAACCGATGCTTATCATACAAAAACACATTTAAGAGGTGCTCTTGCACCTGGGCCAAAACCCTGATGCCGATGGAGGAGAATAATAATGTTGATACCCCTAGCAGCCATGTCTGCTGTGTCATGGGCACATCTAAGCCTAGCATTACCAATCGTCTTGCCCACAAAGACGAGCTCCTGTCCTCTCTTTCACTGGGCTTCTGTTAGGTGCTTTACTAGCTTATCCATCCCCTCCCAATGGTAGCAGTTGCACCTGGAGAGGAGGCCCATCAAGTTGGCAATGTGCTAGTGTGGCCACTTCAAGCACTACTTCCATTCAAGACTTCTTGCCCGGTAAGGTGGCATGCCCTTTGACCTGTGCAAAAGCCCTTTTATGGGCAATATGCAATAAAAGAAGTATGGAACAGTTTGCCCTTGACCATAGGCTGGGTCATCTAGGACATGCTTATATTTTATTTCAACTCAAGGAGTGACTAGACTGGCCTTCCCTAACTATCTCAGATTGTCATAGACTGAATTTACACCCCCTTAAGCATCAGTAGATAATGTACAGTGCATTCTGTTTTGGACTGGGTTATGACAAGAAAGTCATCCTCACCCTTCGCAGTATGCAGTTTTAAGTAGCGAGGTTGTATGGCCCTTTGAATTATTGCATGATATGCGGTGGTGTCATCTTAGCAGTATACGGGTCTAGGTCTGTGTTGTCCTGTGGGGGCAACCACACAATCCTACCCCTGACCAACCATCTTCCCCTTGTGGGTAAAATAGCTCAATACAAGGATCCTATGGATAATAAGGAATGCCTGTGTCTGAGCCAGTATATTGTACCTTATGTGAAAGTCAGTGTTATGGTAGCAGTGGTGGAAGAGGAGGAGTGGATGGGAATGATGGGAATGGTGTAAGACTGATGGCTGAGCTTTTAACCCTTTTGGAATTTGATGATGCGGAAGGGTTAAGTTCTGGTTTTCCCTCAAAAGTGAGCCAGCAATGTGGATGAGTCACACCAAGAGTTAGGCAAGTATCTTACCTGCATCTAGATGAATGAAAATGTTCTTTTGGTTTTTTGCCCAGAATGTCTGTCAGTTTCTTTAAGATTGGCCCCTTTGTAGTATCAGATCTCAGCAATCGAGGAGAGCTTCAGCACCAACCTCTCTGCCAGTTGTGGAGGGGCTTTTGGTATCCACTTTGGCTCCCAGTGCAGTTTCACTACAGCCTGGTCCGTGATTTCAGTTTTGAGTGCTGCTTTTTGGGGCCTCTGTGTTGAACAGGCAGCACAATATGGTATGGTTTGGTGCACCTGGGTGGGACCTTAATCAGCGTTGACCAAACCTCTTGAGTCTGGTGCATTCTGGCTGGAGGTGTAGGACCCGTAGGTTCATGACATTTCTGCCTCTGCTCCAGGCTTGATGGCCATCTCCTGTGGTAGCAGTATTCAGTCACTGTCAATGCATACTCATCAACTCAAGAATGATGTTTGGGCTAGGCACGGGCGTAAAAATCCACTCCGCTTGTGGAGTTTGCGGAATTCGGGCACCCCGCGCTCAGTGGAGGATTGTGAAGTTCCTGAATTCTGCCTTCCCAGGCGCAAAAAAGAGGTTTTTTTTAAGTTCGAGAGCTTGAGATTTGTTTTGGCACTCACAAGCAAGCACCGCGTTAATCTTAAGCTGCTATTGAGCTCGCGCTATACTTTGGATTCATTTGCAATGCTCCCGGCCACAACAGCACCAATGTCCTGCCGATCGCGAACGGATCACTCAAGCAGCTTTTTTCCTGGAGAAGCAGCTGAAAGGCTTTTCCAGTGGATTTTCTTTTCCAACTGGCTGTTGGATTTGCTTTTTTGTGCGAGAAGCCTTTTTCTTTTTACTTCTCTCTTCCAACAGGAAGGATGTGCCCCAGAGCCTCCAACATCCTGTTCCTGTCCGGCAGGTTCCTCCCCGTGCTTTGTCTGTCTCTGGGTCACTTTTCAATGGGATTTGGGGCTGGAAGGAGTACTCTCCTTGACTGCTGCATATATACCATTGGATGTAAGGACTTTGCATTTTAGATTTCACAAATAAGTTGAAAAACTGGTGTATGAGGTGTTGTTTGTTTGACTGGGAGCATGTACCAGGATTTATTTGTGCTTTTATTCAATTTCTAAAATGTATTGTGGTGGGTGGCCTACAGTTCAGTAGAGGCCTAGTTATTTTTTTCCATGTAATTTTTTTTGTATAGAAAAATATTGCACAGTTTAGTTCATGGTTTTTAATAAATGTGCAATAGTTATTTAATTCACTGTGTGGCCTAGTCTGCCAATAGGCCTTCAAGCTGGTAAGGGAGTAGCAGTCACGGGTGCATGAAACAACTGTTTCTGTAGTGTCTGTTGAGTCAAAACAGCAAAACAGCATTTAGGGCATGAATGGCATTGAATTAAATTACAAAATATGTTTTATGTGGGTATTTCTTTTTTTTCTGCAAACTGTGCATAGGTGGACGCGCTCTACAGACCTTCTGCCTATTCCGTGCTGGAAGCCTGCCGTGAGGGAAACGGCCTCTTTTGGGGGAGAATCGCCTCGCCTGAGCACCAGGAATCCTCCTGCATCGCCGTGAGGTGAACGGCCAAAGCGAAACCACAAGCCCCAGCATCCCAAGCTCCGGGCGCCTGCCGCTGACGACATCAGGCAGCGCCCGGGCTCCTCTTAAGCCCCGCAGGCTCACCGCAGCGCGGGACGCGCTCTACAGACCTTCTGCCTATTCCGTGCTGAAAGCCTGCCGTGAAGGAAACGGCCTCTTTTGGGGAGAATCGCCTCGCCTGAGCACCAGGAATCCTCCTGCATCGCCGTGAGGTGAACGGCAAAAGCGAAACCACAAGCCCCAGCATCCCAAGCTCCGGGCGCCTGCCGCTGACGACATCAGGCAGCGCCCGGGCCCCTTTTAAGCCCCGCAGGCTCACCACAGCGCGGGACGCGCTCTACAGACCTTCTGCCTATTCCGTGCTGGAAGCCTGCCGTGAGGGAAACGGCCTCTTTTGGGGGAGAATCGCCTCGCCTGAGCACCAGGAATCCTCCTGCATCGCCGTGAGGTGAACGGCAAAAGCGAAACCACAAGCCCCAGCATCCCAAGCTCCGGGCGCCTGCCGCTGACGACATCAGGCAGCGCCCGGGCTCCTCTTAAGCCCCGCAGGCTCACCGCAGCGCGGGACGCGCTCTACAGACCTTCTGCCTATTCCGTGCTGGAAGCCTGCCGTGAGGGAAACGGCCTCTTTTGGGGGAGAATCGCCTCGCCTGAGCACCAGGGATCCTCCTGCATCGCCGTGAGGTGAACGGCAAAAGCGAAACCACAAGCCCCAGCATCCCAAGCTCCGGGCGCCTGCCGCTGACGACATCAGGCAGTGCCCGGGCTCCTCTTAAGCCCCGCAGGCTCACCGCAGCGCGGGACGCGCGCGGGCAGCGCCCGGGTGAAGCCCGGGCCAAGGGCGGGCCCGTCCTTGCCCGTCATCGCCAGGAGGAGGCAGGGCTGGGCACCCCCTCTAACGCCGCTGGTCTGCAGGTACATTTTAGAACGTGCTGACTAATTGCTGCTGGGCTCTTGGACAAACATCTACCATGGGGAAAAAGTTACCAGCCGCACCCAGAAGAACGGGTAAGCCGAAACCATCTGTAGTAACCCCTATCACCCCATTGCCTAGCCTGACAGCCATAGACAAAATGTTACAGAGAACTATTGGCGTTGTCGCCACGGCCATCCAGAACACTGAAAGGCGTTTATCGCTCCCACCAAGTCTGCCCCTATTCGGATAAATCATTGGACTCCCTGCTTGCTACATCTTACGCGGGGCTCCCGGGTGCAGATACCAATGAGAACTGCATAAATGGAGATACAGCATCTCACGGTCATCTGTCCACGGATACTAGGCTGTCGTCAACCCCCACTATGTTAAAGCCAAGCACAAATAGGGACTCTGACTTTTTGTCACCCCAGCCAACAATCAGACACAAACAGGAGGGATTGGTTTATGTCCCGATTCCGATGTATTGGCTTTAGATGGGGATAAAAGCATCAGCGTATCAATGCAAACAAGGGGCCAGAAAGCTAAGAGGCAAAAAGCCAAGAGCAAACGGAAACACATTGACCCTGCACTAAATAAATACAAGGGTGGGCACAACCAACCACGGAGGACTGCTGCCCCCGTAGAGTCAAACAAGGTTAAGGGGGATGGCCAATCTGGCGAGATGGATTCCTCAATCATAGAAATTAACACAGCGTCAGGGGACGAGAGATTTTGGGGGAGACTGGAGACACTGATAACTACTCTCCTGGGGCCAATGAACCAACAAGTATTGAATATAGAAAAGAGGCTGAGAGCATTAGATGATCACGTAATAAAATTGGGTTCAGGGCGTCATCAAGAAACCACGCCAAGCTTGGGGGCAACTATTGTAGATAAACCCCAAACAAGTGCGACTAATGTGATCAATAAAATTAATATTAGCGACCCCTTGTCACCCTCAAAACCAAGTACAAGTAAAAACCCACTAAATGCGGAACACTCAGCCAAACGGGTACCCAAACCGAAATCCACCAAGGTTGTCACCCCCGAAGGGATGGATCATACCGTTTCCAAAAGTAATAAGGCACAATCTAGACAAACCAATACCGATGCCCAAAACTTTCCATCCTCCCCCCCAGCCAAGCCGGACCCACTTATACCAACTATTGCGAGACAGATCCCGGCTCGTATTAGTTTACCCCCAGAGTGTGGAGCCTACGTCCTGGTTTTAGCTAACGTGCCCAAACTAAGGAAGGACCAAGAGGAAAATTTCACTAATCTTAAAAACAGAACTCTCCACTGGCTATCCAGAAACTGCCATTTTCCGATGGAAGGCGCTGGGGAGATTATCCATACCCAAAGAGTGGGGTGGGTGGGCCCGTTGAGTAAAAAATTTGAGGGGGACTGCATAATCATAAATTTTAGGTCCCCACAATGGGCGCAATGTACGCTTGCAAAAGCCCCACAGCCCTCACAATGGGAATATAATATCACTCTTCTTCCTCTTGGGTACTTCTATAGGCACCTAATAGATTCCAACCCCAGTTCTGGGACCAATTTTTTGGGATACCGACAGGATACTAATCCCAATTTTAGAACCAATAGCCAACGACACCACCAGGATCAATACCCTGATTTTAGGAATGGTCACTCATTAGGTTATGTGATTGTACCATCAGTACACCAAATGTCATACTTACCCTTTCCCGCTGCACCCCAGTATATCCCAAGGGAGAGGCCTTATTCAGGGACCAACCAAAATTTCAACATGGACCAGAACGAGATGAGGTACATGTATAATGTCCCAATCTATAACCGATTTGAACACGCTCTTTCAAATTTAGAAGAACAGGATTGACTGGGGAACAGTGCAAGTAATACCGATTGTGTAGAGGTAGCTGATGCTACTGGGTAATTTCAAGACTTCACACAAATTAATACAACCAAGTCAATGGCCACACAGGATGTTACCGCCCTATCCCCAGTTATATGTGAGGATACAACAACCTTGCTAACCAATCCTAGGCAGAGCGCAAGGGACAAGCATTTAGGTACCCCTAGTGGTTCAGACCTATCAATCATTAGCTGGAACGTTGCAGGCATAGACTCAAGACTGTCTGACCCTCATTGGGTCCAGATATTGGATGGCAAAGACATTATCATGTTCCAAGAGACCTGGGCCGTAGGGAATGTGCATCTAGAGGGTTACCATTGCTTTAGCGTATTTGCACCTAAGCCTGCTTTCGGCCGTGCAATAGGAGGACCCTTTATCGGAATCAGGATATTGGCGGGTGGTACTTTTAAGGATTTATCAGTAGGGAACCCAAACATCCAGGTTCTTGAATATAAGTGAAAGACCAAGATCTATTCAATTAATTTTTATAATAATGATTTTCATTCTGCACCGAATAGGAACTACACAGCACTTTCCAACACTTTGGTACACCTTGAAACAAATATAGGTCTAGAAGAGAAGTCAGGGATTCTTATTGGGGGAGATTTTAACACAAAAATTTTAAGGAAGCACAGGCACGAGGACAAAAGCCATTTGGATCAAGCAGAAAGAAGGGGCATTGAATTAGTTAACATACTAAATGAACACATCCTTAGTAATGTAATGGAAGCAAGCCAAACTCCCAGGATGGCTTGTGCCCCCACGTTCAGAGGGAGGGACTCTCGCTCAACCATTGATTTTATTTTCACATCCCCTTATTTAACAGATCGTGTCACAGACTCTAATGTGGTAGAGACACTATATGGAGACCATAACCCCCTTACAGTTACCCTACATTTAGGCCCTAGCCCGGTATATGTTAATTTAAACGGAGCAAGAGATATCATACCATCAGGTGGTGGTCTCCGTTTAAAATGGAGGGGAATTGACTGTGGAGCCATACTTGACAGTGTAAAAAATGACCATCTAGAACTAATAAACTCTTGTTTATCATCTGATGGGAATTGTCATAGAATAATTACTGACTTTGGTAAACTATGTGTGGTAATTAAAACTTCTCTGTCAGCCCCACTACCTATAAAAGAGAAAGACCCAAGGTGGTTTGACTCTGCCTGTTCTATCGCAAACAGGGAACTACGCAGGGCATTAACCACCAAGCCACGGAATCCAGTAGAGGTACAGACAGCTAGGAAACATTATAAGCGTAAAATAGCTGAAAGGAAGGCGGTACTTCTGCTGGAACAGTGGGAATTGTTGGTTGACAGTGCTAACTTGAAGAGTAGTGGCCCATTTTGGTCTGCCGTTAGGAAAACGCGTGACATGGGCAAATCTTTATCCTCAACTAGCTGTAATATAATCAGCAGCACTTGGGAAGCCCATTTTTCTAAAATATATGCTGCCCCCATGGAGTTAACCACCCCAGATCTGGGATAGCTGCGAAACCTGCAGATTGACCTTCACGAGGTAGAAGCAGCCATCAGAGAGAGCCTTGGTAACAAGGCTCCAGGCCCAGATTCCCTATAAATAATATAAAGCATAGTCTGGATCTATGGGCACCAATCCTCCATAATGTTTTTAACAGCTTGTCAAAAGCGCCCATCCCTAAGACGTGGTCTTCTAGTATTATAGTTCCAATTTACAAAAAGGGCGACAGATCAGATCCAGCTAACTACCGCCCAATCTCGCTCTTGGATAACACCTTAAAAATACTTGGGCGAGTTATTTACAATAGGGTGTTAGAGTGGACAGAAGATTCAGACCTACTGGATCCGTGTCAGATGGGATTCAGTAGCAGGGTGGGCACGGTCGAGCAATGTTTGAACTTAAAACTGATAATTGACAAATACAACGTTGCTCGATCGTCCCACATTTACCTTGCTTTTATGGATCTTTCATCTGCCTTTGATCTGGTCAATAGATCCAAATTGTGGACCATGCTTCTTAACTATGGATTGGATGAGGCCCTCGTACACTTTTTGGCATACCTCCATACTGATCTCAGGGCACAAGTCAGGATTGGGTTGGGTGGCGAAGTTTCCGGAGCTATAAAAATCGGCAGGGGGGTCAGACAGGGGTGCGTTTTAGCACCCCTGCTGTTCATAATTTATATCAATGGTATAGCAAAAGTATTAAAACAAGCGACCAAAGATGTGCCAATTATTCAGGGGCATCCCTTGCCAGTTCTACTATACGCAGACGATGCGGTCCTTATGGGCCGCACCCCAAATGCCCTCCGTTTGCTTGTGGAAAACTTTGCCCACCATATGGAGGGCCTAGACCTGCGCGTAAATTTAAAAAAATCTTTTATAATGTCATGTGGACCCGGGAAACGGAAACTGAATACTATACACATAGGACCCGACAAATTAGATTCTGTAAATTCCTTAACATACCTAGGGGTGGCTTTCGCTGCGAACGGCTCATGGAGCGGGCATCTTGCCCGCGCCATGGGCAAGTTCTCGGAAGCCACCAATTCAATATTGAGCCTCCCGCGCCCAAAGAAATTAGGTGCTACCAGAGCTATTTAAAATTTTTTTAGATTACAGTGCATTCCTGTTGCTACCTATAGGGCCGAGGTTTGGGGTTTGGGTAAAAGTCCCGGTATTCAACGCGAAGAGACCCGCTTCTGTAGGAAACTATTGGGCGCCCCAATCTCGTCCTCTGAATTCATTTGTCATAAAGAGCTAAATCTCCCCTATATCTGTGATTTTATTCGATCCAGATCGGCTCTATTCTGGCTAAGAATTTGGAGGAACAATGCAGCCACCTTAACACAAGATATAATTAAAGATTGCCTCAAATGTGATCACGGCTTATCAATTCCCTGGCTTGCTGGAGTTCTAAAAACACTAAGTGCCGTGAACAGAGGTGATCTCTTTTCTGATCCACTCGGTATTGAACCTAAAGACAAGGTAGAGGTTAAGCAAGCACTATATGCACTTTTTGACACAGAAAGAAAGGAAAGGGAAACATCTAAACCTTCCATTGTTAGATATATGGAGAACGATCTGTGTAAGCAACCTTTCCCACTCTACCTTACCCTTCCTATGTCTAACTGGGAAAGGTCTTTGTTATTTCGCCTAAGGGCAGGCTCCGTTAAATTTTTATTGGGTTTCCCTTTGGGTTATCATCGCCCTACAAAATATAATCCCTGCCCGTGTGATGGCATTAGTACACAGAATGAGTTGCATTTTCTATTCTTCTGTAAATTTTATCTAAAATATATCAATTGGTTTTTAACACCTTATTTTAGAAAACATAGACCCCTCTCTTTGGAGGAGTCCCGTTTAATGCTATTCTCTCTGGATACGGATGAACTGATTTTTCGCACTAGCACTTTCTTCAGACTTATAACACGTGTACGCAAAATGATGGAAAATCCCTGAACGATTGCTGTATTAGTTCCTTTTTAAGCTTTATGAAATTGTATTTTGAAATATTGTAATAATGAACTGTTTTTTTAACGTGTGTACTTTTATGAATTGCAAGTAATTCGAATAAAGGTCTTTTGAATTGAATTGAATTGAGGTGGGGTAATTATGTTTGATGCCTTTAGAGAAGGTGTGTGGTAGCAAAATGTTGTAGCCCAATTAACTTTCTTTTTGGCATTGCTGACTGGCCAGAGTCTGTGTGTGTTTGTTATAGGCCACCATTTGTCTTTGTTTCCCATGGCATGTGGCCAGGGGCCATTTTGTATAGCACTGTCCATAAGCCTGCATGTCTACTTTGTTTTCCATGCTTCCTTGCTTGTTATTTGGCCATAAGCCTGTAGGTGTTTTTTTGCTGTGGCCATGGCTCCTTGCTGGTTGTTGTTTTTGCTGTGACCATGTGGCTGATGACCATTTTGTGTAGTCAGCCAGTGTGCTTTTGCCATAGGCCTGCATGTGTTCTTTGCTGTGGCCATGGCTCCTTGCAGGTTGTTGTTGTTGTCACCATGTGGCTGGCCGGCCATAGGCAGCCAGTGTGCTTTTGCCATAGGCTTGCATGTGTTCTTTGTTGTGGCCATGCCTCCTTGCTGGTTGTTGTTGTTGTTGTGGCCATGTGGCTGGTGGCCATTTTGTGTAGGCAGCCAGTATGCTTTTGCCATAGGCCTGCATGTGCTCTTTGATGTGACCATGCCTCCTTGTTGATTGTTGATGTGACCATGTGACGGGCAGGCATTTTGTGTAGGCAGCCAGTGTGCTTTCGCCATAGGCCTGCATGTATTCTGTGTTCCCCATGCATTCTTGCTCAGTGTTGTTGTTGACTATGTGGCACTGGCTGGCAAGCATGTTGTGCATCCAGCCAGTGTGCTTTTGCCATAGGCTTGCATGGAAGTATGAGATATCAGTTTAATAATATTCTTGAGGGCAATTTCACTTATTGAAAAAAAAGGATTTTAATTCTTTATTTTTTTCTTATTTTATTTCAATTTCTTTTCAATTTTAATTGTGAGTTTTTTTATTTAAATTGTTTCAAATGTTTGTTATTTTTTTAATTGTCTTTTAAAAAACAAATTTTGTAATTTTTTTTTCCCTGTTTGCCTTGGATCATCCATCCATCCACCATAGGCACACAGCCACGCAACGGCAATCAGTTTTATAGGTCTATAATTCACTTTTCTCCTGGACACCCTGGCTGTGGTGCACTTTACAGTAGACATTAGCATCATTCATTGGTGTAATGATGATGATTATTATTCCATTAACCCTGGACCACATTGCCTGCCATAGGTGCACACTAGCCTCCATTCTTTACACGATTACTATTCCATTGACATTTTCAGTTCTCTGAGTGCCACAGGTGTCTCCTTTAGAATATATGAACGTAAAGGAAAGAGCTGTATTATACTGTATGTTGTGCGTTATTCTGATGGGGAATTATGGTATGGTGGTGTAGTTTGACTTTAAAGTGGGACCTAAGTTAACAAAACAACCACACTACTATTGCCTTTGTCTGTATTAATTCAAACTGCAAACAATGCCACATTTCACACTAAAAGTTTCTATTGCTTTTAGGTGCACAAAAAAAGAGACATCACTGACAGTACTGAAGACGGCTGAAATGCCAGAAACCGGTTTTAGGAAGCTTGTTTCCGGTCCAGGGAAGGCATGGCTTGGCAGTTCGGGCTGGACTGTTCCCATGAGGCACAGGGTCAGACTGGTTTGCATATAGCCATGTCTGAACTGGGGTGGCAGAGTGGGCTAAAGAACAGTGATGGATCAAACCCAGATCTGTTGACTGGGTGTGAGTGTTTGATTGGTTCTGATGCTCCGTCCATCACCACCCCCTTTTGTACCGCTTTGTTCGCCATAAGTTGGCAGGGTATGCTCAGACGTGAGTCCCTTGCTCACTTTGCCACTGGATTCAAGCAAGCCTGGCTGAAGACGGCTGAAATGCCAGAAACCGGTCCTAGGAAGCTTGTCTCCGGTCCAGGGAAGGCATGGCTTGGCAGTTCGGGCTGGACTGTTCCCATGAGGCACAGGGTCAGACTAATTTGCATATAGCCATGTCTGAACTGGGGTGGCAGAGTGGGCTAAAGAACGGTGATGGCTCAAACCCAGATCTGTTGACTGGGTGTGAGTGTTTGATTGGTTCTGATGCTCCGTCCATCACCACCCCTTTTTGTATCACTGACAGTACTGCCAAACAGAAGGCCTTTGCAGTCACACGTCAGTCCTCCAATCACTTCCATTTGTACAGCTTAGTGCAACTGCCAACTGAGAGCTTTAAGATGGCCCCAAAGAAAGATGCTTCCAAGAAAATGAGCTTAGTAGGAAGAAGCAGCTTCCTACCTGTGGCATGCCACCCAAAACCTCTTTTGGACCACCACATTGTGTGCCTGCTGCACCGGTCTCCGTTGAATTGGATTTGTCCCTTTTGCAAAGTAGTACACAATCGTTTCAGGAAACATAGCGTGGAAGTGGACAGCAGCTGCAGCCAGCTAAAGTACATTTTCCTGATGTTGGAGCAAGAAACTCCTCTTTTAGAATCATTGGCTTCCATATCTCCAGCAAGGAAGGGTACTACTACAACATATTCCCCTATAACCACTTCTGATGATGATGATAGGGACATGGATTGGACCCTGGCAGAGTCCAGGAGACAACAGGAGAGGCACGGGAAACGTAAAGTTCCTGAAAGTCTTAGACTTATGGGAGGGGATGATGAGGAGGATGAAGACAACAAGTCAGTCATTGTGGAAGGTGACAGAGAAGAATCTGACATTACCATTCCAACTGCTCCGAGGGATGTGGCACAGGTAGCACCACCAGCTCCCATATTTGCAAAGCCCCAGCTGAGACCTGCACCAACCCCTACCTCAGGAGAAGGAGAGAGGCAATCAACAACATGCCCACCTACCTCCACTAGTTCTTCCTCAGGCATTGGCAGTGACACAGTAAAAAAGTACTTCTCTCCAGTTTGGGACTTTTGTACGGTTAGCAGAGAGGGGGAGCACTTTGCAGTATACAGCATTTGCCACACAAATGTAATGTTAATTGAGGTAAGTTTGGTACAAATGATGGTATTGGAGGCCAAAAGACCCATATGAAAGAACACCAAGTGGGAGGAACACATTAAAAAAATCTGAACTTGGTTGTGGTGGTGAGGAGAGCCTAGGAACAGGTGCTATTAGTCCAATCATGGTAGAAGGTGATGATGAGGAAGAAGATAGTTGCATCTTCATGCAAAGCTCTCCTGTCCTCAGCAGTGCTCCAGCAGAATCACTCACCCCTGCGACTTCATAATGGCACAGGATTCAGAGCGAGATGGAAACACCACATCACAGAGTGACTGCCCCACCACGACATACAATGAGTCTACCACCACAATCTACTTCTCAAAAGACGCTTGTGTCAGTGGCCCCCAAAAAGTAATATCCTGGCATGTTTGAGCAACAGAGGCCCAACAAGCAGAACCATCCAACCACACATTTGTACAATGGGAAGCTGGCAAACATTTTAGCACTGGGCCTCTTCCCTTTTTCTTTTGTGGAATGAGTGGTATTCTAAGAATTTGTGGAAGTCATCTGTCTGAAATGGAAGGTACCAAGTCAGACCTATTTTACCAGAGTTGCTGTTCCAAAAAGAACAATTGATAGACAGAAAGCAGAACAATGTCATACATTCACCCCAGTACAGAGATCTGGACCTAAATCCACAGTTTTTTCGCTCCCCATGCCATTCTAGTTTGAACCCAAAGTTGCAGTTCCAGCACTGCATCACAATGTTCTGCAGTTGGTTGGACAAGCTTTGCAGCAAAGTGTTGTTCAAACTATTTCCCTGATGTCAGACATGTGGACCATTTTTCAGGCGACTGATTACATGTGCATCACTGCTCACTGGATCTATTTTGCATGGGAAAAGCAAAAGATATCTGCAGGTTTTGGCCCTAAAGAAAGTTTTAGGAGCATTCAGCAGTATGCTTCAGTGGCCATATTTGCCGTGGAGTAATCGCATACAGCTGTAAACATCTGGGATGAATTTAACAGCAAGATGTATGTATAGCTGCGACCCAGAGGTCTCAGAATAGTTTTGTTGCCAATGGCAAAAGAAGTAACATAGTCAAGGCCATGTCAGACGGAGGCTATTTCAGGGTTCTATGTTTGGCCCATTGCAACAACCTGGTGGTGCAAGAATTTCTAAAAAAAGAAGACATAGTCACCAACATACTGACCACATACAGAAAAATCTGAGCTCATTTCAGACATTCTTTTAAAGCCCAGAAGCAGTTGTGGATTATTCAGCGTAATAATAGAGCGCCAGTTAAAGCCCCGATACCGGAGGTCCCAAGATGTTGGAACTCGACCTATTGGAGGGTATGCTGTTGGGAAAGCTATGACCATGGATGTGGACAAATGGGGCCTGGTCAAATGCTTGACACAGATGCTTCTTCCTTTTGAGCTTCTCACATAAAAAGTTAGCAAAGAGGACAGTACGATGGGCCAAGCCATTTGCTAGAGGACTAGGTAAAGAAGGTGTCTGAAAGCTTCACCCCCGCAGGTGTGAATGAAAACACAGAAGTGCATGCCTTGGTTGAGAGCTTAATCCTTCATTTGGCTTGTAATACAAGGCTGCAACATGACCTAATCCCAAAGGGTACATCTATGCCACTATACTTGACCCATGGTACAAAAAAAGTCAGCCCGCTATCATTTCTTTTTGTGAAGGGGATATTTCAAAATACAAGTGGCGGATTATAGAATGTTAGGAATTTAGAGCCCTACTCCGCAGTTCTGTGATGCCACCTTCAACTTCCAAAGAGGGCCGTCTAGTCTCACAGCAGCCAACAACACCATCAACCAGAAAACCGGCAACAAAAGGACCCGACACAACCTCTACATTGTATTGGTTTTAATCGTCAGGGCGTAAGTCCAGTGCAGAGACGATAGCAAAAGGGGATGAGCAAGTGGCAGTACCAATGAAGATCCATAGGATGTTCCAGGAGTATCTGGATGATCCAAAAGAGGGCAATGTGGATCAAAATCCATTGATGTATTGGTATGGGAAGATGCACCATTGGCCAGAGCTCAGCAAGCTGGCAATAAAGTATCTGGCTTGTCTTGTCACTAGTGTGTCTGCTGAGCATGTGTTCAGTGCAGCTGGTGGGTTGTTACAGTGAGAAGGACCAGTTGCTCACCTCAAAACCTGGAGAGACTGACTATGATCAAAATGATAATTTCATACCACACAATTACACCATTCCTGAAACAGCATAGGAGGAGCAAGAGGATGATTGGTCAGAATAAAGTGTGTTAGCTGACCAACTTGTTGGTGAACCACCTGAGTTTGAAGATAAACTCTACCTCCTGGACTAAGTATGCCAGTGCCCCCAAATAACATTTTGATTATTTCTCATTGAACTTCTACCTTTGCAAAAAGAATTAAGTAGCTAGTGTAACATTATTATTTTTGTGTCAGGTTTATGCTACTCTACCATTTTCAAGTCACATATATTGCTGGAATACTGTTGCACCAGTGTGCATTGAAGAAGCCTCCACAATTACTTCATGACATTGGAGACAGTGCCTGCACCCTCGCGTTCCTATTGTTGTAATCCTTTTTGCATCAATTAGCACTAGCAGGTCTGCCCTGCATCAAAGATGAATATCTAATACCTAAAATATCCATGCTTGTATTGGAAGAGGTAACTACAACAATTGCAACAGTGAGTGAGTGGTTGTGTGAGTGATGATGACTGATTCATGGGGATGTAGACAGTTAGGGAGGATGTTGAAGTTTAATGTGGAAACTTGCTTCAGATGATTGATTTGCAATGTTTGGGGCCTGAGTGATGGGCAATAATATTTTCCCCGGAGGTGACTGGCCTTTACAAACTTACTTAGTGAAAATTAATTTACTTTTACGGTTCACTATTATTATTATTATTCCGTTTTTTTCATCATCTAGGATGGCTACCCTAGACAATCGCTCGATTTACAAGACTGCCAAATCCCAATCTTTTGCTTGCATCATAGTGGAGACAGTGTACCTACTACTGTGCGTGGATTGGGTGTTGAACTGTAATGTGGGAACTTGCTTGAGATGATTGATATGCAGTGTTTTGGGCTTGAGTGACGGGAGATAATTTTGTGCCTGAAGGTAATTGGACTTTACAAACTTACAAACTTACTTAGCGAAAATTAATTAACCTGTGCTGTCCATCCTATGTATCTTCTGCTTTTGTCATCCTCTAGGATGGCTGCCTCAGACAATCGTTCAATATACAAGACTGCCAAAATTCCAATCTGCTGCTTGCAGCAAATTGGAGATAGTGTAACTACCACCATGCTTGGATTGGAACAGATAACCAGTGCACCAATGAGTCTGATTATCAAGTTATTGTTAGTGATGACGGATGATTCCTGTGGGGACAGACAGTAAGGGATGGTGTTGAACTATAATGTGGGAACTTGCTTGAGATGATTGATTTGCAATGTTTGGGGCCTGAGTAAGGGGCGATAATTATTTCCTGATGTTGATAAGCCCTTTGACACTTTGCTGGATTTACTTGCAGGGTCCCCTCCTGTTTTCTGGTTCTTCAGAGATCAGAACAGTCACTTTAGTTTAAAAAAAACTAAAATCTATGCAAAATAAATACTGTAATTCTGTTTCCCTACTTGTTCTTCAACAGCAGTGCACCCCATGTCTCAGAGTCAGGAGGAGGATGAAAGAACACAGGGCAGAAGCTGTGGAACCCCCGTATCAACAGCTTGAAGCAAGAAGTTATCCACTTTGAACATTAACCAAGAGTCTGAGGCCAAGTACTCAGCTAAGTGGAATGGAGATAGGTGTATTTATTTGTGAACTGCTGCTAAGTGTGTTTATGTGTGTGTTGCACTTGTGACAAAAGTGAAACTCTGAGTCCCGCTCTTGTTTGTTTTTGCTGCCTCTGCGTCTTCTTAATGTACTTGTCATGAAGCTTACCTTTTCTTCTGTCTTTCTCCATGACTCTAAAATACAGTTTCAGATTTACAATCTGCAGCTCTTCTAGACTCCTGCATGAACAAAAACGGAGCCCAACACTCTACTAGACCAGTCAAGATAGGCACCCACAATGATGGGCATTCTCAAGGAGAATGCAGATGCACCACCTAATTTTGCTATACATGATAATTTTTCTTTTAACAATCATATTTGGGGAACTGGGTATGTGAGTTCACTCCCAACCTAGAAGACAGAACATTTAGATATCTGATAACTTGGGTCTCGGGGGCAGAAGGACAGTTTGCAATACACTTAAATTTACTCTGACCTACACATTCCTTCCACAACAGATTCATGACGAATGATGTGCTTCTCATTGCCCAGATGAATGGTGCCCTGTGTAGTGTTTGTCAAACCTTTCCCCAAATCTCCTTTCCCATCTATTCATCAAAGCCCTAATCCTCTTTCCCAGTGCTGTGTGATTTATTGAAGTGTGGCTTAATTTATCCCATCAATAGATAACACACTTGGTGAGGCAGGATCTTCTAATCAATAGCCCACAATGGCCCCTTTTACCCACCCATGCATAAAATGTGATCCATATTTTAGATATAGAACAAAGAACATCAGTTGTCAGCATCACCATTCAGGCCTTGTGTTGTGTAACCGTAAATGCCTAACCTCAGCTTATCTACTCCAGACTTAGAGTCCATTTTCTATGCGTCAAGGATTTTGGATGTTACTAGTAGCTCCCCAGTCACCAAATTACTACTATTGCTATTTTTTGGTATTTTATCACTAATAAAAATTCTTGTTGTGTCATCATGTAATAGTTTGGTGTCAATTCTTGTAAAGCTTTGATATATAACCCGCTAATTTCCATTTCCATTTAGTTGCCTAGAATGGATAATCCTTCTGATTATTCCTACAGTTGGAGCTCACCTGGGTGGGAGTGGGACCTCGCTTGTGAAGTTGTGATGCCTTCCCTGTTAATGCTTCATCTATATTCAGGTAAGACAACAATGGAGTGAAGTGAACTAGTTAAGTTAGTTAGTAAGTAAGTAACTAACTAACTACGACTACAAGTAATTGTGTATCTAGGTTGTTGTAGACAATTTAGGTCATGGAAGAAGCCACTCTATTGGTCAAGATAGTTAGAGTAGTATAACTGTGTAACTAAGCGGTACAAGTACATAGACAGGCTGCATAAAAATTTAAGTCAGCGGTGCAAATTAAAAGTAAAAAAAACTACTCCAAGCATAAATTTTGATAAAATATAGTTTCCCCTTTATTTTTTTTACAAAGAAACCAACCCTTTCTAGTCACACAACATGCCCATCCCAATCCCCAAACAAGCTGACCCAAGCCCCAATGTCCCGAAAATCTGCAATGTCCAAAACCCTGTCCCAACTCCCTTTCACCCTCCCCACCCAGCCACAAGTCCCTCCCACCAAAACAAAAAGTTAAAAAAGGTGTAAAAGAGGGCAATCTGAATTTAGGTCCGGAGCAGATCCAGGCTCTGCTCTGTCATGGTGAGCCAGCTCTCTATGGCGTCCAGCTGCTGCAGGATGCGCCACAGCAATGGTCTGCTGTTGTCAGTATGGAAGAGGTTTGCAGCAGTTGATGTCAACTGCCAGCAACGCTAGAGATGGGATGGCCGGGAGGCTGAGGAGGACCGACTTCACTGGGTCTCGGCTGAGAAGCATTTAATTCCTTCTCGTCTTCCAGGACCACCAGCCACCACTATTCTTGCTGGATACGCTCCAGCCTCTGCCGCCACAGACAGGCCGCTATCTCCTGCCTGTTGGGTCCTGGACCAGAAGGAGTAGCTATTTTGAAAAAAAAGGCAAACAATTGTTTTAAATTAGTGGATGGCACAGTAGCAGTACATCGCTCATCCTCAGGTTCATTGGAATTTGATGTGATTATGATTAGGAGAGTCAAAAGGCCAATTTTGTTTTACCCACACATGCTTTGCATAGAAAGCACTGACTGTGTAGCAGAAAAGTATTAAGGTAGAATAACAACAGATTAAAAAACTGTGATTTGATTTTTTTTTCTTCTAAAGGCTTTTCAGGTAAGTATTACACAGAAACTTTGAGTGGGAAAAAAAATTACCTTTCATTAATGAGCACAGCATTATACACTATGGAGTACAAGTTGTGTGTTGTGTTAAAATAATGGAGCCATGCTCACTGCTAGCCAGTACGTCGGGTATGCTGCAGTTGACAATTATCTATTTTTAATTCCAATGGACCTACTCTTCTCCTAATGCATTTCTCTTTCTAGCCTGACTTCAAAGAGTCAGATGAATAATTAATAAGATACTACGTCACACACCTCACATTTGAAATTAGGATTTTATCGTGTCTGCCTTAAGTAGACGTTGGGAAAAATGATAGACTACACTTAAGGGAAAGGAACAAGCTATATAGATCATATTTGAGAAAGCAAAAGACACACAATTGATAGGCGCAACAAATCAAAACA
This sequence comes from Triturus cristatus, assembly GCF_964204655.1. NCBI lineage: Eukaryota > Metazoa > Chordata > Amphibia > Caudata > Salamandridae > Triturus > Triturus cristatus. The sequence goes on from NC_140583.1 coordinate 877,779,562, forward strand.
ACTCACCCCTAGTCAAGAGATCTGGGTTAAATCCATAATTCTGTTGCTCACCATGCCACCCCAGTTTAGACCTGGCCATATGCAAATTAGGCTTGACCCTGTGCCTCATGGGAACAGTCCAGCCTGAACTGCCAAGCCAGGTCCTCTCTGGACCGTAAACAAGCATCCTAGGACCGGTTTCGGGGCTTCACCCCTCTTCAGCCAGGAAAGCTTGATTCCAGTGACACAGTGAGCCCAGGAACCACATCTGGGCATACCTGGCGCACTTAGGGTGAGAAAGCAAAAGACACATACTTGATGGATGGAATGCAGAACAAATCAAAACATTCACCCCAAGTCAAGAGATCTGCATATATCCATGTCTAAACTGGGGTGGCATGTTGAGCAAAAGAATGATTGATTTAACCCAGATCTCTTGACTGGGGGTGAATGTTTTGATTTGTTCTGCATTCCGTCCATCAATTGTGTGTCTTTTGATATAGATTATACTTGGCATGTTCGTCACAGTGTATCCCATATGCCAAACTTGAATGATGGGTGGATTCACATGGCTTACTTAACAAATACAGTGTGCCAAGGAAGTAGAACAAAAAATTAAAAGTACCCCCTCATTGAACCATATGCTTCGATAACCCTACAGAAACAAAGTAAATGAAGTACGTGAGGAGCACGCCCCTCTCCATGATAAAAAGCTGCCTTGCTTACTCATCAAAACAATCCAAATATTAATTCATCCTTTCATTCTAATTCACCCATAGTCCCTATAATTAAGATTTATTTTCTCTCACCCAGTCCTTCACCATATTCAATATCCTCCCTTTCTTCCAACCATCCTTTTGCCCATCCATCCCTTTAACTACCCACGCACACTTTCACCCACCCACACTTTCACACATATACCATTTTGTTTTCTTTTAACCTTCCATTATTTCACATTTCACTCAAGCCATCAACACTCATTATGTGAGCTCTTGGTGAGTTTCAGATAGAAGAGGCCATGTTACAAGCTGGTGAGTATAATAGTAATTGTCAATAAGCAAGCAATTATGTGACTTACCTGTGCCTGTTCCTGACGCAGATTCTCCCCCTCCAACTGACTCTCCTCCTGCAGCTTACCTGGAACAGGCATCACTGGTGGTCTGTGTGGCTAGAATAAAACATTATACATATTGTAGATGCCAGATATGCCACCCCTTCGTTTCTTCAATCAAAAAATACAACTACAATACATCACTACAGTTCGGTCAGCACTACAGTATCTGCTAGCAAAAATATCACTCTGGGCATTTGGTTGGTTCACAATGTTAGACATGCCAGGTGTGCAATAATGGTCAATGAAAGACATGGTGTTTGTTAGCAAATGTAATGGGAGGGGGACCTCTTACTTATTTCCCTGCCAAGATGCACTGTCATGGAAAACTTCTGGTATACTGTATAACTGAATGAGACAGCACACAACATTGGGTGGGGTGCTCCATGACCACTCTCTTGTGAGCTTGACTGTTAGAGCATGAGCATGATATAAAAAGCATTCTCAACAGACATACATGGTGAATACTATTTATAATACAAGGTTACTTGGGCCTGCGATCTTCATGGTAGACAGTAGAGTACCAAAATGTGTTAGTCTTAGTTTTACTCTTACAGTACAACAAGATATATAGGAGAGAGGGAAAGATTACCAACAAAGCACAAGATAAGTGAACTTGAGACTAGAGACTGGAAAAAGTCAGCTACCAAAGAAGAAAACTGCGTAATATAAGGAACAAAAGATAATGCAGGGATAACAGGAAGGAAGCAAAAATTACATCCATTCTGCTTTGCACAAGTGGGTTCGTATCCCGTCCTCGTCACCACATGGAAGGAAGACAGCAAGTATGGGTGTCAGAGCAACAAATTTCTCACTAGCAACACCAGCCTCAAGGCAGCAACTCCCATCCTGGAACCCAACACCAACATTCCTATAACCCAATATTCTAACCTAAGCCCACAACAATCAAAAAACCCTACATTAGGGAAATAATAATAATAAATAATAGGACTTACTGGGGTTAGCAGAGCCGTCTGCAGTAGCACTGGTGGTCGGCGCCTCGGGCTGACTAGCTTCTCCCAGTCCTTCTACAACGCCCCTCTTCTTGCCCTTGGGTGCTAATGTAAGAAAAGAAGAAGATTAAAAAAAATAGATTAGTGATTCAGTTATTCTCCACAAAATGATTATGCCAGGCAAACGCAGTCACATAATTGTACTTCTCTAAAACAGATCACCTATAGTACTAGTTTCAAGTCTATCAACTATCATTGCTTTGCCTACATTAATCCTAAAATCCCTATTCCAAATTTCCTTGACAAAAAACACATTTGGAACCAACGTATTGCAGTGAATGATCTTTGATTCTATTCTCATTTCTCAACCCCCTTGATGGACCAACTCACTCTCCCTTTTCGCAATGCATACTACACATCACTGTGAAATAGCTTGGAACTGTACAAGCTACACAAACAAAGTCACAGAGAAAACGTTCTACTCACTGATATCACTGAATCAATATAATAACAGGCGGACTGTCTGCAATTGCTTTTTAATTAATCAGCCAAAGCAGGCACCATTGATAAGTACGATTAGGTAATGCTGAGCACCTGCTTAGCAGAAACTACAAACTGGATCACATAATAATAATATTCCAGCGTAAACTAAATGTAACTTACCTCTGAGTGTGAGCAGCATGCGATTCTCAAATATTTGTTTTGCATTGTGGAACACAAACACAATAAATAATTAAGACTTACTGAGCCCTGGACGTTTGATGCCTAGCAGGCCGAGCATGTCCTGTTCACGGTCCAAGATATCCGCCCAGCAGTGTTTCAGCTACTAGACGGTGCTCCATACCTGCCTGGTGTACCACATGCACCGGCACACCCTCCACAAGTGTGGCCGATGCTCCCACAGAGGGTATCCATTGCAGGGCCTGCCACCTGCTACCAGCATGAAGGTGAGGTGGCACTGCACACAAAAAAACGAGTGCTGCTACCTCCTCCTTGTTAAAAATAGCCCGAGGCTGCACACCTGGGACAGCAGCGCCTCCTCCAAGGAAGATGACCCTCTACCATGGCACTGGGTGGGGTAGAAAAGAAGGAAAAAAAAGGGACAGGAAAGAAGTAATAAAGAAGAGGGAAAATAAACAAACTACAAACAGTTATGAAAAACATCATAAATGTTTCCAAAAAACATAAAATACACAAACACACAAACTAATATAATAAATAAAAATGAGAGTTAGATAAGTTTTAAATGGGGAGGATTAACAAGATTAAAGAGGAAATGTGAAAATAGCCCCAGCATCATAACGGGGTAGAAAAACAAGAGGGCCGGGCCCATGCGAACTGTTCATGTGTGATTTCCAATGCAAGGACGCACATGAGAACCACATAGTGCCCGTCTCGCACAATTTGCAATGCGAGGATGCACTCCACGTTGAACATAGTAATGCAAACTCGGCCCGCACGCGGAACTCTGTGTATCCTTGCGGAATTTTTTTGCCACTTTGTGTGTTCTGCGTAACAGAGTTCCACATAGCAGATCTATGCGAACTCCACCCAGGCCTAGTTTGGGTGCAGCAGATACACATGCCGTCTACTTCATCATCTGGGGTGTGTTAAACCATTAGATTAAGGGCATCGCTGACAAGAATTTTCTCAGTATTTTGTGGTATGCCCAACTCCTTTCCCGCCAGTAATTTAGTATTTTCTTGAGTAAAGTCTATAACGTTTATCATTGGATTCCTCTGTGCGAAGGTATCTGACACCTGCTCCCGGTGTCTCTTAAGCTGTAGCTGGTCAATATGTACTGAGACTCTTGAAAAGGGTATTGATCCTCTGTGACACTCTGTGACACTCAGGAAAAGCTCATTATGAAAAATGCCTGGACCAGCATAAGTCACCAGTCCATGGAATATACAAAATGCTTGGGGACATAGCACATCTTCCTTCTTCACTCATCTGATATTTTAAATGAAATTTCTAAGTAACCTTTTTTACATTAGCTTTTAGTGTTACAGTTGATTAACAATATTTATAAATAAAGGGTATGGCGATTAATCTAAGACAACCTTTGATCCACTTACCAGAAGCATCTTCATGTACACTCCTGGTTTCTGGAACGTCTGCAGAATAAAGTGAAAGACGGTGAAGGGTATCAAATTCACAGCATGTGCACAGTATATGTGATGTTGTGGAGTCCTGCTGCCAGAGTTAGGTCAGACACACACAAGCACACACAACCACACACACACACACACACACATATATACAAACTCTTCAGCATCCTTTTCAGTGTTGTCCCCACTGGTTTTTCACCTTTTGATGGCTTTAAAACTCAGTGGTAAAGTGTTTGTGCTCCCCTTTAAACATGGTTGAATTGTCATACTTCTATTTGGCAACTTTAACTGGTCTATAAGTCCCCATTTTAAGGTGTAAATTGTGCTGAGGGCCCGACAGTTAAATGCCACTACTGGACTGCAGCACCTATTGTGCCATTCAATAAAGTAGCAGTGCAAACATGGCTTCAAGCCTACCATTATAGCCTGACTGTAGCAGTGTAAAAACTGCAATTTGGTCTATCAAAATAAAGCTTTTTGACAGGTAAAAACCTTCCTTTAAATTTTAACAAGTCAACCTTTTATAGTTTGTGTAGCCCAGAAGGCAGGGTGCATGGCATTTAAAAGTCGGACAGGTACAAAATTAATGTTAACACATTCTCACAGTGACGAGCAACCCAAAAGCTATTTTCACTGTAGAAAGGCAGGCTTACCATAGAGAAACACTGGAAAGTAATATTAAATACTATCACTGTATCTCGGAAATGGGGCCAGCTAGAAAATAATTAAACAACTATTTTTGATAGATATTTAAAATTGAATTGAATGGTGAAGGTGGGTTTTAATAAATGTTAAGGTAAAAGTAACTTTTAGAAAGTTACTTCTTTCCTGCCTGGATGCTAACTTGCATTGGCTCTCAAGCTTCTCCCAGCTAGAAATTATTCTTCAACAGGGGTTACAAGGTGTGAAATATCTCCAGGGAGCTAACAATAGGCTGCCCTGAATGGATTGGGATGACTACTCTGAACTCACCAGATTATGCAGAGGCTGTGGGGACCCTATTTGACACCACAGTATCAAACCATGCTTGAAAGGCCTGCTGGGTTTACATATAACACTTGGGAGACACTTAGGGGAGAGAACAGAATGCCAAGACAATTCTTGTGGATCTACTGTCTGAATGCAGAAGTACTCTTCTTTTGTCCTACTAGACCTCTGTCTTTGGGTTTGTACAAGTATCTGCCTCAAACTGGAGTTTAATGTTAGATGTGGGAGGAAACTAGGATGACCATAATCTATTCCCCACACAAACACCCAGCCCTCATAAGCCAAGTTTAGTGTGGCGAAAGACTTTTGCTAACTTGAAAAATGCCAAAAGTGGTAGGGTTGGCCCTTAGAACTTTTACCCAATTGGTTAGTGTGTCCCAGGAGTAATTCTCACCCACTATCTGGTTCCAGGCACAAACGTAGCACCTCGAGGCACCCATGGCAGAACACTGCTGGACTTGGGAAGAACAGAGGACTGCCCCTGCTGTCAGTGACCTGAGAGGAGCTCTGAGGGGCTGGACCTGCTCCCTGTTTTACCTAGAACATAAACATGGACTCAAAGATCATCAGTCTGATATGTTCAAGCTACAGGGATACAACAAGCTATAATAGACATTTCCTATAACTTCCCATCTGACCCATGGCAACTGGACCTGGACTGTACCCAGCTGTTAGCCTTTACCTGACTCACAGTGAGTCTCTGAGTGCCTTCCTGTGGTCTTGGGGATAGAGTCTTAGAAGTGTACTCCTGTGGTGGATCACAACTTAAACTACTAAGTCAGAGGTAAACATTTTGACCATGAAGAACCTATTTGGAGTATCCAAACTGCATTCTGTCACGGCCAGCCGCATATCATGCCTAGATCCTGATCTACCAGGATCAGTGACCATCATTGGCAACTTGGTGCTTTTTCTTCTTAAAGCTTAAAAAAATGCATATCTCCAGTTCCCCTTTAGACTTTATTACTGTTTTGGTGCTTTGATGCTGAACAAATACTTTGCACATTTCCCTAAGTAAACCTGTCTGATCTGTACCATATCTACTAGTAAGTTGAGCTCAGGTTAATTTAGTGACTTTGAGGGCTCACCCTGACAAGTGTTGTGATTATTCCTTGAGGTGGGTCATCACCCACCCCAAAACTATTTCCATTTCCCCTCTCCCTCTCTCTCTCTCCCACGCACACACACACTCACACATGTGTGCATGCTGCAATTGGTTTCCAGCGTGTCTCTTTGGCTCTTGTTGAAATTAGTATACCATTTTCAAAATTAGGTAGAGTGACTATAGCGACACTTCATAATGCTATGCTATGGGATTTATAAAGTGCATGGTGACCGGAAGGCATCCCAGAGCTGGTGGATGGAAGTACCATTACACCAAGGCCAAAAGTGTTACTTAAGGATCAGTTCATGGTTGGTTCAAGGATGGTAACATATTAATTAATAGTTATGATTAAAGCCATTAAAGGTATGTGGCAAGGGAGGACCAATTAAGCAGTTCAGCAAATTATGCAACATTTTGTGGCAGTTTCATTTCACTATTTTGTCATTGACCTCTGAGGAACTTTTTACCTCATTAATACCAAAACACAACAATCAGCAAATAAAAGGTGAGCAGTTAACCTTTGCAAATGGCCTGCTACTGCACAGCACCATATAAGGCTCTTTGACTCTGTATGAGCTAGAAACAGCTTTTTTGTTGAGATCCGTTAAATGACCTGGTGCTAACCATCTACCAATATGCAAATTCAGAGGAAACATTCTACAGATCAGCAGTTTTAGAGATTTAGATCTGTAACTTTTAAGAAGCATTAACGGTGCAAATTTTATATTAGGACAATAGTGAACAATCTGAATTGCTAGCAAAAGGAATGTTGCTCTACATACCTGGAGAACCATATATTCCTCCAGATATGCTGATGGGTTCTGAATTACCTGCGATGCAAAATGATACCAGTTAGCTGTATGACACACATTGTGTCCAAGAAACAGAATCCTTCTTCACAAATGAGAGTTTAGTCTACTAAATGTCAAAATTGGATATCCGATAGCTTGCATTTGTAAATGGTTACAGCAAATGTTTTACACAGTCACAAAAGTTGTGGAGAAGAAAATGATAAGATTGGCTTTCGGATGTGGGGGTGATCGAGTGATTAACGAGAGAAAGACTGTGACACTGCAAATATAGATTATCTAGGTTTTATACATTGCAGGGCCTTATTTCTTTAGGAAATGGAACCTGAGCCCCCAGGTTTGGCACCTCATCTGGTTTGCTGCTTAAGGAATGTAGGTTTGGGCTGGACAACTCTAGGGCAAGCATAGATTTGGGTGTGCCAGTGTCCTTTTTGATCTGTTCAAGCATCTGGTCGACCTAAGGGCTGAACAGATGCTTATCATAAAAAAAAAACATTTAAGAGGTGCTGTTACACCTTGGGCCTAAACTTGCATGCCTATGGAGGAGAACAATAATGTTGATACCCCTAGCGAATGTGTGTGCTGTGGCAAGAGCACATCTAAACTTAACATTACAAATGGTCTTGCCTTTAACAACCAGCTCATGTCCTCTCTTTCACTGAGGTTCTGTTAGGTACTGCACTAGCTTCTCCATCTCATACCAGTGGTAGCAGTTGCACCTGGAGATTCAGCCCATCAAGTTAGCAATTTTCTAGTGTGGCCGACCCAAGGACTACTTCCTTTCAAACAGCATAGATTTTTTTCTACTCCTTTTCAGTTAGGGGAGCATGCCCTGTGACCTGTTCAATGAGCAGTATGCACTACAAAGAAGTATGGAACAATTTGGCCCTGACTATTTGCTGGATAATCTAGGGCATGCTTATATTTTTTTCAACTCTCGGAGTGACTGCTCTGGCCTTTACTAACTCTCTCAAATTGTCATAGACTGAATTTACATTCCCTTTGGCATCAACAGATAATGTACAGTCCATTCTGTTTGACAAGAAAGTCATCCTCATTCTCCTGAGTATGCAGTTTTACATAGTGGGGTTGTGTGGCCCTTTAAAGTATTGCATGATATGCGGTGGTGTCATCTAGTGGTAATATCTTAGCAGGATATGGGTCTAGCTCTGTGTTGTCCTGTGGAGTGTAACCACATAATTCTACCGCTGACCATCTCCCTCTTTTGGACTAAAGGGTTCAATATAAGGATCCTGTGGATAGTAAGAACTGCCTGTGTCTTATTCAGTATATTGTGCCTCAAGTGAAAGACAGTGTTGTGGTAGCAGCAGTGAAAGAGGAGTAGGTGTGAATGAATCCTGTAGCCAGGAGTTTGGCAATTATATTACCTGCATCTGGATGAATGAAAATATTATTTAGTTTTTTGCCCTGGATGTTTGCCAGTTTCTCTAAGCTGGACCCCTCTGGGGTATCAGAACTCAGCAATCGAGGACAGCTTCAGCCACGACCTCTATACCAGTTGTGGAGAGGCTTTCGGATCCACTTTGGCTCCAAGCACAGATTCACTACAGCTTGGGCTGTGATTTTGGTTTTGAGTGCTGCTGCTGAACAGGCGTCACAACATGGTGTGGTTTGCTGCCCTTGGGTGGGACCTTAATCATCATTGACCAAACCTCTTGAGTCTGGTGCATTCCAGCTGGAGGTGTAGGACATATAGGTTTGTGCCACTTCTGGCTTTACTCCGGGCTTGATGGCCAACTCCTACAGTAGCAGTACTCCGCTTAGGTCAATGCAAGCTTATCAGCTCGAGAATTATGTTTGGGCGCAGTGGATGTACATGGCATCAACTTCATCAGATGGGGTGTGTTAAACTATCGAATTGAGGCATCACCAACAAGAATGTTCTCTGCATTTTGTGGTACTTCAATATTTTTTTTGAAGTGGAAGGCGAAGAATGCTTTGTAGGATGTCTCAAATGGTCTGGTGAAAGGCAGGGGTTGCACACCTCATGACGTTCACTCCAGGGGTATATTATGGTACACCTGGCGCAAACGTTGAATGGAGTATCGTTCATAATGCTGCTCTAGGTGTATTCACAGGGAATCCTCCGCAAACTCTGGGGAGTATGGCGGGGCTCAAAGCTGAAGTGAATCGTTGTGTCCCAGGCATTAGCCGTCGTGTCGGTAGTAGGCACCCCTACACATGCTTAGACATCAGGAGAGGTGTACCCAGCAGCATCGGCATGAAACGCCCCCTATGATCTCTGAGTGGACAGATCTCGAATAGAACACAGCTGATGGTAATTATGTGAACGTGGTTGCCTTGCACTTCGTTAACGTTGCATAGGTCAAGTGACCGGAAAATTTATTACAGCTGGCTGGAGCCCTGGAAGATATAACGGGCACCCTGGGCAGTTACAATCACCAGCCAAGGAGAGTGGTGCGCTGAACAGGTTTGCTGAGGGCAGGGACCCTTGATGATGTAAGTAGACAGTTGACGAGCTTTTGTGGGACCCCGTTGGTCTCCTCTCGTGACAACCAAGCCAACAGTAATTCCTTTCAGAAACGTCACACCAACCATTACTGACTTCACAGCTACATTTTGTTCTCTTCCTCTACTATTTAAAAACTAGAGTCTGACTACAGGGCTCAAACCTACCGCCCCTTGAAGAGTGATTTGTACCTATCTTTTTGGCAATTTAACACATATTGAGTGTTTTGATTTTCATCACATTTGCATGTCATAGCCATTCGATCTTTCGTCAGCTTGTTGGCTTTTATTACACAGGAATGACTATTTAAACAATGCATTAAAGGTACACTCTGTGTACAATAAACAGAGATTGATTAGTCTGAATTTCAGACAAAATGATGAGTAGCACCAAGCTGGGGAGCTGTGGTCATTAAATAAGCAGAGCAGGAACAGAGCAAATAAGCTATGTCACTCAATGATGCAGCACATGAAGTTGAGGAGCGTAATAAAGAAAGTTTGCATTGTACAGTAGAACTCATAGAAGTGAGGGTTATAAGCATGCCACTGATTTAACACATCCTTTAAGATACTTTCTATACAAGCTGCTACTTCTTCTTTCTACACAGATACTTCCAAAATGGCAAGTACACCACTTTCAACCGCATGCAAAAACTTAACTTTACATGCCACAGTAGTGAGTCACTGGGGGAACCGGTTCATTCTTTCATCCTGAGTAATGCCCAGGACCTATGTTAGGATAGTATTATAGGACAGAAACATGTCGGCGTTTTAACACTAGGGTCATAGGACCACAATATCCTGCTTGCCCCGTGTAAATATAGTTTTAATCTTCCCTCCAATAAAGGGATACTTTGGGTTGGATGAGGATTGTTACCTAATAATATATAACCCACCCAAAACCAAAAATGCTTCAAAGAGCTCCCTACAACACGGTTGAGCCCACCCTGACCTTAAAGAGTCAGGGTGAACCCGATGATGAAGCATGCTACTTCTAGAGTGGGTGAGGGTTGTATAATAAAACAAGGTTTTCCTTTTTCTCACCAGTGAGTGTGGTGGAGCAAGGGTGTAACTTATTTCCTTCCTTACCATTTCTTCTACCCTTAATAGGAGGATACTACACAGTTTGTTGTATATAAAGCAGGGAGAACGTCTCCCCTTACCCTACCTTTCGGACACGAAAGGACCTTACCACCCCTCCCGGGTCCAGGATTTCTTATGATCTTCTGCACCTAAGTGTTTAAGCCACTCAAGGAATGCCCAATTGACACTAGATCAGAATTTGCATTGGATAGTAAATCCCACCCTAACATAAAATTGACTCAAACATGGTGCAAAGCATTAGTAAATTAGGGCGTGAGTGTCAGTAAGTATGAGTGAGTTCAACAGTGAATGCAACTGAGTGAGTGAGTGAGGATGAATAAGAATGATGGTAAGGGCGTACATGAGACCTTGAGTGTGATGTTAGGGTCATATGACATCCCTTCCTGGAAAAAAACAGGGTCAAGGTTGATATGATGTCACTTCCTGTGATGTCATTAAGGTCAAACAGCATGTGATGTCACTTCCGCTGCCCCTGGCCTGTTCCTGAATTGACACCCATGCAGGCCAACCAGAAACTGCTGCAGTGAGAGGAAACAAAACCCTTGCGCTGGGTAGAGCACAACCAGGGTTGGACTGCAGAACGTAAGGAGAACACTAATGGAAGGACCTAAGTAGTCAGGATGTCCATTCTTACCAAAAAACTAGACAGCAAAAACAAACAGATAGGGATATAAAGGTAAAACCTTCCTTCCTTGATTTTTTGGGGCAGCGAGGCAAAGCCTTGCACTGTTATGACTGGCACGAGGAAGACAGACGTGAAGGAGTGGGGTAGCCCAAAATGATGGCTTCCCCTGCAGAATGTTTTGCGGGGTCCCTGAACCTCCCATATCTCACATGTTTTCATTGACTTTGGGCTGAATGGGGCCACCATGAAGGGTTGAGGGACCTCTAGAGGGTTGGAGCCCCCCTGCACCATAGGGGCTGCAAGGGCCTGTATAACGCCCCTTTATGTGAAGGTGAGGTAATGGGCCATTGCCCTCAAAAGCAGTGTACGTCTGAAAAGCTAACTGTTTAATCGGCTGATTGAAAAAGTGCTTTGCTTTCTTGGAACATCAGAAGTGATGCATGTGTGCTGTAGTTCTCTATGTTCAGTAGTGTTTATCTGCATTTCTAAAACCACTTACTATCTTGGTCCGACATATCTTCAACATGGGTGACCTCTGAAGTATAACCGGCCGCAGCACACGTTGCCGTTACGCTTCTTGTAGAGTTTGCTGTCTCAGTCAATGAACGTCGCTTGGAGCTATGCTTTCTAAAGCGCATGCTGCCTGCCATATTCGTAGAGTCTGCAGAAGATGCTACACTCACAGACTGCTGTAATCTCTTCATCCGAATAGGGCGGGATATCTGCACTGCAGAATGGCGGTATCCCTGTTGACATAAGATAACAACTGTAAACGCCCTTCAAAGAAAATGTGCTGTAATTAATCTGTACATGGGTTTTGGCATAAACATGGGGCCAAAGCAAAACTTTTTTTTAATGAAAGCTTTCCATTTTCATGACCTGTGTTGGAATTGGAAATAATTTTCCCAGGGAACTGACACATTGGGGGTCAAGGTGTGGCAGAAGAAAGGGGGTGGATTCATAAGGGGAGGAGCTTGAAAAGCAGAGTCTGGCAGCCAACTTATACATTTATTTATAAAAAGTCTGCTACAAAGAAATTGGAAACAAGGACATATGTGTCAGTAGATCTGTTCTTGATTACTTAATTGTCACAAAGAGACTGCATTTTAAAATATTTAAGAGGACACCTGCTGTAGAGATTTTTGTCTGTCCAGAATTTTTGAGAGCATGCTGATAGCGGTTAAAAAAACCCTAGTGGCTAACACAGTTCAGGGATAGTTCTGTCCTTTGTCCAGTCACAGAGAGATAATGTGTCTTCTACAAAGCACATCGTGTAAGATGCAGATCAATATCAATTTGTAATATTTTTAGATAGCTAAGTGGGCTACTGCTTTTGACACTGAGATCATTTTGTTGCTTTTAGTTCATAAGTTGTAAGCGTTCTAATATAGCACAGTGATCTATTTACCAGCATCAAACGGATGAATGCAACTGTAAATCATGGGTTTATATTCCTATTGATTTTTCTCAATCTGTTATTCTTAGATTGCAAAGAAGGGTTCCTTTGGGAAGTAACAAAGTATTGTTAGTACAGAGAACAACAATCACTGCATTATGTTTTATATCCTAATTTTGTGTTTCTCCCAACAATTCACTCTTAACACATAGGGCCTGATTAAGATGTCGGGCGGACGACGCAATTGTGGGCTTGGGACCGACTGGCCTCTGGTCAGCGGTGCCGACCCCAATATTACAATGCAACCGCACATGGTGTGGTCACATACTCCCTTTTCTCTAGGGTAGCTTTGCTACGGCCGGTTTACAGCTATAGCACAAGCTCCCATAGAAAAATGGGAGTTTCTGTTAATCCCTGCACCATGTGTCAGATGCGGTGCAGGGATTAACAGGAGGCACCACAGGTGCCCCTCGGGTCCCAACTGTAGGCCGTGGAAGAATGGGGCCCATCTAGGGGGCCCCCAAAGTCACTTTCCTGACAGGCTTTCCATATTAGAAAGCCCGACATGGAAAGCCTGTCGGAAACTGGCTTCGTAATCCCGATGGTGGAAACACCCAGCCAGAATGACTGGCCAGTTTCACTTTTGACTGCCTGCATTGTAATGCGGGGTAGAAAGTGAAACCTATGATTTGGGTCAGAAAGCCTCCAACCGACATCATAATAAGGCCCATAATGTCTACAAGTATGGATAGTAAGTGGTTTCTAAGCTTTATAAACCTCTTTGCCATATATAACATTTGCTGTACTTTGATTTACACAACTGAGTGATTTAGTGTGCCTCTGTGTATAATATAAAGTGCTTGTTTACCCTACACTGGAATACGTAGTGGTAGAAAACACTTCAATAAAAAAATGCCATTTAAATCAATATATGTGTAATTACTCATAAAGACAGACATTCTTTGCATTCATTCAGTGCAAGCACATCTCTTACATAGAGAGTTGAACGAAGCCTCCAGTAGTTTTTCTAAAGTAGTGATAAGGAGTCATAAGAAGCTATGCACTACTATTTACTTACGCTGTATTGGTGTGTAGTAGTTAGGTGCCAAATGGCTCACAGCCAGGATGATACCTGAACAAAAAGAGGGCTGAATGCCATTTAAATCTGGCCTTTGTTTTGGAGCCCAACTGGATGTTAAAATAAAAAAGCCCCTTTGCTGCCGGTGCATTGCTGCTTCAAATGAAATGCGGACAATGTGCAGGTGTTGCTGGCTGATGTCCTGGTGTGTGAAAATTACACCAGGACAAACTCAACATGTTTTCTTGGCTCAGCCTGATCCCAGATCTGGCCCAGAGAAAGCTAGCGGAACCGAGATCTGGTGGGATCCCTCTATTTTCTAGCACTGCTTGAACATGAGCATAAATGACCTCAGCTAGCTTTTCCTTTGACAACTGTGCTGTCAGTTGTGAGGCAAACATTTGTGTTTGCAAACACTTGCCTACAAGATGCTCACAATTTATCAGCTCATTGGGTTATGTGACATGCGAAATAGATGTGCAAAAGATGCTTGTCAGAAATCAGTCTGCCTTTTTTGTACTTTGTGGGAGGAGAATTAGCTTCCTAGTTTTATATTGCTAGTTTTTCTGTTTGCTATTGTGTTTTATCCTAGATCTTGTATGTTGCTAACTTGATTTTCCTTTTTTTGCTTCTCTGTCTTTTTATGTCTCGCCTGCACAGCACTTGTGAGGTCTCTTGTAATGAAAAATCAAATCTTCAAAGGGGCTTAGAGCACACTTGTAACTTACCTTACTTACCCTTGGTTCGCTCCCACTTATGTCTTGTATCCTTGCTCCTTATTGGACAGCGCCTTTTCTATGCCTTCGCTTCCTCCTGGGGTTTCATGCATGTCCCTGCCGTGGAGCATGCACCAAGTACAGCTTCCTGTCTGTGCCTGTGCGCATGCAGAGGTGGTACTTTTATTTTGCAGTTTATAATGGCCATAGCTACCTGAAATGCGAGCCTGGATGGTGGAAATACAATTTAATCAAGCTCTCTCCGCAGGGAGAATAATTTTATTATTTTCAGCCGCACCCAGCGAGTTTCTCTTTCAATTGGGTTCAGAAGTGTTTTACATTTTCTGGATATTTTTTGAAATAGACGATTGACATATATGTAACTTTTCAACAGCCCCGGCCTGACTATTACAAACGCACCGATTTAAGAATGAAAATGTCAACACTTGACAGCGCAAGAGCATTACTGTAGGAGGTGTACGGAAGATTCACACAAGGGACGCTTAGTTGAAAAGCACGGAAGCTTTGCTATACATTAGAGATCAGATGCCAGCTACATTAATAATTATGCAAGACATAATTTTTCATCAAGTTGAGGCCAATGCTCTGCCTTGGTATTTCTCCTCCCTGCCAACGCGTTCTGGCGGTGCAATATATTCTGTTCCCATGAGGCACAGGGTCAAGAATGATTTGCATATAGCTGTGTTTGAACTGGGGTCGCGAAATGAGCTAAAGAACGATGATGGATTCAACCCAGATCTGTGACTGGGGTTGAGTGTCTGAAAAGTTTCAGGGCTCCGTCCATCATCTCCTTGTGTTTGCGGTGTAATATATACTTTCAAGAGGTGACGCCCTTGGGTTTGTTGGTACAGATACAAAATCAAGGACTGCTACAAACACGTGAAATGTCTGCGGGCATCCATGACGCACTGACTGCCTCTTTGAAAATGAGTTCTGTATAAGGCAGCCCTCTGTTGCGCAGACTGTGCATTCTCAAGAAGACGTTCTTCTATCACACAAGTTACCCACCTTAAAATACTTGCAAAATTCAAATTAATGAGCAGATATCAGCGGTATCTCCTGATCTCCAGATATCATCAATAACGTCTGGGCTCCTCCTGATGGTATTTGTAAACACCACTCAAACGGCGCACTCTTTAATCAGTCATATTTGGAAGTGCTTGGTGAGCAATGGGAAGTGGCTCCTAAAATTGGTTGAAAGCTCTGGTGCTCGAAAGGTCCATCTACGGTATTAATGTGGGGTTTTCCCTTCTGCTGACTTAAGGGTAGAGAGGTGTGTCTCAGAGTGCCTCTGGTCTGAGATCTGCTCTTCCCCAGCAGCTCTGCTGTGCTGCGCCTCACCCGCTCACCTCCACCTGGTAGTTGATCGAGGCTGCTGTGCTCTGTGCCATTCATAGTGTGCTCCCCATTGTTGCCTGGTTTTGATTTTGTTCTGTCTGCCTGTTTGACGTTCTCTGCTGTTTACCTGTTTTTTCCCCTCATGTTTAGTGCCTGTTCCCTTGCCCACCGCTGCTGCCCTGTGGCCCCTCCTCCCACCGGTCACCACGCCCACCTCCCAGCTGCATGTCCCTCCCCCCTCCCTATTTAATGGTCGCCGCTTCACATTTGCGCTGCTGGCGAGCCGAAGGCGTGCCTAAGGCAAGCCCTTCTGCGACCAGCGCCAGGGACCCTGGATCTCTTACCATCCACCGCTACGACTCAGCCGCCATCCTCGCTCTCATCCCTGGAGGAAATAACAACTGCCAGCAAGCCACCCCGAACACGACCCACGGCCAATTGTCCTGCCACCACTGCCCCCAGACACTCACCACCCCTCCGGCCGCCAACTCCGACGACACCCTAAGATGTATCTTCCTCAACGTACGCTCCTTGCACAGACACGCCACGGAGATCTGGAACCTCCTGGACACCCTCTCACCCGATGTCGCCTTTCTTTACAGAAACCTAGACCAATCCCTCCTCCACCCCGGACATGGCCATCGCCATCCCTGATGGATAAAGATCCAGAGGAAGGACCACCCCAACCACCCGGGAGGAGGCCTCGCCATCGCTCACAAGAACTCCCTCTGCCTCTTCACCTCCAGCGACACCTTCCCTGCCGCCAAACACCTGCACTTACAGGTCCAGACCAGCCCCAACTTCACACTCTGCGGCACCCTCGCCTACAGACCCCCCGCCCCTGGGCCCTCTTCGCCAACTCCATGACCGACCTCATTGCACCCCATGCCATCGCCTCCATGGACTACATTCTCATCAGTGACCTAAACTTTCACCTCAACAACGCCAGCGACCCCAACTCCATCACCCTATGAGAAAACCTCACCATCATTGGACTGAAACAACTCATCACTACACCGACGCACAAGGCAGGACACATTCTCTACCCCATCTCCTCAGGAGGAAACAGCGTCCACTTCAGCCACACCACACAACCCCCGTGGACCAACCACCATTATGTACACTTCAGTGTCAACAAACCCAAGCCGCCCAAAACCGCTCTGCACGCCCCACAAAGGAACTGGAGCAGAGTCACTGAGGAACAGCTCAACTCCACCCTTAACCACAACATCCCCACCCCTGCAACTGATGCCAACCGCGCAGACAGGGAATTCAACACATGGATTACCAACGGCCTAGATAACTCTCCCCTCTACACAACGCCGACAGACAATGCCTCAGGAAAGCCACCTGGTTCACCACAGACCTACAAGAAGCCAGTCGTACATGCAGACACCTGGAGAAGAACTGGAGAAACAACAAGACACCTGAAAACTACACCACCTACAAGAACTCCATGATGAAATACCACCAACACATCAGAACCACTAAAAGGACCTTCCGCCACAACAAAATTCTTGCCAACTATAGCAACTCTAAGGAACTATTCTGTGTGATCCAGGAATTAAACAAACACCCTAGTGAAGCAACGGACATCATCCCTTCCCAGGACCTCTACTACAAGCTCGGATCCTACTTTCACCTGAAGATCAGCAACCTCTACGACAACTTCAATGACCACACACCTGACCCCGCAACCAGCCCGCTATACGGCAATGCCAGCCAGCCCACCATCTCCTCCTGGTCACCTATCACTACAAAAGACACCACCTTGACCATGAAAGGCATCCACTCGGGAGCCTCAACAGGTCCTTGCCCACCACACATCTACCACAGAGCCACCACCGCCCGTAGCACCAGAACTACGAACGCATCATCAACACCACGTTCAAGACTAGCATCTTCCCCGATAAACTGGAAACGCACAGAAGTCAGGCCCCTGCTCAAGAAGCCTTCAGCAGATCCGACGAACCTCAAGAACTACCGCCACATCTTGCTCCTCCCCTTTGCTGCGAAAGTCACTGAGAAAACCGTCAATGCAGAACTGACAAGGTTCATTGAGGACAACGCCATCCTCGACCCTTCGCAATCTGGATTCCGCAAAAACCACAGCACCGAGACCACCCTATTCGCCACCACAGACGGCATCTGCACCTTCCTCGACCAAGGCCACACCGCAGCCTTGATCCTACTTTACCTATCATCAGCTTTCGACACCGTCTCCCACTGCACACTCGCAGCTAGACTTCATGCCGCCGGCATGCAAGGAACTGCCCTCGAGTGGATCCGACCATTCCTCACCAGTAGAAGCCAAAGGATCAGACTGCCACCATTCCACTTCGAAATCAAGGAAATCAACTGCAGAGTTCCCCAGGGATCATCGCTCAGCCCAACCCTCTTCAACATCTACATGGCCCCCCTCGCCGCCAAATCTCTGACAGCACGGCCTCAGCATAGTATCCTACGCCAATGACTCCCAGCTCATCCTCTCCCTCACCAAGGACCCCACCACCACCAGACTCAGCTTCCAGGAAGGAATGCAGAATGTCACAGCCTGGATGAGCAACAGCTGCCTGAAGCTCAACTCAGAGAAGACAGAAGTCCTCATCCACGGGACCACCCCATTGGCATGGAACAACACCTGGTGGCCCACCGCCCTCGGCAGCCACCCATCCCCCACAGACCTCGCCAGGTATCTCAGCATCATTCTCGACTCCTCCCTCTCCATTAACCAACAGGTCAACACTGTCACCTCAAGCTGCTTCAACACCTCCGCATCCTCTGTAAGACCTTCAAATGGATCCCCACCGAGTCAAGGAATACAGTTACTCACGCCCTCATTACCAGCAGACTGGACTACAGAAATGCCCTCTACACCGGCATGAACAATTCTCTAACCCGCAAGCTCCATACGATACAGAACACCATCGCCAGATCGTCCAGGGGATCCCTCGACACGAGCACATCAGCCAACACCTACGGAATCTCCACTGGCTCCCCTTCGAGAATAGAATCTCTTTCAAGGTACTCACCCACACCTACAAATGCTTACACAACACCGGACCCCAATACCTCAACGACAGAATCAACTTCCACGTACCCAAAAAGAACCTCCGATCCGCCAACCTCGCCCTTGCCGAAGACCAACGAATCCACAGTGTCAAAGCAGGGGGAAGAGCCTTCTCCCACATCGCAGCCAAGACCTGGAACGAGCTCCCGATCGACATTAGACACGTCCCCTCCCTGAACACCTTCAGGAAGGCACTCAAGACTTGGATTTTCGGCTAAACAGAACTGCTGACCCGCCTCCCCCCCCCCCCAGCGCCTTGAGACCCTTACGGGTGAGTAACGTGCTTTACAATACCCAGATTGATTGATTGACCACTCTTTCCTATAAGAAAGATAATAGTTTCTCCCAAAAATTGCAAACTACAGTTTTCGTGCTGGAAAACAAGTGAGAACTTCAGAAAGGAATACCTTAACAATCGCTTGTGATCACTGATGCACACTGTTGGTAATGGCTGATTGAATTTTTGCACCAAGTAACGCATTTGAAAAGCAAGAGTGTCACTTTTTCTCTAAAAGTGCCATGGGAATTAAATGAATTTCTAAGGCACTGGTCCCAAATTGGGAGGTAATCCCTCCAAAAACAGGATTAAAGACAAAGAACAATTTATACCGAACGTTAGTTGCTCAATTTGCGGATGGTAAACTTGCCTCAAATCACAGGTGTAAAATGCAGGTAATTGCGGTTTGTGCATTTAAATGTGTAAATTGTACATAATTATCCTTTCTGGGTGGTGCAACTCGAAATCAGGTGCAACTGGCACACTGGCTAAATAACCACGTGCTAGCGATTATCAGCAGGTGCACAATTTGCAAACTGAAATTTTCAGCCATCTTGTAATCGGGACTAACGTTGAAAAGTTACTCTGAAAATATTTTTTTTCTCAGGAAAATCACTCAATGAGACATTTCCTAGCATCAATGAGACATTTCATAGTATTCTTCTTTATGCTGTTCTTTCTGTCCATCACAACATTCAGTATGACTTTTGGTGCACACACGGATATATCTTCACACATGGATAAGCATGTGGCCGATTAACAAAAGTAGAAAGTTATGAGGCAAATTTATTAACAAGCATTGCCAAAGCCAATTGGTTCCGTCTATGCAAGTTCTACTGTCTTTGTCTTTTTTAGATATGCTGAACAGCAGCACAGGCTGCTGTGCAATATGGCTTAAAGTGAAGAAAAAAAGGGCTGTGATGCGGACAACATTCACTGCGCCATGGCCCTATTATTTTCTTTATTTTCAGCCATGTTGCACAGCAGCCTGTGCTGCTGTGCAACATGTCTAAAAATATTGCCAAAGCTGATGAATAGATCTCATCTAGGTGAAACCTATTGGCTTTGGTAATGCTTGTAAATAAATCTGCCCCATATAGAGGCATAGCTTTCACTTTGGTCAGTCCCTGTATATAAGAGATGTGCATGCACTGTAAGAATGTCAAATGTGTTGGTCTGTCCCAGTAATTCACAAATAACTAGTTGAATACCAGTATTTTTTTACATTTCTTTTGTAGCACTACTCTTCCCTATGCAGAGTGTCAGTACGCTTTACATCACGCACACACATTATACCTTGACAAGAAATCATATAAATGTTTAAATCAATGTACAGGATTGGTTACATAAGTCAGTGAAGGTTACAAGATGTAGGAGTGACTGCTGTTTATAGCTCACTGCGCTGTATTAGAAGGATTGCAATTTATGAACTTAAGCAACAAAAGAAACTATGTGTTAAAAGCAGTGAACAACTTATCTAACTACATAAAATACAAATCTGTCATCTGCATGTTAGATATTGTGATTTGCAGGATACACATTTACCCTCTATACTACTTTGATTCAAAACTGGGACAAGACAAAAACAGATCTCTCTAGCAAATGCATAAACCTTCAAAGTTATCTCACCATTATTATTTCTCCATGAGATTTACTGAGCACCCAAAGATCTCTGCAGCAGGGGCCTTACCCTGAGAGATATTTTAAAATACAGACTTTGCAACATATTAGGCAGAACAGAATTAATACCACGTTTCTCCTTGTTGCCAATATCTTTGTGGCAGGGTTTTTAAAAATATAAATGTATAAGTTGAGGCCCAGATTTTGTCTTGGGATTGCGTCACTTTTTTGGCACAACTCCGAAACAAAAATCTAATTTATTAAATGTCGTACTGCACTCAAATGTACTCATGATAGACCCGCCAAACAAATGAATGAGGTTTAAAGCTCTTTTCACTTCTTGTGTTGTCACTTTCTGTGAGGCCATGGGTTGTGATGCCAGTTTCTGTGATGTCACTTCATGCCGTACCGTGATGTCCCACACTGTGATGTCATTCACCATTATGTCACTTGCATACTGATTAACCTGGTAAGTCCCCCCACTTCTGTCTTTAGGATATGTGCACTGCCCAAACCTACTGGCTTTCAAAATGCTTTTTTATTATTTGGGATGTGTTTTTTTTTTCTTAGCACCAGCATAGAATATGAGTAAGTCATGTTAAGAGTCTCCACTGTTTACCCAGGCATGTTTTGTCCATGGGGAGGCGAATAGCTCATTTTTTAGCACACTTAGGGCAAGATGTATGACTGTTTTTTGCGGTCGCAGAGGGGATTTTGGCCCCTTTGCGACCGCAAAAAAGGTCAGCCCAATGTACTAACCCTATTTTGCAAGTCGCTAACCTATTAGCGACTCGCAAGATATGGTTAGTGGCTCGCCATTAGGAAGGGGCGTGCCGAGGGCGTCCGTTCCTAATAGCGAGTCCATACCGAATGTATGATTGTTTTGCAACCGCAATTGCGGTCGCAAAACACTTGCAGTTTACCACCCTTCTCAGAAGGGTGGTAAACCACTCGCAAATGGGAACGGGTCCCCAGTGGACCCCTTCCCCTTTGTGAATGGGTGCGCAAATATTTTTTTAACAGCAGGCAGTGGTCCCAGAGACCACCGCCTGCCCTTAAAAAATGAAACTGAAAAGTAAAAATTTTCTTTTTTAGATGCATCCCGTTTTCCTGCAAGGAAAACGGGATGCATTTAAAAAAAAAAATGCTTTATTGAGAAAGCAGTCCCAGACATGGTAGTCTGCTGACCCCAACAGGCCACCATCCCTGGGAGTGCTAGCCATTTCCAATGGGGTCGCAAATTGCGACAGCCTCATTAAAATTCATGATGCATGAAATTTGCGACCCCATTGGGAATCGCAGTGTCTGTGACACTGTTGTGCATTGAATTTTGCGACTTGCACATTGCGACTAGCAATTTGTCGCAATTTGCGAGTTGCAAAATTCAATGGTCTTACGTCTGATCCTGAATCCCTTCTCCTATGTTTGCAAAAGGCAGCAGAAAAAGGAAGAATAACCAACATTCTTGGAGAAATGCATGTGCATCATGGCAAGCGCCAAATTAACCTGGCCTCTTCCACTGCCAAGTGCAACACTGCTTGAAGGATTTCATCACGTGGGAAGAGAACCTTGAACTGTCCCTCAGCTGGAAGAGGAGAAATAGCTTGGAAGGGCATTTTTAATATTTTGTTCTAATTAATAATTTTAATTATTTAACTTGTTGCGTTTGTGCCTGTGAGTGTGAGACTTAACAAAACCTTTTCCCACAGCAAACCTGTCCATAGTTAGCAGTGTGTGAATTTGCAATGACAAGCGAGTTGTGACACATTCACCAGATTTACAAGTTGCTTTGCTGACAACGTTTTTAAAACGTGTTGAAAAAAGAGGCTGCAAAAATGGTGCATACATAATAGTGTTAGTACAGTGGAGATGCTGCTTAGTAGCCAGGTCTTACTGCCTCGCTGCGGGAGCCTCCTGACACACTGCACACTACACATTCCCCTCCTGGAGGAATTCGACCACCAGGTAGAGGAATTACATACCTGCTGCTCACTTCGAATTCATGGTGGTTAGAAATGCATTTCCCCACTGCCACTCAGAAGGCTAAAGGCAGCCCACCTGCCCCAACACATACCTTCCGACTGCAGGGATATGCCTATGTACCTGTCTATTTTAAATTGTTTGCACTGCAGAATATAATTGCTTCCAATTGTAAAATAGGCAGAAAATCAGTAGTGAGCTGGTTACATTGACTGATTTTGATAGACTGTGGAGCAGGAAGCAGAAGAGCCAGCTGAGACAGCCAAGCTACTTGTTCTGCTTCCAAAATATGCATTGTGCGGTGATGAGTGATTTTGTGAACACAACAAAATATAAAGGATTTCCAAAGAGAAGAGGTTTACAAATAGTGGCTAACATAAATGCACATGGAAAACAGAATGCTGTAGAAATAAAAATGATTTCTTCCCACTTTGGGGACAATTCCGATCCGGGTCGGAAGGGCACCGAACGTGATCCGGCCGGAAAAACTACGAGCCGTACACGTGTTTTCCGGTCGACTCGTACAGCTGTAAGAGCGAGCAAGTACGATGCGAGCTACATGAAATTCACCGACCGTGTCATTTCCGGGTCCGAACCGCTCCGTACGTCTCGGTCGTAAGCTAACCGTGGCGTGCAATGGATGCGATTCACGACCGAGCCAGTACGATTCACGCGTTGGACAGCCTGTGCGAGCCAGAGTGTCTGGCTCGCAAATCGTCCGGGTGGTTGCTTTTGGGGGTCCGTGTCGGACCCCCTGTCACCCGCAGCCCTACGACTCAGACACAGGGGGAGACCCATGGATCTCCCCAACACAGGCATGTACGGTGCGGATGGCACAACACGTACCCACCTTTGGGGATGGCGCACTCGTCCGAGACGTACCCATTCAGTCAATGGGAGCCCATGTACGCGCCGTACGACCGGCTCCCATTGACTTCTATGGGAGTCCGACTGAACCGAGTCCGGCAGCATATGGCTGCATCGTACTCGCTCGGTCGGACTGCAGGACTCCGGCTTGGTCGGAAAACACTCCGGAACCGGCTTGGTCGGAGTGCTTTCCGACCCGGATCGGAATCGGCCCCTAAGTGTCTGAAGTGTTCACTGCACATGTATATCTACGCTAACTATTAACTGTTATTCTCTCCTTGAACATCACCCTGGTCCCTAAACGTTTCTTCACTTCAATTTTCTGTAAATGTATGAGGAGGGATGGGGAAACCCCTGTACCACCTCCTATTCCACCATCCTCGCACATAAAAGCTGTATCTTCCAGTTATGCTACCCTTACTTCAACCCTAACCATATACCACCTTATCTTCCATCATCCTTTACTCTAATCCTAACATAATCCCTAAAGAGGACCTAACCTTAACAGCATTACGATTTGTACGACAACTAATAGGATAATAAATGAGGGGGCAGAGGTGTTGGATAAGTAGAGTAAAGGTACCGAACTTGAAGTCTTCTGTGACTTTACCAACTAATGTGCTTACTGCAATGTGCTTACTGCAGTAGGTGCTATTTATTAATCAGTACCATTTTTCCTCCCTCCTAGGGAAAGTCATAATCCTCTGCCAAGGAGAACCAGGAGGGAAGGTCATCTCCAGAAGTGTTTATGATAGTCATTAGTGGAACTTGAGAATTGGCTTTAGCTGCCAAATGGTTGTCCACATACCGATGTACAGATGTGGGAGAAAGAAACATCTGCATCATCAAGCACCACCACACACAGCTCGCAAATGCCCACTTTTGGAGCAATGTTTGCTGAGGTGGTAGCAGTGGTGTAACGATAATTGAGGGGGCCCCCCTGCAAGGTACGTGGAGGGGCCCCCTCTGGACTCTATCAGGAGCTCCCCGGCCAAAGTGCAGTGCTGAGGGGGCCCCCTGGAGCTTGAGGCCCCCCCCCGCACTGCGGGGGATGCGGGGGCCTGTGTTACGCCCCTGGGTGGTAGCCTTGCATTTCCAAGGAATGTTGGCTTTCTGCATAGACCAACAAACCAACATGAGGAAAACCCTTCATAGGGTGGACTTCAACCAGGGTCAAATCCTACACAACCTACAACCTTGCGCATCAACTCATAACTTTGGAAGAAAATAAACCACCAAGTTGTGGCCTTTCATAGGACTTCTTGTTATGGTGCAATGGGGGGAACCGTTGTGGAAATGATAGACTGGACCTAGGAGGGGGTATGTGTTTTTTCTGTTGCTGGGATTTGTTGGGTTTAGGGAAGATTAGCGTTTCTTTTGTATGGTTCAGGGAGCCAGTGGGCACATATTACTGAGTTGAGGTAAGAGGCATGTGTGTTTTTGTGGGTGAAATTAGTTGGGTTTAGTAAAAGGATAGTTGTCCTTTCTTGTGAATATGACTCTTATGGGTTTACAGTTAGGGGAGTAGGTTTTGTGTACATATTCTACTGTAAACTGCTGTTCTGAAAGAGCTAGTTCTGTGTCTAACTCAGGAACATATGCAGTCTGTTGGAAGGCCAGTCTCCCAACCCCAAGTAGGGAATCAGGAGTCAAAAGCAAATCATCCATGTGGCAGAGATGGTGCCAGCCCAGAGTGGATATTACTAGTTAAACCACAGTGTGTCAGTGTAATCCGTAATTCTATGAAAAGAAGTACATTTAGTCCAGACAATGGTGTGAGTAGCCTGCTTTGGCATTGGTCATTTAGCCCAAAGGCCTAACTGGCCTCAATAAGACGCCAAAGGAAGATGCCCATTTCTTTTCTGTACTTTCTTGGATGCCCTGACTAACACATCAGGAAGGACAGAAGCGGGTCAAAGAGTGGAACAGGCGAGAAGCAAGGACGTCATTCAGGGGTCGCCCGGGGTCACGACTGTAACCCCTGGCTTGCCCCATGTGTCCCCTGGCACTTTCTTAGCGACCCCTGGCCTCAGAGGTAGCACAATCAGTGCCAGCAACACAGGGGTAGATCGTCCTCATTGACATTAGTTTGGGTAGCAATCTCCTTGTTTTTTTGTAATTATTTTTAATTACACTAATAGTAAATAATAATATTTTAGTCCCTAATAGTGTAATAAGAAGTGGAGTACAATTAGGAACCTTCCTGGCAGCGGAAATAAATAATAAAAAATGCTTTTAAATGCAAGTTATGTGCATGCGCGCAGGTGAGAGTATGTTTATCTGAGAGACAGTGTCTGTATGTGTGAATGCACGTGCATGCATGTGTGTGTGAGGGAAGGTAAAGGCCAAGTGGCGCAAGATGTCACTTACGGCACCCCTGGCCTTTTGGTGAATTGACGTTCATGGCGAGAAGCCCTTTACTCACACGTGATCTGATATTTAACACAGGCTGTGGGCAAGCATGGGGCTTGATGCCAGACTCCTGTAATGGCAGGAGACTGATCTGGGAAGCAGGAAGCTGGTGCAGACTTAAAAGGAAGAATGATGGACTGCGCATAATCTGTGCAGCCTAAAAGATAATGCATTTCATAAAAGAGAGCAGATTTATGGTATCGATGAAAAAGCATTTACTGTCAGTGGAAACAATGAATGAGTCCAGACTCTTCAAGCAAACGCTGCTATCCAATCTTACATTCCGAAATGAGGTTTGGTGGAAGAGCATGAATTAGCAAAATGATTCAGCACCAACATGAAAGAAGAATGAGTCAGTGGCAAATTCTAAATAAAGACAGTATCATTACAGCACTTCAATTAAGAAATGAAACAGAGGCCTCATATGAACTCAGCCTTCTCTGTATGGAGCATTATATTTCTATCTGTCAGAGTAATCATGTGTAATGGTGCAGCGACGCAGATTGCAATATTTGTGGCTGTTCTGAGGAAGAGTGGCAGTACAACACAAATGGGACAGTCTTGCAGAAGATTTCGGACTCAACAGAAGGGAAAGGGACGAGTGTGGGTGTCAGTATCTCTACCTGATCAGGCTGCGAGTCGTGGAGGAGGAGTCAGGCTGCAAATCTTTCACCAGCAAGTATTGTTACAATATTAAATACAAAGTAGTCTGAATAGCAGAAACTGTGAGGTACTTTAGCCAATAACAGTTATATAACACAGGGGTGGGCACAATAGGTGTAACAGAAAAGAAAGGGAAGTGAAAGGTGGGAAGTTTCAGCTTCCATTAAGTAAGACAAGGTTTCCACACCTGCAGTTATCAGCAAAGAGGCTCTGGGTGGACTGTAGGGGGAGACATGAGTGCCTTCACATTTCGTCCTGCTTCAGGACAAGTTGGACTTTATGCCACATTTGCCAAATGTAAGTTTGACTCCTTGTTGTAGCCGCGATACTGTCATAGGTTTCAGAACCCATCAGTATTTCATGAGGGGACTTTTCCGCAATTCACTGATACCTCGTCATAGGTTTCAGAATACATGCAGCAGAAACAAGTGCCCAGAAAGAATGCTCACATTAGGAGAAAAATGCCAGTGGCATAAATATCTTCTTGGCAAGGATGAGGGCTCAGTATGAGTTGCAGGAGAACTATCAAAACTCTTCCACACAGGGATAGGTAGAAAAAGGTAGAATTTAGAACCGAATCCAGGTTTAGATTTATGGCTGAAATGCAGACTAAGCGGCTGATTCTGATATCAGAGAGACCAGAGTGTTCCAACTTTGGTTTGGAACTGGAACCGAACTACCTCCTGTCGTCGGTTCCAGCCCAGGAAGTAGGATGCGACCGAGTAATCCTATTTTTTACAATGGGAGCCTGCATTCCGAATGGAATCCAAGCTCTCATTGCAAAGAGCAGAGGTGCAGTTCATCCCTGCACCCCGTGGCAGGCACCTCATGGTGCCTGCCACCGGGTGCAAAGATAAACAGGGTGGGACCTATGGTGCCCCCTAGGCCACCATTCGGAGGCCTTGCACCGATGGGGGCCCTGCTGGGGGCCCCCCAAAGACAGATTCCAAATGCCTTTCTGTGTCTGAAAGGCTGGCACAGAAAGGCAGTGAGAATCTGAGCCCGTCGGATGCCATTTGGAAATCCGATCCGGATTCCCTTCCGACAGACCTCATTGAAATGGGTCAGTCGGAAAGGAATCCGACCAACTGGTCGGAGCCGTTTCAGCCGCATCATAAACACGCCCTAAGAAGGCACAAGACTGAAAGAAAATAAGAGCAACATATTGTGGACACTATCCAGTAGCTTCAAGTAAGAAATAATTCACCAACAAAAAGTTGTGGAAATGTTTGCGGCACATAGAATTACAGGCTCAGGCTCCTCAAAGAGTGAGAAACAGAAAGTTGAAAGCTAGAAGGAACAGGAAACGATATACATGAAATGCTCCAGCTATGATTTTTGGTATAGTGCCATTAGTAGAGAAATGTACAGGTCTTAATGGTTTGGGGGTAACAAAAAACCAGACTTCCAGTCAGGCGATTCAAAGAAAATACCTGATTCCAGGTAAAGCGGAATGTGGAGTTTTACCTGAGACATTAGGGTTAATTTGAGTGGGCCAAGAATCTTGAAACAGGGCAGGAGAATGCATTAGGCAAATAGAGGCTTGAACCCTCACACAATGCTGTGCAAGCAGTAAAAGTCCACTGGGTTCACGCCACTGCTCCAATTTCCCACACCAATGTATCACTGGCTGTCGGGCCGCTGGAAATTTAGTTTTTTTCATTTAAATACTCCTACAACAGTACATCTTTTATATTTTCATATTTGATAATATATCCTGATGAGTTTCCTACAACTCTGAGTTTTTTTTAAATTCTGATACAAACTTGCACTGCAGCAAGTAAAGTGATGGAAGGGTTTTGCCAAGGTAGATTTATTACTGAAGGCTACCATGTCAAATCGTTCAAGGGGGGAATGCATCAGGAGCTGCATCATGTAGAAGGAGAAATTCAAATCTCCCTATGAGAGCTTGCACTTCGACGAGTTGATTTGCTGGCTAAAGAACCCTTAAATGCTGCTGGACTTTAAAACAAATGGCTAAAGATTGTGCAAATCCTACAAAATGAGAAATTTGCAATCTTGGTCTGCTAATAAATGCTTACAAAAGTAGCACAGCTGGTGACTTCCTCTTGTCAATCCCCTAGGAAGTGACCCAGTGTGTAGATATGCACATATAGAGCCTGATTACAAGTTTGGCTGTGCAGCGCCAGGTCAGATTATGAGTATTTCCCATGTCTGGTGGGCTTGTTCTTGACATTCATACGCCAGTGCCTCATAAAATGGGCACTGCAGAATGAACGGCAAAAACAGTTCCTGCATGGACTGTAAAGTCCATGCCGTGCAGGAACTGGTGTGCATGTATACACGGGGGCACATATTGTGCCCCCCTGTGTGCATCCACATGGTGTGAGGCACCAGGGGTCCTGTAGGGCCCCCTTTGTTTCTTCTCTGCCATGGTTTTCATGTTGCAGGAACTGCCATGAAAACCACGGCAGAGAGGAAACTTTTAATATGCTTGGTGGGACCAAGGCGGTCACGCCAAGCCTATTACTGTATCTACACCACCACAGCACCACCAGGAAATGGCAGTATATATATTCTCCCACTTCCCCCTTTCTTGTTCTAAAAAAATATGTTGCCATGATGCGTTTCGTCCGTCCCCGCGGCCTTGTTCACACATAGTGGCGCCATCTTAGGTGTAACTTTTTAAAGTGCACTAGTGCTCCATATGACAATAAACACAAAAAAACATACTAATCCCACATCGGACAGATAAATGCATCTTAATTGCTCTAAATAAATTTTCAGCTTACTAATAACTTCTCATTATTCCACACAAATAAATTGACATTCTGCTCTTCGATTTGTAAAATATACACAATGAGAACCTCATCCCCGGGGGCCAGTTCAAATAAAAAGGGGCCATGTGAACTCCCTCCCAAGCCTAAAAGTCCCTGGGGAAAATCAGTTCTTGAAGAAAAATAAATTTCCCCGAGGACCCTATCGCCCAGGGCAATTAAACAGGTGAGGAGGGCCTGCAGACCCTCTTCTGAGCCTTATTAGGCCCGGGGACCCCATCCCCCAAAGACAATTATTTTTTCTAAAGGGGAGGGGGGACGCAAGGTCCTCCTCCCTGAGCCTTCTTTAACCCCAAGGAACCAATCCTCCAAGGCCGCCCAATTTTTAGAAGGAGAGAAGGACCATGTAGCCCCCCTCCCCAAGCCTTATTTTACCCTGGGAATCCTATCCCTAGGGGCTTAATTACATTATAAAGGGCAGGGGGCCTATGTGGCATTCCCTCCCTGAACCTTACTGAGCCCTGGGAACTAGTTACATTATAAATGGCAAGGGGGCTGCATGGCCCTCCTCCCTAAGCCATATTTAGCCCCAGGGATCCCATCCACCAGGGACATATTAAACTAAAAAGGGGAGGGGGGCAGGCAGCCTCCCTCCCCTGAGCTCAATCCATTTTATTTCAGTCATTGGTGTCGAGGACCCTTTGTGCAAGTGCATGTAAAATCCCTACCTATCTATAATGCCCCTATGACCTTTGTTTCTCTATTAAATTTCTACGTTTTTTAAAATTCTATTTCCTAACTAAAATGTCCCTTTAGCCTTTGGTTTTCTCAGTAAATTTCTACAGTTTTTAATGGTATTGCCTAACTGTAACGTCCCTGTAACCTTTGTTTTTTTCAGTGAACTTCTAAGTTTTTTTAACATAAAGTAATGTTTATTTACTGTATGTTAATTCAACCATCACTGTGCCTGGCCTTGGCCAGGCCCTGTGGCCAACCTCCTGCATGCAGGCAACCCCAAGGGGCTTAGACGCGAGCCCTCCCCACACTGATTTCCTCAAGCCTCTTCTTACAGACATCTGTGGTAACATGAATCCTTAAATAGAGAACAATACCACAAAGTGGTGAATCTCCACCAAACAAGGGTACTTTCTCTTAACTATATGAAGTAAGTAGTTCTTTGTTTGGTGGAGATGTCCTCATATTCCGATAGAGAACATATCACCAAAATCAGTGGAGGTCTTTAGGGAAGCTGTCCATCAATATGGGAAAAGGTGGAAAGACCTTTACATACTACTAAGGTGGACAGGGCGGAGCATGATTTTGTGCATTTGTATACTCATAGTAATAGTAATTTAATGGGAAAACCATGAAGTCTGCTCTCACCAGGATACGACAATAAAGAACATGCTCATCACAGTCACTACAGATTGCGCTCCGATAGATCAAAGATGCATTCACCTCCATCAAGGATTTCAGATCGTTTTTCAATGTTGAATTGCCAAGAAAACACATTTGCTTTGCCTTCACCAAGCCCAAGAAGTTAGGATCATTTGTCCTTTACAGAAGTGGAGCTTCAACTGGGGCACCTGCTGCAGTGTAGGTTGAATTTCTGTGAAATGATCATTAGGGCCAGAATTGAACCTCACCTGTGCTGCGTTTATCCAACATGAGTCCACAGTTTTGCACACAATGTCTACACAACTAGGGTACTTTCTACTGGTTAATTAGTAAGTGCTAAGTCATTGGGTAAATGTCTAGCTTATATTTTACACTATAGCTGCGTATAGGTCTAAAATGAAATGTCTCCAGTGACATGGTCTGCATTTCATTTTGGTAATGTGATTGTTACTACAGCGTGATGTTCCAGAAATTACGATAACATGAATCCTCCCACAGGGAAGTTGGCGAGACTACATAGAAGTCGTGAGGGAGCCCTAATGTCCCTGCCTTCAGCAAGAGCCAGCGTTGATCCTGCATGCAGGGAGCAGCAAAAAATGCTGCTCCCTGCATGCAGGAGCAATTTTTCATCTGTTTTCAAAAAAGACCTCTTCCAGCTGGTGGGAGCATTTTTAAAGCTCCCGTTAGTTGAGTGCAGACTTGCTCTAACTTGGCGGGATCTTTAAATTGCTCCCGCCAAGCAAGAGCAAACAGAGGTTCCCCTGGCCACACTAATGCAGGCAGGGACACCGCTATGTCCTGGGGTTGGGAACACCAGGGAATAGCTAATCCTGGTCATGGGAATGGCCATTAATGGCTTCTAGGAGGGCTGGGCCACATGGAGCCCCCTTACTAAATGCACATCTCGGTGATGGGGTCCCCGGGGACGAATGTGGCTGAGGAAGGGGGTGGGACAGTCCCTCTCCCTTTCTAATGCATGGCCTGGCCACAGGGAGGTGGTGGTCTCTGGGGTCGAATACCCCCGGGAGGGGGGCTGCGTGGCACCCATCCACCTTATGACAATTGTTCTGGTCCCCGGGAGATGTTTGTCCCCGGGGGTTGAAAATGGACCTGGGAAGGATGTCCCTCACTCTTAATTCATTAGGCCTTGCCACAGTGTGTGGCTCGGCTGAGTCTGAGTCCCAAGATGGCTACCAACAGTGTCAAATCTCAGCGTGAGATCTGTCAGATCTGCAGAGGATTCGTGTCCCTAGATATCTATGTTTCTTTTTTCTTTAATAACTCCAAAATACTGAACAGATTTATACCAAATCCCAAAAAGCACAATCTGTGACCCAAGTTCTAGGTTTCTGCCAAATTTGGTATAGTTCCATTCAGCATTTCGGGTTGTAGTCGTGTCTAAAGTCCCTATGAAAAATTGCATGGGGAAAATGCTTTTTGGGTCCCCCCTTTCTTAGCCCCCGCTTGGCATATCACCCCAAAACTTTCCAGACAGCAGCTAAATTAAGTGGCAATAGTTTGGAAAATGTCGTGAAGATTCGTCCAATGGCACAAAAGTCATTAGCAAAACTAAAAACACTCATTACTATGTCGGGCGGAAAGACTCCTCCCGACAGTCAGAATCTCCTCGAAAGTGTCAGAGCCCTTTCAGCCAACTCTGTTGGTTTACATTCCGAAAGCCTGATTATGATGTTCGTAGTCGGAATGTAAACTGCGTGGCTATTCCGAATCAGTTCCGAGCGACTTGCAGAGCATGTTTGTCGGTCGGAACCACATCGTACACCCCTATGGATGCCGTTTGCGCCCTCGAATTACGATGTCGATTTCCAACAGCCTTTCCGCGTTGGCCTGTCTGACACAGAAAGGCTGTCTGAAAGTGACTTTTGGGGGCCCCTGGCAGGGTCCCTTTGACCCTGCGGCCTACAGTTGATGACCGAGGGGGTACCTAAGGGACCCCCCTGTAAAACCGTTCACTTTGTGTCAGGCACCATGGGGTGCCGGCAACAGGCTTCAGGGTTTTCCACACACACCCCATTTCCCCATTGGAGCCTGTGTTACGGCCGGTTGTCGGGCAGAACACAAGCTCCCATAGGGAACAATGGTACTCCGACCGACTACTGTTTGGTCGCATCGTAATCCGGCTGTCGGAACTACAAGTCAATCAGTCCCGATTCTGAGTCGGTGTCGGGCGTAGGCTTTCCGCCCGACATCGTAATCAGCCGACTGTCTATGGAAACTAGGTCCTAAGTATAACTACTTAATATATATATATATATATATATATATATATGCACTGCAATGCGGCTTAGGTACGGATCGCTCAGCAGCGGGTGCGAGTGTTGGGCCAAGCCGGCAGCCAAGAATCAATTTTACAGCAAATGACACTCGCACTCAGGAACCTTGCAAATATTTATTCTTTAACAGAGTTCCCTTCTGTTACACCGACGCGTTTCAGCCATGTCGGCCTTGTTCACGGTAGGTGACACCATTTCCTGTTGCTATTTAAAGCATTTCCTATGCAACGTATTACACCCCATAGAATTCTGGGAACTGTAGTTTTTACATTTTTTCAAAGGAAAATAGTGATTTTGGTTAATCACCTCGTAACAGTAAAAGTCAAATTAATTCAATTTCCCAAACCAACAGTAAGGCATTTGGACAGATGTCCACTATTATAACAATATTAATTAAATAAGGGTAGATTCCACGATGTATATTAAAGTAAATGATACTACTCGAAGAATAGTGTTTACACTACATGCATACTAAATGTTCCAATTCTATAGTAGCCTTGTTATAGGACATTTACAATGGCAACATTTTAGCAATTTACCCGAGGGTGTATTCAATAAGCCGGCATTAGTGGCCAGTTTAAGTTAGCAAAGTGTATCTAAGATTTTTAAGTCATCGAAGAATTCTACCAACTTGATTTGATAAGTGTTTTCTCAAGAATAGGGAAAGAAATTTGCAATGATGGGTACGTGAGCAACAACCCCTTATTTGAAACAGTCCAACTAGAGGTGTACATAAAGTTCCTCGTCCAAGTTCATCCCTCTCGGGTGTTTGGTCCGAAGTCGGATTATGTATTTCGATTCAAGTTGTCTCAGTTTTTTCTGGCGGTCGCCCAGCCTCTCATTGGTTTCAATGGAATCAATTGCAAAGAATGACATGTTCATCCAATTACCCTCCTGGCATGCTAGCATGTGTTTTGCGGTAGCATAGGAGAGATCTTTGTTTTTAACCGCTCTGACGTGTTCCAAAATGCGTTTTTTTAGCATGCATATGGTGCTACCTATGTAGAGCATGCCACAGTCGCATTGAATTGCATAGATGACAAATTTGGTAGTGCAAGTTATTTTATGTTTGATGTAAATGGTTTTTCCTTCTGGGTCGGTAAGTGTCCTCATGTTTTTCCCAATTTTACACGCTTTGCAACTGTTGCATTTTCTAAATCCTGTTTCCTAAATTGGGAAAAACATGAGGACACTTACCGACCCAGAAGGAAAAACCATTTACATCAAACATAAAATAACTTGCACTACCAAATTTGTCATCTATGCAATTCAATGCGACTGTGGCATGCTCTACATAGGTAGCACCATATGCATGCTAAAAAAACGCATTTTGGAACACGTCAGAGCGGTTAAAAACAAAGATCTCTCCTATGCTACCGCAAAACACATGCTAGCATGCCAGGAGGGTAATTGGATGAACATGTCATTCTTTGCAATTGATTCCATTGAAACCAATGAGAGGCTGGGCGACCGCCAGAAAAAACTGAGACAACTTGAATCGAAATACATAATCCGACTTCGGACCAAACACCCGAGAGGGATGAACTTGGACGAGGAACTTTATGTACACCTCTAGTTGGACTGTTTCAAATAAGGGGTTGTTGCTCACGTACCCATCATTGCAAATTTCTTTCCCTATTCTTGAGAAAACACTTATCAAATCAAGTTGGTAGAATTCTTCGATGACTTAAAAATCTTAGATACACTTTGCTAACTTAAACTGGCCACTAATGCCGGCTTATTGAATACACCCTCGGGTAAATTGCTAAAATGTTGCCATTGTAAATGTCCTATAACAAGGCTACTATAGAATTGGAACATTTAGTATGCATGTAGTGTAAACACTATTCTTCGAGTAGTATCATTTACTTTAATATACATCGTGGAATCTACCCTTATTTAATTAATATTGTTATAATAGTGGACATCTGTCCAAATGCCTTACTGTTGGTTTGGGAAATTGAATTAATTTGACTTTTACTGTTACGAGGTGATTAACCAAAATCACTATTTTCCTTTGAAAAAATGTAAAAACTACAGTTCCCAGAATTCTATGGGGTGTAATACGTTGCATAGGAAATGCTTTAAATAGCAACAGGAAATGGTGTCACCTACCGTGAACAAGGCCGACATGGCTGAAACGCGTCGGTGTAACAGAAGGGAACTCTGTTAAAGAATAAATATTTGCAAGGTTCCTGAGTGCGAGTGTCATTTGCTGTAAAAAAAAAAATATATATATATATATATATATATATATATATATATATATATATATATATATATATATATTCACTTAAAAAACCATAGGTTTCACACAGGTTATAGTTAGGTGGACATTTCACTCGTAAAAAACCCCCGTTATAGTTAGTTCAGATAACTATAACTCGCGCGCCCGCAATCCACTGCTCATGACGTCACATATTACATCACTCATGACATGGTCAGTGGCATCACTCATGACATCACTGATGACATCATCCTTGTGATAGAGTGGCGGTCGCGCGAGTTATAGTTATCTGAACTAACTATAACGGGGGAATTTCATTGGTTTTTTACTAGTGAAATGTCCACCTAACTATAACCTGTGTGAAACCTATGGTTTTTTAAGTGAATTTGCAAGGTTTTTTAAATGCTAATTCCTAACTATAACGTGTGTGAAACCTATGGTTTTTTAAGTGAATTTGTACGGTTTTTTAAATGCTAAGTTATGTATTTATTAATATTTTATTTTTTTAAGGTTTTTCACCGTGCGCGCATGGTGCGCTTCGCACAGCGTGCGCGTGCTGTAGGCGCACGGTGCACCTACGGGCCGCGTTACGTACCGTGCGTGCACTGTGCGCGCACCCCGAGATTTTTTTCGAAAAAAAATGAAATGTTTTTTTGCCCCTGGGAGGTCCTGCTGTGACCCCCTGACAAAGGCTGGGGGGTCAGGAACTCTCTTCCCTGCCCCCTTTTGACGTTTTCCACCTTTTTTCCCCCTTTCCTTTTCAGTGCGAGAGACAAAATGGCGGCAGACACTTCCTGATTTCGACCGATTCGAACGTTGACTGACATCTAACAATCAATCAGAATTACGCTCGCGCACTTAAGGGTGCGCGCACAGTGCGCTTACCGTGCGCGCACGTGCGCGCGTATAGATATTTATATGCTTTTGAATGCTATTTTCTCAGGAAATACTGAACAGATTGACACCAGACCTCCAAAAGGCACTTCCCTGACCCGAGGACTACCTCTCGGCCAAATTTCAAGTAATTCTGTTCAGCCGTTCGGGCTGTACCTTCGACTAAAGGTCCTATGGAAAAATGCATGGGGAAAACGCGTTTTGGGACCCCCCTTTTTTCTCGGCCCCCGCTTGATGAATCACCCCGAGACTTTCAGGGTAGGAGCTGAGCGGAGCGCCCCATTTGTTTTGAAAATTTCGCGAGGATTGGGTCAACCGGCGCCAAAGTTATTCAAAATAGAATTTTGAGATTTCCTATGGAAACACGATCCTAACTATAACTATCTACTGGCGACCGCCAGTAGATAATATGAAAAAAGAGAGATACCCATGTGGCTGGCACTCACAGGCAGTTAGGATCAAGGCCCTTGTCAGGCTAGCAGAGCTCAGTATAATCGCCCCTTCACAGCACTGATCCGACTCGTTTCGAGAACCATCCCTTCCTCATGGACCAAACAGAAAACCAAGCGGGAGGCATAAGGGCTACATGAAGTCCACCTTTTATTTCTTTTATAAAGCAGGAAGTTGTAAAAACAGGGAGCCTGCCTCAAGTGAGTCCTACTGCATTATGGGGCATGTAGTCCAAGTAAATTCAATAATCCCCAAGTGGGGTGCCAGTCGTTGGGTCTTTGGAGCAAAAAGTTCTTTAAAAGAAAAGGGGCCAATGAACTCCGCTGTCAGCTAATAAACAAAAGTTCCTATGCCAAGAAGAGTGTTCCGTGTCTCTGTAATTTGGAAGGAGCAGTGAGAAAATTTCAGGCGTACCCTGCGCCGCTGGGCTTTAAAGCCCGGTTCTTCAATTGGAGGCACTGCTGAGATCGCTTCAGAGGTCATGGGTCCAGCCCGAGGATCGTGAGGAGCCCCGCAAGGAAATTCCGGAGGACGCGCACCATGTGATCGACCCCTGCATGTCGTAAGTGGACCGAAGGTTTTTTACTGTGTGGCTTCTCCCTTCCAACGGCTGCAAAGACCTGCTGCCCTGACTGCGACCACGCTTTGGCTCACTTGGTAATTGGTATCGCGAGACTTCAGACGGACCTCTGTTGGCGTACGAGAACATCTGGTTAAGTTAAGTATAGTGGCCACTCCTTTGTCTTTGTTTTGTCTTTGTTTGACTTTTGCAAAAGCCGAAACCGAGGGGTGAGTGCAGTTTTGTACTATAAGTGACTAATTAACCCCTTGAAGTTTGTAAAGAAACTAGTGTGCTAGCGATGCCTGGTTTCAGTAAGTTTGGAAAGTGGTTTGGTTGTTGTTACGATAGTGCTTCCCGACTGGAGGACTCTTGTCCAATTCCTCCGGCCGGAACTCCCACTAATGAAGTATACTCTAAACATGGTATCGGCCCCATAGCCTTTAATGAGGCGTGGGTTCGCTATACCAGAAAAGATGGTGTTTTACGATGGCCACAGAACGGCAGTTTTGAGCTCAATATTTTAGATAATTTGGAGAACACTTTGTTTAAGCGAAAAGCCCGGCCGGCTATGTTTGACTCTTTTCGCCTATGGCGTAAGGAAGCCAAACAGAAAGAAATAAAACAAGCTAAAAGAGAGCGGAGGGATATGTCTATTTTACAAGTTGCGCAACAGTTTAAAAATAATGAAACTGATCACGTGATTGAGGTCTCAGATAGGCAACATCACATGGCGGTAGATAAATGTTATCCAGTGTTGCCAACTTCCCCTACGGAGAAAAATATGGACCCTGAGGAGGATCCTTTAATATCCCGTCTGTTGAGATTACCCCCGCCCTATGCGCAGGGAGCTAATGTACCTTTTGGATTACCGCCTGCCCCCGGCGCGAATGCTCCTTTATTATTAGCACCTGCCCCGCCTGTTCCGCCTGTCGTCCCCCCTGTCGCTCCTCAAATGGTTCCTACACCCCTACCACAGCTTTCTCCGGTATTACCGAGCTCTCCCTTACCTTTGGCTCCCTTCGTAAATGTTACTCCCTCTTCTGCCCCGCCTAATATTCTGTCTCCTGTCCTAATGACGAATTCTCCCTCCGCTCGGAGGCGAATGATCGATACCGTTTCTGGCCTTTTGTCCTCTCTCTTTGGGACATTTCAAATGACCCCTGTTCCTCCTCGTAGACAAACTCGTAGTCAGCTCCCAGATCCGGAGGAACGGGAAGTGCTGGATCTTCATGCCCGAAGGTGGATCACGAATGGCCCCCAGTATAGTGTGCAAGATATTATGATCACCTTTCGGCAGTGGGAAGCACCAACGCAGAGATATGTTTTTGATACTATGTGTAACATTTTAAGTCAAGAGTGGGAGGATTTGGGATTGGGACGAGCCCCTCAGGGCCTGCTCGATGTACAGGCCGAGTTTGATAAAGGGCTGATTGTGGGCGCAGAGGTTGAGGACGCGGTAGCAACGCTTGTCACTTTTAGAATGATGCTTGCCTGCCGGTCCTTGCCAAAACGCGATTCCTCCGTCAGGCGAAAATTAAAACACTATCCCATGAGAGAGGTTCCCCCAGTGTGGAGAGAGGAGGTTGCAGCTCAGAGTGCTAATCCTCTCATACCTGCTCACTTTCAACGTGTGTGGGTACATGTTCCTTGGAAACGATCTGAGGTATTGGCCCTTAAGCAGTCATTACCGGACCCCCGTAAAAATCCTGCTGGGTACTACAAAGAGTTGTCCCAAACTGTAGATGCATGTATTATGAATTTGGCCGATATAGACATGCTAATGGGTAATGTGGTCCCACAACCGTTATGGGCTAGGATTCGGAAGGAGGACCATGTGGGGGAACTGGGGGGGTGATTGGGCTGACATAATCGCCGCGGAGAGACTCCAAGAGGGTGGTGCCAAACCTGAGGCTCTAATTACAGAACTCCCAGCAAGGATCATTGCCTTACTGAAAACTATGATGCCCCCTCTGCGAGTTAATTGGGATAAGTTAGCAGCATTTAAACAGAAAGCGGATGAAAACGTCTCTGATTTCTTCACTCGTTTCGAGGAGACGTTCATCGATCATAGTGGTCAGGATATGAGCACGGAAGTTGGCCAACGGTTGTTTGTAGACAAATTTGTGTCAAATTTGGTTCAGGAAATATCTAATAAGTTGAAGAATTCCGAAAGTGCGTGGGCGGTCTCCAATTCGGCCCAGATATTGGCTACTGCCCAGTATTATGAAAATAGGGATAAAGAGGAAAGAGAGAAACTTGATAAAAAGACCAAAGAGTTGAAAACAAAAGTTCTTCTGCAACAAGCTTACCCTCCTCGCCCTGCCCAACGTGAATATCAGCCGTCTCCACAATTCCAGAGACAGTTGCAGAGGTCTGGGCCTTTCGTTCCCCGGCCCCCACTAGGCCAAAATCAATGTGCTTACTGTAAAGAAGAAGGCCATTTAAAGTATAATTGCCCGGTTTTGTTACAGCGCACGAGCGGTATTCCCGCGTCACGAGGCCAGGGTGGTTACCAGTCAGCACCAAGAGGTAGAGGACGAGGTATGCCGCCTAATAACCAACGTTCCATTTCCCCTGGAAACTCCACAAATTATTTTGATCAGCAAAATGTTCAGTCTACCAACTATTACAACAGTGATTACTATACTGAGGATGAGAGCCAGAATTCCCAACCTAGCTAGGACAGCCATGGACAAAGTAAGGGAGTAGTATCAGTTCTAGTGGACCAAAGCGGGCCTTATGTTGATGTGGAAGCACTAGGTGTTACAGAGCCATTCCTATTAGACACTGGTGCAACAAAGAGCTCTATGATTCACTCTAAACTCCCTAGGGCACCTGTGTCTGGCTGTACGAATGTTTCTGTAGGTTTTTCTGGC
Organism: Triturus cristatus; assembly: GCF_964204655.1. Taxonomy (NCBI): domain Eukaryota; kingdom Metazoa; phylum Chordata; class Amphibia; order Caudata; family Salamandridae; genus Triturus; species Triturus cristatus. The sequence goes on from NC_140583.1 coordinate 877,819,713, forward strand.
GCCCCAGTTCAAAACCCAGTTTCACGCCCTTTGCCCATTTCAATAGGCCCTTACAAATTGGAGGCCCCGCTCCTTTTAACAACTGGTTGTGGTGAAAATTTGTTGGGTTTGGATTTATTGAAGAGAATGTATGCGACATAGTACTGTTCCCCTTCTGGTGTACGTCTTACCTTAGGTAAGAAATTGACCTCACCGATGTATTTGTCTAAAGACCAGTTTCCCCCTGAATTACAATCTCTTCCCGCCACCCTCTGGGCCACAGGCCCCAATGATGTGGGCCTCCTACAGATTGCGCCATACATTGTAACACTCAAGCCTGATGTTAAATTTCCTCGCATTCCACAGTATACAATTTCCAGTGACGGCGAAAAGGCTCTTTTGACTATAGTTCATGATTTGGTACAAAATGGTGTGGTTGAAGAGACTAGGGGAAATGTATGCAATAGCCCTGTTCTGCCTGTTTTTAAACGAACCGACCCCTCTCAGCCACCTGTCTATCGTTTTGTGATCGATCTCAGAGAAGTCAACAAGATTGTAGTACCTCAGTTCCCTGTTGTCCCGGATATTAATGCCCTATTGACATTGATACCGGCCTCAGCTTCCTGGTTTTCTGTCATTGACCTCAAAAACGCTTTCTTCAACATTCCCATTGCTGAGGAAAGTAGGGATATTTTTGGCTTCTCCTTAGCAGGCCGAAGCTTCCGGTTCAAGCGGGCTCCTCAAGGGTATTGCGAGAGCCCCTCCATTTACAGTCAAGCATTAAAATCACAGCTCGATACTATGTCTTTACCACCAGGCGCCACTCTCATTCAATATGTGGATGACCTGTCGGTTGGAGCAGATTCTGAAGACACTTGTAAAAAGGCTACCATTTCACTGTTACGCCACTTATCTGACCACAACCACAAGGTTACACCATCCAAATTGCAATATTGCTGCCAAGAGGATACCTATCTAGGTCATCTCTTGTCAAAGGAGGGACGGCGATTGACCCCAGAACGTATTCAAGCAATTGCCCAAATGCCTATTCCATGTACGCAAAAAGAGGTACGTGCCTTCTTAGGTATTACCTCTTATTGTAGACAATGGATCCCCAATTTTTCCCTTCTGGCGAAACCCTTGTTGGCACTGACTCTTAAAGATACACCGCACCCTCTCCCATGGACTGCGGAATGTCAGAAAAGTTTCACTGATTTACGTACTGCCTTGTGCTCTGCCCCTGTGTTAGGTACTCCTGATTACAGTAAGCCTTTCTCACTCTATGTTCATGAGAAAGAAGGTTGCGCGTTATCAGTTTTAACGCAACGATTTGGGGACAAGCAACGCCCCTGTGCCTATTTTTTGGCCACGCTAGATCCAGTGGCCAAAGCATTACCTAGCTGTTTGAGGGCTACAGCAGCAGCGGCAGTTTCCATTCGCCAGTCTGCTGGATTGGTATTAGATAATACCCTTATGGTCATGGTACCGCATGCAGTAGACACCCTCCTAAATAGAACAAAGACTCAACACCTCACGAGTGCCCGCCTTTCGGGGTACGAATTGACGCTCTTGGCTAGGCACATAAACATTAAGCGATGTAATACCCTGAACCCGGCAACATTGCTGCCAATTCCAGTAGAAAATGGTACTCAGGAGCAGCATGATTGTTTCCTCCGCACGGAGGATGAGACAAGAGGCAGAATTGATTTAAAGGATACTCCACTCCCGGACCCGGATGGGATCCTATGGGTGGACGGTTCTTGTTTTAAGCTTCCCAATGGCGAAACGACCTCAGCCTATGCAGTCACTACCTTGTACACTGTTGTGGAAACAGCGCGTATGATGCATAATACGGCCCAGGCAGCTGAATTGATAGCACTGACTAGAGCTTGTGTGTTGGCTGAAGGGAAAAGGGTGAATGTGTATACTGATAGTCTGTATGCGTTTGGGGTGGCCCATAGTTTTTGGCCGCCTGTGGAAGGAAAGAGGGTTTCTCACGTCCCATGGCACTAAGATACAGCATGGCCAATTGGTAAATGACCTTCTTGAATCGCTTACCTTGCCCACTCAGATAGCAATTGTGAAGTGTAGTGCACATAAGAAGATCACTGATGACGTAGGTCAAGGAAATGCTTTCGCAGACCAGATAGCGAAAGAGACAGCTAGAGACACTACAAGCCGCATGAATGTTGTGGGCTCTGCTAGATGGGTTGCACAAGGTGGGATGTGTGAGAATACTGTGGATAGTGTGAAAATGATCCAGGCAGAGGCCACAGAGAAAGAATTGAGTACGTGGAAAGAAAGAATAGGAAGATTGGATGTGACAGGGTGTTGGACAGACTTGTCAGAACATCAACGCTGGTTGTTACCAGATGCTTATGTACTCCCAGTCGTTACTATGGCACATGGTCCAGCCCATATTAGCGCTAAAGGTATATGCAAGCTCCTGGCTCTGGTATGGAAGAATGTGGGGATCCCTAAATGTGCAGACAATCTGGTTAAGCATTGTATTGTATGCTTGATGCATAACCCGGGGAAGGGAACACCAACACCAGCAGGCCACTTTGTTCCCCCAACGTACCCTTTTGAGGTGTTACAAATAGATTACATTCACATGGAACGATGTAACAATCTGAAGTATGTTCTTGTGGTGGTATGTGCTTTCTCCCGATGGATAGAAGCCCATCCCCTGAAAGATAATACTGCTCTATCCACGGCAAAATTCCTTTTGAAAGAGTTTCTGACGAGATTTGGGTTACCCAGAATTATTTGGAGTGACAACTGAAGTGAATTTGTGGGTCAGATCATGCAGAAAGTATGTGCAGGCCTTGGCATCAGACAGAAGTTCCACGCAGCAAACCATCCTCAGTCAGCGGGTTTGGTGGAATGCTATAATGGCACTCTTAAGCTTAAACTCGCGAAAATACAAGCCAGCACGGGTCTTGCTTGGCCTGATGCCTTGCCCTTGGCTCGCTTGTCCACCAGAACAACCACCCATTCCCGTATAGGGCTTAGTCCTTATGAGGTTGTCTTTGGACGCCCTGCAAATGTTTGGGGAATCCCAAGGCCAAAGAAGTACTCAGAGATAGAGCATCCATTGTTGATTGACTATTTACATGATCTAACCACTAAGTTACGTGTCCTTCACCAACAGGTACAAGATACTTTGCCCCAGGCTTCAACAGATCCTGGTCACAACATACGGCCGGGAGACTGGGTCTGCGTCAAAAACTTCCAGAGGTCAAAGAACTTGGAACCTCGCTGGAGAGAACCCCGTCAGGTACTACTGACGACGCGTACTGCAGTAAAGGTGGTCGGCAAAAAGAACTGGGAACATGGGGTACATTGCAAGAAAGTGCCCCTACCATTGCCTTATGATCAATGGGTTCATAAACGAATTAGTGACTCTGAAACCGGAAGAATACCAAGATTTGGACTATTCAGCGATGCACACCTAGACTTTGCCGGAGCAGGACAAGACGACGACGAGGTCCTCCAGACAGCTATACCACCGGCAGTGAAATTGGACACTACTAAACCACATCTCCTTTTCCAAGAGCAAACTGTACCTGTTTCCCGGAGGCCAAGACTGAACAAAAATACCTCAATAGTGCCTCATTGACTTTGTCTTTATCCCGATTTCCACATGATTGCAGGGCCGTGATCGTAAGTCTCAGATTTGTGACCCAAGATGTGGCTCTAGGCCTGTGGGACTTGTAGGACAGTATAAAGAACTACAGACAATCACAGCTGAGTGAAGCAACCTCCCTTCACGGGCAATATTTAGAGCTGGAAATGACTGTTAACAAGGGAATGGACAAAATACAATCAATGAGCGCAAAACATTGTAAATTATTGCATAATCGTTTTATAGTGACTTTAATAATATTGATTTTGATGTGTATTATATTGTCTTGTATAGGATGGGGACTACACGTAATTTTTACACAGCCTACTCCCAAAGTTACGATCGAAATGCATACACACGTCACTCTACCACCTCATGTTGAGTCAAGAAGGAGTGAATTCCGTAACAACACATTTGTTTCCATGCTACACCAACATCAATTAGCCACTAACGCGACAAACTGTTGGGTTTGTGGTCTTCTGCCAAGTTCGGTGAATACTGGAATGCCATACATTACCCTTCCTTTTTCATTTAATGGCTCTTGTAGTGAATGGTGGGAATTGAGCGCCAGTTGGGTATTTTCCCGGAGATGGGGATACTTGAGAAGTAAGAAGCTTGGGAGTACATCTATACCATTTATGTTGGCAGGACAGAAAAAGAATATATGGGACGGATAGTGAGAAGTCAGAATATGCTGATCACCAAACCAAATCTACGGATTTGTATTTTCTGCCCTCTAATAGAACCTCTCGAAAAGGACAACATTTTCTAGTAGTACCTGGACAAGCACCATTCTGTATTAGGAAAGGAGGGTCAGAATATAAAGGTACAAGCAAATGCCAACATATTGTGACCTTAAATGGGACAGATTGGCCTCGCATGGTTCCCTCACGTAATACATACTTCGTGTGTGGAAATAAGGCTTACACTTCCCTACCAGGTAATTGGAGAGTTACTTGTTATATCGCTTGGTTGTTGCCCCCTACATATATAGCAGATGCCAAGCATCATTTACAGAAAAGAGGGGTGATGTCGGACCAGGATACGTCAGGTCAAGGAGTCGGAGATGTCTTGAAAGGACTCCTTCCATTCTGGGGCCCAATAGCCAACAGTAGAGACATAAGGCAACTAATTTGAGTTGTAGAAGCCACTGTCAATGAGTAACATCACTGCAGAACTCGCTGCTGACCGCCTTGTCACGCTTCAGAACAGGATGGTATTAGATATTATTCTTGCTGACCGTGGGGCGTATGCAAATTGATCAGATCTAGCTGTTGCATTTATATTCCAGACAACGCCCCTACAGTATACCAAGCCATCTCTAAACTACATAAGATCGCTGAGTCCGTTCACCAGGATGAAGGGAATTGGTCTCTGATGGGATGGTTTGGGGAACTACTGTCTACATGGGGATGGAAGATTCTTACTTTTGTCGGAGCGACTTTGGCTATTCTCTTCTCGTGTTGCCTTTGCCTACAATGTGGTCCCGCTATATGCGGGCTCTGTGCCACCCTGTGTGTTCCGAATCCTGTATCCCAGAAAGCAGAGAACACGAAGATAATGCTGCAACAACAGCTTGTAAATTTCATGGCTATTGAAGTTGATTCAGATTAACAACAGCCTCCGGTTTCTTTGCCTGAGTAATGGCAAAAGGAGGGTCTGAGGAAATTAAAATACGGCCCCATCTTTCCTTGTAACACAATTACGCTGTTGCCCTCACTCAGGCGCCCTCAACCTTCGTAGCGTTTCTTTCACATTCTATACTGTTGCACATATTACACAACCTTTCCTGTTTCCCCGAGCTAAGTCCATTCTGAGACCCGGCTCGAAGCAACTAATCCCCGAGATAACATCTATTGACCCTTGGTGACCGTTCTCGGCCCCTACAGTTGTTTTACGAATCACCATCTGCAACACGCAAACACGTCCTGTCGTAAATTAATTTAGCCAAGGAATGGCTATGCCACCTGACCTATAGGGTCGGGTAGAGAACACAACCTTAGGGAAGGAATTTCTATTACCCATTATCCTGTATCTTGTGCAAAGAATGTTTTCTTGTGGATGATTTGTATTTTTATTGCATATTGAGGGGGGTTGTAGCTTTAGGGGATTCTAGGGCTACAAAAGACTGTGAGCCACGGATTGAAGTGGCAGTCTCCTGAGAACCTACCACTGATGTACTTCTAGGACAACTGTACCTAGCTGCAGCTAATAAACAAAAGTTTCTATGCCAAGCAGAGTGTTCCGTGCCTCTGTAATTTGGAAGGAGCAATGAGAAGATTTCAGGCGTACCCTTTAAAGCCCGGTTCTTCAGTGAAAAATCAATGCATTATAGGGAGGGAATTATTAATATGATGGATGGCCCCAACCATATGTTAGCTTGCCTACTGACCTTTTAAAAAAACCTCTAAATATATTAAACAGCAAGCAGCATATCAGGCAAAACAGGCATAGCTTTAATGCCTGTTTTTCAAATTGTGTAAACTTGGATAGCACCTTAAAATATAGGGGCTATAGAAAAAACAAAAATACTCGTTTAGACCCTGGTGGTAGTTCAATAATAGGTGCAAACAATTTTACCACTCATTTTTACACTACTACCAATTTGGAGCTGAGCACAACTTGTACTTGATCGGGTGTTAATGAGCACATTTAAAACCAGCTCCAGATTTTGGTAAAGCAGGAGAAATTTGTAAATGTTGCATAGTTGTATCAAATGTTTATGCTGTTAATTCACATAATTTATTTATTTTTCTTCATAATTTGCTTTCCGAGGAAGGATAATGGCTTAGAGGTAGAATGAGCCGTGCCTTATGTGCACGATGTAGAGTGCTCTAAATATGATAATGCATAATTGAATGATGCTTTTAAATAATACCTGAACGATGAAACATGCATTGAGAGCATTTACATAATACCCACAGTGATAATTCGATGATGCCTTAAAACACCTGGGATAATTTTTATAAATTACACATAAATATAACAATATATTCATAGATATTTTTAATGATGCTGTTACATACAGGTTGCAGCATATGGATATGAATATCAACGTACATTTTATCAGACATATATATCTCTAAAAAAAATAGGAATTACCTTTTCTTCCCATGTGAAGATGCACTGACTGCTGGGATGTGAAGGTTTGGGTTTCTTTTCAAGTTCTGCCAGTACTGATGATATTTTGAAGAAGTTTGATTCCAAAAGACACAGTTTCAATTTTGTCTAGGCATGCAAAATTAAATATGTGACATTAATTACGATGAAGGCATTTTTTGTAGAGGCAATAATATTGTTTTTAAGTGTATAGTGAACCGAGTACAACAGATTTATTCCATACGTCTAGTGTAATCCTCAGATTATTTTGCTTGATTCTACCTGTATTTTTGACCATTGTGGGGGGACTGATGTTTGCACTTTGCCCCAGACTTCACTTCTCAGTGCAACAGATTCTGTGACTCACCAAAAAATTGTGGATAAAATATGATATGAGACGATCATGTCGAAAATATCACAACATAAAAATATTGTGGGACAGAATATAAAAGGTAAGAATATAAATAGCAGGTATACAAATTCATTGTGTTCAATATTATTGCATATATAATCCATTACTTTAATATCATTGTTTTAAATATTTTTTATTGAACTTAATGTATATTAGTTTTTATATTTTTTTTTAGGTAGCAGCATTATGAGAATAATTGCTTGTATATTTTAATATAATTTGTAATTATTAATGTGTGATTTAATGTTTTTACATTTAATTAGTATTTTTCAACTTAGTTGCAAGTTGTGGGTTTATAGGGTATAAGCGTGGGAAGTTATTTCTAACATAAATTATTCTCTTTTACTTTTAATGAATTTTTATGTCAATTAAATACTCATTTGGTCATTCATTATGTAAATAATTTAATTGATTAATTGTTTATTTTTATTCTAGTGTGTGATTTTGAACTTGAAATGTATTTTTTTTAATGTAATTAGCAATTTTTAATTTAGTGGCAGATTGTTTGGATTGTAGGAGATTAGATTGTTATTTTAATTATATTAGTATAGTTTGTAATTTTTAATATGTAATTTAAAATGTTTAAAACTGAATTAGTAATTTTTAATGTAGTAGTGGGTTGTTGGATTTTTAGGGGTTTGGTTGGTAAGTTATTTAAAATATAAATTATTGTTTTTATTACTTTCTTTTATTAATTACATTATTTGGTAACTGATTATGTGGACATTTTGAAAAAGATTTTTCATTTTTTTAAATAAGTAATCTTTTGTTTCTAACTTTAATTTTATGTTTTTCATTGTTGATGTATTTTTTGGGTAGTAGAAAGAGAAGTACATTTATTTTAAATCTGTTGAGTTTGTTTTATAATTTTTAAACTAATGTTGTATCAAATGTGTTTATGTACATTACTATTCATTTTTATTTATTCTGTAATTAATATATTTTTTGAATAAAATATGTTTAAATATGGTTTCTTATGTTTTCAATAAAGCATTTAGGTAGCCCCTCTAAAGGACAACATTTTCCCTACCGCTGCTAGAATTACAGTGTGAATAGTAAATCTAACCCTTCCAAAGTCCAACACATTCCCTGATTTTGCTTACATTGAAGTGGGAATAGAAAATCTAGCACCTTCAAAGTCTTACTCTTTCGTTGCTTAGATTAAAGTGGGAATAGTAATTCTAACCTACAAAGTCCAACACTTTCTCTGATTTTGCTTACGTTTGAATGCAAATAGTAAATGTAACCCTTCCATAGTCCAACACTTTTCCTACAGTTGCTTAGATTGGAGTGGGAATAATAAATCTAACCCCTACAAAGTTAAACCGTTTTCCTGCTTTTGCTTGCATCGGTGTGGGAATAGTAAATCTAACCCTTCAAAAGTCCACCACTCTCTCTAGTGTTGCTATAGTAAATCTAACTCCTCAAGCGTCCAACACCTTACCTGCTTTTGCTTATGTTGAAGTGGAAATTGCACATCTACCTCCTTCAAAGTCCAACACTTTCCTTGTTTTTATGTACATTGGAGTTGGAACATTACATTTCACCCTCCCCCCCAAATCCAACACCTCCCCACTTTGGTTTAGATTGGAGTGGAAACAGTAAATATAATCCCTACAAAATGCAGCACTTTTACTGTGCTTTCTTACTTTGGAGTGGGAAAAGTAAATCTAATCCCTCCAAAGTTTAATACTTTCCATGCTGTTGCTTACATTGGTGCGGGATATGTATATCTAACCCTGTCAAAGTCCAACACTTTCCTTGTTTATATTTACATTGGTGTGGGAATAATATTTTTCACCCGCCCTAAGTCAAATTTTTTCCCTACTATTGCTAAAATTGGAGAGGGATTAGTAAACATATGCCTTCCCAAGTCAAATCCTTTCCCTAATGTTGCTTATATCGGAGTGCGAGGCGTATGTTTAACTCCTTCAAAGCCCAACACTTTCCTCATTTTATTTACTTTGGAGTGGGAATATTAAATCTCACACCTCCAAAGTCCAACACTTTGCCTTCCGGTGCTAAGATTGGAGTGGGCATTGTAAATCTAAGCCCTTCAATGTCCAACAATTTTGCTTACTTTGGAGTGGTAACAGAAAATGAGACGCATCGAAAATCCAACAATTTCCCTTCTACTGGTCAGATTGAAGTGGGAATAGTAAATTTAACCACCCCTAAAGTCAAACACTTTTGCTACTGTTGCCCAGTTGGAGAGGGAATAGTGAATCTACCCCCTAAAATGTGCAACACTTTCCCTGCTTTTACTTACATTGCAGTAAGAATAGTAAAGCTGACTACTTTAAGGTTCAATTTATTTTTTGTTGTTTTGTATTAATTTTATTATTTAAATTAAAGTTTATATATGCTTTTGTTCTATATACGTTTGTTGATTTTAATTATCAAATTATTGTTAAAATGTGTAATGTTTTTTTATTTTTAAATTGTTTAATCTTGTCCATATATTTCTTTAAATGTACATATAGGTGCCGATTCGGATCCGTTAATGAAAATAACTGTATGACTCGTATCCGTATTTTTTTACGTACGAATCATACAAGTCCCGTACAACCGGTGAAGTACGATTCGTACGTGAAAAATACATACGAATCGCTTCGGGAAAAGTCTACGAGACGTCCCCGGACAGTTTTACGTATGAATCGTAAAACTGTCCGAGCGCACAAGTACGATCCGTACCGTCGTTCCGAATACACAAGCGTATGCAAAACGTCTCGTACGGAGCGAACTTTGTACCACCCCTACCCCGAGTACACTTGTGCCCGGGGTACGAGTCGTACGGCCCCCCCAGCCTCCCCCCTCCCGCGTATGTCTGCACCGTACCCCCGTATGTCTGCACCGTACCCCCCACCCACGTATGTCCGCACTGTACCCCCCCACCTGCGTATGTACGCACAGTACCCCAGGCGGACCCCAATCCTCGCATATGTACAGTCCGTACATACGCGAGGATTGGGGTACGCCTGGGGTACGATGCGGACATATGCGGGTGGGGGGTACGGTGCAGACATACAGGGGTACGGTGCATACATACGCAGGTGGGGGGTACGGTGCGGACATACGGGGGTACGGTACAGACATACGCACCGTACATACGCAATGTTGGCCTATGTACGGTGCGTACCCCAATAGCGCGTATGTACGCACCGTACGTATGCAATGTTGGGGTACACACCGTACATATGCAATGTTGGGGTAAGCACCGTACATGATGACACGTACGATGTGGGTGATGGCGTGTACGTCGCGTACCCGGCCCCCTTTTCGTCGTGCATCGCAGCGTACTTAGCTTTTCCGGCACTTTTTGGCTCCCGTAAAAATATAGCCGTGCGGAGTGCTGTAGGTACGAATCGTACTTGATGGTCCGTAAAACGCTGCCTGACTCCGTGCGGACGTCGCGGACGCGCTGTCCAGGATCAGAAACGTATGTATTTTTTAGCCGTACAGTGTTTTTTACGATTCGTACGGAAATGGTATTTCTGTACGAATCGTACTTGCTGGTTTGTAAGGTGGACTTCCCGAGTACGAGTCGTACAGAGAAAATGCTCCGTATGACCATTCGTACCCGGGTTTTACAGGATCGGAATCGGCACCTAAGAATTAAAACGTTTTTAATTAAGTTTAATTTGTAATGTAATATTTTAAATAAATTAGATATGTACTATATGCATTTTTATTTCAACAAACATACACTTTTTGATACTATTCTGTTTGCACAATTTTCTTTTTGACAGGGTTTTTGCCACAACAGTCTTGTGTAATGATAATTTTGTAGCTAATATTTTTTCATACAGTCACCAGCAGTGATAAGATCTGTGTGGTCCAGCACATCCGAGCTGAGGCTTGTTGATATGCAACTTGTGATATTTTGATGAAGTGTACACCACCAAACTAATCACCTGTGTCTGTATACACATACCCCTACCTGTCAAGGTGGTGCGTGAGAAGTAGGCCAGTAGAAATACTCACACTTCCCTCTTGTCTACACTAGAATATTTGTTAAAAACAGAAGCTATTCACAAAGACATTTCGGAGCAAATAAAGTGATACTCCTGTATTATGCCTTTGGGGGTTGGCCCCAAATCATCTAAAATGGGAATAAGGTGAGGAAATTCAGGGAATATTAATTTACAGTTAGTACAAATAGAAAGAGATCCTCCCTCTGTGCACTTTTACTAATCGTGAGTTGGAGGTTTCACAGCAGATTCACAAAGGCATGTAAAAGTAGGTACTACAGGAATACTACGTTAAGAGTTGTGTGATCTTCTAACCATAGTTTCTCTACCGGCGTTTGAACAAAAGGGAAGCATATCTAATGTTTTTCTTGATCTGAGTAACAAGAGTAATTTTTCTTGGATGTTAAAATGACCAAAGCAATGAAAATCGGATGAATGTTGTATGGCTGTGGATATAAACTTGAAGGTTTCAAAGTATATGTTATCTGATCACAATGCCCTTCGGAGCTCAGCTGGAGCCTTGTGGAGTGGGAATTCACCCTCCACATCCTCAATTTTAACGTTTAATTTATTTATTGTGTAAGATGCTCAAATTGATATTTCTTATGAGGATGTTGAGCAATACCTATTGTCCCAGCACTGACAATCTTTTGGAAAATTGGTAACCCCCTTTGATACCACTTACATTTCTCAGCTATATTGTCATACATATGATGAACGACAAGAGTGTTGCCCAGAGTGATTACCAGTGACTGAGAATAAAGCAAGTACTATAGCCATTATGTTTTTGTATTTGTGTCACTAGTGTCATGTAAACTACTCAATCTGACTCCAATCCCTACATTGCTATATATTTGTGGCAATTGGTGCTCCCTTGTGTTTAGAAACATGGTCTGTAAAATATTACAATTATTTTCAAAGCGTGGCTGGAACTGTATCCACTCCATGTTCAATGTTACACAAAGAATTAAATTCAGTACATCCATGCTTATATAATACTGTTAAAAATTGTGGATGCAGTTACATTCAGTCACCAGTGCACCAATAAGTGCCCCATGCTCTGCATTTAATTCTGTGTTGACTGTTTGAGAAAAAACGGCCGTCTCATAGCCATCGCTGAATTTAGGTGCTATTTTGGGTGGGTGATTAAACATTTTGCCACCACTTACCTATAAGTAAAAAATAAATCTCAGAATGAAGAGATCTTTGGATAAGATAACTACTATTGACAGCATTTAAAGAGGTCTTGAACGACCTTCTTCGGACTGTGAATGAAACACTGCACTCCCAAAGATTTTCGACATGCACATTTCAGTGAATAAAACAGGCAGAAAATGTGGATTCATGTGGAGAGACCCGCTCTCAAGTTAATTTCACCTTTGTCAGTTTATTTATAAAACACACAACTACTAGCAAAGTAGTACGCTGGCCTCAGCAGTTGTACACATACTGATGCAGTCCTGGTTTAACTCAAAACTGCTCTATCAACACAATACACTAACTAGCAGGATCTACTGTCATTGAGACTTTATACTCTAATCTTCACACTTAAATTAATTTTCTCCCTCCTAGGATCTTCATTATAGTCATAAAAGTAAGAATTATTCCTAGCTGCATGTGGGTGTGGACTTCAATTTAAATTCCTACAATGCAGAACCAGGACTACAAGTAAGTATGAATTTCTTGAAGGACAATACTGTCATGTGTGGTATCTTATCCTGTGTCCGTCTCTTGTAGAAATATTTTTCTTAGACCTGGAAATATTTTGGATATTGTCAAGAAATACGTCTAAAGCAGCTTGGTGCATTTTAGCTCATTCCAAGCAGAAGAAGGGAATCTGCAGCCTTATAGCCCACTGCTGAGGACTATACCTGTTGTTAAAGGCATGGAACTTGAGTTATAGGCCTGAGCTGCAGGCGAGGGTCTATATCGACCGTGAGAGGCTTTAACAACTGGTATAGCCTGAGGTAGAAGGGTAGAATGTTCTAAATGAAAAAGGGAGAAACATGAAGACAGATATTGGAATGTTGTTACTCCGGGCTTATACCAGCCATCATGACCCCAGAGCAACTCCATTGTCTTCAATGGATCCCCTAACATTCCAATGTTCTAATAACGAGTATGGACTACTCTTTCAATGCATTTTTAATCCACACCCTATTTCTGATAAGTGTATCATACCATTTCTAGCCTCACTACAGCATTGTCTTTTGAATAGTCATCAGCAGCAAAGTCTCATAACCTTGAGGCTGCTTGCCCAGTACACTTCTGTTATCCATCAGAATTTTAGATCTCATATAATAATATTGTATAACACATAAAAGGTTATATACTACACAGAAGCAGTTATCACACAGCAAGTGAATAGCTTCTGTGGAAATCATTCTTATACACATTTTAATAAAAATATCTGGTTGGTTCCAAAACAATGAAACTCTTAAACAATATGCGATCCATGCAGTCTGATATAGACTAGTAGCTGCCAGTCAGAATGACTTTAAAGTTCTCAGGGTTTTAAAATATCAAATAGACTCCTCCTAATACTGAGAATTACCCTCCAACAACCTCAATTTATTCGCAACAAAAGGGTTTTTCAGGGTGGGAGATGAATGTGGCTGAGCAGGACCCTTTTTGCTTGTAAGGTGTACTTACATGTTACATTTTAACTCAGAGGCTTGGAGACTTAAATTTCACACAGATTACTAAAATGATATTTAAACAGAATTGCTGAACTTAAGAATTTTATTGGTTATAGAGTACTAGTTTAACCTCATAGCTGAAATCCCATTGTAGCTGAGAGAGTGCACAGTATAAACGATATACCTCGTCCAGTAGCAATGCTGTGTCTTCCTGTGTTTTGGCATCTGAAAAGGCTGGATTTTGTCTGCCAGCTTGAAGCATCCTTTCCAAACCTGAAAAACAAGAGCAGAGTGTGTTCATTGTTAGCAGTGGGTGAAATTGAATAATGTTATCCACATAAGATAAGTGTATCACCAAAACTGCATTATGCATAATCTACTTGGTGGTCATTTGGGGAACAATTGTACTTGAGGTATGCCCTACAGTACAAATGTCTTGTGAGATAACTGTTAAAAATGTATTTTTCATATAGTTTTTACAGTGAATGCTGCTTGCACAGTACTCACCCCACGTCTAATTTCTTCTGTAACTGCTGGACATTGTTTGCCCAAGTGGGTCTCTCAGTTGCCGTTCTCATCTATGGGGTTGCATTCTCTCACTTGCAATGAAAGGTTCTTTAAAATAATGATACAGCTTCTCTTTCCTTGTGGGCCTCCACCCTCTTGTAATGTATATTACTACAAGAGTGTCATTGTGTCCCATTAATTTTTACCCTTTTCAGGTTAGTAAGCACTTAGTTTACTAGAAAAAAGGGTTGTTACCGCCAGTAGTTTGTTCAATTGTTTTTTTACCTTCAGCAACCTGGCCTCAGTCATTTCACTCTTTTAAGGCACATTTATAAGGGGCTGCCTTCTTCTTGTCTTGACTTAATATAGCCCAGGCCTGAGGTGCTTGATCTTTTGTTCCACCAGTGTATCACAACATGCTGCAGCATCGGATTCTTGTCCTTCCTCCACTTGAAAGTCCACCTGGCACTCCTGCCCTATTCATAGCAGAGGTTTTCCAGGACCTTTAGGAGACACCATTCCACAGGCCTCTCACTGCTTCTTACAATGAAAATGAAGATTCGACAAAACTGCAGCATACCAGTCACATTAAGAGTTATCTACGATAAGTGCCATTACTTGCAAAGTCTATTTTGCAGGAAACTCTGGGACTTTCTAAGGAAGAGTCTGGGAGCTCCGGCATGGATTGAGGTTGACAGTGATCCGGACCACTATTGTTTGCACAGTACTTAATAACTTCTAAAGATTTACAAAAAGGTCATGGTGATATCAAGCCAATTGCATTTTCTGACCAGTGTATTATCTTACCACATCAGAGATTTCTGAAACGTCTCCAGCTGAGATTCTTGGCCAATGCAGTAAATGTTGGACCTCTCTGTATTGTCAGCTGCCCAACTGAAAATCAAGCTCATCTTGGTGAATAGAGAATATTTTAAAATGTCAGTTGTTTGGTAGATGCTCAAAGCTATCCTAAGAAGGCTCATAATTTCTGAACAAAATTAGGAGTAAATATGCAGCAGTGGGAAAAATAGAGGCACCATGATAAATCATGTACAATCCACAAGATGAACACCTGGGATAGTTGACAATTAGTTGTAAACTACAATATGACAACATGAGACTGCAACTTGAGATAGAATACAATTGTGAATTCTAGAACTTAGTAGCAGAGGAACTATGAGAACTGTAATAAGAAAGAGAAGCTTTATGCTTGGCAGAGCATAGAGAAAAAGCATGTGAGATTGATGGAATTAGAGACCTGTTAACCTACATTATAGTAGAAGATAAGAAGGATATTGGCTGGGTATTTTGGGAATTCTCATAATTTTTATAAGAAGATTTAAAGATTTGTTCATACAGAAAAAGAAACATTTTACCTAGTTTGAACCTCCCTGCTCTCACAACCAGGACAAAGGAGTCCCTTTTGCAAAAAGTAGCCCTGGTAGAGGGAACTACTGCCATACAAGAAACTCCTTTTAGTAAAACTCTGTGAGACAATGGGATAGTGCTGGAAGAGTATAAGACCATAGTGGAAAACATTTCTCCAGTTCTTCCGATGCTATTCAGTTATATTTTTGAGGTGGGACCAATACTGTCTTCATTCAGGAGCGGAATCTGCACAATCTTTCTAGAAAAACCCTTCACATGCATCATCCAACAACTCTTCTCAAAAGTATATATAAACTTTTGTTGAAGGTGATTACCGACCAACTGAGAAGGCTAATAGAATACTCAAGTGAGGAAAATCAGGTACGGCTTTATCTAAGGGCAAATATCGGTGGACGATACTATTTGATAAAAGCATATTTTATTGGCTACTGCGAACCCATTTGATTTGGTGAACTGGAAGTTTTTGTGGATGATGATGTAAAATGTTGGTATACCAGCTCAGTTTGCGATCAATAGAAAATTATATGAACGGGTGACAAGAACCCCAGAATTAGTATTTTGAAGCTACGATGCTCATAGGAATAGATCGGGAAGAGGTGGGCATTGCTGACTTTGAAGGATATTATTTTTCATATAAAGCGATTGTTAGAGTCCTCTAAGGCTAGAACGTTCGTTACCAACTGGCTGAGATTAATGGCAAAAGAGTATATGCTCCAGTGGTTCTTAAAAAAAAAATGTCATTGTCTTAAGTGTTTTAAAAAAAAATCCATTTAAGACAAAGGTGAAAAGCAAAATATAGCAGGCATTTAAGAGCTATGTAAAATGTTCTGTTTTGCATATTTCTACACCATTATGGCATAACCCAGAACTTATTAAGCAAATAACAATGATGTGTTTCTGCACTAAATCAAAATTGATATTGTAAATTTGGGACAAATGACATGTGGATCAGAGTTTAAATCATAGCATGACTTACAATATGAGTTTGGAATCTCCAAAGAGGGACTTTCTTTTAATTTTCAGAGCTCAGAAACTGTTGGCAAAGAATGCAAATGACTAGGGAAACAGAGATTCCTAAATTGATATGTTGTCAGGAAAGAACCACTGGACACATTTCTTATCGATTTACACTTGTCCTGCTATACCATCAAGAAAATTGGACGCAAGGGCAGGCCTAGACATAAGTTTAGTGGAATGGAAATGCCTGGGTCAAATAATGCACAAGGCTTTAATCAGATCCAATTTGAAACAAATCCAGTTTTTTATGTACACTGACTACACTGGACCCATGATCAAATTCAGAAGGCCTACCCCCAGTCTACCAATAGATGCCTTCAATGCCAAATATCTGAAGAAATTGGGCGCATGTATTTTATGAGTGTCTCCGTCCAGTCAGATTTGTACAATTTTTAAATAGGCCACATGGGAAAGAGGACAAATTATCTCTAGTATGAGGTTATCTGAAACAAACTCTCTGATTCATGTGACTTTCTTCGTCTTTATTCAGAAGTGAACAACTAATAGGATGAGCTCACCGGACAGCTGTCAATCAGCACCCAGCTTCAATTCAGAATAACTCCAACAGTCCCTCTTACGTTCCACTGCTGCATTCTACCCAGAACTCCCTACAATCTGCATTCCAATTAAAGCTTCCTAAAATTTCAAATGAAAACATCTTCCTTCAACCTTCATACAATTTTCCTAACAGAAAAAAACATAATAAATAACTTTCACAAAAAAAATAGTAATGCACGAGGAGTTCCCCATGTGGTTTGTGTTTAGTACACGAAGCTGGCGACCTACCCACTCCTACCGGGCCACTCCTCGAGTGTTAAATCCTACCGGGTACTGAGAAGCCTGGTTAGTGAATTATTCTGGGTAGTTCCAGTTCTACCAGGTACTCGACTATTTAGTCTGATGGTTGATGTGAGTGTGCCGGCACAACACCATTACTTTAGTTTTTAGTTGTAGATAGTTTTTGGTCCTGACAAATTGCCTATAGATTACTCATGTAGGAGAGAAACATGTTGACCCACTACCTATAAGAGCACCACAACCTGAGACATTACCTCAGCCTTGCGCCTTATAATTTCGTTTTTACTTAGGGTAGGAGACCCCCTGATTAAAGTTTTTTGTTAGGTACTCCCAACCCTATTTTGTTTCCACTTCCTACATCTACACACACAAGGCCCCCTCACCCGCACTTCACCAAACGGCAATTGGAAAAAGATCTCCGATAAAGAGCCCCTATCATAGGGAGCCCGTCGGGCACTGCACCGCTGACCCGACGAGGAGCAGCCCAATGATGAAGCATGACACCCGGCAGGGTGTGTGAGGGCAACAAAATCCAACTTTGAACCCCAGTGGTCAGGTTGGTTCATCATTCTCTGTGTTCCGGTCTCTCAAATCTATAGGAACAGCACAATCTTTTTGTTGTAATAAAGGCAGAAGGTCTGATATTTATAGTGAAAAGTGTATGTTAAAATCAATAGGCCAGTCAGTCAGTCATAGATATGTTTATTTAGATCGTAATCTTTAAACAATACAAAACAATTAGTATAATTTAAAATCAATTCGCATCAATCGCACAAGCAATTTTACCAATTAAATATTCAGACCAAATTAAAACCAGATTAAACTCCTCTCGACCTATATGCATATCAGTTAATAAATAAAACTCACTTTTTTGTTGGTGGGTCTACTCCCTACGAAATTATAAAACCGCTTCCAGACAAGATATAAAATATTTCATTATAAAATTCTAAAATATCAGTTCTAATTTATTATAAAACTCTGTACTGCCTTTATAAACTTCCCCAAGGCGATTGCAATTTATATGTTGGGCATTTCTGTGATTACATCGATCGCATGTGCCCGGTTTCTTATGCCATATTTTACAAACATTGGACGTAGCCAGAGTTTGGTTGCTCTAGGATAGTTAGACAGTCCAGCAAAATATGCACTGAGTCTGCTTTTGTTCCCAGGTTACATTTACAGCACCCTTTGGGATCGAGCATTTTATTTTTGATTACTTTATGTATTAGCCATGGGTTAATCCCAATGCGGAACCTTAAGATCTCCTGTCTATACCATGGATTTGGTAAGATATCCAGATAGGGGAACCAATTTTCCTTTACCCAGGAGTTCATCATAAACTTTACTGATTTTTTCTTGCTAAGGTATTCCTTGTCTGCACTTTTTGATGCTTCTTGACCATTATACTTTAGCTCTTTTTTTGTACATTCTATCTTAAGTAACGCTCGGCATAAGACCACTTTTGTATTTTCGGCGGCCTGAACCACTTTCTTACCACACCTTTTTGCCCAACTTAAATTACTTTGTTGAATCTCATTACGACACCAATATGCAACTTTTTGTCCATTATCATTCTCTAGGCGTTTCCAAAATCTAATCGCTGCTACTTGTACTTGTATTCCCCACGCCATTGTTCCTATTTCTAATCTTAATGCTTGGATCATTGCTGATGGGGGCAGTGATAAGAGGTTTTTCAGGCATTTTCCTTCCTCCAGGTCCCAGACATCTTTACCGCTCAAATAAATGATTTCTGCTCCATAGAATACTTGTGATGGTATCATTGCATTGAAAGCCTTTAATAAAGGACGATGGGACATATCGCCATAGTCACGGTTAAACATTTTTAGCTCAGCAATTGTTGTATGTGCCTTTGCTTTTTGGGCTTCTAGGTGTGTGTGCCAGTTTAATGTTTTATCGAATCACACTCCTAGGTAGCGGTATTCATTTACAGATTCTAATTTAAGATCACCTAAAAACCAATTAAACTTAATCGCTTTTTTCCCAAAGCATAACATTTTCGTCTTATCTAGATTTACCGTAAAAAATTTCTTTTCACAATAATCCTTAAAAAATTTCAACTTCCTTTGAAGGCCTATTTCCGTCTGGTCTACTGTTACCAGGTCATCCGCATATAAGAGGCACGG
Source organism: Triturus cristatus (assembly GCF_964204655.1). Classification (NCBI taxonomy): domain Eukaryota; kingdom Metazoa; phylum Chordata; class Amphibia; order Caudata; family Salamandridae; genus Triturus; species Triturus cristatus. The sequence goes on from NC_140583.1 coordinate 877,839,296, forward strand.
TACCTTTTTGCCATTCATCCTAGGGCTGGCACTGCCCTCCACTTCTAAACCCTCTGGTAGGTCAGATAGAAATATAGAGAATAGCAGGGGGGCCAGTATACAGCCCTGTCTTAGGCCATTTTCAATAGGTATTTTTGGTGTTAGTGACACCTCTGTGTCCCTAATTACTTGGGCCCAGGTGCCTCTGTGTAGTTCTTTTAATATGATCAGCAGATCATTTGGGATATTTTTATTGATTAATAGTTCCCAGAGACATTCCTGGTCCACTGAATCAAAGGCGACACGGAAGTCAACGAAGCAGCAACAGAGCTTTCCGTTCTGTTCCATTGACTTCCTTGCCCATGCCCATAAGGAGAAACAATGGTCAATTGTAGAGTGTCCTTCTCTAAACCCTCCCTGTTCTACGGGTATTATTGCACACTCATTGACCCAGGTATTTAGTCTATTTAAGACAAGTTTTGCAAAGACCTTTTCTCCTATATCCAGGAGGTTTATCAGTCTATAATTTTGGGGTTCACCCATACTGCCTTTTTTATGAATTGGCCTTATTATTGCACCCTTCCAATTTGATGGCATTTTACCTTCTATTAGTACTACTTGGAATAGCTGGGATAGGAACCTTGCCCACCATTTTGTATGAGACTTTAATATTAACGCTGGGAGATTGTAGGGCCCTGCGGCCCGAGTTAAATTCAGTTTTTTAATTGCGGCTTCTACTTGCTCTTCCGAAAAGTCTGCTTTAAAATCTTCTGCGGGTTCCTGCCAACCTTGGGGCTCTAGGTCCCCAATAGGCGTACGTGCTCCATACAACTCCCTTAGGTATTTATCCCAGGCTGCCTCACTTACGGCACATTTCATTTCCCCAACTTGGGGGGCCAATGCTAATTTTACCAATTTCCAGAATTGTCTCAAGATTTTAGTCTCTATGGCGTCTAGTAGAGCCCCCCCAGCATTTCTCTTTATGTGCCCTTTTTGCATCGGAGACCATCCTTTTAAATTCAAGTTTTAATTTAGTGAGGTGATTTTGCCTCTCTTGATTGAACTCTTTCCTTAGCCTTCTGGCTTTTGTCCTTATCTCTCTTTTTTTTGTTTGATAGTCCATTGAAAACCATTTTACTCGACTTGCCCGGTTTATAGTGCCTTTCCTTTTATTCTTTTTTAGTTCTACCCTAAGACACTGGACTACTTGAGCTATCTTCTCCTCATACCATTCCAAGCTTACTCTCCCAGGATTTTCTAAATCAATCTTTAATTGGAAGGCCTTTAACTTTTCCTGGTACTCTTCTGTTAGTCTTGTTGTTGCCCGTCTAAGGTAGTCTACTTCTTGGGGAATCACTTTTTCTCTGGGTTCTATCCTTCCCCCTTGTATCGTTAATTGCAGCGCATTATGGTCACTTACCTCAGTTTGATGTAACTTAAATTCCTGCACAAGAGGCATATTCCAGGCTAGTGTAAAAATATAATCGATTGGGCAATTTTGTGCCCCTTTTTTAAAGGTCTTCTTTGCCGGGCTGTCTGTTTTAAATCTACCGTTTAAGCTAAATAGACCCTTTTCCCCTAGGTAGTTAACTAGGTCTAGGTCCTGTTTCGAAGGGTCACATACTGGGAAGCTGGCATACTTAATTCCATAGGCGTCCAACAATTCTGCATGCCAGCCATCCGCCTTCATTGGATGTAGCTTATGATTAAAGTCCCCCGCAATTAACAGTACATCGGAGGATTACCTTTCTAATAGGGAGTCTATAACCTCTTTAAAATTCTTCATCTCAGTTACATATTCTCCCATGTTATCCCACTGCATATAGACATTCATAACAATTATCCTTTCACACATTTTATCCAAGGTCAAAACATTTAACCTACAAACCAATAACCATTTACAATTTACTTTTAATGTTTCTACATTACCTAAAATTTTTGTGGAAATTAGCGTCATAATTCCCCCCGAGGGGCGGCCATATCTTTGCCTTTTGGCCAGACGATTTAATTGGTGATAGCCCTCAAAGCAGGGGGATTCGCCACATGCCCACGTCTCTTGTAGGCAGGCAATTGCTACATTGTTTACGTGCAACTTTATCTGTTCTTGTTTTAGCTCATTGCCTAACCCATTTATATTCCATGATATGAGACTTAGGCATTGCGGCAACCCCAATTCCTATTCTAGCTCACTTAAGCCTCCAACCTCGCCCATTCCTTCCAGAAACCTCTCTGAGGAGTCTTCTAGGGGGCTTATTTGACTCCAATTCCCCCACAGGTCCTCCTTTGCTGTATTGATTATCATTACATTCAGGCGGCTACCCTCTTCTTCGTTGCTCTTTTGCAGCCACACCTGACGCTTCCCTAGGCCTGCGTGGTATTTTAGGAAGTTCCTTCCCGGTTGTATTTCTTCACTCAATTCCTTTTCTGGTATCACCCTTACTCCCCCTTGGTATATCTCACTGACTGCTTCCACAATTGCTCTTTTTACTAAGTTCGAGTATAGTACTACTTTTGTTATTTCCCTGCCCCTTGTGCTTTCTAAAAACCCTACTTGTCTCAGATCTTTTGAGCCAATCCCACTCCGCTTATACATTTGGAAAAGATTGACAGAACTTGGGTTCTATTTAGGGGATTAATTTTCCTCTGATTCTTACCCCTTTGGCCTATGTGCACCGGTTCCAGATATATCCATTTATTCTTTCCCGTCCCCCCTCCTTTCTCAGGGGACGCTATGTTTTGCTACATACTCTCTCCCCTCCCTGGGGTCCTGCTACTTGCTCATATGGTTGTACTGATCCTGCCTGATTACTATAGCTCTGTATATTCTGTATTTGGCCCTTTACACAGGTTATTTTCTGATTTACAGGGTTTATTTTTCGAGCCATCTCTTTTGGGACCCTACTGCCGCAAACCTGCTTTTGTATAGTTGATGTATTCCTTCTAGCATCTGACACTAGTGGTCTTAATGGTACGAAGGTCTGAGCTGAAATATTAAATTTTTCCTTAGCTGCCTTTTTCTTTTTGTTTCCCTTTACCGCTATCTGCGGGACCTTCTTTTTACTTGGCCTGTTTTGAGTGCGGGCCCTTGCATGTTCCCATCTCCTTTTTACCAGCATTGGTCTCTTGGATATATACACATTGTCTGGTGGCTCTTGTGGTTCATCCAACATACACCCTACGCTTTGATCTATTATCTGTGAGGTGGCTACTGGGCTTATCATACGAGGCATTTGCCCTTTTATTCCTGTTAGTTCTTCTTCAATCTTTTTTAGGGTTGTCTTTTGGGAATTTAGTACGCCATTATTCAGCATTGATACTTCTAAGATTCCCTGAAGAGTTTTTTGTAGCATTAGTAATAAGTCCAATATCGATGACGTGGCTGGAACCGATAAGTCCGGGTCCTGGGGGCTGTCTCTCTCATGTATTAATTGGCTCCCTGTCTTTTCTATGTCCTGCTGGTTACTTTTCTCCCCACGCTGTTGTAGGAGTTGGTTAACTATTGCCCCCCAGATAGGACTGGACTCGTAGCTTTCCCTTCCTGTTGGCCCATCGTTCCTTGCTAATTGCTGGGAAAATAAATTTGGGGATGATGATAGCCGTGGTGCCGCCATTACAGGATTTTGGCTCAGGAGTGATAGATTTATTAACAGGGGGTCCTCTATCTCTTCTTCCGCTTCTTCTTCTGGAGCACCTCCCTTGCTTCTTTCCACCTGAGTTATTTCCTCCATTTCTACATTTTTTCCATTCTTGGATCGAGACTGTTCTTCAGTTTCCAGATTGATTTCCGGTAGTTTTAATACTTTATAATGTTTGCCCACAAAGTCCATAATGGGGTTAGTAATTACCGTGTTCTTTTTTGTGATGGATATTGAGGTACACCCCTTTTTGGCTTGCGGGGCTTGCTTAGTCACTCTTTTGACTTTCCTCTTCCTGAGTCGTCCCTTGTTGGTATCCTCTGGGGAGGCCTGGCTTTCCTGACTTTCTTCCCACGACCTTGATCCCGCCAGTATCTCACTCGTCTCCAGATTATCTTCCTTACATTGTTTTACTTTACGTTTTGGGCGCATTTCTTATACTTTTTGACAAGCTGTGGCGTTAATTTAAATCTCACTAAGTCTCGCCCCTGGCTCTGGTATATGGCCAAGCTTTCTCAGTTAAATGTTAGGGTACCGCCGTTGGTATGTGCTGTACTTTTGGTCCTTCAACTGCAAATTTTTCACACAAAAAAACGCGGCAAGCACTGGCAATTAAAACTGACATGAAGGCATATGATTCGCTCTTGCCTTTGCTTTGGCTAGTGACATGCTGGATAGTAGTATCAAAGACCAGTTGCCATGTCCATTCTGCATTTTGCACTCGTTCTCGCTCCGGCCCGGCTCCTCTGGCTTGTTCTCTCCACCACTACCGCGCTCCCAACAGCACACCGTACACCGTACACCTGCTCCACGCACAGGCAACACAGGCAGCCCCGTGGTTCTGTCCGGTGGTTCCGCCAAACAAGTTCCCGGCACCTACGAACAACAAGCCGCGGGAGCAGGAGCAACAGCGGGGGCCGCAGGGGGCGTCAGCTCGGCTCGGCTTTTGAAGCCTTCGAGGGCCCGGCGGGATGAATCAGCGTGAAAGCCTGCGAGGAGCAGCGCGGCGTCCTCCACATCCACTCTTGCTCTAAATGCAGCGTTCAGCGGGAGCAGTCGTGAAAACCTGGCCTGGAATCAATAGGCATTTATGGTTGGATTGTTACTACTCTGCACTAAAGCCTAATATTTTGTATTTTTTCGTATGTAAACTCACAGATTATGATGGTTGGTACGGGTTTTGGTGTTTTTTATTCCCATGACAAACCATGGATATGGGAGATCTGCTCTATGATAATCCTTATTATTCCCACTTAGTAAAGATAGTATTATACAACCCATCTGCCTTAGCAAAGTAATGTACCATAACCGCCAATTAAGTCACCAACAGAAGCTGAACGCTCTTCAAGGCAATCAAGCACTGCACCAACCCCCTGCTGGACCCACCCAGTCCTGCCTCCACAGCAAAGTGCAATGCAATCAACCTCTTTAGAAGCCCTGACAGCATATTAATGACACACAGCCTTCTTATTGTACAACCACTCCTTCCCATAAAATGCCCCAATGGCTAGCCTTCAAAGCCCTATCCCTCCACTATTTGGCAGACATAGTCAACTTCCTCAAAGCCACTTTTTATGAAGAGGATGTCTTACCATCATCCTTCATCACAGCTTTCCCAAGGGATGCTCTGTTACCCCTTCTTACTATTGTGAGTGCCTCCCTCATTCAAGGAATCTTCAGAGAAACTCTTCCCAGAAGCACTCAAGGTTCCAAGGCTCTCGAGAATATTCTCAGAGGCCAGGTCATCCTACTCCTAAATAAACCAACACTAGACCATACTGGCACTTCACTCACACACCATTCATTGGCAAGGTTATTGAAAAGGCAGTCTAATTTCAACTTCAAGATCACGTCAATGTCAACAATCTGCCACACAACTAAAAGTCTATCTTCACATCACACTGCAGCATGGAGACCACTACCCTAAACATGGCAGACAATGACCCTTCCTCCTGATTTTGCTGGATCTCTCAGGAACTCTCAACTGCCTTCGACACAGAAAACCATCCCAGTCTCATAAGCACCTGTGAGTCTTGCATCTGATTCACTGGCAAAGTCCTTCACTGGTTCTCCTTCTACCTTTACAACCATCACCAATTTGTTCATATGGGCACCTCAAAGTTGCAAAAGATCCCTATCATGCCAGGAGTCCCCCAGGATGACATAATGTCTCCTTGTCATCTTCAACCCTGTGCATGCATTCTTTTCCCCACATTGTCCATACCATGGAGACCTGGCTTGCTCAGGCACAGCTGGTCATAAACTCTGAAGCCTTACTTGAAGTCTATACATCCTTGCTCTTCACCTCCAAATTACCGCAGTATCAGTACTGTGCCTTCCTTCTGAAAATTGCATGGGATAAAAGTCCTGAGTGCCATATTTATGAAAGAGTAACGCAGTACAGCAAGTCACCTTGCTGCGCTGTGCTTTGTTATAGGGAAAGGGCAGAAATGTGTTGTATTTAAAACAATAGAGAGAATTCCTGGCTTTTCCACAGCGCTGGTGCACAATGTTCTGCCTTGTGCCAACTCAGGCACCCATTGTGCAAGGGTGCCTATGTTGCATGAAGGAATGTTTTAGCTCAGAAAGGGGCATCTTGCTGCACAAAAACAATCCCCTGAAGCATATTTCTCTTTCTATGTGTGCTTCATAATGCAGCAAGCAGCACACATAGAAAGAGGAAGTATCGAGGAGAAATAAAGATATTTCTCCTCATTAGGAAAACGTAGCATTTTGGCGCTTTCCCATTTCTACTAGTAATGGTCAATCTGGGAATGCGTCAAAATCTATGGGAGTTGCATGGGAACACCCATAAAAATGCCCATGGAACGCCTCCTGAGTGACGTAACACAGAGATGTATTTGTGCTACATTACTCTTGATTAATCAAGCCACTCAGGGCCAAGCAAAGTGGCCTTGCGTGGCTTGATAAATCACATTTTAGGGTGTGCGTCACGCATGCACCATGCTGTATAGAGCAACCGCGGCACAAACCTTTGATAAATATGCCCCTGAATGTCTACATAGTTTCAAGGCTGTCTTATGGCAATAGAATTTATTTGGGTCATCCCAGAAGTACCTTCCAGTGTCTTCAAAACAGCGTCTCCTTTAAACAGGATTCCAGTGCTAGATAGCATCCTCTTCTTTAGGAGTCAGTTTCACAAATACTGCCCTAAATAATATCCACTTCAGTCACTTCAGTCACCCAGAAATTTCCTCTTCAACTTTTCTTCATTTCCGGCAGGCAAACTTTGACAACATGTATGTGCATGACCAATGACCCGAAAAGAATCTCTCAGAAGATCTCAAGGTTCAGGGATCAACTTAAGGTCATGTTAACTCTCAGGATGAGTGTGCATGCTATATGGAAAAATAGTGTTGCGTAGCCACAGAAAACTGCTGGTACCTGGTCAGCGCCAGATTTCCACAATTCTGGGCGAATCTTTCAGGCGGTCAGGAAGAGATCCTTTAACCTGATAACTCACATGGGAGTTTTGGAAGTTGTCTACCAAATGCATGTTCAAAGGTGAGCACAAAGTGTAAATAGAGTACAGTGGACAAGTAACAAATATCTATTTATCAAGAGAAGAAAGAACTTTAGAGAGCATACATTCTGGGTTCACCAAAATGTCAGAACATTTAATGGAAAGGAATATGGCCTGTAACATAGGTACCAACCTAAGATGATTTAAATACCTCTTTCCAAGGCCTTGAGTTCTCCTCACTGGTTACTAGTTCATGATGAATTCAAAATAATGAATTTGAAAGCATTTTGAACAGTAAGATTTGTAAAACAAACGTAGAAACGTAACCTTTCTCTCTCCCTTTTATTTTAATGTCAATCTCTTTTACGCACTACCATCTCTACATGTTATCTATCTTTTTTACTTTACAGCCTCATTTAACTCTTTCCCCTGTCTTTTTATCCGCTCTCCCTTCTCAATGTCCTCCCTCTATTTCTCAAACCCAGTCACTCTTCTCCCTGTCCTCTCTTTATCTCTCTGTTCCTCATTTCTGCTCTACCATTCTCTTTATTTCCCCTCTTTATAGCTTTCTCTCTCTAACAATTTTTTTTTTTAAATCTCTGTTCCTAGCAAGTTCTTTCTTTCCTTTCTATCTTCTCCCTTTACCCCTCTCTTTAAATTGCCTTGGTTATTCTTATTCAGCTTCTCTGTTGTTCATCGTGTCCCCTTCATATTTTCTCCTACCCCCTTTCTCTTTTTTCCTTTTCTGATTTTCTCTCTCTGTTTCTCTACTTTTAGACACTTCTCTGTCTGTCTGTCTCCCGTTTGCAGCTATATCCGTTTCCATATGCTCTCTTCATTCCTCTCTCTCTCTCTGAACCATAACATACTCAATTCTCGTTCTTTCTCTGCCCCTTTTTCCCCACATACCTCTGCCACCTCTTCCCCCTTTCCTTCTTTGTCTAACCTAATCTCTCTTTAGCTTTCCCCCGTCTTTTTCTTTTCACCCTTTCTCTCTCTCATTTTTATTTCCACTTTCACAATTCTTTATCTATCACTCTCTTTTTCCCCTCTGTCTCCCTCCTTTTCTGTCTTTATATTTCTGTCTTACTGCCTATCTCGGAGTCATTTCTCTATATTCCCCTTAACCTTTCTCCCTTAATGACCATCTTTTCTGCATCGCCCTCATTTTCTTTCTTTATCCTTCTTCCTCTGTATCGAACCTCTCGTTTTTTATTGTCTATGTTCTCTGATGATGCTTTGGTGAGCTCCGAAGAGCAACACTTCCAAGGCCTCCGCAAAATATACACCAGGCCTTCATGAAGTGCAACACTTGCACGACCCCTGCACATTCACCCTCCTTTCAAAATGTAAAGAACCAGCAGGCACTCTGCAACCTGAACTATTCCTTCAGCAAGTGTGGCACCTGCATCCCTGCAAAAAAAACTGGGTCTTCAAAAGGTGCAGGACCTGCAAGCCCTCTGCAATGTACACCATCCCTTCAGCATGTACAAAACCTGCACGTCCGCAGGAGACGCAGGATTTGCAAGACCTCTGCAGCATGCACCATCCCTTCAAAAGGTGCAGTACCTGAGGCCCTCAGCCACACACACCAACCCTTCAGCAGGCGCAGCACTGCACCTCTGCAACAGAAACGGTGCCTTCCAAGGGTAGAGGACCTGCAGGATCTCTGAAGCATGCACCACCCCTTGCAAAGGTGCAGGACCTGAGGCCATTTACACTATATGCCATTACTACAGCAGACACAGCAACTGCACTTCTACAACAGAAACTGTGCCTTCAAAATGTGCAGGACTTGCAGGACCTCTGCAATATTAACCACCCCTTCAAAAGGTGCATTACCTGCAAGACCTTTGCACTATACACCAACCCTTCAGCAGGTGCAGCACTGCACCTCTCCAACAGAAACGGTGCCTTCAAAGGGGGCGCAAGTTATAGTTAGCTCAACTAACTATAACAGCCAAATTTCTCTGGTTTTGAATGAGTGAAATGTCCAACTAACTATAATGTTCCTGAAACCTGTGGTTTTTTCAGTAAATTTCTAAGGTTTTGGAAGGCTAATTTCTAACTATAATGTCCCTGAAACCTATGTTTTTTTCTGTGAACTTCAAATGTTTTTTAAATGTTAATTACTAATTATAGCGTCCATGAAACCTATGTTTTTTCAGTGAATTTCAAAGGTTTTTTAAATGCTAATTACTAACTATAATGTTCCTGAAACCCATGATTTTTTCAGTGAATTTCTAAGGTTTTTAAATGCTAATTACTAATTATAACGTTCCTGAAACCTTTAATTTGTTCAGTGAATCCCTAAGGTTTTGTAACCTGTTTTGAATTTTTAGAGTGGAACAGCAATGGCACTATATATTCAACAATTTCTGTAAAATTGCAGTGTGTACAATTTACATTACGGATTAAACATGATTGCTCTAAATTTATAAGCTTTTATAAGGGTAATGTGATTTTTTCTCCTTTTTAAAATATGTAATTACATATTTATCATTTTTTTTTACCTGAGATTCGTGTACCAATCATGTGCCGGTCACGGTGGGTGCGTGAATCCAAGCATCCTGCCGCCATATGTGTTAAGTCATGCACGATGCGCATACAGTGTGCAATGTGTGTGCGGTCCTAATTTTTCATGTTTACAAAATGTCGATACTTGATATATACTCTATATTTATGAAATCAATCGTATACGCTTTATTGAAAGAGTTATAAATGTGATATTACCATAAATACCATAAATAATAAACTTCTTAAAATGAAGTTATGAAAGCCGCGACGGTCCCGCATAACATCACGTACGTATTTTCGGGCTTGTGTCAGTTAGGCGGATCCAGCGCAAGTTATTTCATTTTAAAATTATATATATATATATATAACTTCATGATATATATTATACCAAGAGATTTATATCTAAATTTTTTAATTTAGTATATTTGTAACTGGAATAAAGAAATATTATTGTTATCTATATTTTTCTGGAATCGCGTCTGGTGCGCGCTGATTGCACGTCTTGTACGCAAATCCCATATGACTTCAAAAGAAAGCATTTCATTGGTTATGAAGCTTTCTATTCTAACACTTGCTGGACCCTACCCAATTTTTTCATTCATCCAGGACCATCTTCAGAAGACACAGCTCTTATGTTTTCTGCTCCTCTTTATTGAATCTTTTTGGTGTTTTATTTATTCACTGAGAAAATGGCTTCTGTTAATCCACCACAGGACATTCCTGCAGAAGAAGAGGACCTGAAAGAACCAATCAAACAACGCAAAGAATGTATTGTGTGGGATTTCTTTTCTATATCACCTGGATAGAAGAAGGTGAATGCACAGAAGGTGACCTGCACTATTTGTGAAAAAGTGCTATCTCGGGAATCTGAGAAAAAATATTCCTGCAGAACATCATCAATGATGAAGCACCTACAGACCATACACCTGAATCGTCTTGCGGGAGAACAACATTGTCGCCAACTTCAACAAATTGAGCAAGATGATGAAGTCGCAGGGACTAGCACTTCGGCAGGTTCTTCCACATCCACCCAAACTGGACAAATTATTCCAGAGTTTGCTGGACTTGAGCAGCACTGCATAAAGTGCAAAAAACTACTTTATGCTGGAGAGCAATCTGTGGAAGCTGTTGTGGTTGCTGCAAAAAAACACTGCTGTTTTTGCTTTGTTTTCTTTTTGCAATGACTTTATAATTGCAAAATGCTTGGAAAAGATTTTTCAGTTCATCCCATTGATTTTTCCATTGTTTTATTAGAAAATAACACAAAAGATGAATAAAAGAGTTCCAAAAACGCAAAAAAATGTAAAAAGAAAATAATAAGAAAAAAATGGTTCTTTTTAGAAGCGTCTATTTGGTTAGAAATTGACAAACTTGTATGTGTTGTATGAATTGCGGCAAGTGTAACATGTGAATCCTTATATGAGTATTGCCTGAGTGAATGAATGAGTGCAGCAGTACTGCGTGGGTCATTGGATGATTGCATGGAGAGGGCCTAAGTGAATTGGATAAGTGCATGGATAGTGCCTGGCTGATTGCATGAGTGCAGAAGTACTGTCTGGGTGATTATAGGAGTGCACTAGTAGTGCCTGAGTGCATAGATGAGTGCATGGGCTTTGCTTGAGTGAATGATTGAGTGCAAAAAGTCTATCTGAGTGATTGGATGAGTTCAGGTGTAGTGCCTGGGTAATTAGAGGAGTGCATGGGTAGTGACTGGCTGATTGCATGACTGCAGGGGTAGTGTCTGAGTGATTTGAGGAGTGCATAGGTAGTGCTTGAGTGCATGTATGAGTGCATGGGAAATGAATGGCTAGTGTTTGAGGGAATGGATGAGTGCAAAAGTAGTGCCTCAGTGACTGGATGAGTGCAGAAGTAGAGCCTGAGTGCATGGATGAGTACATAAGTAGTGACTGGGCGATTGGAGGACTACAAGGGTAGTGCCTGAGTGATTGGATGAGTGCATGGGTAGTGTTCGAGAGAATGGATGAGTGCATGGGTAGTGCCTGAATAACTGGATGAGTGCATAAGTAGAGCCTGAGTACATGGATGAGTGCATGAGTAGGGTTTGGTTGATTGGAGGAGTGTATGGGTAGTGCCTGAGTGCATGGATGAGTGCATGGGTACTGTTTGAGGGAAGGGATGAATGCAATAGTGGTGCCTGAGTGATTGAATGAGTGCAAGGATAGAGCCTGAGTACATGGATGAGTGCATAGATAGCGCCTGGGTGATTGGAGGACTGCATAATTAGTGCCTGAGTGATTGGATGAGTGCATGAGTAGTGTTTGCGAGAATGGATGAGACGCATGGGTAGTGCCTGAGTGATTGCATGAGTGCATGGATAATGTCTGGTTTATTGCATGAGTGCAGGGGTAGTGCCTGGATGATTGGAGCAGGGCATGAGTAGTGCCTGAGTGATTGGATGAGTGTGTGGGTAAAGCCTGAGTGCATGGATGAGTACATAGGTAGTGCCTGAGTGATTGGATGAGTGCATTGGTAGTGCCTGAGTACACAGATGAGTGCATGCGTAGTGTTTGAATGAATAGATGAGTGCATGGATAGTGCCTGAGTGATTGGATGAGTGCATAAATACAGCCTGTGTACATGGTTAAGTGCATGGGTAGTGCCTGGGTGATTGGAGGAGTGCAATAGTAGTGCCTGAGTGATTGGATGAGTGCATAGATAGAGCCTGAGTGATTAGAGGAGGGCCTGGGTAGTGTTTGAGAAAATGGATGAGTGCATAGGTAGTGTTTGAGATAATGGATGAGTACAATAGTAGTGTTTGAATGATTGTATGAGTGTGTAATAGTAGTGCATGAGTGATTGGATGTGTGCATGGGTAGAGCCTAAGTACATGGATGAGTGCATGGGTAGTGTTTGGTTGATTGTAGGAGTGTATGGGTAGTGCCTGAGTGCATGGATGAGTGCATGGGTAGTGTTTGAGGGAATGGATGAGTGCAATAGTACTGTCTGAGTGATTGGATGACTACATGGGTAGAGCCTAAGTGCATGGATGAGCGCATGGGTAGTGTTTGGGTTATTGGATGAGTGCATGGGTAGTGCCTTAGTGTATGGATGAGTGCATGGGTAGTGTTTGAGGGAATGGATAATTGCAACAGTAGTGCCTGAGTGATTGCATCAGTGCATGGGTGATGCCTGATTGCACAAATGAGTGAATGGGTAGTGTCTGAGTAATTGGAGCAGTGCATGGGTAGTGCCTGAGTACATGGAGCAATGCATAGGTAGAACCTGAGTGCATGGATGAGTGCATGGGTAGTGCCTGGGTGATTGGAGTAGTGCATGATTAGTGCCTGAGTGCATGGATGAGTGCATGGGTAGTGCCTGGGTGATTGGAGGACTGCACGAGTAGTGCCTGAGTGATTGGATGAGTGCATGAGCAGTGTTTAAGAGAATGGATGAGTGCAATAGTAGTGCAAGAGTGATTGGATGAGTGCATTGATAGAGTCTGAGTACATGGATGAGTGCATGGGTAGTGCCTGGGTGATTGAAGGAGTGCATGAGTAGTGCCTGAGTGATTGGATGATTGAATGGCTATTGTTTGAGAGAATGGATGAGTGCAATAGTAGTGCCTGAGTGATTGGATGAGCGCATGGGTTGAGCCTGAGTGAATGGACGAGTGCATGGGTAGTGCCTGGGTGATTGGAGGGGTGCATGGCTATTATCTGAGGGAATGGATGAGTGTGATAGTAGGGCCTGAGTGATTGGATGAGTGCATGAGTAGTGCCTGAGTGATTGGATGAGGGCATGGGTAGTGTTTGAGAGAATGGATGAGTTCATGGATAATGCCTGAGTGATTGGATGAGTGCATAAGTAGAGCCTGAGTACATAGATGAGTGCATGGGCAGTGCCTGTTTGGTTGGAGGAGTGCATGGGTAGTGCATGAGTGATTAGATGAGTGCATAGATAGTGTTTGAGAAAATGGATGAGTGCATAGGTAGTGTTTGAGATAATGGATGAGTGCAATAGTAGTGTTTGAATGATTGTATGAGTGTGGAATAGTAGTTCCTGAGTGATTGGATGTGTTTATGGGTAGAGCCTAAGTACATGGATGAGTGCACGAGTAGTGTTTGGTTGATTAGAGGAGTGTATGAGTAGTGTCTGAGTGCATGGATGAGTGAATAGGTAGTGTTTGAGGGACTGGATGAGTGCAATAGTAGTGTCTGAGTGATTGGATGACTGCATGGGTAGAGCCTAAGTGCATGGATGAGCGCATGGGTAGTGTTTGGGTGCATTGGTGAGTGCATGGGTAGTGTTTGAGGGAATGGATAATTGCAGCAGTAGTGTCTGAGTGATTGCATCAGTGCATGAGTAGAGCCTGATTGCACAAAATGGTTAATAGTGGATGAGTACATAGGTAGTGTTTGAGATAATGGATGAGTGCAATAGTAGTGTTTGAATGATTGTATGAGTATGTGTGCAGTGCCTGTATGATTGAATGAGTGCAGGGATAGTACCTGTCTGATGATATCTGAAAGTTGTTCAATAGTGTAAACATTCAACATTATTTTTATTAGAAATAAATAACACATAAATGAATATTATCATGCATATTATGTTATGTGTTCTTACCTTTTTTTAGTAATTATAGTTACATAACTGTTGAACTATTTTAGAATAGTATTGTCGTAAACTGTAATAAAACACTTTTCAAACTTCACCAATACCTACTGTGAAGACGAAAAAAATGTTATATATTGTAAAATATTACAGAAATTAAAATATTACACTTTTAAGAACACAACATATTTTTATAATACATAACATTTTCAGTTTCCCTTTTTTGCTGTTCTCGGATTCTACTGAACTTCACTATACACAGTGATTTCAATGTAGTATCATCATACAACAGCGGGGGAAAATATCAATCAGCGAGATTGTGAAACAAACACAAATTACTGCAAAGCATTATTTCCAATATGTGTACCTATATGTTTACCTATCTACAGTTTCTAAATTATGACCAACTTGTACATTGTGGTGCCGATTCCGATCCTGGAAAAATATTCCCCGTACGAATCGTATCTGGATTTTTTTCCGTACAAATCGTACAAGTCCCGTACAAACTGCCAAGTACGATTCGTATGTGAAAAAGTCCATACGAATCGTATTGGGTAAATTCCCCGACACGTCCTCGGGTCGGAAAAAGTGTACGACACGTCCCCGGACATTTGAACCTACGAATCGGTAAACTGTAGTCCGAGCACGCAAGTACGATCCGTCCCGTCCGTCCGAATGCACAACCGTATGGAACAAAGACCGTCCGGAGCGAACTCCTATAGCAACCATGGAGACGTCCAAACATGTGCCCGGTACGCGCCAAACACCCCCCCCCAGACCCCAGTATGTATGCGCCGTACCCCCAGCCCCCCCGTATGTACACGCCGTACCCCCACCTGTGTATGTACGGAGCGTACCCCCACCCCACCTGTGTATGTACGGAGCATACCCCCACCCGTGTATGTACGGAGCGTACCCCCACCCCACCCATGTATGTACGGAGCATACCCCCACCCCGTATGTACGGAGCGTACCCCAACCCCCTGTATGTACGGTGCAGACCCCCAGCGCGTAGCTCTGGGGGTCCGCACCGTACATACGGGGGTGGGGGTACGCTCTGTACATACACGGGTGGGGGTACGCTCCGTACATACATGGGTGGGGGTACGCTCCGTACATACACGGGTGGAGGTACGCTCCGTACATACACGGGTGGGGTGGGGGTACGCTCCGTACATACACGGGTGGGGGTACGTTCCGTACATTCACGGGTGGGGGTATGCTCCGCACATACACGGGTGGGGTACGCTCCGTACATACACGGGTGGGGTGGGGGTACGCTCCGTACATACGGGGGTGGGAGTACGCTCCGTACATACACGGGTGGGGGTACGCTCCGTACATACAGGGGGGCTGGGGGTACGGCGCGTACATACGGGGGGCTGGGGGGGTGTTCGGCACGTACCGGGCCCCCTTTTCATCGCGGCGTACTTCACTTTTCCGGCACTTTCTGGGTGCCGTAGAAATATTGCCGTCCGGAGTGCTGTCGGTACGAATCGTACTTGCTGGTACGTAAAAAGCTGCCTAACTCCGTACGACTGTCGCGTATGCGCTGTCCCGGATCACATTCGTATGTATTTTTTCGTCGGTCCGTGTTTTTTCCGCTTCGTACGGAAATGGTGTTTCCGTACGAATCGTACTTGCATGTTTGTACGGTCTTTTTACCGGGTACGAGTCGGACAGAGAAAACGCTCCGTCCAACGATTCGTACCCGGTTTCTCCAGGATCGGAATCGGCACCTAAGTTGTTTATTACTCTCAAGTTCATTTGCTAAAATGTATACTCTCATTTACATCTGGTACAATATAGACAAACAATATATGTTTATTACTCTCAAGTACATTTGCTAAAATGTATACTCTGATTTACATCTGGTAGAATATAGACAAGAAATATAGAAACTATTGCTTTTAAACACAATTTTCCAAATGCAATATCAATGAGCACAAATAATAACTCAAACACTAATTATAAATAGTAATTGTTTCAATCTTGTCCACTTTCTGTTCACATCTTCCCAATAGGCCGAATAATGTATTTAAAACTTTCACTTGGTAAAAATCCAATATACATTTGTTAATTCATGTTGACATCTTCCCAAAAGGGCCGAATAATGTATTCAAAACTTTTGCTTCAAAAAAATCCAATATAAATTTGTTAATTCATGTTGACATCTTCCCAATAGGCTGAATAATGTATTCAAAACTTTCGCTTGAAAAATATCAAATATGAATTTTATAAATCAAAAGGCAATGCTTCCATCCTTTATTACACTTTAAATACACTGTATAGTGTCCAGATGTTGTAGTAGGTTCATTGTGGAAAATAATAGCCACTGCTATAAAAGTTCTTCCGGAAATAGATATTTGACTTGAAACAAGTTTTCTTTTTATTTTAGTCACCAATTTTCTGTCATTTGCTCTACAATGTTGAAACATTAACATGAGATATTTTCCAGATCTTTCCATGTGTAATGTAAACAACATCTGTGACCTACAATGTGAACATTTCATGTTGTGTTTGGCTGTTTTAATCAATTTGTTAAAAGGTACTGATTCACAGTCTGGTATTGTCAAGTATATGAATCGTTCTGATCTTATTTCAGGGGTAGAAGTAAATGAACACTCTTCACATTTATGATCCCATCTGTAACTTAGTCCAAATAAGTTTTCAATCTGAATTCCTTCATGTTCTAACACTCCAAGCATAAGCATTACAAATTCTTGTGCATCTTGTTGAGTAAATATTATTGAACCAGTACATATATCCAAAAGATGACGAACATCAGCAGCAGTATGGATTTTAGTTGTCAGTTACCAACTGTTGAAATATATGATGTAATTAAGAACAAAATCTTTTTTCATGATTTCTCATGATTTCACAATTAATCTCTTCCAGATAAAAACGACATTCAGAATCACATTAGCATACCAGTTGATACCTGAACTATTTTCCAACGGATATCCTACAATCTCATCAACACTTTCCATTTTCTTTTTCTTTACGCCTTCAAGTTTCTGTTAATTTATTTTCTTTTTTTAACCTCAATCTCATCTTTAGCATATTTCCGTTTTGGATAGACTATACATTTCTCATATATAGGGTATTCACCTAAATCAGGAGCATAAAGTCTTCTTAAACGATTATATTCTCTTACACAATGTGCATCAGCACTAACCTTTTTCTAATCAAAATCTATCACATACAAACCAGACAATGTTCTTACTCAAGATGATGCAACATATGCCATTCCCTCTTTGAACACTGTTCTTCCAATATTTACAAAAGCACTGTCTATACTTAAACATTGAGACTTATAAATAGTTACTGCATATGCTAAAGACAGAGAAAACTGCTTTAAGCGAACATACAAGTCTTTTACAAGCAAAAAACGTACAACACAACACTCAATCTGTGTTACCTTTTATCTGATCAAATTGTATCTTCAAAAATTCTATCCCATCTCTGTTCTGAAATTTTACAAACTCAACAACTTTTCCCATTTTTCCCTTTACTAAACCTTGTTCTACATTCAAATTACGCCGTAAAATTACCTTACAGTTTATACATACATGTAAAGTGTTTTCTAAGACTTTTGTTTTAGATACAGTCTTCTCCAAATAATGCAATTTAGACTGTAGTTGTAGACTATAGTTTGTCTGTAAGAAGAATAGTCACTCCCTGGTGTTGAAGTTTATCAATAGCTTTCATTTAAAGTATTTCCTGTTTTTCCAGTTTCAAAACGTCTTGATTAAATGTAGAACACACCTGAAGTGAAGGCATTAGGCAACCTATAGACTTGTTTTCTTCAAGCTTATTGTACATTATTTCAGATGCTGTGTTTCCAGTTGTAACCAAGTTCCTTAGTAGCCGACTTTCCAAAGCTTCTTTACCATGTATTTTTCAAGACACAAATTCTTGTATCTTGAAGAATATTACCATAATGTTCATCACGTGCTTTTCGCATATTATTAATATTCAAAATTTGACCAAATGTTCACATTTCCAATACTTCCTAAAGACTTCCTAGTATCCTCATGCACAAGTGTTTTAAAAACAGATTGTCCTTTTACAGGAGTAAGTTGTAGTAGATCTCCAAATAAAATCACATGTTTACCTCCAAACAGTACATCGTAATCTGTTTTTAAAATCTGTTGTATCCTCAACTGTACAAAGGTAAGCACTAAGTTTGAGACCATGCTCACCTCATCAATGATTAGAAGTTTCATTTTCTTGAGTACTCTTGACACTTCATAAGAAACTTATCCAGATAGCTTCTGACATTCCAATTTATTATCATGTTCAACTGGTAGCAAGTAATCTATGTAAAGTGATCCCTTTAATGTTGTGTGCTGCTAATCCAGTTGTAGCTGTTACAACACAAAATAAAGTGATTCTGTAGTGTTGTGGAGATAACTGGTCAAAACTTTAATTAAGAAATGTTTTCCCATTCCAGCTTGGCCACTGATGTACATTAAAATAGGTTTAAACGATGAACATTGGCATTCTTTTTTTTGTGTGCAGTAAACCATGTTCTCTCTGTTGTGCCACTTCTTGATGTATTTCTCTTTGATCGAAGTTTCGTTGGACGATATGATGAACAAGCAGTACAGATTCCAGCTTACCGTTCGACGAGATTGTACTGAGTAGGTCCAAGATTTCGACAGAGCATTCCATATATATTTAATCTTCTGTTTGAAAGTGACTTGTCTGCACTTTCATATGCAGTAAACCACATATTAAAATTAGGAGTTCATCTTACACATGCTTCTGCAAAGGAATTCATGGACAAAGTTCAAGAAAGAGATGATCATTTAGAATCTCAGTTAAGTTTTAGTATATTTTCTTACTTTACATGGATCAAGATCTTGCAACATCTTAATCTTCTGTTTAACAGTTTTTTTGGCATATTCTCGTAAGAAAACTCATAATATATCAATAGATTCCTGTTGAATACTACAAATACTACAACAATCCCACTTATACACTGGAGCTTGTGTACGTATTCCCTGAACTTCTTCAGCTATTACTTCTTCCAAATTCTTAGGAATTATCTTTTCTTTTCAATTGGACAACTATCTTTCATCTCATAACAACGACCACTGGTATCAACAACTGCATGAATTAATGTTTTTTGTGGAAAATAGCTTTCTTCATTAATGAAAGGCTCAGTACTAGAAGTGTGCTTCCATTCACCAGAAAAAGGTTTGTAAAAGTTACCTCTATTACCCAGTCTTTTTCTTTTGCTTTTCTCCTTCATAAAGTGTATTGTGTTTTCAATGTTTTCACTCTATTCAATACCAATATAAATAATGTTTGTTTCAATTCAACAGAAGTATCTATTACACTTTCGATCTGTTGCTTCTTCTTATATGCTGCTGATTTTTTTAATACTTTTTACAATCTTTTAATACATTTTGAATTACTCTATAACAAAACATACGTGCATGTGTGTCTTTAAATTGTTTCTTTTTGTGACATGTGTTTCTTTTCTATTGTGTTTCTTTATTTGCCTCTGCTGTGTTGTAAAAATGTATTTTCTCCTTTGATTAGTACTTTGTTTGTTTAATCTCTTCACAACCTTTTAAATAAATTGTTTTGTTCTTTTACCAGAAGACACTTTCTCCTCAGCAATCTTTTGGTGTTTTTCTACTCCACTCTCTTTAGTTTTCATTAAGTACTTCAGTTTCCTTTGTTCTCTTCTCTTTTCATGTTTCCTTGCCATATTTTCTTTATAATCCTATCAAAATATCTTCCTAAAAAACAAATAATAGTTTGATTATTTCAATACATTAATTACAATTTTAAAATGAATAACATTTCAATTTTGAAAATACCAACCAAGCACAAAATTACAATTACATTCCTATTGCATTTATAACACATAAAAAGAGAAAAGTGTAAAAACGATCAAAACAACTGCAAAAACGAAAGAAAAGGTGGTCACACAGCAAAAAAGAGACAGGAAAAAAAGAAAGGTTTAGAGACAGCAAAATGAAATACTCAAAGGACACAGCTACTGAAAAAAATGTAAGAAATGTAGAAAGAAATGAGAGCTGCAGAAAGAGGCAAAAGAAGTGCAGAAAGAGGAAGAAAGGTGTAGAACGGCACAAGTAAGGTAGAGAAACGAGTAAAAAGGGTGTAAAAAGAGGCAAGAGGAATTGAAAAAGAAGTAAGAGATACAGAAAGAAGGAAGTGAAGTGCACAAAGAAGCAACAGATTTACTGAAAGAGACAAGAGAAGTGCAAAAGGAGACAAGATGAAATGCAAAAACAGTCAAGAGGAGTGCAGAAAGCAGCAACAGAAATGTAGAAAGAGGCAACCGAAGTACTAGAAAGGAGTAACAGAGGTGCAAAAAGACACAAGAGAAGTGCAGAATGATGCAAGACTGTGTTTTAATGATTGCATAACTGCAAGACTAATGCTTGGGTCATTGAAAGTGTGCATAGGCAGTGTCCAAGTGAATAGTTGAGTTTAAGAATACTGCCTGAGTGATTACATGAATACATGGGTAGTGCCTGAGTGAATGTATAGGTGGAGAAGTACTGTTTAGGTGATTAGATGAGTGTATAAGTACTGTCTGAGTGAGTCTATGTTTTGAAGAATAATATCTACGTGATTACATCAGTGCATCGGTAGTGCCTGAGTAAAGCCATCACTGTAAAAATAATGCTTGGGTAATTGGATGATTGCATAAGTACTGCCTAAGAGAATTGTTTAGTGCAAGAGTACTGCTTGGGTTATTGCATGAGTCTACAGGTAGTATGTCGGTGATTTCATGAATACAGGAGTAGTGTAAGGGCAATTCAATGAATGCAGAGGTACGAACTGGATGAGTGCGTAGATTCATTGGTAGTGTATATGTGATTTCATGAGTGCAAAAGTAATATTTGTCTCCTTAGTTCATTCCATAGCTAGAACTTGAGTACAAGGATGACCCAAAAAGTAATCTGTAGTTCATTGTATGAGTGTAAAAGTAGTACCTGAGGGAATACATGAGTGCATAGATATTGTCTGAGTAAATCTTTGAATGCAAAAGTAGTGCCTGGCTGATTGCAAAATTGCACAGGTAATACCTGATTTATTGAATGTATCTATAGGTAGCTTCTCTTTAACTGTATGACTGCATGGGTAGTCCCTGAATAAAAGGATAAATGTAAGAGTAATGGTATGGTCATTGAATGAGTGCATATGTAGTGCCCAACAGAATAGATGACTAGATGGCTACTGCCTAAGTGAATAGTTCAGTGCTACAGTAGTGCCTGGATGATTGAATGAGTGCAGCAATACTGCCTCGGTAATTGGAGTAGTGCATGGAAAATACCTGAGAGAAACTATGAAGACATGGCTAAAGTATGGTTTATTGCATGAGTGTATGGGTAGAGCTTGAGATAATGGATGAGTGAACAGATATTGCCTGTGTGATTGTATCGTTGCAGAGGTAGTAACTGGACGATTGTATGAGTATATGGGAGATACCTGAGAGAAAGAATAAGTGTTAGGGTAATGCTTGGACCATTGCATGAGTGCATCAGTAGTGTCTGAGTAAATACATGAGTACATAGGTACTGCCTGAGTGAATGTTTGAGTGGAATAGTAGTGTTTGTTTGATTCTATGAATGTATGGTTAATGCCTAAGTGATTAGAAGTATGTGTAGCTCGTGCCTCATTGATTGCATACCTGAATAAGAATGCCTAAGGGAACTCATGAGTTCAAGAGTGATATGTGCCTCTTTTCATCAGTGCACACCTAGTGCTTGAGTATATAGATGCAATTCTCACTAATACTTTCTTAGTGGCATCATATGTAAAAGAAACATACAAATATATGTATACCAGTATTTTATACCTCTACCATCTTCACAGGTATAACACATATGAGAATACATATGCAAGCAGACACATACTTGAGTCATAAGATTACAAAGTCTCTGAAACTTGACAGACTGCACTTACCATTTCAAAGAGACGCCTAAAATTATACGACAAATTTGAAGTGTACATTTCCATAGACCAATACGAGCTAACCTAATCACTAATCGTTCTACCAACAAGTCTTAACCTCACTTTTGCGCCGCAGTTTCACTGTTCAGCAACTACTGAGAGTGTTGGGCATAGCCAAATGGAAAGCAGCTAGGTTTTCAAAGTGTCTGTTGAAAGTCTCCCTGTACTCCTAAAACTATGGATGCATGTGTCTGTACCTTTTCGTAGTGGCATCACATGAAAAAGAAACATACAAATACATGTATACCAGTGTTTTATACCTCTACCATCTTCATAGCTATAACACATGTGAGAATACATGTGCAAACAGACACATACTTGAGTCAAAAGACTACAAAGTCCCTTATCCCTTGACACACTGCACTTTCTATTTCATAGAGACACCTAAAATTATGCTCATATTTGAAGTGTGCATTTCCATAGACCAATACGACCTACCCATGTGAAAATACAAGTGCAAGTACAAATATACCTCTGTCACTACACCATAATGCACTTTGCAATTATGTGGTGTACTAAATCTGCACCTTTCTACACACTTATGCAAACTACCATATACACTAATCTATCTGCCAATCTACACATGTTACTTTGCACAAACTATTTCAAATATCATTTTATTACAATAAAATAAACTACAATAGATATCTGTACATTTGATAACATATTTCAAACATTACACTACAAAGAGAGAATCACTGCCTCATGATACATAGCACACCTTATAAATTTCATATTTACCTTTGAAATAGTTTTGCATAATATCAAGTATCACAAACTCATTAAAGATTTTCTTTTGCACACAATAAATGTCATGCAGCACTCTCAGCAAGGAGAAACCAGTAATGGCAAACTTTCCCTCTCTTTCTGCACACAAATAAATGTAAGTAGCAAATTCCATTGCTTCCTTCATTATTTCAAATTGTGAACCCCAAGGATCCTTGCTCAGCCCCACGCACTTCAACATCTACATGGCCCTCCACCATTAGACAGCATAGGCTCAGCATAGTATCCTACAGCGACGACACCCAGCTCATTCTCTCCCTCACGAAGAACCCCGAAGACATCATACTCAGCTTCCAGAAAGGAATGAAAGACATCGCGGCCCGGATGAGCAACAGCTGCCTAAAGCTCACTCGGAGAAGACAGAGGTCCTCGTCCTTGGAGCCTCCTTCACCACCTGGACCAACAATTGGTGGCCCTCCGCCCTCAGAAACCCACCCACTCCGACAGACCACTCCCGAAACCTCAGCATCATTCTAGTCTCCTTCCTCACCATGACACGCCAACTCAACGCTGTCGCCTCCACCTGTTTCAACTCCCTCTGCATCCTCCACAAAACCTTCAAGTGGATCTCCCCAAATGCAGAAAGGCCATCACCCAAGTACTCATAACCAGCAGAGAGGACTACGGTAACTCCCTCTATGCCGGAGTCAACAAATCCCTGCTACCCAAGCTCCAAACCATCCAGAACACCACAGCCAGACTCGTCCTCGGAACCTCACGACATGAGCACATGACCCAGCACCTACGACACCTCCACTGGCTCCCCATTGAGAAGAGAGTAGCCTTCAAGCTACTCACCCATGCATACAAATCCCTCCACAACATTGGACCAAATACCTCAACGAAAGAGTCTCCTTCCACGTACCCAAAAGGAACCTCTGCTCCGCTGACCTCGCCCTGGCAGAGACCCATGCATCCACAGAAACAGAGCAGGTGAAAGAGCCTTCTCCTACATCACAGCATAGGCATGGAACAAGCTCCCAGTCAACATCAGATGCTCCCCCACTCTGCACACCTTCAAGAAGAGCCCCAAGACCTGGCTCTTCGATTGATCTGGAGCTGCACCACCCTCCCTCCCCAGCACCTTGAGACTATCACTGGCAAGTAGCACGCTTTAAAAAACCCTGATTGATTGATTGAAACACATTTCTATTGGTTAGACATTTTAACCCTTTTTAATTGTCTTCAAATAGTGCTCAAACTGATTCTATAATTTTCTGGAGTCACGATTCCACCGCGGTGCCATTATTTAGCATTGCGATGCAGCTGCGAACCCTTACGGGAGTTCAGAAACCTATTCCTAATAATGCAAGTATACTTTATTAATAACACACTACTTATACACATACAAATGCCTTAGAAAACCTTAATTTAGTGACATATCACTTACATTTAAAGTTTCTATTTTACATTTTCAATCCACTGTAAAGTTTCAACCCTTCCCCCATTCTGCCGAATTCCAGTTTTCATAGTAACACTTTCTGCAACATTCAACAGTACTGGCAGGTCACAAGTTCACCATATTTTCTTTTTTTTTTTTTTAATTTTTATTGAAGAGTATCATGACACAGATATCCTTCATCACAATGAAAAAAATCACAGCAAGAAAAAGAGAAATACAGGCACTTAACCATAATTTTCATCAAATACATTATCTGTATCATGACTCTTATTTTAGCAATATTAACCCCCACCCCCACCCTGAACCCACCCAGCTCACTCTTGAGGGCTGAGGACTAGAGATAAAAGAAAGAAAAAAGAAAATTTTTATCTCAATAAATTCATAGCTACTTAGACAATGTACACGATACAAACATAATAAGTATACATTACTATCATACTACACTAATTTCAAGAATCAATGGTTTACACAATCCAACCAGTTAATCAAAGGTGCCCAAATCAATTCCCCATTTCTACGGGCCCTTGGGCCTCTCTTTCTAAAAACCAAAAGCTCCCACTTCCCAACATTTATAAATTTACTAAACCACTCATGTTCTGATGGAGGGGATGGATCTAGCCAAACAGTTGCTAAACATAATCTAAGTATAGCCATTGAAACAAAAAATAACTTTTGCTCAGGGAGCGTCATGTCCACTTCAGTTACCCCTAATATCACTGCCTGAGATGAAAGTAAAACTGTACAGTGAAACAATATTTCCAGCCATCGTTCAACTTTGTTTAACAGAGGAATCAAATTGGGACAAGAAGAGAACATATGGATAATATCAACCGCAAGCTCACCACATCTGGGACAGTTAACTCCCATAGTCCCACCCCATTGATGTATACGCTGTGGGGTTATATACAAATTATGCCAGGTTTTAAAACATTGGACTTGGAGATTTGCGGATAGGGTATAAATATAGCTAAGCCGTAATGATTTTTCACAGACCTCCTGCCCAACATGCAATCCTGTATGCCATCGACCAAAATGTTTATCCAAGTCGTCTTTTCTTTTTTCGTTGATCATTTTATAAATTGAGGATATTGTGGAATGCCCACCTTTAATAGCCCCAAGTAGCGAAATAGAAGTCCAACTAACCGTCTTCCGAGAGAGAAAATCCCGGATCTGTAAAAACTTAAAAAAATGTTGATTACTAAGATTAAATTTCTGTTTTAAGTATTCAAAAGTCCTTACCCCATCATCCGAAACCAAGTCCCCTAGCTTATTAACACCTTGGGCCCTCCATTCTCTAAAATATCCATCAGCAAAAATTTGAGGCAAAAGACTATTTCTATTAACTGGAGTGTATAAATGTATTCTACCAATGTTAAATAATTTCCGGATAGATGTCCAGGTTTTGAAAGCGGCTAATAGACCTTTAAACCTCACACGTTTAAAGTATGCAAAATCTATATGCTTAAATAAAACCCCTGAAATTTCCTCTCCATAAACAAGTTTATATATTGAATTTTCCCGCTCCTCAAAATCAGGGCAATCAAGCAGCACAGAAATATGTCTCAAGGTGATAGCCCAATAATAAATCTGAAAATTAGGCACAGACCAGCCACCCCTTTCTCTTGGTAGAGTCATAAATTTAAGGCTCGTCTGGGTCTTTTCCCTGCCCAAAGAAACCATGAGATAATACGTTCTATTTTTTTAAACCATATTAAGTCGAATAAAACAGGGATAGCTCTGAGGAGATACAATATTTTTGGTAGAAAAAGCATCTTTATAGCATTGCATCTCCCCATGAGTGTTAGGTGAAAATTGTTCATCCTCCGGGCATCTTTTTCAATCCTACACAACATAGGATTCAGATTAATCTCCACAATTACTTCTGGATTTGAATTTATTAAAATCCC
This sequence comes from Triturus cristatus, assembly GCF_964204655.1. Classification (NCBI taxonomy): domain Eukaryota; kingdom Metazoa; phylum Chordata; class Amphibia; order Caudata; family Salamandridae; genus Triturus; species Triturus cristatus. Next base: position 877,865,582 of record NC_140583.1, read on the forward strand.
AAGATATTTAGCAGTCTCAGTAACCCTGGGGTCCATCAGTAAGATCTTAGCATTACAAATAATTTGGGTTTTGGATTCATTAAGATGATAGCCGGATAATTTGCCAAATTGAGATGTCAATTTTTGGATTTCCACTAAAGCAATTTCGGGTGAATCTGTTAAGATAGCAAGATCATCTGCATAGCCCAGTATTTTAGTTTCACCACCCTTGGATCTTACTGGACTAATCAGGTTATTCAAAAGAAATTTTTTAATTAAAGGATCTATATAAATAGTAAATAATAAAGGGGAACAGGGGCAACCCTGTCGAGTACCTCTTGAAATATTAATAGTTCCCGACTGGGTCCCCATAATTGAAATTTGCGCTGTGGGTTGTCTATACATAATTTGTAATGCAGTAATGAATCTTTCTCCCAAACCATAATATCTTAGAACCGCCCATAGAAAGGGCCAGGAGACCCTATCAAACGCCTTCTCCGCATCTAGCAGGATTAAGGCCATAGGATCCCCTGAAACCCTGGTATAATCAAATAATGTAATTGTGCGACGAATATGATTGATTGTTTCCCGTCCTGGGACGAAGCCGTGTTGATGAACAGAGACCAACGACTTGATCACACCAGAGAATCTCCTGGCGAGCACCTTTGCATAGATTTTAACGTCACTGTTGATAAGCGTAATTGGACGATATGAGCCCATGTCCGTTGGATTTTTATCTTTCTTTAAAAATGTAATAATTCGGGCCTTCTGCCAGGACTCGGGGGAAGATTCCCCCTTCTGGACTATCTTGAACAGAGCCAACATAACAGGAGTAAGTTGGAGGCGGAATATTTTATAGAATTCTACTGGTAGATAATCTGGACCAACAGCTTTCCCGCCCGGGAGAGAATCTATAGCTTGCAAAAGCTCTTCCATACTTATTTCCGCCTCTAATGCGTCACGTTCTTCCGGAGGTAGTGTGTCAACACCAACCTCCCGCAGATACTCTTGTATTTCCATCTGATGCATATCATTATCACTAATATCTTCACTATACAAATGTTGATAAAACTTTTGAAAGGCAAGCAAAATATCCTCATCCCCGGACACCAAACCAACATCTGGATCTTGAATATTTTGAATACGTGTGGCTATTTCTCTTTCTTTGATTCTTGAAGCTAACAAGTGCCCTGCTCGCTCACTATTTTTGAACATTTTAGATTTCCAGATTAGAAATGTACTGGCTGCCTTAGCCTGAGAAAGTTCTATTATGGCTGATTTTACTAAAATAATCCGGTTTTGAGCAGCGTCACTATCACCACCCATCCGTATCTGAATAACCAGATTCTGCTCTGCTTCTGCAAGTGCTATATATAATCGTTGCAGTTCGGCCTTTTCTTTCCTTTGAGATTCCCAACCAAACCGTGTTGTTTCACCCCTTACCCCTGCCTTTAATGTATCCCAGACATTCTGTATACCTGTACTATCGATGTTTTCTTCCAAAAACCTAGTGATCCATAAAGACATATTATCGATATATTCTATATCCTTAAGCAGGGCACGGTTGAACGTCCAGATGTTAGTTTGAGTCCTACAGATCATTGTGTTTATTTCAAGCAAGAGCGGATTATGGTCCGACATTACTCGTGGAAATCTAAAAATACCAGAACCCTGAAGTAGTACGGGTGAAACAAAGAAATAATCCAACCTTGAGCATATTGTATGAGGTGCAGAAAAATATGTAAAGCCGGGGTCAGCCGGATAAAAAAAAGCCCATGCATCCGTTAAACCATGCAGATCTAATAAGTGTTTTAAAGCACGGTATACCCTAGGCTTCCTCCCAGTATAAACACTCCCTAATTGATTTAAAGTGCCAGACTCTATATTAATATTCAAATCTCCGCAAATTATAAACGGGGATGGCCAGCCTATCAGCTCTAAGCTGAGCCAATTAACTATAGTAGGGTCATCCAAAACAGGACCATAAATAGAACAAAGTGTAACATTTTTACCCTGGAAATTACCATAGACTATTACCCAACGACCTAAGCTGTCCGCAGAGGAGCGAGTAATATTAACCTTTCCTCGTCTAACTAGAATTGCAACACCCTTAGTCTTAGCCTCAAGTTTGGTCCAGGACACAAGTTGAAATCCCTCAATCTCCAAAAGTTTATGCTGACTGGCTTCGACATGTGTTTCCTGTAGACAGAGAACATCTGCCCAGGAAACGCAAATCTTCCCTTATCCGGCGTCGTTTGGACGAATTATTAAGTCCACAAATATTTATTGATAAAATTCTTAAATTAGCCATACAGAGAAAAAAAAGAAAAATACATCCAGTAGCCATTTCTCGACCCTTTACACAAGCTCAACTTTAGTTGATTTAGTTGAACTATCATAACCATCAGTTCCTGGTTTCTCCTAACACAAATCTCTGTCCGCAGCCCCTCACCCCTCAAAAACTCTCCCCTACCCCCCAAATACAGGCAAAATAGGTCAGTTGACCCATATGATGGCTTCCCTAACCCGAGTGACCCAAGGTCACTCCCCGCCTCTAAAATCCATTATTCAGCATACCCATAAAGACAAAAATGAAAAAAACAACCCCATATATAATACAATAATTAAATCTTTAGCCTTCCCCAAGTCCTTTAAGATATTCTTCAGCCTTAATTTCTGATGTGAATACCCGTGTTCTGCCAGAAAATATAACCTTCAGGCGTGCGGGGTTCATTAGGAATACCTCGCACCCTTTCTTTTGAAAAGGAGTAATCAGTGATCGGAGTCGCCATCTCCTTTCCACTGTTGTATGGCAGAAATCAGGGCGAACAAAAAAAGTATGCCCTTCTGCAGATCTTTTGGCATCAGGACGGGCTTTCTCAAAGATAGCTTGTCTCAATAAAAAATTCCCCCAAAAAATCAGAATTGCTCTTGGTTTGGCTCCCGATTCTGGGCTCTTTTTCAAAGTTAAGGGAAACCGATGGACTCTCTGAATCTCCGAGTCCCATGACCATTGGGAGAGTTCTGGAAAGGCAGCTTTAAATAATTTTAAAACAAAACCTCTAATATCCGCCCCCTCAACATTCTCTTCTATTCCCAATAGTCTAAGATTATTTCTTTCTTAGTCTATTTTCGGAATCCTCGAGTTTCCACATTATATCAGCCAGTCTATCATCATTTGATGTGGTTTTGATATCAGTCTTTTGTAATCCCATCTCAAGATCGACAATTCTTTCCTCCAATGCCGTGGTCCGGGCAATGACCTCAGAGCATGCTTTTGTGTTTCTTCGAATAGCGCCCTGGATCTTCATTGTAGCAAGTTGAGCCCTTTTATGTTCTTGTCGCGCCTCCCCTTGTATTGATTTTAACAAAGCATAAATCGCAGAATTAGAGGGAGGAGAATTAAATTCCTCATGATCTTCGCTTTTTTTTCCCCCTTTTTTTTTGTGAGCACTAGGTTCCTCTAAGGCTGCCAAACTCAGTGCAACTTGAGAATAGTCCCACTGAAGTTTATTGCTGATTTCAGAACCATCGCTATCTTCATCCTCTAAACCGCGCTTTGAAGCACTTTTAGGATTATTGCCCCGGGTAGAGGCCTTCTTAGAGGTGCTCGCCGTTCTCGGGGGGCTATCAGGTTCACCACTGGAAGTTGAGTTTTCATTAATCAACCCTTCCTCAGAATCAATATCAGACTCTTCTGCCACAGAGAAGAAGCTGTCCCCATCGATCAATTCCAGCAGAGGACCCTTGTTCTTTTCTACCCTCCCGCCAGTGGGGGTTTGAAAAGTGTAAGAAGTTACAGCAGAGTCATTTAACCCCCCATGTTTCTCTCTATTAATTACTTCATCACTTATTTGAGGAACTTTAGCATTTGATAATCCCGAGGAGCATTCAATATTAGCCAGTCCCCCAGCAGTTTTAGCATCCCCTTCATTCTTTTCAGTCACCAAATCCAAAGAACTTTCATTTCCCTCCATTAGCGAGCCTACAGTATGTGTAACAGATACTGAAGAGACCTCTGGCTGATTTTTAGCTACCCTGCTCTTTCCGGCAAACATCCCAGGGACCGTTAGCGTTTTCACCAGTGCAGAACTGTCCAAAATAGAGGGTGTTGTTCCTATTTGATTAACAGCTTTAGCAGGGTTATTACAGGGTGGTCTCTCAAAGGCTTTGTCCACTTTATCTCCTAACTTTCCTTTAACCAAGGAAGCTTTACTCGCACTCACCGCTGGAATCCTTCCAGCCGGCTTCCCCTTCTTCTCTGACTTGCCGGTAATGTCCGCTTTGTCAGCAGCCGGATTTTTCTTTCCCCCGACACCAGAACCAACCATCAGCGGCTCTCCTGTCAGTTTCGCTGCTGCTGCTGCAGAGTTTCCGTTTTTGCGGGTAGGCATCCTACCAAACACGGAATCCTCATTTCTCCCTTCCACCGCAAGCCACACCCGCCAGGCCCTCAGGTGTGCGCGGCTCAGAGAGGCGGAGACAACCCGTAGCCAGGGCTGGTGAACACGGAGAACGGTGAGCATGGGTTTTTTCCTCCTGGGTTAGGACCGTATTAAGCCAAGATAACTAACTCCATCAGTAATAAATTATCGCAGAAATAAATCAGAGAAAGGCTTGTCTTTAGCCCATAGGCGTGTATGCAAGAGACTGCTGTTCAGACCCGGCAGCGGGAGCGACCTTCACTCGGTATCACGCGGCCGCCATCTTGCCCCGGACAACAAGTTCACCATATTTTCAAGCTCAGCACACAGGTGTACAAATGCAAACAGGAGGTGTGGTTGGCTTTTGCAAAATATTACCTCATCCTACCTACTGTACCTTTCACACGTTTTAATAACCAATCAGAAACATGCTTCTTTAGCAAAGTAACATGCATCCTATTTTTGAGTGTACGATGTTCATGAACAGCCAGTTATCTGTTTTTCATCCGGAAGCAGGGGAGACCTGGCACGAGGAGACTTTGCCCTCTGTTCAGACGTTGGCTACCTTTTAATATATTGGGCTGACTCCCCTTCCTCCATGTTGTATAACCCCCTGCCGAATTAAGGTGAAAAGGTTGGGTGATGTCCCTCTGCGGGATTCCCCTTTGATCCTATTACGTCCTCCGATTCTGGAGGCCCATTTTGTTTGTCGTATTCCACTGGGATTCGTCACTACACACCATAGGTCCTGAAGAAGTGTTGCTCGATTTTGGAGCCTATATGACACAAAACATGTCGACCTGATACATTCCACTTGCCACCTAGGTACCTTAAGCCCTGCTGGTGGCACCACTGTTTTTACTGAGACCCAGTTCTAATACTGAATAAAGAATTTCTACAGACCTGGAGCCTTTTTTTAAAATCACTCATTCACGTTATTACACACATAGCACTGATTGCCAAAAAACACCCTTCACATACGGCGTTTTACAGATCAAAATAACTCCGCCAAAGTAGCCACCAGGCCCGTTGGACATTGCAGCGTCGGTCCGACGAGGAGCGCCCTATGATGACGCATGACACCCCTAAAAAGGTGTGTGAGGGCATTATGATCTGAAATTCAGATCTCCCAGCGACAGAGATTTCTAGGCATGCAGTGATATCTTTCACGTATATGCCATATATGCTACAAGAGAGGAACTGGTTACCCTTTAATGTCTTTTCAAAAACAGCATCTTCTCCACCATTTTAGATACCTCTCATTCTACCAATTAACTACCTCAGCTACAGGCATCTTTTCATTATCCCTTCAATATGCTTACAGTATGAATTGTAGGGCACATCTACGTTTTCTGGTGCAAACGGTATGCTGAACACAGAGGTATTGACAAAGACCTAGGTTTGCAAAATGTGGATATTAAATGGATTGCACAGAGAGGATTAAAATGGCACCAATTGATACATTTGGTTAAAACCATTCTGCATCTCCAACCCCCTGACCATATGATTGTGCACTGTGGTGGCAATTACCTAGGCACATTGACTGGGGTAGGTCTGAAAATGCTAATGAAGAATACCTTTGCACAATTGATGTTACTTTTGCCTCAAACTGTCTTCTTATACTCTCATACATGCCAAAGACAGAAATGGAAGTGGTCATATCAATTCTGTCCACAATTGAAAAAAGCTAGGAAGAATGTCAATAAAGCTGTTTCTGCTTAACTCAGAGACTATAGGGCGGATTCCATCCATAACAACAATCTACGTTTTGATATGGATGACATCTACAGAAGTGATGGAGTACATTTCACAGATCAAGGGAACAGGGTCTTTCTCAACAACCTTAAGCTGTGCATTCACTCTTGCATGTAGCTACAACAAGCTCATAATGAAAACAAGGGCTCTTTTTAGAGCCACCCTATAACACAATAGTGAATCTTATGTTATTTTAAACATACATACACTTTTGAATTTTTTTATGGATTCGCGAACCCGTTGCGAATCTGCCAAAGCAGGAATTCAATTTACTACAACACAATACACTTTTCAGGTTTAACTTTTAATTTTTAATTTTATATATTATTACAAACTCTATCAGATGTAATCTTATTATTAACTTCAATCTCACTAATTCTATAAAGCATGTTCACAAATACAACACCACCTTCTAAATTATATACTGTTAAATTATTTATTTGAGATGGATCCGCGAACCCAACATGACGTTACACAGGGGGGCCACGCTGAGAGCCGCGACGAGGTCGCGACTCCTAAATCGAAAGAAAAAAAAATGCCCCACTTTTATTATTTGGAATCCGCTCCAAGGGCCCCATCCCCAGGGCATGCTCTCATGTTGGGGACCGCAGGGGGAGCCCCAATGCTCCACGAAAGTCAACATTGGTGTTGAACGCTTATTAGCTTTCTCGATCAGGTGCAGGACTGGTCTAGGTCTATATGAAAGGGTGGGGATCCATCTAGTCTATTCGCTAGCACTTTCATAAAGATTTTAAAATCAGAGTGACATTGGTCAATACGCAGAACATTATGTCTTAGCTTTGCCTGGTTGACTATTAAGGTTATTACTGCTTTTCTCATGGACTTCGTTACATCTCCCTCCTCCATTTCCTAGAAGGTATCAAGAGTCTAGAGAGCCAAAAGAAAGACATATCTCTTCTAGAAAACATTGGTCAGGTCATCCAGACTCAGAGCCTCATGGGGTGGCAGATTTCTTATTACTTTCACTCACAATTTCTTTCTCCAATTCCAGCACAGTGTCCCTTGGTAAGTGTATGAGGTGTAGGAATTAGCTACCATATGTGAGAGTGAGGCTTGACGTATACAGTTGCTAGTTAAATTAAAAAAATGTGTTCATCTTCTCTTTTTCTGTCTCAGATAGGGAGCCGTGCTGGTGTTTGACATTGGGAATACGGGACACATCACTAGGTCATCATGATCTTGCAACACTGCTTTTCAAATAATTTTTGCTTAAGTAAAAGAGAACTTTTTCATACCTTTCTGTCAGTAATAAGTCTAACTGACATCTCAATTTTGTCATTTCCCCCAGAAGAGGGTGTCTTATTTTGTTGTATTGCCGCTCTGTAGCCATTAGTTCTACCTCTAACCTCTCTCTTGTAAGGAACCACATGTGTTTTTGGGGGGTTTGAATCACAATGGCTTTTTCTCTGATCACTACATTAAAGGATTCCCAGATAGTAGCTAGGGGTGTGTCAGAGTGTTGATGAATGGAGAAGAACTTCCCAATTTGATCTTAAGAACAAAGGATGTGGAATGGTCCTTCCTGGGTCAGGTGTCGGATAAGGTCGGAATCAGACCTTACATGCATGAATATAGATGGGCCAGTTACAAATCCCCACGGCTAAAATACTCATCAATCAGGATTCGACAGACAGCTTTGAAATCTCTCAGAAGATCAGACAGATCTGCTCATTGTCCCCACTTTTATGTGCATGCTCTGTAGAACGCCTGACCCAGCTGATTACACAGACCACCACAGCACAGGGCATTATAATTGGGGGCATGCAACACAAGATACTTTGCAGATGATGTCTTACTATCTCTCGTAGAGCCGTGGGCTCTACACAAGCATGATTCCCTTTATTGTAAGCCTACAAATGAGTCTCCAGAGTTAAAAGTAATTTCTCTGAATCTGAAATCTTGGGTCTAAAGCTAGGGAAAGAAATCCAAGCCACAGTCTATCAGTTAAAATGGGCAAGAAAAACGTTTAAATATCTGGGAGTACAGATTACTCCAACCCTTCAAGAGTTATACAAAGCAAATTGCCCTCCCTTTTTACATGACCATAAACAGTTCTGGCGAGATAGGGCCCACTGTTCATCTCCTGGATTGGGAGGATGGCTACTTTGAAGATGAACATCCTTACTCATTTGTTATGCTTCTCTCAACCCCTACTCGTATTAATACCTGCGCAAGACATGCAAAAATTACAGCCGGCTTACGAAAAATTAATGTGGTAGAAAAGTAGACCCAGAAAAAAGAGAAAAGTACTGTAGTGCAGCAGGGGTTCAGGGGGATGAGTGTTAGAGATATAAAGACCTATTTTTCAGATGCGCAATTAGTCATCCCCTTAGAACGGTTGTTGCATGAAAAACTGGCCATTATGGCAATGCATCTCTTGGGAAGGACCGCGCGGAGTCTTGCATGGCTACCTAAACACAGTTGAGCTAATGTGGCTTATGCGTTTGATGTAGTACGGCCTCGCATGGAAACTTAGGACTCCCTCTGCAGGTCTACACTAATACCAAATTCCCCCTCTCCATTTACCCTGACAATGAACAATCCAGACTTCACACCAGCCCAAGACACCACTCAATTCACCAAATGTAAGACAGGTGCCTGCACTATATTGAGGGATCTACTGGAAGGACACAATCAATTTTTTCATTTAGTGTATGATGAGTCTATTAAGTAATGAAAACTAAAAACATAGCTGCTTCCAACTTAGACCCTGGACAATGAACCCTGTGAATAGAGAACAGGCAACGATAGAACTTACATCATTTGAAAAATTGTTCCCAAGCTTCAAATTGACCAGAGGCTATATATCAGCTATATACAGTAAACTTAAAACTCTACCAGACACTAATAAGCAGGGCATTATGCAGAGTTGGGACAAGACCCGAGGGACCGAGATACCACATGAGGAATGGTCTAGGTTGTGGAGAGTTATTCTGAAGACAGTTCATAGGGTTCAGGGTAGAGAGATGTGGTATAAAGTGATTTATGATTAGTATATGACCCTCGGAAATGAAAGTTTCTCTACCGGCACACAGACAGGAAATGCTGAATGGGGTTCTACAGAAGGCTCTTCTTTGCATGTGTGCTGATCTTTCCCAGTACTGGCTGTTTTCTAGATCCAAATATTAACTTATATAAAGAGGACCCTGGGTTTGCCTATTCCTCCGGACCCAGTTATCACACTCTTGGGGATTAGACCTAAGAAGTGGCAGAATATAAAAGGTGAGTGGATGGTTACTGCACAGATGTAACTAGCAGTGAAGCAAGAGTTTGTTGCAGTTAGGAGAGACCCATTCCCACCAGAGACGGCAGAGTGGGTCAGTCAGAATTTTATTGATGATGGAAAATGTTAATGTATGATTTGTCAGAGGAACAATAATCATTTTAAACCATCTGGCAGCCATTGGTGGGTTACTTACAGGACCAAAACAACAAATCTGAAGTGCCCCAAGACACTGAGGGTTCTGAGACTGAATGGAACCCAGGATGGGGTGCTCTAGAGCGAAATTTGGACCTACCGAAAGGGGAAGTCCCTTCCCACCCAATTTGGTTTGTTTACCAATTTTGGATACTCCAGATCAGAATGGATAAATCTGGTAGCGTGAAGTAGGAGGGGTTGGTTACAGCATCATAAGCATCTGTTTTTTAAGTATTTCTTTTTGTTTTCTGTCAATTAATACATGGAAGAGCATAAAAATTGATATAAGAATAGTGTACCACTTCAACAAACTGTCCATCGCAGGCATTACACTCCTTTACGTGCACCACAAATCACTATTCCTCAAGTCTTGCACACTGATGACCTATGCTATTAATGCAGAGACTGAGAAGGAAACAAACATTAGCCATGGGAACAAGGGCTAGAGTTCTTAGTTATGTGTGGGAGGTAGCCCCTCTATTGGCCAGTTCAAAGCCCTGAAAATATCAATGTTGTATCTGCGGCACAAGCAAATTGCTTGCGATTCGGAATGTAGGTAGTAAGGTAAATTACCTTGGATTGATCATACAGGAAGGCTTCCAGGCTGCATCCAACAGTATGGACTCCCTCCTTTCCTCCTGAGGATATGACTACATTGTGTGGGCCCATTCATGAAGTGTGTCTTTTAGAAAAAGGTGTTATTGCCATTTGCTAAATAGAATGCAAGGATACCGTAAGTTGGTAGAAAAAATGTCTCTGGAGTTTTTATTTCCAGATCAGTAACTATGAAGAATGTCATGGCACACTGCATCCTTAGTGCAACTACATACTCTGCCACCAAGTGCCTCTGATCAAGCAATTCGTGCACAGGAATGTGACGTGGTTTAAGAACTTATCTTAGAAGTGGTTTACAGTTATGTCTGGCCAATGTGCCCCTCCTTCAGCAGCCCTTATTGCATTGTGAACTAAGTTATGGGGTGAGGGATCATCCTTACCTCCAAAAGTGTTGGTATCTCGCACTATGGAAAGTCCTTGGGATGTTACAATATAGTGTAACGTTGCACAACTGGCAACAATTTTGACATGCCATCTTTGTGAAATATTACAGGGCACCAGTACTCTTAGGTAGATATTGAAATCTGGCTTTTAAAGCCCAAAAGTGTGTTTCACAGTTGCCATTGCAAATCTCTGGGCTACGTTATTCCATCTTTGACTGGGTGTCCCTGCATTTAGGTATGGTGTCAGAATCCTGGGATGTATAGCCTATGTACTGTTACCTAATACAGTGATAAGAAACATCAGGCTTACGTGAAATAAAGGGTGTATGTTGTGTTATTATGATTGATGAAATGCACCATACCTAATACAAATTCATTTCCTAAGTTGCCGCTTGACAATGCGTGTAGAGGCTGCAGAGCCTGAAAATGTTGGGGTTAGAATATTCTAAGGGGACTGAGCCATGAGGTATGCAAGTACCCTAAACTTGTATGTTGAGTGAGTACAGACTTGTAATAGCAGTACAAAATTCAGTGGCACTTGTAGGACAAATAAAATCACGTGTCCCACCCACATATCCTATTACCCCTGTCATGGTGTTTTGCAGTTGCTGAGGGGTCTATGTGTTAAGTTTAAGGAACTCTTTTTCCAAGAAATCATGAAAAAACATGGAAAGGGCACTCTAATAAACCCCTCCTGCTGTGGCTAAACTGCAGTGATAAATTCCAGAAGTCAGAATGTGTAGGGAACACAGAACCTGAACGGTTAGAATGGCCTCACTTCTATGTGTTTCCCTCCCTAGAACTGGATTGAGCTCATGTATGCAGTCTAAAATCACCTTAGTACCGAGCCCATAATTCTCATAAATCTCCTCCCCGGTCTGGTGAAAAATAGTTAAGCTAACTCTAAAAAAGTCTATTCTGTCTTCTTCTTTTCCCCTGATCCTATGCTCTCACCTGTCTTCTTCTCCTGACTGCATAGAGTGCAGCATTAAAAGAATTAATCTGGTCTTCCTTGGCACCTGATTACCACCTGCTTCCATTTGGTAGTAATTTGTGGATGCAAAATGCTCTTTTTGAGACTAAGGGCAGATGGGATTACAAGTTCCATAGGATATAATGGAATTGTAATACAGCAGACAGGATATCCATCACATTTGTGACAGTGTATCCTATTTTCCAAGGTTGTAATTAGGCCCTAAGCGCTAATTGTGAATGCTCTGTACTTTGAATTAGCAATTCACATTTTAGCAACCACATTTTGGGTATCACTATTTTGTGATTGTAATTTTTGTGACCTGTACTTTATTGGCCTTTCGTACATGAGCAACAGATGATTATGCAATTGTAAACCAATTTCCAAGGGATTTGTGATTTGCAAATCATTTGTTTATATGTCCCATGATGGTTAGCAGCAGATGCTGGGAAACAAAAATGGATGAGAGAAAAACATTACACTTTATGGGGCATATGTATCAAATTCTCTATTTGCGATTCTCAAATAGCGATTTTTTGAGAATCGCTATTTGGCAATCGCAAACGAGATGTAAGTAAAAATTCGCTAATTGTTAGCGATTCCTTGGCATTCCTTAATTGCGATTTGCAAATTGCGAATCGCAATTAAGCAATACCTTCCCATTCATTCCTATGGCCCAGGAGGCCCATAGGAATGAATGGGAAGGCATTCTCAATTAGCGATTCGCAATTAGAGAATCGCAAATTGAGAATAATTTCAAGGGTGCAAGGGTGTCATAAAGACACCCTGATGCACCCCTGAAATGAGCATATGTGCGCATGTGGCGCACATACATGCCCTATGGGCATGTATGTGCGCCACATGGCACTTTGAAAAATGCCAAAAAGTGCATCTTTCAAAGAAATCGCAAATTACCACCAACTTGAAGTTGGTGGTAATTTGCGATTTCTTAAGGAAAAATCGCACAACTTGGGTGCTTGTTACATCGCATTTAAGGAATCGCAATTTGCAATTGCTTAAATGCAATCGCCAAATAGAGAATCGCAAATTTGCGATTCTCTAATTTGCGATGCCCTTTTGGGATGATACATCCCAAAAGGCCTTTTCCCGTTCGCAAACGGGCCGATTCTGAGAATCGTCCCGTTTGCGAACGGGAAAAGGGCTTGATACATATGCCCCTATATCACCACTCTGGCTCGCCACTCAGCTGGGTGCTGATACCTACTGAATCATAGAGGGTGACTAGAAACAAGATTAATATCTTTAATAACTTATCTCTGTGCTGAACCAACAAACACTTGTTATAAAAAATAATACACCTCCAAAATATCGCAATGCCACAGACTCTCTAGTGTATTGGCAGAACTCTAATTTATAACAATATCTAAGTAATTGATGTTACTTTTGTTTTTTAAATAAACTGATTTCCTTCTCTGACAAGGCAGCTACATTCGGTTTTGTGGGTATACACTCTCTTGTTCTGATATACATTTAAGGTTATTTTGTATGTTGTAATATAAACAAACACTCCTCGGGATTATATAGTTCACATTAGTGCCTTTAAATCACTTCCTTAAACACACACCATTACCGTAAAGACAATAAAAGCATTACAAGATCATTCAAACAATCTTTAAAGGTAAGGAGGATGCTTTCCATTTCCTCACATAACTTAGGATGCAAAATTGTGCAAATAAAAATATATTCTTTTAGTCCTTTAAAGTTAACTCAGAAACAGCACTATAAACGATTTAAGGTTGTTACCAATATACAACTTAAATCCTTAGAATACTTCTCTGTATTCAAGCCATAGTAAGCATAGGTTCCTGAAACTACCAAACTGTATCAGAGGCTATGTATTCACCCAGGAGTGATGGAGGTGCAAGATCTGGAAGGCACTGCTTTCCAATCGACCAATGGCCTCAGAGGGAATGTAGTTTACACGCACATGTGGGGGGCAACATGTGAGGAGAAAAGGTAGAATACAATGGGCATCCATTTTAAGAAATTAGGTCCTTACAGATCTCCAGGCCAGTCTAAGGTTATTCAACAGACACATAGTTAAACCAATCTCTTTCACTCTTTCCATACTGGCAGCCACTGTAATCAGGGCATTATTGCAGTGGGATCAGGGTGAAACGTGTCTCATGCCAGGGTTCCCAGGCAACACACTTCTGTTCCTTGCAGTTTCTGAAACTAAATCATAGCTATGATCTAGAGAAAAGTTGAAGTCATTCTCAAGGAGGAATTTACAATGGATTGAAATGCAAAGACAGGTAAATCACCAGTTTGTTTAACTAAGTTAACTTGCACAGACACACTGCAGATGGCCAGGACAGGGCCCTTATTGAAAGGACTGCCCAGTCCACAAAGCAGGGGTGATTGCCTTTTGTTGTGACCGAACAGTGCCAGTTACTTAATGCTGTTTTCCTTGAGTTTAAGGAGCAGTGTTCTCATGAGGCGATGGAACACTCAGCTCTGTGAATTGTTGGTGGATTTATTATTGGACAGGTCTGCTGACCGTCATAGGACACATTTTCTGTATGTGTTGCCATTTAGAGGGAGTCATAAAATGTGACCTGACTCATTAATATTCATAAGGGAGATTTTGACACCCCATACAAACATACCATTTGTGAAGTGAGCAATCAATCTGCACTCAGATTTTTGCACCCTGCCCAATGATACATCAGGCCTTAGGATTGTGATTCCATTGTGTATATGGTGGTATGTTCCACATGCACCTTGAGGCTCAAGGAGGATTCAGAATAGGATGATCTTTTTTGATGCACTTTAGGGCATTTATTTTTGATGCTAGGAACCTTTATTTCAAGGTGTACTCCTAATCTGACATTTGACTGTGATCGGTTCTTTCGCATTGTGAATCAAAGTGAACCTCTGTTGTTGTCCTATATTATCTTGAATTATTTTTCCTCCCTCTCGGCGGTCCTGTATAATGGGTTTTCATTCTGCATAGTCTGCATCTTACTTTTCTTCCTTGAGTTTTAAGTGTTTGTTGTTGATGATGGCATGCACTCATTTTACGTCTCCTAATAAGTATATTATTAAATCTGGTTATAACTTTTTAATCCGTCTAATTTGCTTTAAAAATGTTTAAACATAACACTAGGAGAGAACACCCTGAAACGCATAATGCTCACCAGCACCACTGTGGTCATAAGGATAAAATTCAAAATGGATCCCTAATTTTTCTCCAACAATATTTTTCTTCGGCTGAAAATCGTTGCACAGCAGCTTAATGTCTCCTGTTTACTGAGTAATTCTTGTGGCTGTAAACTTTCTATTTCTATCTCACTGCTATTTAGTGGAATATTCTCAATGTGTAGCTTTATTAACCAGAAAGCTCTGGTTTACTCAATGAATGATAACTGCATTAATTTTGATCTTCATTGTAAAACAATTCCCAGCTTGGGAAGATGCTGTCTTCTCCCTTTCTTCAATCACTATCACTGATACTGACAAATCACTTCATCAATCCGTCAGTTCCTCTAAACTTTGTTATCCAACCTGCTCTTTCAGCTTCACTATCATTAACCCTCAGCCACTCGCCGCATAGAAATGCCTTTTGTTCACCCTTTCTTCTGTTTCCTAACACTCCTTTCCCTCAATTTACTCATGTTGTGCTATTGTCACTCACCTGCTGCCTCACTCTATGATGAGTATCTTCTAACAGCCCCCCTACACTTCCATACCTCTTCCCCTCCACTCCCAATCCCTTAATTATCTTCTCTCTCTCCACATAAGGTCCATAAGGCCACATCTAGTGACTTCTTTTCCAATCTTGGTTTACCTGCCCACCTTTCTATCATCACCAACCGGAAGTCACTCACAGCTGCACCTTCTTTTGTATGAAAACTCCTCTCTGCGGGGAGGTCACACCATGGTAGTTTTCCTAGCGTTCAAGTGTGGCCCCAGCCTCTGCACAGAAAAGAAAACCGGGCAGGTATTTCCCACCCCTCCTCAGGATTATGTTTGCAGGAGTGTGACATACCCGCTAAAGAATCTTTTACTCTTACAGGTTATTTATAAAGGACCCCACACTGAATCAGTAAACAAACATCTCAAACATGTTTACGTTTTTATTAAAATGTATTTATTGTGGCATAATCTAATGTAAATCACATGAATGGGGATTATCACAATAATAAATGATAACTCAGCAAGTATTAATATTACTACGATTAATAAAATATAGACCGTCAAACATTATCCACTTCTAATCAATTGCTTTAAGCTGCCTATTTGCGTTGAGGCACCATGTTCTCATGTTAAGTATTGCCAAGTAATGTAAGGCACTCACAAAACCCTGCTGTGAACCCAAGGCTTCTCAGCTAATGCCCCCAAGGGGCAGCATGTGTCCCAACTCCTAGCTTCTTTCCCCACTCTGCCTAAATATGGAGAGCTCATATCTCTTTCTCCTCCTAGCATTTATATGGAGATTTTGATGGCCCCTCAGGCAGAACTCTAATTTTGCAACATGCAGCCGAGGACAGTGCTTTCATTTGATAGCATTTCTCAGTTTTACCTAAGCCTTAGCAGGACCGCTCTGCAAAACTAGAGTAAAAAGCATTACCTCACCATCCGAGGAGTGAAGAGATGGGAAATTCAACTTCTGCTTCAGAACAAAATGTATGTGATAATTGTGCAAGCACAAAATAAAACATTACTCTACTTGCTGTGCACAAATGAAAATTCAAAGAACCTCCTTCACATTAATCTCATGCGAATTGAGCCTTTGATCATACCTTCTACCAAAACGGAGAACTGTGCACTGGGTTTCTCTTATGTAACCGACTTGAGGTTGCTGATACTATTTTAATTAAAATATTGATTTTTATGGTACTCACTGAGGCTTGCTTCAGTGACACATCACAAACTATTATGGGCTTCCTTCTTCCTGGCTACTCTCATCTATGGTGTGATCAGTAAAGCTGGTGTGGTGGGAGGATTGCATTTATCTTCAGTATCCCTAAAGGCAGGAAATGAGCCAATGACTCTTTCTATTGCTTTCTAGGCTTTCCAATGTTTGCTCCTGGAAATCGTCAGTATATTCTTTTCCTGATAGAGTAAACATTACCACCACCCACGAGGTGGCACCATGACTTACTGAGCAAATCATGGGGAACATAATCAACCAAGAATTTGTTTTCTTATTCTAGGGGACTTTATTCTGGTGATTCCAAAAACTATTTTTTATTAAAAATATGTCTTATTTGCATTTAGTCAAACAGAACAAAAACTGTGGGTTACAATAAGCAAGCAGATTGCTTAACAATAACAATTCACATTGTAGATACGCAACTGGCAACACCACCGTCCAGTAGAGAAAGGGCACAGAAGGGGGGCATCAGGCAGGCCTCGGTACACAGATCTCCCTTGCAGAGGCAGTGTGCGAAATCATCCCCAATCCTGCAGGCCAGGTCCACATTCATCAATCAGTGCATCTAGACTCATTCGGGAGCCCAAAGTCAATCAGATCACACTCCAAACAATTCAAAGGCTGTCACCAGGGCTGGGATTGCCCCCGCATCTTGGTAGGTGGGGTTTTTCTTATTCAAACATTTTTCTAGGGGACTTTATTCTTGTGATTCCCAAAACTATTTTTTTATTAAAAATATGTATTTTTTGCATTTAGTCAAACAGAACAAAAACTGTGGGTTACAATAAGCAAGCAGACTGCTTAACAATAACAATTCACATTGGATATATGTAACTGGCAACACCATCGGCCAGTAGAGAAAGGGCACAGAAGTGGGGCATCAGACAGGCCTCGGTACACAGATCTCCCTTGCAGAGGCAGTGTGCGAAATCATCCCCAATCCTGCAGGCCAGGTCCACACACATCAGTCAGTGCAGCTAGACTAATCCTGGAGCCCAAAGTCAATCAGATCACACTCCAAACAATTCAAAGACTGCCACTAGGGCTGGGATTGCCCCCGCATCTTGGTAGGTGGGGAGGAAGTCTCTGATAGGGGTTCCTCCTCTACAACTCGTTCACCAGGGCCCAGTCAGGGACAAGCCATCAGTACTCCATTCTAGGAGGGCAAGATTGGCTCATTACCTACACCCCCTATTCTCTGTCTTCCGAATCACCTTTCTCTCACACTCTGCCCAATTCACAAACTTGAACCCCCATCTATACACATCAGGGTCCATGCCAATTTCTAGCTCATCGTCAGTGTGTGAGAGCCAGTATATTTGGCAAGTCTGTAAATCTACCTGTCACTTTCTGGGTCGCACTATGGTTATGCAGGACCAGTAAACAGTTGGGGAGTGAGCTCAAAGCTCCAATAAGTAGCTTGGCAAAGGACCTAGAGGACAGTGGACAGTGTTATCAACGACGGGCAAGACCAGACCATGTGGAAGAAGTTTGCATCCGCTGCACAACATTGAGGATAGGCCAGTGTTGCGCTGGGGATTATGGTATGTAGATGCTGAGAGGTGAGGTACACCCTGTGTAGGTAGTAGAACTGAATGAGCTTTAAGCTAGCATTTCTGGACACCTTGGAGGTAAGCTCTAGCACTCTCTTCCAAGCTATGTTAGACAATGGCATCCCCGAGTCATCATCCCAGCACTGTCTCAAATGTGTCAGGCTTGGCTATGCCCCTTTCAATAGTTCACTGTATAGCAATGTGATCGTTTTCGTATGAGCAATATATAGCGCTGACCCTCGTTTTCTGGCAGCTTCGCAATGCCATGACCCCACCTATCGCACATCCCATGCAGCAGTGTTGCGTGGAGCAAAAAGTTCCTTACTGGGAGGTCGTATATCTCCTGAAATTCCAGGAAAGGACAGATCTATGGCCCCACAAGTAAGTCAGCTGTTATAGTGATCCCCAGTTCTGTCCACCGGTGTAGTCCCGACCAACACTCAATCCTTGGTCAACGCCGGGCAACCAGCAACAGCAGCTATCTAGTGTGTGTCCTCTGCAGTGCCCTAGCCCAGACGTGGCACGCCGTTCTCATCAGCACATTAATATGTCGAACCATGGATGCTAATCTGGGTTTTAGCAAACTACTAGGTAAAGGGTTCTTGGAGGGCAGGCAACGCTCTTGAGGGCCCACTCCATAAGACAGTGCAGACCTCCAGTGGGTTACCCACTGTAGCTCTGCTGCGAGGTGGTAAAGTTCACAATCAGGGGTGGCCAACCCACCTTCTTCCACCAGCAAAGCTCCTCAATATAGCGTTAGAATGATACCAT
The DNA here is from genome assembly GCF_964204655.1 of Triturus cristatus. Taxonomy (NCBI): domain Eukaryota; kingdom Metazoa; phylum Chordata; class Amphibia; order Caudata; family Salamandridae; genus Triturus; species Triturus cristatus. Next base: position 877,884,374 of record NC_140583.1, read on the forward strand.
TCAACTCTCAGAAGAACTTCAGCAGAAGTGTTACTGGGAGGGTTGTAAACAAATAGAGGATTTGGGCAGTGCCACCATTTTAGAGACATCTATCCAGCCACCCACCGACAATGGCAGAGTAAACTAGAATGCCACTGAGCGTCTTAGGGCTGCAATTTCATGGCAAATATTGCCCTTGTAAAGCAAGTCTGCAGTACGATAATTGGCCACCCCCAAATAGTGAATGGTTGTCGGTTCCCACTTCAGGGTCACACCAGTTGGGATGAGTCTGCTCCCAATTGAACGTCTCGGAGACGGTAAACACAGGATTTGCACCAGTTTACCCATAGAGTGGAGAAGCGCCTGAAATTCGACAGTGCAGCTATTGCTCTCCCAAGATCAAAGTCCTCCACTCTCATGTATAGGAGCATGTCATTCACTTACAGGGAGAGATAAAATCAGTCAGTAGAAAGTTGCAAACTCCGATAGTGGTCCCAGCCATATCATAAAAGCAAACAGTTCCAGAGCCAGGGCAAATAACCGAGATGATAATGGTAACCCCTCCCTGGTTCCCCGCTCCACTGCACACATCTCTGAAATCACCAATCGGTGAGGACTCGAGCCAGTGAGCCAGTGTCTAAGAGTTTAGTCCATAGGGTTATCCACAGCCCATGCCAAGCTAAGTGGCATATAAAAACTCCAGCGGAGTACGTTGAACGCCCTCTGGATATCTACAGACATGACTAGAGAGTCCGACAGAAGTTGCTCTCAATGATCCAGGTTGAACAACAGCTGACAAATGTTAGGCATGGTGCTATGAGTAGGAATACAACTAATTTGGTGAGGGTGGAACAGGGAGTACATGTGTGGGAGCAATCAGTACCTTACGCAGGATCTTACAGCCGGTGTTAAGCATAGAAAGACGTCAATACGAATCAAGGAGAAGTGGATCCTTATCTTTCTTAGGAAGAATTGTGTCCTCAAGCAAGGAGAGAGGGAGCACTCCCCACACCCAGGAGTCATTAAATAGGGTCACAAGCCTTGGAACGAGGTCTACAACATACATTGTGTAGAATTCAATGGGAAGGTCATCCAACCAGGAGACCTTTCCCCTCGCCATCTCCTTAATCATGTCTCATACCTCCTCCTCACCCAGTTGAGCCACCACACCTGGATCTAGGACCCCAGAGAGTAGTCTGCAATGTAGTTTAACATCTCTACCTCACTGACCTCAGTTCTAGTGGAGTAGAGATCCCTACAATAGTGGAGGAACATAGCATTAATCCCCTCCTGAGTAAAGATGCCTCGTTCTTAAGTGTCACACACCTGGAGAATCGTATGATCTCTTGCCTCATTCTGTAAGAGCCACACAAGCATTCTGTCCGACTTGACTCTCTCAGCATGGGCCCTGGCCATGTTATTTTACAATCAAATTCTCACAGGCATTCCATCTGGGCAAGCAGTTTCTACCGCTTATCCAGAGTGCGCTCCCTACCCTCAGGGATTCCCTCAAGCTCACGGGGAAGACAATCAAGAACTGCTTCCTGCCACTGAATATTCGAGTGCACTCAGTGTGAACTCCAATCTTGTTAGTGATGCAGAACCCCCGAACCTCCACCTTCATAGCTTCCCACTGCATCCCCAATCGAGATGCCAAACCTGCATTATCAATCCTGCCTACCCACAGATGCCCAGAAGGCCTGATCTTCCAGCATTGTAGGGTCCAACCTCCAAGTGGGGACTCTAGGTCTACATGAGAACCACATGAAGGAGCAGAGCAGAGAGGAGTGGTCAGAATATGTTCTAGCTAAATACTCGGTGTTGACCACTTTAATATACGTCACCTTACAGCAATAGACTCTATCTAGTCATGCTTCCAAGTCGTGTAATCCAGAACGGTAGGAGAACAACCGAGCTTCCAGGTTCTGCAACCTTCAGCAATCTGTAAGGTCCCACTGTGTAGCCCAGGCGTGGACAGCCTCTACCAGTATATGTACCAGCGCTGTGTGAAGATGGGTGTGTGATCTAATCCTACACAGTTAAAGTCACCCCCATTATCCTCAAATAGGGAATCATCAGTGGTAGGAGAGGGGCCAAGCTAGCCAAAAAGACAGACTGGACCACATTCTCGGCTTACATATTCAGCAAGGCAGCATCTCTACCATCCAGTTGACCCAGCACCAACACATAATGACTGTTTGCTCAATAACGGCCCGATGTAAATGGAAGGCCACCTTAGGCCTAATCCAAATCAGGACTCCATGTGCAAAAGCAGATCAGCAGTGGTGTGCAACTGACCCCTCCATCGTCTATGAAGGGCCTGGCCCTCTGGTTCTGTAAGATGAGTCTCCTGCAAAAATGTAATCTGCAACCCTCTATGCCTAAAGTAAGTCAAAGCATTATACCATTTAGAGGTGGTAGAGAGACCCCACACGTTCCATGTTTGATCAATCTAATTGGGGTCGCCATTCAGTACATTCCAGGTATAGACCCAAAATGTGCCCCCCCCGGCACCAACCAGCTGATCCATGCCACCCACACTAGTCACACAATAGAACTTGCGCTGTTGCATGCACTCCACTGAAAGAAAACAATTAAGAGGATGATCAAACAAACCAATATAACAAACCCCTCAAACCCTCCTAGGACTGTGATTTACAAACATCCTGTGCAAACAATGAGTAACACAGGGCCTACCAAGGACAGGCGAAGAGCAGCCGACCCCAAAAGGAGAAAGGGAAAATAGAGAAGCAAACCAATATAATGGGACATTATACAAAAAAAAAAACCTTCTAGCTAACCCCCAGCCCAAGCAAATTAGAAACCGTAGAAATCGACACTCTGAGAATAAATGCAGCCACCAAACCACCACATCACAGTTAAGATAATCCTTAGTTATCATCAACCAGTTATTTTTTCAATGAGGTCATCAGCCAAACCTATAAATAAATAATTAATAAAATGTATATATCTTTATTAGGCTACTATGTATGACCATAAAAGCACAGAGTGAAATTAATTTCACATTATACAAATCAAACAATAAAAACATTTAAAATAAATAGATCATGTTAGAAATGTCTTAAAAAGAAAAGACATCATAGCAAAACATAAAATCTCATGGGGATTTGCAGAGCCATATCCTGTGGGATTGTTTCAAATAAACCATTCAAAGAGTGAGCTGAGTGTACCTTAGCACTTAAAGTCCTTAAGGCGGCCACCAATACTACCTCACGTAATGCTATGGAAATCAGAGAAGCAAGGTTTAAAATATAAGAAAGCACTTCAGAAAAAAAACCATCATGGCAAATGCATGAGAGGACCTAAATAAAGTGGCACAGCTGAAAGACAGCACACTTTCTGGGGATATAGTCAACAGCCCCCTTTTTTTGGAGAGTATTTTGTACAGAGACTGACTGGGTTGACCATTATTCTCGTGTCTTCAATCCAGATAAAAGGAGGAGGGGACTGGTTGCTAAGGAAAATGGGCTTGATTGCCTCTCTATAAATGAAAACTGGGTAGCTGGTCTTGTAGATTTAGTTTCTGTAACTGATTCCGTTATGCCTGCCGTAAATGAGAACGCTCCTAGCCCTGATGGAGTAACAATTTACTTGTTTAAATTAAATATAGAGTTTTGGGCCCCGGTGGTTACAAATGTGGTGAGGGCTCCAGTGAAGGGCAGCCCGATTGATTTGTGGAGAGAATCTATAATAGTGCCATCTACAAAAAAGGTGATTGGAATTTACCCAAATGTGACCGCCCTATCTCCCTCATAGACTGACAGTGGAGATTTTAAGGCGTGTTATTCTGGGCAAACTATAGACCTGGACAGAGACAAATTCTATCTTTTGTCCAGTACAATATGGTTTCCAACCAGGTTTAGGGACCGTAGAGTAGGCCCTCACTCTAACACTTATCCTGGGTAAATATGGAAAGGCCAGGAGAGGGGTCCTGCATTTGGCCTTTATGGACCTCTCCTGTGCCTTTCCACTTGGTGACAGGGATTTTTTGTGGGATCTGATGAAACAGGCAGGAATTAATCCCCTCCTATTAGATCTCATGGGACTCCACAACTAGAGTGCGTTATTCACAGACTGGGGTTGTACAGCCCCGATAAAGGTTGTTAGAGGGGTTAAGCAGGGTTGCAGATTAGCTCCCTTCCTTTTCCTATATTATACAAATTCTTTAGATACAACATTAAGATAATATAGCATGCGCTTCCCCACAATTGGCACACAGGCAGTCCCGGTATTGCTGTACACAGACCATGTGGTCGTTTTAGCTCGAACAGGAAATGGCCTTCAAACTATTTTAAACTGTTTTAATGATTTTATGCTTGAACTTAAACTGAAGGTGAAACAGCAAAAGTCCTTCATTATGCCATGCAGTCCCAAAAACACCAAATCAAAAAGTTTTTTATAGGGGGAGACCTATTGATAAATTATCTACTTTTAATTATTTAGGTATTTTATTGGGTGCAAATGGGCAATAGGATAGGCTAATGACTAAAAGAGTGCAAGAAATGGGGGCTGCCAGCAATGCTTATATTCAGATTTGCCAAAAGGCTAGGCCAAAAGCTGGTTCAGGAGATGGTCCAGCTCTGTAAAAGTAAATGCTTATCAGTGGGCACGTATAGTGCTGGAGTTTGGGGCTATTGCCACAGGGAAACCTCAGGTAGCTGAAAACAGTTTTCTGTGCAGACCTTTAGCTATACCTAAAAACACTGCATGTCTCATTGCACATATGGAATTGGTATTAGGATTTATGGAGGATCAAGTCAGTATAACACCACTTCTTGTATACTTAAAGATATAGTGAACTACCAAGGCACAATTTTCAAGACAGGTGTTAATGGATTGCTTAAGCTTAGACGACATGACCCCTGTCCCAAAGCTGGCTTATATAATAAATACTTTCTGCAGCCTGAAAATATTGTTCCTAAATCTAAAGAGATAGTCAAATAGGCTTCTAAATCACATAGAGAGGAAACCAGATTTGAAGGATCCCTGGATTTGCCATATGTTATTAGATACATGCAAATGTTTATATCTACAGGAATGGAGGCCTATTTAATCTGGATAACTAATCTGAAGTATACATTCTATCTCACTAGGATGAGACTGAATACAGTTAATTTCCTTGTGGCCTTTCCCATAGGAGGTACTTGGCATACATCTCTTCTATGTTTTCCTTGTGACACCGTTACTACTCAATCTAGTACACACTTTATGTTGTTTTTACAGAGTGTATGATCACCTCAGAGTGCCCTTTCTGTGTCCTATCCTCTTAAATAAGTACTTTACATCATATGAAGAGGTGTTGATCTACCTGCAAAGTCTATCTTCTGCTGAAATGTGAACTGCTGTCCTTAGCTATATTGTTGCCGCAATCAAATTAAGAAGAACATATGCATTCTAATTGTTCATTGGATGATGGCTGCTGAAATTTGTACTGTTGTCCTTAGCTTCATCGTTGCTGCCATTACATTAAGAAGAACTAGTGCACTTTAATTGTTTATTGGATGGGTTTTGCTATGATATCTTTTCTTTCTAAGAAATTTCTGACATGATCTATTTATTTTAAATGTTTTTATTGTTTGATTTGTATAATGTAAAATGGATCTTACTCTGTGCTTTTATGGTCGACCATAGTGGCCAAATAAAGATATATTTGACGTTGATATGAACTTCTCTCTTGTGCAAGGAGTGTTCCTGGACTAGCTTAACTTTGGTCAAGCCACTCCTCTGCTGCAAAAACCTTCAGTGTGCATGTGTGAGTGTTCAATAATTTTATTTTACTTTATTGATGCTTCACATTTTCTGGCAATTTTTCCCTTTCGCTGTAACTCATTCAAACACCCATGGTCAAGTCCGTACTAGATAAATCTAAATGTAATTTATGAATGAATGAATTAATTAATTATAACCAGCAGCCTGATAAGACACAGTTTACTGATCTGTTGTCCAACATAGTCGCCTTTTGAAATAGCCTTCAAATATATTCATTATTCACAGTCACAAATAAAAGCAACTAATTGGAAAAAAATTACCATCTTTGTCTCTTGATGCTTTTTCTATATCATTTTGTAGTCGCTGCAACTTCTTATTCAGTGATTTTGTTCTTCTTTGTTGTTCAAATGCATTTGTTAAATCCTCCTCCTCTCAAAAACAATTAAACAGACCAATCAGACTCAAACTAAATTATATATTGCATACAATATGTACCATTTTGCCCTTCTTTATAATTGTCAATAAACCTTTTGTAGAAGTCACTGATAAAATGGTAATTTTCTGAAATGGAATTGCATGGGAAAATAAATAAATCACCACCTTTCTGCTGAAAATCCTTTCCCTTGATTTATTGAGCTGTAAAGCATCCACTCAGAAAGTATTCTGCACAACAAAGCTTAACATAAATGTACACTAAAAGTACTTAGTGAAATTAAACTCCGATGCCTGACTCACAAAACCTGGATGAGAACCAGGCTGGCAATTTTTCTCGATGGACATTTCCCCAGCAGGGGGGACTGGGTCATTAGATGCTGGTTTGTCAAGACCTGGGGCCAGAGATGGGCCTTCAAAAAAGTATCCAGCTGCTTGGGATTAAATTCAGCAGCAACAGCAGTTAATTATCAGGAGGTGGGGTGGAACCTGTTTTCAAGAGCTGCTTTTGGTTCCCAGTCTAGCCCTGGCTCATAACTTGGCTCCCTGTCCCTCTCTTGATAAAACAATGTTGATGTAGCCAGGACCTTGCTACATGATCTAGAATTTCACTTGCTACAGACAAGTTGCTTCCTTTGTGTTATATTGAAACACATTTTGAATGCAGAGAAGTATTTATGAAAGTCATGTAGGTAAAAACAACCTATAACTATTTGAAAATTAATATGAGCTCTTGAAGCTTATCCTGCAACTGAACAGGAAGGACTATAAACCCAAGACAATGGTATTCATGTTATGTATATTTTGAACATAAGGTGTTAGAGTTGTAGTATGTTTACACGAAGTGCTAAAATAGGGAATATAAGAATATTTAATGGTTGGTAAATATCTTGCAGTGCTACACTATTCAAGTAGAAATTTCAACTCATCTCCTATAGAGAGTGCATAGTTACGAAGTTTGAGGTAGTTATTTTATTCAAAGGGGAAACTGTCAATGAACAAATATTTAAGGTACTCAATATGTGTATGTTTAGTTTCAGGAATGACTAGTTCACATTACGGTACAGAGTGTTGGTCACACAAAAATGTTGCTAGGGTATGTCAATTCACTATTACATTGAATGTAGAACTTTCATGAGAATTTATTAAATATATCTCTTTGCCTAAATATCTACTGCAGCATACAGACATCAATGACCAGCAGAACTGGTGAGCAGAGTGGTGGAGTCCAGTGTCTCCGTTTTCTCTCTTATCCAATTCCCTGTTTCCCATTGCGTTAATTGGCCCTCATATTCCAGTGTATGAGGTCATTGAAGGACAAAGTGAGGGATGGAAGAATACACAACTCCTGTTGGATTCTGAGGACAAGGATGCTGCATCCTGACAGTATCAGAAAGTTTAAGAAAATCAGTCCACACAGACAAATGTCCCTGTATGATGAAGGGCATGTTGCCACACAGTGGGCCTGATTCACAAAGGGACTTGCATGTAGTAAAGTTGCAAATGCAGAGTCTCCACACTTGTGGGGGAATCTCCATATAGCGCACTCTTTGAAGTGGTCTGCTCTGAGATTCCACCTCGAGGGCTGAGATTCCGCCACGAGTGCAGAACTCCACTACAAGTGCAGAGACTTCACACTCGTAACTTTACTACATATAAGTCCTTATGTGAGAACGGGCCCATAGTGATGTTGGAAGTGACCACTGCATTTATGACTCAGAGAACAAACTAGAAACAATGCAAATGTTACACCAGTGCCATCTATGGTCATGTGAACAATTTGTATATACAATGTATTTACTCTATCATAACATGGTTCATTAAATGAATGCCTACACAGATGACTATGGGTCCTGCTTAGAGTTTGGGGGATGGGAAACGTTATCACAAATGTGGTGGATATGCTGTCCACCTTATTAGAAGTGAATTATAGCCTGTGGCACTTGTAAAATGGTGGACAGGTTACCCGCCAAGTTTTGACGGAGTATCCCATCTGCCAAACACTAACTAATGCCCTAATGTGGGCTACTGCTTAGATTATTACGAGGCAAATTTGCTAACGAATATGAAGATCAAAAGAAGGCTACCACAGATGAAAAAGAAAAGTAACTGTGTCACGAAATGTATATTCTTCATTTTATATGAACACCATTTTAACAATTAAATCATTAGAGGCCATAAATCCACACAATTAAATATTAGGCAATCCTCCATTTATATAGTTGTGCATAAGAGACAAATATATCACAATAATATACCCAAGAGATAAATGAAAAATATTTACAGAAGCCCTTTATCAAAACCGGCCTTATTATAAGCACAAACATTTCAGTCTTGCTCAATATACTCACATAATAGTCAGTTAATAGGTACTCGGTTTTGTTCTCTTCAGAAGATATAGTTGTTTCTTCCATAAAATTCTTAATGTCTCTTTCAACATCAACCTTGCTTATGGCGTTATCAATTTGTTGTTGGCACTTAAAAGACAGAACCATAAAAAATTCAATTTATATCCGTATGTTTCAATTCACTCAATCAAAATCAAATATCATTCCCACTCATGGGAACAACGAACTAACAGCAAAATTAATCAAAGAGTGAAAACACCAAGTCTACATGCAGTAGAATGCAATATTTTAGGTTCACAACTTATTGTCCAGTGTGCAAGACTGAATGCACACCTGTCCTATGTTTGGAGCATTTTCTAGATTGCCTCACTGTCCTTTGTGAACTTGTAAGCTCAAGGCAGGGTATTGTCACTCAGGATATGCCACAAAGCAGGAGAAATTAAAGGTCATTCATATAAGGGAGTCGAAGGAGTGGTACCATCAAGTTAAATACTCTTTAGAGGTTTGTACGTCAGTTTGGCCTGAGCTGGATTGGAAATGCAAGACTGTCTCACCATTAAAGCTTAGATGGTGTGCATGAGCAGATGCTTCATCAATGATTTGTATCCATGCACATTTAAGTCCTGCGGACTCAGAGCTACATTAATAAAAAGATGAGACTTAGGGCCTTATTATGATGCCGGTCAGACGCGTGTCGGAATAGACACCGCCCGACTAGTGAGGGTGGTCGGAACCATCAATTTTATAGGTCGCACCCAGGCAGCGTGCATGCGCTGTCTGGAAGACCAGGAGTAAAGACTGCATGCAGTGTAATCCTGCCTGCTGCTTGGGATTGGTTCACTCCTGCGTCCCTCTTGCTTGCTGGCTCCTCATTGGTATGTGCTTCTTATACATCATTTCCGTTAACTGGCCAGCAGCACCACCCAACAACTGTTTCCATATGCTGTGAGTGTTTCTATAATATTTTGGGGACTACTTCTTTTTTTCTGTTTATGTCACACTGTGGGTGCTTCTTTCTCATACTGTGTGCTGCCCTTTATTTAACCATTACAGCACCCACTTCACTTCGCGGGCCACACGTGCATAACTTTTTGGTGACAGATAGTGCTCCTGAGGCGGAAGCCGGGAGCGGGTGATTATTTTAACAATTTTAAAGTTGTTTTAATCTTATTTGTGATAACGCTGTACCTGAATAGTGAAACTTGCATTACGCGGTGTTGGCGCCATTCCAGGGAAGACCCACGCTCCTGGACACGCCCACCGACGCTCGGCCACGCCCCCTCCTTCACTAGTTTAAATCGCGCCGCTGCACAGCGCGTATTTGGTGACAGATAGTGCTCCTGAGTCGGAAGCCGGGAGCGGGTGATTATTTTAACAATTTTAAAGTTGTTTTAATCTTATTTGTGATAACGCTGTACCTGAATAGTGAAACTTGCATTACGCGGTGTTGGCGCCATTCCAGGGAAGCCCCATGCTCCTGGACACGCCCACCGACAGCCGGCCACGCCCCCTCCTTCACTAGTTTAAATCGCGCCGCTGCACAGCGCGTATTTGGTGACAGATAGTGCTCCTGAGGCGGAAGCCGGGAGCGGGTGATTATTTTAACAATTTTAAAGTTGTTTTAATCTTATTTGTGATAACGCTGTACCTGAATAGTGAAACTTGCATTACGCGGTGTTGGCGCCATTCCAGGGAAGCCCCACGCTCCTGGACACGCCCACCGACGCTCGGCCACGCCCCCTCCTTCACTAGTTTAAATCGCGCCGCTGCACAGCACGTATTTGGTGACAGATAGTGCTCCTGAGGCGGAAGCCGGGAGCGGGTGATTATTTTAACAATTTTAAAGTTGTTTTAATCTTATTTGTGATAACGCTGTACCTGAATAGTGAAACTTGCATTACGCGGTGTTGGCGCCATTCCAGGGAAGCCCCACGCTCCTGGACACACCCACCGACGCTCGGCCACGCCCCCTCCTTCACTAGTTTAAATTGCGCCGCTGCACAGCGCGTATTTGGTGACAGATAGTGCTCCTGAGGCGGAAGCCGGGAGCGGGTGATTATTTTAACAATTTTAAAGTTGTTTTAATCTTATTTGTGATAACGCTGTACCTGAATAGTGAAACTTGCATTGCGCGGTGTTGGCGCCATTCCAGGGAAGCCCCACGCTCCTGGACACGCCCACTGACGCTCGGCCACGCCCCTTCCTACTCACCATAACTGATGTGTTGCCAACGACCGCGCAGCGGGCGCGCCGAAGGCGCGCCAAAGGCAAGCCCGTCTGCGCCCGTCCGCGACCATACGGGACCCGGGGCCATGAACCCTAGTCTCGTTATCACTAAGCTAAGGACCTATAGCCCATCAAACATCTACAGCAGTGGAACTGCAGCCGTGACACGCTGCACCCACAGATTCCCACCTGATAAACTTCCTCCTTGCTGCCCGTCCTGTAAATATCCCCTCAACACCAAAATCCCAGTAGACACAATTCAGAAATATTGGATGTACCTGTTGAACTGTAGGTCCCTTCCGAAACACAGCACGGAATTTGCCCTGCTGTTAGAAGAACGGAAACCGGATGCCATCTTCCTGACGGAGACATGGCTCACCCCCCACTCTGAGCCGTACCTAGTCACAGCTTTCCCCCCTGGCTATCAAATCTATAGGCTAGACCGGTCGGAAGGGAGAGGAGGAGGCCTGGCTATCATACTAAAGGGTCAGTATCGTTGTCGTACTACCTCCGAAGCAATTCCCGAGTGTGAAAGTCTTGCATTTACTATCGACTTCTCCTCAAATATCTCCTTCTCAGGCACCCTGATATATCGCCCCCCAGAGCCGGCAAAAATGTTCCATAGACTTCTCCCGAACATTATAGCCGAACGTATCATGTCAACAACCAACCATACTCTTCTGGGAGATCTTAATTTTCACTTTGACAGCCTCACAGACCACACTGCTTTGGAATTACCAGATGACCTAGCAGCAGTGCAATTAATTCAGCACGTCTCAGCCCCGACCCATGAAAAGGGCCACCTACTAGACCCAATCTTTAGCAACTGCACGGAGCTGCGAGTCAGTCAACCCATTGCCCTTCCCTGTACTGATCACTACTTAATACCTTTCACCTGGTTTACCGATAAAGCCCCTTGGTCCACCCCCCAACCCAAAATCACAAGGAACTGGGCGAAACTATCCACCGAGGTTTGGATAAGCAACTTAGAATCCACTTGCCCACCCCATTCCACAGACCCCAACATAGCAAACCAGGAATATGAGGGCTGGATCGAAAAATCTTTGGACGCCACCCTACCCTTTCAGAAATCCATACCGAAAAGATTGCACAAATCAGCCCCTTGGTTTTCAGACATCTTAAGAGCAAAAAAACGTTTATGTAGGAAACATGAGAGAGCATGGCGCCTAGGCTTTCTACCTGAGAAAAAGTCCCAATACAAGGAGGCAATTAAGGCTTATAAAAACGAGATTAGGACAGCGCAAACTACTTATTTTTCGGCTAAAATTATGGAAGCCAAATCCAAACCAAAGGAAATTTTCCACTTGGTAAAATGCCTTACAAAATTGAATAACTCAGCTCCATCCCTAGCTAAAACACAAGCACAATGTAATGAGCTAGCGGACTTCTTCCACAAAAAGGTCACTAAGATCTACTCCTCCTTTCCAACAGTAGATATAACCCCAATAACAACTGTCCAGGCACCACTGAAACACAGAACTCTCCCAGACCAACCTACCCTAGAACATTTTCTTCCTTTAGATCTGGATACCCTTAACCTTCTGGCTCGGCAAATCAAATCTGGCTCCCCACTCGACCCAGCACCACCAGATGTTATGATGCAGGCTAGCCAGGTTACCCTACCCGTGGTACTGGAGCTACTAAACTCCTCCATTTCATCATGTACTCTGCCCACAGGAGTGAAGAGAGCCATGGTACGGGCTCTGCTTAAAAAGCCCAATTTAGACCCGGAGGATCACGCCAATTACCGCCCAATCTCTCTGCTCCCCATGACAAGCAAAATTCTTGAGAAACATATAAACATCCAGTTAATCAAATTTCTTGAAAACCATTCGTTACTAGATGTCTCTCAGACAGGGTTTAGACCTAGGCATGGAACGGAAACCGCACTGTTAGCGGTCATTGAAGAGTCACGGAGGATACTGGATCAAGGTGGTTCAGTGGCAGTGATCCTCCTCGACCTAAGTGCGGCCTTCGACACGGTCAGCTATTCCACTCTGCTGAACCATTTATCGAAGATCGGAATAACAGGAAACGCACTCAGGTGGCTCAATTCCTCCCTGAGCAACAGAACATTTCAAATCTTTGATGGTGACACAGTGTCATCCAGCAAACCACTGAGCTGCGGGGTACCACAAGGGTCCTCTCTGAGCCCTGCGTTGTTTAACGTATATATGAAGCCACTGGCTGGGGTCGTCCAACCGTTCGGTATCAAGATCATATCATACGCAGATGACACCCAGCTAGTGGTGTCTTTGGCGCAGGAGGGTAACAGGCACATAACAACAGGCCTTATGAAATGCCTACAGAATGTTAAGGAATGGATGACAGCCTCCTCCTTAAAACTCAACGGAGACAAAACGGAGCTTATTCTCCTGGGCCCACCTTCACCAGTGCCTTTTATCTCCCTCTGGCCGTCCTGTCTAGGTCCTCCTCCAACCCCGAAGGAAAGTGTAAAAAGCCTGGGAGTCTGGTTAGACAAGAATCTCTCGTTCACCACCCAAGCCATCAAGCTGTCTGCCACGTGCTTTGGCTTACTTAGAACAGTGAGGAAAGTTCTACCCTCCTGCCGATGGAAGCAAAACAAGTGGCAATACAGGGTCTGATTCTATCCCGGTTAGACTTCAATAACGCCCTTTATTTGGGCTCCCCCGAATCTACCCTGCGGAAGCTCCAACTGGTACAGAATTGTGCAGCTAGAACCTTGCTTCAGATCCCACGCAGACAGTCAATCAGACTCGGATTAAAAAAACTACATTGGCTCCCGGTGAAACAGAGAGTTGCATTTAAGGCATTATGTATCTCCCACCGAGCCTTCTGGAATAAGAGCCCAGCAATCAGCAAGAGTCTAGTCACCCATTACCACCCTAGCAGGAATCTCCGATCTACGGAGGGTTTTCTGGCCTCAATACCAAAAATTACAAGAGCCAGAACCGGAGGTAGGATGTTCTCCCTAAATGCCTCCAAGCTATGGAATTCTCTTCCTCTACAACTCCGCTCCGACCCTGACCTACTATCGTTTCGTAAACAATTGAAGACCTTATTGTTCACACAGTCTCCCTGATCCTGATCACCTCCTCATTGATCACATCTGTACACCTAGCGCTTGGACGCCCTTGGGGCAGCAATCGCGCTTTACAAATCTACATTCAATTCAATTCAATTCAATAACTTTGATATACACAGACACCGCGCTTCATGTTTCAGCGCAGCGCCCATGTTTATATGTGTTTTCTTGTGCACTGATTGTGTGTGATTTTTTGTGACGTGGGCCTGATCGTATAGCATCTAACACGCTGTGTGCATGTGCATGCCTTACTTGGGTAAAGAAGTGTTTCGTTGTCTTTCTTGTTAATGTTGTTACAAGTAATGTCATCCAAGCGACCGGCTCCATGGCTATGGACACCCACGAAGTTCGGAAATACAAATACTTGTCTTTTCCCTTGTTGCAGGAATTCCTGTGCTGCTCTACTGGAAGTAAGCTTCTAAAGGAGCTCAGTGGCGAGCTCGCCTCTCTCTGGTGGTCACTGCATTGCCTGTGCAGCCCTGCGCTGCGTGGAATAACTGACCGTCAGTCAGGGGCAGGCTCCATCTTTCCTCAGTTCGGCTTTTTTGTTTTTTGTACTTCTTTGCCTTTTCCCCCTCTGCTGCCTGAAAGCAGCTGCCGCAGCCTGAGCTTAAATTCTTCTGTAAGGCTGTCCCTGCAGCCATTATTTACCGTGCCGGGGGCTCCAGGGCCCGGGAGGGGCAGGGGAGAAGACTGGAGTTGGATGCAGGCTGTAAGTTCAGCCTCAGGCTGCAGGATGCTCACATAAGTAATTCTGTCACAAAAGTAACCTGAGAGACGCAGCCTGAAGCTGAACCAAAACAATTAAATGTGTCCCTTTTTATAGTCAGCTGCAATAAGAATTTACATTTTTTACTCTCAGCTGAAGCTGCAGACCTCTTCCATTCCTCTCACACAGACACGTGGTGTAAAGCTACTTTACAACAGGCTATTTCAATGTATACATATTAAACATTATGTGTGATAGTCATTGGGGAGTCGGTGTCTGCATGCATGCTGCACAAGCGCTACAGAAAGGGCTGACAATCATCCCCCCCAGCTGCCGTGAAGTCATGTAAAAAATAAGGACCAGTTACATTACACAAGGTCACATTCATTTTTGGTATGCACGGGGAGATTAAGTGATTTGCCCACAACCACACAATCTATTTCTCGTGCTTCACTGTACCGCACAATTCTCTCTCCAACTTTAACAACCTACCTCTAAACACTCTCTCTCTAACTCTACCTTCCTCTAACTCTCTTTCACTCTCTCATTCTTTCTTTCTTCACTCTACCTCTCACTTAGATACGAAAATAACTGTTTCTCTAGATACCACATCTCGCTTTCTATCAGTTTCGCACTCACGCACTCTGTCTCACATAAGTAAAAAAAAACATTTCTATTACAGCACCAATAGCTGCAACTCTCCAAAAAATGCGAGACCTGTTGCATTGCAAATGCTGTTTCTATTGCAGCTTGTGCTGAGGCCGGAAAAGGTCCGCAGCAGAAACTGCATTGGAAAAAATTTATGTTTTCAAACATCCATGCGCCGTGTTCTAGGCACCTTGTGGTGCTTGCCACGTGGGGTATGGATGTCAGAACTCATAGCTAAGGCCCTGCTACAGGGCCCCAAAGTCTGTTTCCGACAACCTTTCTATGGCTGTCGGATTGCCATTGAAAGGCTGTCTGAAAGGGACATCGTAATCACAATGGCCATGCCTGAGCAGGCACTCCCCTATTGTAGGGTAGCTGCTCCGCCCGCTGCCTCCGACCACCACGTATCATTATGTGGCGGTCAGACTGCGGCACCAGATGTAGTTCGGACCGCAACAGACTGACTGTTGGTTACGATCCACCTTACATTGTAATGAGGCCCTTAGTGACCTTAGGTCCTACATGAATGAGGTTGAATGTAGCATACAAAGATTGCTTTAACCATAGCATTGGCCTGCACCTGTTTAAGTAACAGTTAGTTAAAATGTACTTCTAGATTCCATAATTTATACAAAAAAAAGTACAGATTACATCAATAGATGGAAGCTGCTGGCAACACTCAACACCACAATTATCTTCACATATTTAAAGCCTATATGATCTTCAAAATCATAGGGTTTGTGACAGCAAAATATTTTTTTACTACTTACAAAAGCACTTTTGTGAGTCAGAACTTCTTAATTGCAACCCTGTTCTAATTGCAAGTACAAGTGCGCATGAAAGCGGTGTCTCCTTTCTATCTGGAATTCAGAAAGGAATATATCAATGGTTCATAACTGCGATTGTGATTGTAAATAAGTGGTCAGTTATGGACATAGTAAAGGGGGTGGTATCTGATTTGTAAAAGAGAATCCATCCTCGTGGATATCTGTCTTTCGGAAATGACGACAGCAGCCTTGTTGGAGTAGGGAGTGGTACAAAGGACCACTGCCTCTTTCGCTCTGGTGTGAACACTTAAAAAAAAAAATTCAAAGCTGCACAGGTTCCGTTAATTGACATGAGCCTCTTTTAATGGAATGCAAAGGCAGGGGTGAAGGTTTCCTGTCACTGACAGGCCTTAATCCGTGCAGGGAATTGCAAATTTCGAACTGCCTATTTAATATTCATTTGGCAGATTGCGTGTGGCCACCTGCGAAAGTACGATTTGCGAAGCGACCTATTAGTAAATTCACAAACTAGGCTGTGTGCAAATTGCACGTCGTTAGTTTACGAATGAGAATGGTACTCTTAGCATTGAGATCCAATCAAGTTTGACCTCCCAATATGGTGACCTATGTTATGCAGGAGGGATTGAATTATGACAATTTGTATGTCTGCCTAGTGATAGCTCTGAATTATGCGCTTGTGGATGGTAGCTCATTCACACAGCATCAGCCCTTGTGGAAGCAGATTGTTTGCAATGATCAAATATTATCAACACATAAGTAGTTTTGTGATACTATGGGATACATACCATTGCCAAGGTTTCTCCAAATTTGGATACATGCTCATTGTATCGATTCAGGATATTGCAGAGAAGTTGTATTCTCTCCTTTTCCAAGTCTTGGATACTCTGTAATACGAAGACATTGCTCCTTTAGAACACGAAATGCACCTATCTTCCATTAAAATGGCTCTTATAAGGTCATTTTGTGCAAGAATTAGAAAATATAAAAGAGAATACAAGTTTGTGAACTTTGGCAAAACTGTCTCAATGGAATTCAAACAAATAGAGAGTAACGCACTTGTTAATCGGTTAAAATTATGGAGACAGTATATATGTGATACCTAAAGCTCATTTTTAAATCATTCCATTTTGGATGTAACAAATTATTTAGAAGCCCACATTCTAAAATTTACTAATAAAAAACCTTTTGAAAAATTGATGGACTTTTATGCACAATCTACACTGATTTCTTTGATGAGGACCAAAAATTATATTTTTTTACTTATTGTCCAAAACAACTTACATAGAATATGAGTCATTGCTATGACAATATTGCCAATAACTGAAGCACTGCTTTCTTACATAAAAGCTCTGGTGCATTTTCCTTCCTCACCACACCATCACTTTGGTCCTGGTTTAAGTGTCTCTCTTTTTAGTTTGGCCAAACAAGTCTCTGCATATCACCTTTTGGCTAAAGTCTCCTTTTCGGACGAATTTACCGCTTTCAGGTCATTCCATTTCACAGTGTCGCAAAAAACTCCATTTATATGTTAGAACATAATTATCTTTCAGTAACAAATCTAAGTGCCATTTCCATTGCTCGTGCACGTGGCATTTGTGAAACACAACAGTAATCCATATATTAATTTGCCACCATCTAATATTAGATCAACTCAAAGATTAATACTTTAAATAATCGTTCTGTGGGATTTGCTTTATATTTGTAAAAACAGTTAGAAGGGTTTATACTTTTTCAAAATATGCACGAAAAATGTCAGATAGACTTTAGTAAAAATACTTTAGTGTAAATATCCGTACAATATAAATCAGTCTTTGAGTCTGCCCCCTTCAACCATTTGCTTTTGTGAACCAGCCTTCTTCGCCATTGGCTTGAGACTTTGGACTCAGTACAGTTAAGTATAGCTTTCTCACCTCTAACGTTTGACCTTCTCTGCCATTGCCTCTCACACCTCTCCCTCCAGCGTCTTAATTGATGCCACCAATGGCTTCTCTCCAGTGAGTATGTTTTATCAGAGGATGGAAAAGAAGCCTTGATTTTGCTGTATCTTTATAAGGTTTCATTTATTTCCGACCTTTACAGTTCACAGATATTAAATCTGGTGTATATTGAAGTCCCGCTCGCCTTCATTAAAGTTCTGTTTATGTTTCTATGTGAAATGAAGTTTGTACTAGATCACAGTCTTTTGAAAACTAATCCACAATGCTTATAAAAAGGAAAAGAAATGAAGGTTGAGAGGCAAAAGATCCTTCTTATTGTCCTTTTGTTCCTTAGTGATTCATTCACTTCTCTAGGAGGGTCCATCACTTCTAATGTATTCGCCCCTGACGCTGTTTGAAGCTATTAGCCGCAGCGTGTAGCTCCACAGGGTCGGTAATAAACAAAACCAGACCCCACTTCTCACCATGCTGTCACCAGCATTTTTCTAAAAAAGATGGCTTCCCTCTTTCTTGAAATACTATGTTCCCCTGAAGAATGTGTTTTCTGGAACAAATCAAACATTGTCTCCTAAGAAGCAGTTTACTTGTGAGCGACTACTTGCCCATAACATATGCCATCTAGAAAACATTCTAGAGAAATCTGTGGATAAGTATTCTATATTTTTAAACTGATCAAGGATTAGTGACATCGCGGAGCATTTCTCTTAATAAAGTGATGTTTAAAAAACACATTACTTCCTTTATGAGCAGACTGTCTTGTCTTCACGTTTATGCAAACCGAGAGTAAGATTTTCAACGTTGTTTTTATGAATTAAAGATTCTTGGAAGCATGCCATTTTTTCAGAACAGGTTTTATAGGTGTGTGACATATCATTAAGGGTAAAGAGTGTTTTGTGCTAGAGCTTTTGTTAAGAAGGAGTGTTTTTTTTTTTTTTTTAAATCAATGGAGGGACCGTTTAGTCACCGTCCCTTCTTTGCTGAAATACTTTTCAAAATAATTTCACTAGGGAACATTGGGGCATATTTACAGGCCCCTATCGCCACCACAACTTCACTTTTCAGGACGTTGTAGTGACGATAGGGGCTTCGCCTTCGTCACAAGGCAGCGTTAAGCCACTTAAACCATCTCATATAAGTATATATCAAAGAAAAAAGGCGAACAAGACAACCAGTATTATCTCAATTCTCTTTATGCCCACTCCACAAAAAGTGTCTTTTAACCAGCACCTAATCCTAAAACTGTTATAAAGTATTCATAGTATTTCCTTAGTCTTTCCTAGTTCTATCTAGTCCATTGTGGAATGTTGGGTCGGTGACATAGGTGGGTTCCAGGGCGGTTGAGATCAGTTGGGGCTGTTGGTGTCGGGCTGTTTAGACACAGGATGCCTATGCTCCAATAAACCTGAAGAATCCTACTACTTGGGGTACGTGTCTTTCTTCCAGACAGGCCACAACATTTATTGGCGACATGATGGGATTTGCCAGACACCTATGCCCGTGGAGCTGATCAAGGAATCCTGCGCTGAGGATTGAGGCCGCCCACCTGCAAAACCTTCTAGATTGAATCCAGCAGTTATTCTATGTAACTCTTTCACACTTTCTGGGGTGTGTATTTATTCATGTACACTCAAGAGAAACGTTGAGTAAATAATAGCAACATCCTGAAACCACGATGGCTGATACTCCACAATAGGAAGCCAGGGCAAAATCGAGAGACATTTGATTCTGCAAAATGAGAGATCTTTGAGCATCCACCTCATATGGAATCAGTTTGAAAGCAAAGGCCATCATGTTTGAGACCTCCTTCCGAGTCTTAGCAAGAGCTTGAACTTTATGTATGGTGGGTCCCATTCAGTACAAAGGAAATATAATGGCAAACGCATGAGCCGTATCCAAAATGGCTCTGGCATTCTCTCATGATGAAGGATCCTGGTGGAGGTGTGATGGATAGCTTGGACGATATAAGCTGCCTACCAGGATCTTGACCAATCAGCAGGCAACCAACGGTGGCTCTGTTCCCAAAGACAAGGTGAGTGCGTAAACTCTTCATGAGGTTGACTGAGAAAGTACAGGGCTCTAGAAAATTACTGAAAGAGTACAGATTTAGCGTGGACCAAGGTACATATGAAACCGTCAGGTCACACTCACTGAGTCCTACAAAGATGCTTTTGTTTCATGCTTCTCAAACCCCAAGGCGGAGTTAGCGAGATGGATGGCAACAGGCAGAATATGTTGTTTTGGGAAAAGGTAAACCACTGTATGTCACGGGTACCACGTTAGTGATGTTATTACATCCCTCTGAGTGGTGCCCAGGAAAGTAAAGATCATGCTTGATTTCTTCTTCCTCCAAGGGAATGGAGACCATGTGCACACCACCTTGAGTATCCATGGGCAAGTGAGTACAGATCCAATCAGAAGAACGTTTAATATCTTGTCGATACCATTACAAAAGATGCAAGTTGATTGTCTAATCTTACAAAGCAGAGCATTTCCATTGGTGGGCCAGAAACAAAGAGTGCAAAATATTTTGAAACACCTATTACTTTGATACAGCATTATACAGCACAGTCCAAACAACAAGACTTGCTGCAATTTGAGAATTGCAAACCGAATGAAAAATCCCATAGCGGGAGCTCTGCCAAATACTATGGTCGGAGTTGGTTTCAGTGAGAAGGAGGGGTTACATTTGGAGTGGATGAGGCTGGAATGCCTCCTGGTGTCTTTAAAGCATGTCAGGTAATTGACACAGGATTGGAAATAGGAGGTAAAGGGGAGCAGGAGATGTAACAGGTGCAGAGCCACCAGAGACTGGAGTTTCTGTAGTCTTCTAGCAATGGTAAGAGTGGGGCCAGGCAGGGATTCCTCAATACTTTATGGTGATGTTCATGGTAAGTAGAACACTGGGTACCATGCAGGCCAACATTTGCTAATTTACTTGTATGTGGATCAAGTCAAGTTCAAGTTTATTGTTTCAGTTAATCAAAACCATAACAATTTCGAAGTTAAAACTATAAAATATTACAATTTATAATATCATGAAATAAAACGTGTCTGAGAGAAAGTGATGTCACTCATTCTACCCTAAGAAATTACATGATTTCTAGTACAAAAGATCTTAAAATCAGCAAACTAGTGCAAGATATGTGCAAGTATGCAAACCAATGTAAATTTGTGTTCAGCCCGAAAATTCAAACAAAGACTATGTACCCTCACCATGAAGATTTAAAAGCAGACTAGCAAAAATGTTATGCTAATGGCAATATGCTGGGCTGAGTAAGCTTGACATCAATCGGCAAGAGTCATCACCTGGGCAGTCAATTAGTTTTTAAAAGGGGCTATCCCTGTACCCGTTTCCAGTATTATGGTAGTGCAGGATTGTCACAGGGTTTCTTCACTTGGTGCCATTGCCAGGAACCTCACTGTGGTTCCCATGGATCGAGCCATGCTGTTATTCATTCCCTACACGTACAGATGGGAAACGGCCACTACAACGCGGCCGTTTCCATGCATAACCTTAACCACGCATGCATGACAACGCATGCGTTTTTAACACGAATAGCCTTTACCACGCATACCTTTACTACGAGATACGTAGTAAAGGCATGTGTGTTAAAGGCTAAAAATGGGGGCTTGGGGGGGTCTCCCCCCCCCCAAAAAAATGCGTGCGAAAAAAAGGGGGCTTGGGCGGTCTCCTCCCAAAAAAATGCACCTGTTTCCGTGGCGATGTGGAAGCAATCGGCGTCGTTAGAGGAAACGGAAAGACACTTCAGCTTCCTCTTTACGACGTACAACGTCACCTCGGGAGATCATGGAGAGGTAAGGGGAATTTTAGTTTAAAAAATATATATATATAAGGATTGAGGGGGTTGTGTTACGCAGGGGTCCGATTTTAGGGTTAAGGGCAGGGAGGAGTATTTGTAAGAAGGGTTTAGGTGGGGGAATCGCAAAGGGAAACATTTTAAGTGTTCCGGGCAGGGATAATTCTAAGAAGGTTTGGGGCTTGGGGTCGGGAGGTCGCGCAGCGGTACAGGGGAGGGGTATTTTTTTTTTTTTAGAGAACTAGAGAGGGGAGGGGGCAAGGGGAGTGATGGAGCAAGTCTTCGCATAAAAAGAAACTTGCTTTTATGCAATCCTCTCGAATAACCTGTAACATTATAATCAACCTGTCTGTGAGTACTGACAGTGCACCACATTTTACAATTGTATCTATGGGAAGCTTTCCTATGTGCGTCACTAATGAATAACCCGAGTGTCCTAAAATGGCCGCTAAAAAGGCGGGAACTCTTCTGCGCATGCGTCTACTACATCTATGTAGTATGACATTTCTGTTGCTTGGGGAGAAATCTTTGCAAGCTGCGCAATAGCTTTTAATATGGCCACTTTAAAGTAACGCACTAACGCACATGCTGTGCGGAAACTAACCTATGCAAGTTTTACTAAGCCATTAATGCAAAAGATTTATTAATTAAATGGGGTTAGTGTAGAAGTAAGTGGCATACAGTGAATTCATTTAATTTTGTATTCTAACATGTTCTTCTCTGACTTTATTAATAGTTCGTATTTAGGCCTTGGAGGGTGACCGCATCTCTGTCTCCTTGTGGCAACTACGCCTGCGCGACTTCTGCTTGTCCTGAAACTAAGGACCGCATTGAATGGCTGCCTAACCCTCAGCCCAGCAAGGACATGGAAACCAACTCTTGACCCTACGAGAAGAAGAAGAAGCAACATTGTAATACAGACTTATCGATCCACATATGAAATGCTTGTGGGAATAAAGCTTGTGGGTATTAAAATTAGGGGCGGAGAAATAGACAATAGACTAAAGGAAATTATTGCACTTGGTATGGTGTGATGTCCTCACCCCACTACTTGGCCCAATCAAATTGCGGGTGAACATGGAATTGAAACATCTGGGGGTGGATAATACATTTGAATTGGTATAACAGAGGTAAGTTCTACATAGTTAGATACACTTGATGCTGATTCTATGCTGAGATGCTGCCTGATTTTGCTGCCATCTGATTGAAGAATCCAACACTAGGGAAAATTCGCGGAACAACCGAGGAGGCACATCTAGGAAGGGGTCCGGACGAGCCTGAGCTGGAGAGAGTAGCACCAGAGAAGGGTGTAACGCTGGCTTTACACTAGAAGATGTCACCTTCCCCGTCCTGAACTGGTCCTGAATCCTTGACCCTTTGATGTCGGGGTCCTCACACCATACTAGGTAAATATAATTGTAGGGTTAAATGCTCCGTATTTTGCTCTCAACTCTTTCTCTCCTCAGGTGCTGTCATTGCAAGAATTTATTAATGTAAACTGATTATAAGCTAACTGCACTATTTTTCCTGATGGAGAATTCTGGTATTTCCATGTGTACTCTGATTTGACTCACACAATTATTAATTCAGATAAACTTGTAAAACTCCTTCTGAGTCTGTGGTTCTTTGAATAAAGATAAATGTATTCACAAATGTTCCTCCCTATTCTAATCTACTACTAGATCTTTCGAATGTGCATTTACTCCGGAGACAGGAATGGTAAAAATATTGGTGTAAAGGTTTCCTAGGGTAAAACAAAAATTGATGACCAGTGGATATTTACCAGCTCATGGAATGTATGAATGTATATGGGACCAAATGAGTGTTGTGTGAATGAATGAGTAGAGCTGGTAAACTCCGTTGCATCAGGAGCACTTATAGGAAATCGGCAAGGGGTCTGAGAAAACCTTTACCAAGAGTATGCCCTTGCCATGCATGAATTTACAACGAAAATCGTTGTAAAGGTATGCGTGGTAAAGGAATATTTGTGGTGAAGGTTATGCATGGTAAAAGCATTCGCATTGTAACCCATGCGTGGTAAAGGTATGCGTTGCAATGGAATGCGTTGTAACGTCATACAACCGTACAGATGCCTCTGTCATTAAAGCTTCTTTTTAGTAGTAGTGAGAAAAGCTTACGCAGTTTATAACAGAAGCAGATCAAATGAATGAGGTCCTCCTTTTATCCTTTGCAGAGTCTACAAGAAGTGGAAACTGTGTATTTCCAAGTTGGTTTTACCCATGCACAGGATCATAAGTCTGTGCTTTATATGTGCCAGAAAGGGAATTGCCATATATGTTGCTGGTGTCAGTCTGTCATAGTGTTTAATTACCATCCATGCGTGTGATTGAGAGCTGTATTTGATTTTATCTTGTAGATAAGATTGAAACTTTACAACCCTGTTAGTTGCCCTTTCAAAGGAGTTGTTTGGTGCACTCGTGGCCCACAATTTGGTTAGACTCAGTTGTTTAATAGAGGCATTCAGATAATTATGATATTCCGATCGCTGATCAATTTGAAGCGCCAACCATAATGCGATATTTAGTATAGAATCTTTATCCCGACTGATCTTATACCAACTTTTTATTGTTGTTGATCTTCTGGACAGGTCTTGCCTGATAAGCCCAAACTCACGCCGAATTTGTGCTGCTGATGAACAGTGAAGCAGGTTGAATGTTCGCATGAAGGTGTTAATATGCATTTTATCCAATACTGCATGGCCACACTAGTGTAAGTGATAGTTGGAAGCAACTTGGCTGAGATAACTGTTAAGAGTGGTTGAAATGATAGAACCTCCTTTACTTTTGCCTAGGTGGTAAAGGCCTGGATTAGTGCATTCCCATTCTTCACTATGTATTTGTTTGCTGGAAGAAGTTTTCTCCAGAATCTAGTTACAGCCCCAAGACTTTGTAATTGCTTACCTCCTCCAGATGAATATTATTTAAAACTATCAAGGCGACTTGCCTCTGTAGATTGCAGACAGCCGTAGTTTTTGTTTTTGCTACTTTACTCTCCGGGTGGTTGCTTTTAGCGTACAATGCCAAGACGTTAACTGATCTTTGTTGACCTACTTTGGTCCAGCTGAAAAGCACACTATCATCTGCATATGCATATGCAAGTGAGTGAGACAAAGTGTACCCCACCGAGGGGGATGGGAATTTTCCTGACTGAGGGCAGTTGAAAGATCTGCAATGAACTGGTTAAAGAGGTAGGGTGCTAGGACAGATCCCTGCTGAAGCCCTTAGTAGGTTTGAACCTTCCTGGATATTCTAATGCGAACCCCAAGTTTTACTTGAATGCAGGTTTCGGTGTATAGCAATTGAATTGCTCGTAGCAGTTTGTCAGGGAGTTTCCACTCTTTAGCTTGTGCCATATCAGCACCCGATTAACGAGATCAAAAGCTGTTTAAAAATCAATGAAACAGAGGTGTAACTTTTCCCGAGCCCGCTTGCATTGGTCAATCAGTCAGGCAGTTGCTAAAATATTCGTGGGTGTGCCTAAGCCTTCCCTGAAATTGGTCTGGTTAGGTGGAATTTCACCAGCCAGTTAGGTCTGCCAGTATCAAGGAACGTAGTGTTTAGCTTCTGAGTCTAGGTGGGCTATAAGCCTATAATTGGCTGGCTTTGCCCTGTCTCCTCCTTTAAATATTGGGTTTATGATGGAGCTTCACCAACTCTCAGGGACAAGGCCACTAAGCTGAACTTCCTTGGATAACGTAGCCTGTTCTAGTGACCAGAATTCAATGTTTCTTTTTAAAATGGCCTGCGGTAGGCCGTTTAGGCCTGGTACACCTTCACCGCACCCATTAAGCAGGACTGTTTTTTTTACTTGCAATGGTGCATAGAAGTTAAGGGCCTCTGTGGCCTGCAGTTTACCAGCTGGTACCCAGGTGCAGGACTGTTCATCACTAGTTGGAGATGCAATTTTGGTTACTTGAATCTCTCCCAGTAGATTTCTCTAAAGATTTTCGGCTACTGATGGATGTTGGTTTATCACAAATGTACTTGCAAGGTAGTCCATCCATGATTGCTCTGTAAAATGTTTATTTTTTAGCCTTTTTACTTCTGCGTTGAGACTATTTATAGTTCCCAGAATTTCTCCGGGTTACTCTGCCTTGCATTAAATATTAGCTTGTCCAGAAAGCATCCTCTGTAGCTTTCCTATATACACCCAGAGTTGTTTTTTTAAATTCTTTTTTTAGACTTGTTAAGCGTTCCCAAAGGGGAGACTTTTGGAAGCAGCTTTCAATAGCCCGGTGACTTTTTTTTGTTCCCTTTTTAACTCAATACAACTGGGCAAAAGGCTTGGTTTCGTCCTTCGCAAGGGTGGTGGGCCCGATATCACTCTACAGACTTGCTTTAATAAGGCATCACCAAAGCTTAACCAAGCTTCAATTTGATGATTTTTGGTATTGGTGCTGTAAATCATTAAGGCTTTGGTGAGAGATGCAAGATCTGCTATGGATTCATTAGACCATTGCAATCGCTTTAACTTAGTTGTGTTTATCGTGCCAGTTTCCTCTAGGGCGAACGCATGTATACATGGGATTACTCCTAGCGATATGATCTGGCAAGAATGATCCCTTTCCGTTGTGTATTTTATTGAAAAGTGCTGGATTCCAAGAAATTCCAGGGTCATGACAAATATTTCCCTTCTGAGTTGTCGATGTTTGGCTGTTCAATTTACTTGAGTTGGGATGTTCTAGAACGTGTCATCAACATGGAGGATATCATCATCATCTGTAATATGGATTATATTTGAGTTAAAGTCCCCTGTCAATATTATGTCCCATGTTGAGTTATCTTACTTGTAACTGAGTATGGAAGATGCTATTTCTTTTTTAAGTACTTTTTTCCTGGCTGAATCTGGGAGAACATATATGTTAAATAAAATAACTGGAGGTCTCTTATCTTGGGCCCAATTACCAAGTTTGGTTATTTGGAGGCCAGGGTCTACTTGGAGTAGTTCTTCCATAGTGATGTATTTCAACGAACGAGAGGATTGTTTTAGTATTTCTCGATGTTTTTACTGATGCAGTGGCATTTGATGTTTTTTGTTGCCTGTTTTAATTTCCTGTGATGTCATCCGTTCTTCCCTATTTTGTCAGTCATGTTGTACTTCCGACTGGGTGGCCATCCTTTGAAGTGCTTAGTTTTTTCCTCAACTGAACAGTTGGTTTTAATGAGATCGTTCAATCGCACCCATTAGTTTCAATGAACAATAGATAGGGATTCACATTACGTGAATTTGAAGTATCTTGTGACTTAGAGTTCTTGTTACCCTTTGTTTGTTGGATAACTTTGGTAGGGTCAGCCAGTTGGATAGAAGAGTTACTTCTCATTGACTTCAGATTATGTAAGTACCCGGATATGACAAGACTCGTAACCTCTTCATGTTTATCGCCCTGATTTGTATGTCTTTCAGTTGGTTTACCCAATATTTCTCTCCCCTGGCCTGCTGTACATTTGCCAGGGAGTGGATTATGTGTGTTTTTAGATCCTTTGGTTGTATTGATTCATGTCTGTGATTGTTATAATTTGACAAATTAATTTCCTGCTTCCTATTTAATTGGTGTAGGACTTGGCCCTTTTTGGCTAAAGTCCCTAAACTTTTTGAATTCCCCCTAGACCTTTTTCTGACATAGTGTTGCCAACTTAGATGCTTTGGACACTTTGCCACTGCTAAACAGTGTGAACGTGTAAGTGTTCCCAGTATAAAGTAATGGTAATTGGTTGTCCAGGATTGGTATGTTTGCCTTACTAAGTGAAGTCCCTAGTAAAGTGCACTATATGTGCCAGGGCTGGTAATGCAACTGCTACTAGTGGGCCTGCAGCACTATGTGTGCCATCCACACAAGTAGCCTTAAAAAGGAAACCCAGGCCTGCCATTGCAGGTCCTGCACGCAGTTTGTTAAACTGCCATGTTGTTCTATCAAGTGCATTCACTTGCCAGACCTTACCCTTCCCTTTCTCTATATATCAGACACCCCTATGGTAGGTCTAGGGTACCCCCTGGACAGGGTGCAGTGCATGTGAAAGGTAGGACATGTACTAAGGTGTGTGTCATGTCCTGACAGTGAAATTATCTCCATTTCGTTTTTCATGTTGAAAGGCCATCTTGCCCATAGGATAGATTGGGAAGGCTGGCTAATATGTTTTCCATCCTATCTTCCTAAAAGCTTAAGATGGAAAGGTGAAGTTTAGCATGCCTGAACTCACAATGTAATAACACATCTTCTTATGTAGGTGGTTTTGCATTGTGTGTTCAGAAGCCACTCTTTTAGAAGTGGCTGAGTTTTTGTGCTCTAACATTTCTGTGTGTCTCTGCCTGGCTTGGATTGACTGTCTGGATTTGAAAGCGATAGGATCTGGGGAATTTTTTGGACCCAGGGGAAGAGGTGAGACAGCAACAGGCTGACCTGCATCTGGAGTGTAGGGGGAGGAGAAGCCCTTAGAGGTGAAGAGGCCTGGGTTGCTGCTATAAAACAATTGGCTCATCTCCTGCTGAGTGACTGGGCATCCAGACCCCCACTAACCAAAGGATGAAAGGTGTCACTGGAAGGGATGCACCCAGAACTGCTTTGAACAGGGGTCAGTGCCCCCTGAAGCACAGAGACTTCAAAGCCATTTAGGAGTATAACTATGAGAGCTGAAACCCCTGTACTTTGGAGAATGGCTTGATCAAGTGTGAACAAGACTGGAGCTACTTCGTGGTCAGGAAGACCTTTGCCAAGGAAGAAACAACTGAAGGATAGGACTGACCCTTGCTGTGTGATCTGGGACTGGACTGAAGTTTGCTGTTTCAACCAAGGAAAGGCTAAAGGGACTTTGATGTGTGCTGTGTCCCCCTGCTTGAAGGACTTTGCTGTGTGCTGTGTCCTGAAGTAACTATCCCCAAGGGCCTGAGGTGAGCTGGCTCCCTGTTTGAAAACATAGGAACATAAAAGTTTCTAGGAAAGTCTCAGCGGTGCTGTGGGAGCATGCCTGTTGCAGTCTGAGACCCTCGTAAGAACTGCCTGTGATCATGGGCACCTGGTGTCCAAGTGAGTCTCAGTGACGCTGTGTGTGTGTGCTTTGTGCAGCACTGAGACCTTCAGGAAGATCAGCCTTTGATCGGGGGCACCTGGAATCCAAGCAAGGATCAGCAACGCTGTGTGCATGTGCTTTGTGCAACCTGAACCCCGTTGTGAGGATTGTCCAGTGAGCTTGTGCACCAGAATCCAAGTGAGTCTCATCGACGCTGTGAGAGTGTGCGTTGTGCACTGTGAGACTTTCGTAAGGATTTGCCTTGTGATCGTGTGCACCGGAATCCACGTGAGTCTCATCGCCGCTGTGTGCGGGTGCGTTGTGCACAGGAGACTTTCGTGAGGATTCACCGTGGTGTTGTGTGCCCCGGAGTAAAGTGAGTCTCAGCGATGCTGCGCGTGTGATCTTCGTGCAGCTTGAGACCTGTGTGTGGAGTGCCCAGTGATCGTGCACCCAGAGTGAAGGAAGACTCAGTGACGCTGTGTGCGTGTGCTCTGTGGCAGCCTGAGATCTTCGTAAGTGGAGCGGCCAGGACCAGCAGTTCCGGAGGAGCTGTGTTGCCGGCCTGAGCCGCCGTTGCCTTTTCACAAAGCTGCTTGGAGGCCCAGCCGCTGGACAAGGAGAGGAGTGTGGATTTGCGCCCCCCAGGTAACGTGTGTCGACTCCTGGGGTGGGACGCGGGCATGGAGGGAGACGCTCTCGGCCTCTCCCTCGTGTTGGCAGTGTGAGCCTCTGCTTCGGCTCGTATCACGGTCCGTATTGCCAAAGGGAGTGGCGGTACAGGGGCCGGAGTGTGAAGCTGCACATTGGAATTACATCGTACTGTGTTGGGGGCAAATGTGAGAGGCTGACTGAAGGTCAGAAGAGGAGGCGGAGAGACAGCCTAAGGCCAGGTGATTGGGGCCTGAGTGTACTACATAGTATTCCATTTCTGAGAGCGGAGTACCTGACTGACGTATTACACATTGCAACATTTCTCTATAACCAACTACTTGATTGTTGTTTGACGCATTCCCTTGTTTCTGCATAACGACCTGCCTGATTAGGGTATAGCGCATTGCATTATTCCTGCATAACGAATTACCTGATTAGCATTTAGCATTGCCTCGTTATTGCAGAATGACATATCTGGTGGTTGGATTTCGCATTGCAATGTTTTACCTTGCAAAGTGCCTGATTGTTGCGTTACGCATTGCATTCTTTTCGTTGCAGTGTCTACGTTATGCATTACAGTATTTTTACATTGCAAAAGTATCTGATTCAAGCATTACGAACTGTATGTGGTTAGGAGTACAAGAGAATGTTTAGAAGAGCTCATTGACATCGCCAGAACTTATAAGGGCTGGCTGGCCTAACAACCGGCCAGGAGAAATATTACACAACTTCATATGTTGGTTTTATAGCATGTGGTCTTATCGTATATCTCTTTACATAAAGTTTATACTCGTTTTATAAAACTCGTGTGGAGTCTGGTGTCATCATTGGATTATTTTGAGCGTGGTTGCGAATACTTTACACATTTGCCTTGAAGATAAGCCTGGCTGCTCGTGCCAAGCTACTGAGGGGGTGAGCGAGGCTATCTAAGAAAGTGACCTTCCTTTCCCTGACATTGGAACGCGGGTCCCTACTTGGCCTAAGGTACCTACCTCAGCCAACCAGGGATCCCGGGTCTAACACTTAGCTTTTAGTAATTTCATTCAACAGAGGCATTAAGTCAAGGAAATCATGTGTAGCATTGTCTGAATTTGAGGTGGTGTCCAGGTGACTAAGAGGTGCATTGATGGAAACACTGCATGGGCTTTCTGTAGATTCTTTTAGGAGCTACTTCCTTTGGCTGAAGATTTTTGTATCTAGCTTTCCTTGCTCATTTCCTCTGCCTTTTAGTTAGTTTATGGGATGGGAGACCTTCCTCGATCACAGTGTGGGACTCCACTGGGTTTGGAGGTGGTGACTGGTATCCTTGGGGTCTCCTTTATTCAAGGTTATTAGCCAATTGTGTGGTCCTTGAGGAGGTTCAGGTTCCACTTTCTGACACTTGCTCAGTTAGAATCCTAGTTTGTGTTTGATTGGGCATAACTGGTTTGCTTCTTAAAGCTGTTTCATCTGCTGTCATAATTCAAGGTAGAAATCCGAGCAAGGTGGACAATTTGTCTATAATTGTACCCGTGAGATTAGAGCCATTAGACTTTCCAATTTTAAGTTAGTGCCAGAAACGTGTGAGACCATCAGATTCATCTAGTTTGTCTGACTGGAAGTTTGGGACTTCAATTGACATTTGCAGCACTGCTATTAACAGTGATTACCACCAGCATGGGTCATTGTGTGTTGTTGAAACCAACCTCCCGAATGTCCATGAAATAATGTGAGGGGTCTGGGTGTTTTACTGCCCATTTGATAAAGCACTTTCCTAGCCTTCAGGGCAGCCTTGTAATTTGTTAGTGGCTGTATGAGTTTTCAAGTAATGACTCTTGGTCAGGACTTAGGGCACTATTTTTTATCCCAATTATTATTGCGTTAGCATCATTTTGTTAAGACTGTGAGTGTTGTGTTTTGGCCTTGCTTTCTTTATGCACCATTTTTTCTTGCTTAACTCCAGGTTTGTTAATTGTACCTGTACCTAGGGAGAACTCTGGGCTACAGTTGTCATCTAGACTTAGGGCCTGATTATGAGTTTGGTGGTGCGGGAGCGGGACCGCGCAGCTGCCGTACCCCATCGCCAAATCCCTGTGCACACTGCCTGCCAGAGTATGACTTTTTGTCACTGGCTGTATGTTATGAGGATGTCCCACGACATTGCCTAGGAAATAGTCACTGCAATGAGAATATCAGAGGCAGTACCTGCACAGACTGGCCATGCTGTGTCCCCCTGCATCACCCACATAGCCCTGGGGCAACAGGGGGTCTTGTTGAATCCCCTTTATTTCCTCTCAGCCACAGTTTACTTGGAATGGAAACTTGAAATATGCTTGGCAGGACTTCTGCAGTCCCGCCAAACATATTGTGGGCGCACGACCACATCGCCACGGCCAGGAAGCTGTGATACCTGGCGGTTGCGGTGATGCAATGAAGTTCTGACCACCCTAGTTGTAATAGGAAGGTTGGGCTGTCGTTGCGGCAGTGGCCAGATCCCACCGCCACACCACCATGAGTCTGGCAAACTGTGGACCGCAAGACTCATAATCAAGTGTTCTCACTTCCAAGGCTTGCATGAGGTCGATAATATTTGAAATTGATATTGAACAAGACCATGTCCTTCTGTCTCAACATTATCAGCAACAATACCATGGCTTGTGTTATATACAATTTCTTCAATTGAGAAATCAATGCTAGTCACTTGAGGGATAGATTGCGGTCCGTCAGAGGCATGGACCTGTCCTACTACCTGAATAGCTTTGGATTTGGGACTTTAAGGGGCCAGGACTGGGCTAGCACCACATGGCATGTTAGGTTCACAGATGACAGAGTCCAGGTGCTGAGATCAAGGTTGCTGGAGTCTTCTGTCGCTTAGGCTCAAGGAAGGAGACCAGCCAATCAGCCCTTGGAGTCACTATGGTGGTCCTGAATTCAACAGTTGCAGGTCCAGTCTTCCCCCAGTAAAGAGAGCAGCAGATCAGCACAGTAGGACAGCAGTCCTTCCGAGCACCTGTCCAGCAGAGAGGCAGTCCTTTCAGCAGCACATCAGTTCTTCTTCCTGGCAGAGTATCCACAGGTCCAGAAGTGTTCTGAAGAGGTGGTGTCTGAGTCCCAATATTTGTGCCTGGTGCCCTTCCTCTGGAAGGGTTGGAGAAGCTTCTAGAATATCTCTTTGATGTCCTCTGGCAGCCTTCCTTCCCTGTCCTGGCTCCAGACTAACTACAGAAAAATGACAACTTTCTAAAAGTGAAATTTCCCAAATTGTAATTTAAAAAGCCAACTCCATCATAAGCTAGGATTTATCATTACAATTCCAAAGGTCCCAAACATGAACTGGTTACCTATTCCCATTTGGAAATTACAGTTTATTAAATGTAAAAAAGGTAAGACCAATGTCATCATATGCAAGAGGTAAGTATTGCAGTAGTGAAAAATGAATTGAAGAGTTTTTAACTGACAGGACATGTAAAACTCAAAATGACACGCCCAACACTTTAAATACAGTGCACCCTGCCCTGTGGGCTGTTTAGGGCCTACCCAAGGGGTGACCTATATGTATTAAAAAGGAAAGTTTGGGCCAGGCAAAAGGTTTACTTTGGTCAAAATGTAAATTTCAAACTGCATACAGAGACTGAAATGACAGGCCTGAGACATGTTTAAAGGGTTACTTAAGTAGGTGGTACAATAAGTGCTGCAGGCCCAATTTTGGCATTTAATTTACAGGTCCTGGGAACTGGTAGTGCTACATTACTAGGGACTTATAAGTAAATTAAAAAAGCCAGTTGGGGATAAGTGAATGTTACCAAGTTACCAAGTTCTATAAGTGCTAAGGCCAGAAAAAACAAATTCAGCAAAAAGTGGGGCGCAGAGGCAAAGTGACCTTGTAAGGAGGGCCATGTCCAACAGATTTTTATTGTTGATTTTACACTATTGCAACCCCTGAAGTTTGGAGAGTTACTCACTTTAAAACCCCAACATTCTAACGCTTGCTAGAACCTTTGTCTGTCCTCTGAGCAGAGACTTCTTTACTCTAAGGTACTTGCCTGGTACCAGTTCTCCAGCGACGTTTCCCATTTTAGCCTGGCTGCAAGGCCCTCGATATTTTCTCTGTAATAGTTCTCATCCTTTTCTGTCAAGCTCTGTGCAGATTTTTTTAATTTCTCGAGGAGCTGAAATAAACATAAATTTTGAAAGGTAATTTCCACTGAATTGTTTTTATAAACTTCAATAGAAACATCAATGTATCATCCATGAATAGCTCACATTCTCGATTGAAGCAACCTGGATATGCCAGGTTTGGCTCTTACAGCGATATATAGTTGATCATAGAACTTTCTAGAGTACGTTCCACTAAAAAAAGAACAGGTAGAGTTTCTGATCTGCATACTCTAGTACTAACACAATAGCAAAATATTCTATGCATGCTTTCGTTCAGATGCATTTGGAAACAAGTGATTTCAAGGGCGTATCGTCAATTGTGCTGCAAGTGCTGTGGAACCAGGGTCAAGAGGTCTGAGGGTCCCACTGAACCCTGATTATTGCTGGATTTTATCATTCAAACAGCAGCCATGGGGCCTTTCCATCCCTTGCACTAGTACCCTTGACACACTGGCTAAACTACTGGGAGGTTTTACGTCTGCAAAAGCATTTATAACACTGAAACATATCAATACACAAGACAGTGCTGTACTTTTTTATTTGAGTTTTCAGACTTATATGACATTGGCAAAAATAGGATCATAAAATCTCCCCAGCTATTGTAACAGTGGAGCACATGTTAAAACATTCATCATTGAAAACTGATTCTGATGTCAGTGAACACTGATCTATTCTTATTAGTTAGCCACCAACTTGATCAATAAATGGTCAACACGAGCACATAGAAAAGTATTTAGTAGTGTTTCGATTAAGATGCCATGGAGGTTAGTCACCAATGTCATAGATACAAAGTTGTGGTGGGGTATGACTTTTCCAGATAATACAGATGATGAGTAATACAAATGCTTGATAAGGTGTTGACATCCCTATTCTAATATGTTTTTGTATATTGTAGAATACATTTTTTTTTGTAGAATTGAAATTTGTAAGAAAAGGGTTCTTTTGTGGTCTGGACTTTAGCCTTTAACTTTGAACACTATTCATTATTTGAAGCTTCAACCACTATGAAACTAACGAGAAGGAGGTATACAGCATGAAACGTCTTTCTGTGCATAAAACACAAGCATTAGCAAAGCCAATAGGTCTAACTATTCTCAAAAGCACATTTTCATGCCCTTAAGAAGCTGCAATCTGCACTTTTCCAATGAGGGCTACAGTACCAGAAGCCACTACGAGGTCCCTTGAATGATGCACAGCTGGTTGCTGTTGCAGGTTGCAGTAACTTGAACCATTTCTAGAGATCCTTTGAGACAGACATAAATGCTTGCTGTATGGTAATCGGACAAAATATTGAGTAAAAAATATTGAGATGCAGAAATATTGAGTTTTTAATATCATGAGCCACAAATATCGTGATGCAGGAATATCGTTTTCTACGTTAAGCAACATTGATATACAAAATATCTATGTTGTTAATATTGATGTTAAAAATATCTATGTTGTTAATATCATTTACAAAATTATTGTTGTTAATAATTGGCTGGGAGCCTCTGCTCCCAGCCAACTATAGACCCATCAGCCTCATCGATGTGCCCCAAAAGATCTTTGGTAGACTCATGCTAAATCGCCTCCAAGATTGGATCGAAGAACGTGAGATTATGACCCCATATCAAGCAGGGTTCAGAAGAGGTATCTCCACCATTGATCAAATCTTCTATATTGGAAGACTGTCTTGATCGAGGGCGGCAGCCTATACACGGTGTTCGTGGATTTGCGAGCCGCCTTCGACTTAGTGCCCAGTGATAAATTATGGGCTGTCTTAGCAGACCTTGAGGTTCCCGCTGACATCCTACTAACTTTGAAATGATTACATCAGGGAAATTTTGCCAAGGTGAGGTGTGGAAGAGGAGGCACTCTCTCGGATGCCTTCCCCGTTGACAGAGGGGTTAGGCAGGGCTGTGTGCTCGCACCGACCCTTTTCTGCCTCTTTGTCAACGGGGTTATTAACCATCTCAATGAGCTGAGCAACATCGACGCCCCCAGGCTGGATGGCAGCAGGGTCCCTGCTATCATGTTTGCAGACGATACCCTGCTGCTTTCCAAATCCCCCATGGGCCTACAACGGGTGTTGGACGGATTTGCGGGTTTTTGTGTGAGTCGCGGATTGGAGATGAATGCTTCTAAAACCAAGTATATGATCTTCAACACGCCCTCCTCAACACGCGCGAATCCCTCTATAGGGTCCTCCAGATTAGAGAGGGTTTACACGTTCGAATATCTGGGGGTAACAATCAACCAGTCCATGACGTGGGATTCACATAGAACCAAGGCAAACCTGAAACTGACTCAGCTGACGGGTGGCATTGCTAGGATGACGAAAGGACTGACCTATAAGCCATTTGGCCCCCGCCTTCAAATCTACAAAATTCAGGCAAGAGGGGCAGTGACCTATGGAGGCGAAATTTGGGGGCATACTGCTGTCCAGAATCTGCAGATCACGGAGAATAACTTCCTAAGGCAATTGGCAGCTTTACCGACTAGTACCCTCTCCTTCCACTGAGACTAGACCTGGGCCTAAGACCCATCTCAGAGGAGTTGGGTCTGAAACCCATAACTTTTTTGGTGCAAAATATGGAGCTCGCCGGAACTATCTAACTATAGAGCTGAGCTCCTAGAGATTTTGCGTCTTTCCAAAGCTGCACAAATCCCATGGCTAAGGTATATCAAGCAAACATGCGAGTCACTAGGAAGACCGGATTTGTGGTCCGATCCAGGAAATGCATGTCGTAGGATCTCACGCAAATCCATCTCCAAGGCGTATTATGAGCAAAATGTATGCGTTTCAATCAAGAGCACACGGGAGGGGTCCCTAACCGAACACTTCCTGGGGTTTAAAGACTCATATCAACTAGAGCTCGCACTTGACGATATAGGCCCTTCGTTAACAAGGAAGCTATACATGCAATGGCGTTATAGTACTCTTCCCCTTAGGGCGTACACAGTCCACTGGACACAATCTCAGCCTACAGGCACTCCCTCCAGACTAACATTCCCACCGGGTCCACCGCTCCAGAGGCTGCACTTGCTGCTCCATGATCTCCTTCACACGTGGTTGCACTCCTACTGTGACCAGAGGTCCCTCACGGGTCCTCACTACAGATAAGACTTTTTGGTCTCTCCCACAATGGGGGAAAGATCTTGAGAAGTTTCCGGTACTGATCCCTTGTCCAGTGGTAGATGCGTGAGGGGGCTTCCATTGCAGCCTCATTCCTCCACCGATGCTCTGGGACAGTACACATTTCTGGTCTAAGTCTGGTGACCCACTCTAGCATACTGGATCACTGTGTCCCTACCGTACACGGGCAAAGACACACACAGGTGTCCACGCAGCAGCCCTCCTGCCATACAGGGTTGCTGATCCTCAGCTGCACAAGGGCACTGCTCCAATCGTTGTGGAGTTCACCTCGGCTCACTTCATGGCAGCCCTGCATTGGAATTATGGGGGTCGCTGACTTTGCCTTGCACACACCCGGTGACCAGATCAGTGAAGCAGGCATTTTCTCACACTTCGCAATGGGAATCCATTTGGCAGGATTCCCCACTGAAACTCACCCTTCTAATGCTCTTCTTCACAGGGTACACTGGTCCTGGCTAGCAGACAGGCAATGGTGCTCTTGTCTCTAAGGCAGGTGGACTTGAATTCCCTGGGTGATGTCCCCTCAACCAGCAAGGAGACTGGCAGACTTTGGCCCTCAGTCCTGTTCACAGGCAGAAATGTTGCAGGACTTTGCCCCAGCACATGGTCTATCTGGCTGCTTGGCATATGACCATTTTTGGGGGTCTCAAACTCCCCTTCTTACAGTTAATTTCCAGACACCAAATGTGAATTAGAGTCTGCATCTTTGAAGATTATTTTGGGGTCTGCTTATTTTGAAGTGACCATTTCTCTGTCCTCTTGAAATCAGTCTTTCACAGCAGGAGCGACTCCAAAGTCGATAGCCCCACAACACAGTCCTTGGGAGTGACCAGAACTCCCAACTGGGTGTTAGCCACAGTGATATGTGTATCAAAATGATAGCTCAGGGCCCCCTTACTACTGTTTATGATTCTCTTAGCAACCGCATCTACTTCCCGAGATTTGTCCAGGCCCCATCCTTGTGTCCTCTCACTGAATCAAAAAACACTCTTTGAAGTGTACAAGGGAAGCCTCTCACTCACCTCACCAGTGTGCGTCCCATCCAGTTAACAGGAATGCAGCAATACACAAATCCACTTGGAGGATTCATCTACCTTCTCATGTTTCATCATGCAGGACTGGGCGTACTAACAGGGAACCCAGGGCCCTCCATGTAGTGCACCATACACAGGCAAGCATACATCCAGTGCATGTATATGGTATACACACACTGCACAGCACTGCATCCTTCATGTACTATACAACTCATAGGCACACATACATCTAGCGTATGCATTTAACATGCACGCACTGCACCCTTCCTGTACTGTAACACTCATAGACGCGCATACATCCAGCGCATTCATTTTACATGCATGCACTGCGCAGTACTGCATTATCCCTGTACTGTACTCTTCCCAGTTACATATACATCCAGCGCAGATACACAACTCATGCACCGCACAGCACTTCAGACCAATCTGATGTTGGCCATGAGTAAGTTAAGCACATAGCAGTAGGACTTTAACTCATTGAACCTGTAGAAGTCACTCTAGTGACACAGGTTAAAAAGGCCCTGTCAACTCTGACTGATCACTGCACAGTATGCTGCCGCCACCGTGCTCGCACTGTTTAACTCTTGGGTAAGGCAGTGGCCTCTCACCACTATGAAGGTAGTGCTTTGTGTGAGACAGGCCTCTGTCAGGGCACAAACACATGATCCTTGTTTGCCTATTTCAACAAAAATCAGCATTATGGAATGAGACATCAGTACAGTTGGGTGCACGTCAATTACCTTGCAGAGGACTTTTCTGGCCCAACATATGCATTGGAATGTTTCTCCTTACGCACAGAAGCAGGATGGTG
This sequence comes from Triturus cristatus, assembly GCF_964204655.1. Taxonomy (NCBI): domain Eukaryota; kingdom Metazoa; phylum Chordata; class Amphibia; order Caudata; family Salamandridae; genus Triturus; species Triturus cristatus. The sequence goes on from NC_140583.1 coordinate 877,922,874, forward strand.
CCATTGAGTCAGCGCTAAACAATGTATACCGTTCTACAGATGACAATCTGCCTAGAGGGGGATATTTGATAATGCGATGAGGAGCCACAGTGGAAATCACACATTGTACCTAGCTGTCCTCTAGTGCCATTTCAGAGGAAACTCACAAGCTGAAGCACTTGGTAGCAAAGTAAACTCCACATTATACAGATTCAACTCCCTCAGGTCCATGACAGAAGAACAGTCCTTCAAATCACATAGAACCAGAAATATCCCTCAGGTTACCTCTAAGAGCAGACCTAAATACATTGTATATGCGCTGGCTTAAATATCAGCGGTCAGAGACCTCATAACAGAAAACACACAGGTTCAGATCACTGTAAACAGAACCATGCCTTGGTTACTTTTAATGGGGTGATATTTCTAGTCCATTGACAGGTGCATGTTCTCACACATAGGGCACTGCCTAAAGCCTATGCTGTGGAGCACCATTTGAATGTCAAGTTTTTAAAAGCAACAAATCTGTGTTTCAGTACAAATGATCTTCCCCTAAAATTCCACTATACGCAACTGTAGAATAATAACAAATTGATATTATTGAAATCCAGAAATGTGACACTTCCCAGGAGATTTTAAGCCTTTTCTCAGTTAGTGCAAAGGTTCATCTACCCTATGAGAAGCAGTAGCTCCCCCAACAGTAAATGGCAGGGACCCCCCCTCACTTAGATATATGTTTTGGTAGTAAACGAGGGCGGGGCAGGGAGGAGTGGCTGGGAAATGGAGAATACTACTGAAGGGAGGAGTAAAGAGGGTTAAGGAAGGGCTTAGGAGGGGTTTAGGGCAGGGCATGCAACCACCCACTGTTGGACCTGGCCATCTCTGCAGGGTCATTTCCAAACATTTTGCGTTCACCCTCCTGTTTTCTGATGCCATTTTTGTTGGCTTTTAGGACTCTGTGCACCTTACCACTGCTAACCAGTGATAAAGTGCTTGTGCTCTCTCCTCTAAGCAAGGTAGAATTGGCTTGCTCCCAATTGGCATATTTAATTTACTTATAAATCCCTAGTAAAGTAGTACTACATTTACCCAGGGCCTGTAAATTAAATGCTGTTAGTGGGCCTGAAGCCCTTGTTGTGCCACCTTTTTCAGTAGTCTTGTAACCCTGTATCAGGCCTGCAATTGCAGTCTCTGTGTACAGTTTTAAACTGCCATTTTGACCTGGCAAATCAAGTCTCTTGCCAGGCACAAACATTAACCTTCCTTTTTAATACATACAAGTCACCCCTAGCGTAGGCCCTGGACAGCCCAGAGAGCAGAGTGCAGTGTATTTAAAGATTTATTTATTTTTAATAATAAAGTTTTATATAGCGCGAACAAGATCCCAAAGGATAACAGAGCGCTATACAATATGAATGGGAGGAATAACATAAATGCAGTATCAATATCTGAGCAAGTAAACGTATCCCTCTTAGGGTAAGAATTTGTTCATAAGGAATCGTTTAGCTTCCAATTTGAAAGCCTTCGTTGAAGAGATTCTGCGTACTTCCGGTGGAAGAGAGTTCCAAATCTTTGGTGCAACGCCAGAGAAGGCTCGGTGACAAGTTCTTTTTTTGTTCAGGATGAGTGGTTTCGGAGGAAGGTAGTGGCACTTCTTGAGGCTCTTAAACCACAGGATAGTTCAAGTTGTTGCGCAAGGTACCTGGGAGTATTGAAGTGAAGGGCTTTGTGAGCCAGAACAGCAATCTTTAACTGAATTCGAGCTTCGTAGGGTAGCCCTTTGAGAGATTTTAGGACTGGGGATATATGATCGTATCTTTTAGTGCCTGTGACCAGTCTAGCCGCCGCATTCAGAGTTGACCTTAGTGGAGCCAGGGCATATTTGGGAAAGCCACTGAAGGTGGCGCTGCCGTAGTCAAACTACGACAAGACAAGCGCTTGGACTACCTGCTTGAAATGCTTTAGTGGAAGGAAAGGTTTGATATTTCTGAGTGACCTCAACAAATGGTTTGCTCCCTTACATATATTGCTGATATGATTTTTCATATTCAGGTGCTTCTCCATGGTGACTCCACTGGATTTGGCTGAGTCTATGATGAGAGGAGTGCAATTGAAAGCAGTGAGGTGACTCAGCCATAGGTCTATCTTGGGGATGTGGTTTGGAGGGGAGATGAGCAGGAATTCTGTTTTGGAAGTGTTAAGGAGGAGATGGTTCTCTGTTAACCAGTTTTGAGTAGATGTTAGAGTAGTGTTGAGGGAGATGATGTTATCCAAGGATGGGATTTTCAAATAGAGTTGCGTGTCGTCCGCATACATGTGGAAGAGAATGTTCATGGAGTGTAAAGAGTTAGCGAGAGGTTCCAGGAAAAGGTTGAATAGGATGGGAGATAGGGCGGACCCTCGAGGGACCCCATGAGTACAGGAGAGGGCTGGGAGAGGGAGTGGTTTGCCTTGACTCTTTGTGATCTGTGATGAAGGAAAGACGAGAACCATTGTAACACCTGATCAGCAAAACCCATTCTATTTTGCAAGATGGATAGGAGGTTGTCATGATTCACCATATCGAAAGCGGAGGAAAGGTCAAGGAGAATCAAGAGGCAGGATTCGTTTTTGTCAAGCATTTTTAAAATGTCATCCATAACGTGAGGGAGAGCCGATTCAGTGCTGTGTCCCTTTCTGAAACCAGATTGATGTTGGTCTAGAAGTTGAAAGTTCTCTATGTGCGCACAAAGTTGAGATTGAACACATTTTTCTAGAAGTTTCCCTAGAGTGGGGATGTTGGAAATGGGGCGGAAATTATAGAGATCAGATTTGTCAGCGTTAGTTTTTTTTAAAATAGGTGAAACCTGAGCTGCTTTTAGGCAACTGGGGATCGTGCCTTGTGAAAGAGAAGCGTTTACTATCCTTCTCCAGGTAGGGATGAGTACATTCTTGATTTCTTTGAAGATAGCCGGGGCAACGGGTCACTGAAGTGGTTGATATTCTGAAGAATCTTGTGGATGTCATTTTCACTAAAAGGGGTAAAAGTACCCCACAATGCATTGTTCTTGGTGATCAGTTTGTCCTTATCAAAGGGGTCAAGGGGGGAGGCGGCACCAGAGGGAGGCAAAAGAGCCTTCTTAGAGGTGAGGTTAGCAGAGATGAGTCTTGATTTCTCTGAGAAGAAAGCGGCAAGATCGTTGCATGAGGGTGGGCAGCCAACAAGTTCAGAGTGGTTTGGACCAATGACTGATTGCTTTTTGACCAATTCGAACAGTTTCTTGGGGTGGTTTACGGCTTGATCCAATTGGTGTCTGAAGTAGTCAGCCTTGGCACTCCTGATGTGTTTATTTTAGAGGCTCCTGACATCTTTAAGGAGTTTTAGTTGGTCTGAGGAAGGATTGGATCACCAGGCCCGTTCAACTGCCCTGAGGTTGCGTCGTTCAGTGTTTAAGTTGTCATTATACCCCAATTTAGATATTTTAGTTGAGGCATTTTTGTGTTTGAGTGGAGCAATGTCATCCATGATGTTGGAAATTGTCGAATTGTCAGCGTCGGTGAGTGATTGCACCTCAACCAAATCAGCTTGGGCGAAGAGGGCAGACTTACATTGGGCAGCTAGTTCGTCAGAGTTTATTGATCTGAGGTCTCTTTTCCATATCTTCGATTTCAAAGGTTGAGCCTTCCTCAACAATCTCCCTGTTAATGTAAAAGAGGATGCTATGATGGTCGGACCAGTCACAAGGGGAAATGGAATCTAGGGTGATGGTCTGCTCTTTAGAGATGATGAGGTTTAGAGTTTCTCCTTTAGTGTGAGTTGGTTTGTCACAGTGCTGAGTCAGATCTTGATCAATTAAGAATGATTTCAAGCAAGATACAGCGGAGTCATTGGGGTTAGACCAGTGAAGATTGTAGCATGAACCCCTGCTCTGGAGCACGCTTATGGCCACGCCACACACTGAGCTACGTTTTTATTCTTCAGCATGCAACAGTTAACTGAAAGCACTATGCATAGACTTTAATGAACACACCCAGACAAACCCAAATTTGTCCTAGCTGATTACATAACTTTGGGGCTCATTAGGATGGCATAACGATCGCCGCCTCTGGGCCGGCGGTGGCGATCGTTACACCATCCTAATGTGAAATACCCCTCCCATATTATGATGGCGGTGGGTATCGCGGCGGACGCAAAGTCCGTCTGCAGCTTTTCTGCCGGTCGGCAATCGTTATGATTGCCGGCCGGGCAGAGTTGGGCCAGTAAAATGGTGGCGGTGCCTAGCAGGCACCACGAGCCATATTATTAAGTAGGTGGTTAAAGGCCTTTCCATGGCGGCGATGCTGACATTGAAAGGTTGGCGGGGATTGGCTTTGGGGGCCCAATGCGGGCCCCCAGGTGGGTGGGGAGGTGTAGGGCTGGAGGGGCGCAATTGGGGGGTACCCATAGTACCCCCCTGCAGTTCCCTGCATCATGTGGCAGGCACCGTGTGGTGCCTGCCACGTGGTGCAGGGAAATGCTGTGCATGCCCTTTAACCATTACAGACAGTGCTGCGGCCAGCAGTACCGTCAGCAATGTTAAAAGGCCTAGCAGGCACCACCAGCCATATTATTAAGTGGGTGGTTAAAGGCCTTTCCATGGCGGCGATGCTGACATTGAAAGGTTGGCGGGGATTGGCTTTGGGGGCCCAATGCGGGCCCCCAGGGGGGTGGGGAGGTGTAGGGCTGGAGGGGCGCAATTGGGGGGTACCCATAGTACCCCCCTGCAGTTCCCTGAATCATGTGGCAGGTACCGCGTGGTGCCTGCCACGTGGTGCAGGGAAATGCTGTGCATGCCCTTTTACCATTAAAGACAGTGCTGCGGCCAGCAGTACCGTCAGCAATGTTAAAAGGCCAGGATGAGCCCGCCAGTATGGCGGGCGCATCCTAATTGGGCCGGTGGGACTGCCACACATCTGGCGGTCAGTCCCATTACTGTTATGGTGGCGGGGGGACTGATGTCCGCCCGCCTTCATAATGAGCCCCTTTGTAAGGAGTCCGCCTATGACCACAAGGGTCCTACTGCACATAATCACACAACACTACATCTCCCCTTTGTTAAATAAAACAATAAGGACAACATACATACATTAGAGTTACTCAACATATCATTGAAGTGCTCGCACTAATCTTCCTGATCGAGTTGTACAAGGTGAAGGAGTTGCACTGTCATCTGGCATCATAGATGCAGTCTCCGATACTTAGGCACTCAGGTGTACTTCTGTCACCCGTAAGGTGTGGAGCCGATGAACATCAAGGCAGATACTTCAAATGTGAGGAGTCTCCCATAATGGACTTTCTGGGACATTGTGCTGTCACCATATGTCCTTTACTTGTCAGGACTCTCAATGGTTCAGCATCAAACAAAGTGTCAGCCTTGCATTTCCATTCTTGTTTGACAAGGATCTGGTCCTCGGAAACCGTGTACCGAGCGTATTGGCATTCATCTGTGTGGCCCTACATCTTACTTTTGCGAGAAGTGTCTGTGACACTAATCTCATCAGTGTCTATTACTAGGCTTGTGGTCCATTGTGGCAGCTTTGTCCCAATAGGTCTCCTGAACAGCAAGGTGGCAGAACTTTCACCTGTTGTAGAATGGGGAGTTGACCGATAGCTACGAAGGGCTGGGCATAACGCTGACTTGAGATGGATTTCTTGGAATGCAGCGCGCTGAACCACTTTCTTCAGAGTACCCATAAATCGTTCAACAGCACCATTTGCAGATGGCTTGAGAGGCATGCTTTTCTGATGCTTGACGTTCAAGCGACTAATAAAGTCCTTAAATTCTCTGCTATTGAAGTGCTCACCTTTGTCAAATTTGAGGATGGAGGCAACACCCCACACTGTAAATATATAATCCAGCCTCTCGATGATTTTGTTATGGGTGGTCGACTTTAAATCTTCCACTAAGGAAAAACGTGAGTACTCATAAATCTCTACCATGAGATGATGGCAATTGTTTAAGGGTCCAAACAAATCAACTGCAATTTTCTCTTACGCTAATTTAGGAAGGTCAATACATATTCAACAGATATTGTGTTGTCTTGGGGGATAAGCCGTTACACAGGTGACATGCTTTCAGTTCCTTCTCGACTCGTTCGTCATGGGGAGGAAACCACACTCTGTCTCTGAGGGCTCTCATGATGGCTACAATGCCACAATGTCCTTTGTGTGCCAGTTCAATTACTTGTTGTATCAAGCTCTCACGTAAGACAGTACTGGAACCTCTTACAATAGTACCTTCTTGAGTGACAGAAAGTCATTTCTGCACATTTTTGAATTTTTGATATTCAACGTCATCTGTGAAAGGTCGTATATGCTTTGTCCATGATTGCGTTGCAATGATATCCTTGAGTGTGTGCATGTCTCTTTCTGTGTTGGTAGCAGCAATGATCTGCTCCATGGATATGAAATGAATGTGTGCTTCAGCCACTTTTGATGTTTCTCTGTGACACAGTAACAGCGCTTGTGAGAAGTAATCTGTGGGGTTTGATCCTTCCACAGTCTACACACAATAGTGAAATCATACTCTTGCAATCTCAAATTCCACCTCTCAATGCGAGGGGGCATCTTGGCTGTCAAATTTCAGAAAAAATGGTGAGCAATGCCTGGTGGTCAGTGACAAGAGTGAAATGCTTTCCGTACAGAAACATATGAACACATTCACAACGCCACCCCAGAGTCAGGCTCTCTTTTACTGGCTGAGAATAGGAACATTCAGTCTGAGATAGACTTCTGCTAGCATAGGCTACAATGTGTTTGCTTTTGGATGTGCATTGTGCTGAGCAAGGATTGCGCCCAACCCCACCGGACTTGATTCTACAACAATCTCAGTATGTACCTTTGGATCAAAGTAACCATTTCAATTGCATGTTTGATTTTCTTGAAATTTCGAACACATTCAAAGGACCACCGGAAGGGAACATTCTTCTTTGCCAACTCTCTTAAGTGTGGCACTCACTGTGGCAAAATCAAGAATGTATCTGGAGCAAAGCTGGCCATGCCTAGAAGGAGCTAAGCATGGTTACATCGTGTGGGGGACAGCTGGATAACAGTGCTCTTCCTTTTTCAGGGTCAGGACTCAGGAGACATTCCCCCTTCAGAGAAAATATGCCCAAAGAATTAGAATTTGGTTTTGTGAAACTTACACTTTTCTGCATTTAACGTGAGACCTGCATCAGCGAGCAAACGGCATAGTTGTGTAAAAGCTTTGTCATGTTCCATTCTTGTGGCCCCAAACGCCAATATATCATCACTGTAGTCAAAAGCATATGTGACAGGTTGAATTACTTGGCAAATGACATCCTGAAAGATTTCTGAAGCAGACGACATACCAAAACTGAGTTTTTTGTATCTGAACAAACCAACATGAATTGAAAAAGTAGTAATGTATGCACATTTCTCTTCCAGCTCCAGTTAATGGTATCCATTGTTCAAATGAAGACAGGAGATGGCTTTGTATTCATGTCCACTATTTGTGGACGTGGATGTCTTTCTATTTCGATTGCTATGTTAGCCTGGCGCATATCAACACAAATGTGCACCTCTACTGTTCTATTTTGGCACTACTACTATGGGTGAAACCCATGGCGTTGGACCACCAGAGCGCTCAATGATGTCATGCTTTAATAATGTTTCTAGTTCTTTTTCAACTGCCTCCTGTACATGAAAAGCAATCTGGGTGTATCACTGGGCAACAGGAAGAATGTCCTCATTAAAGTAAAGTTGCACCTTCATTGTCTTGAGATTCCCTAGTCAATGAAACAACAGTGAAAATTGACTTACTATTTTAAAATGTGCATTCTGGTTGGAGTTGATGGATATCAGTCCAATGTCAGCAGCAGTGCTGAAATTGAGTAGACATGCACTCGACAAAGTACCTTGGAGAACATGAATTGGTGCTTGTCCTGTTATTTTCTTATGCCTCATGGTTGCTACAAATTACCTTGACTTTGCACAGGCATAGAAGCAGCCCATATATACACCTTTGTTTTCGATGGCATTAGACGGGACAGTTGGTTGTATTTTTCTGCAGGCATGATATTGATCGATGCACCACTGTCTATAATAAAAGTTGTAGGCCATCCATTCCACTTTAGTGCAATCTTGGGGCATCAGCTGAATGAGTTTGATCACTTCATGTGGTGATCTCTCTTTGACTTGTTTTCTTCTTTGCAAGCAGCCAATTCTACATGTGCATGTGTTTCTGTGGTCAACATCACAATTGCACATCCATCTTCTTCACTGTTGCTAGATGATGACACTGAAGATCCTTTGGGAGATGAATTTGATGACAAACGACTTTGTTTGGTCTCTTTTTGCCTCAACTGATGTAGCCATTTAGCCTTGTGGGAGTGGCTAGACTTCTTCTGGAGCTTTCCGGCGCCTATTTTCTCTTCTTGTTGTGATGCATTTAGTTTCTCTTTTGCTCTGCAAACAGTTATGAAATGGTTTTGTCTCCCACAATCTTTGCATATCTGTCCAATGGTGGGACATTTACCGTCATGTGGAAATGAGAATCCATATTGGAAACACAATTTCTTTTTATTCTGAAACATCTTCTTCTGGACCTCCACTTTGTATTTCTGCTTACTTTACATGATCAATGCTGATTAAGTCTGGGTTGTTCCAGCTTCCATATCAGCAGCCTGTTGATCTGCCCATTTCTCAGCTCTTGCAGCCATGAGTACCTTTTCTAGACTTAGTGCCTTTATTTCATTATTTATTTATTTAGTTAAGGAGTTTTATATAGCACTGGAAAAACCCAAGGGTATCAGAGCACTTTACATCAGTGCATGTCCATTACAAATAGCGAGTATAATCACACATTTGGGATAGATCAAAATAAGTCAGAGATTGAGCACAAGCGAATCAAAATAGCAAAAGAGGAATAAAGGGAGAATTAAGGGTTGAGGTCATGTCTTGACAGCCAATTGACATCCTGCTACTTGAGATGCGGGTTGAGGAGGAGATCCTATCTCTTGAAGCTCAAGAAGGAGGAGGATTTGTCATTATATGTACTGAACTGGAGTTCCATATTTTAGGGCCATTGCCCCAGAGGTAGTGAGCCAGGTATTTGTGTTTGTGGGCTTTAGGCGAGTTGAGTAGCAAGGTATTTGAGCCTTTTTTAATTTGGAGGCAAGGTAAGCTGGTTTTCCAGTGGGAAGCACTTTGTGAGAGAGACAGGCAATTCTGAAGCTGCAGCAAGCTTCAATTGGGAGCCAATTGTCTCTCTCAGCATGTGTCGCCTGAAAGAATCAAAGTGGCAAACACTGATGATTCTGAGATGCATGGCTTCTTCATCATTGAATTCACTGAACTTGCAGTGCTTAAAGAGGTTATCAAGACTTTCAACATACTAGTCCATGGTTTCACCATCTGGCTGACTTGCCTGGTTGAAAATGTACCTTTCATAGTCGACAGTTAACATCAGTTTGTGATATCTTCTTTATAACAACTTTTACTACATCATCTGCAAGGTTCTTTAAGTATTTGATCTACTTCTTCTAGAGCATGTATAAAGTCATCAAATGTTTCAATCTATGAAGTCCATCTGGCACCAATATTCTGCTTTTTGGCAGTGTCGAATGGCAGTAGTGGTTTAAGGGACACAGCAGCGTCATAACTTGTGTTGAGACTTACTGATTTAGAGAGTATATGCTGTCCAGATGACAATTGCTGTTCACTCTGACCTGCACCTTCTGTAAGCATTAGCCATGTGCTTACATCTGGCTCATCAATGCCATCTTCTTTCTTGATGGTGAGTAACGGTTTTGTCTCTTGCACATGTTCGTCATTTCGTACCTGGTTGTCGTTGCTTTAGCATTTCTTTGCGCCTACCTTTAGCACTTTTCAATACCTGGCTGTCACTGTCCTTTAACTTGTTTGCTTTATACAGACAATGGCTCTGTGTTACGCTGTGGTGCAGTATCTCTTCTTTGGGCCTTACCCATAGGCTTCTGGCTGGCTTTGACTGTGCTCCTCTATAGAGCCTTCACTTTCTTCAAATGCCTTGTAAGAGCTAAAGCGGTGCTTTGACTCCACATAAGCCAACCACAGACTGTTTCTTGGGAGGCATGTGGCATGCACAAGCAGTTTGCTGGACCTCGGTAAACTCTCAAGGAGTGCAATTTTGTTTCTTTGGATCACATATCTCCTACTCGTCACCAGTTGTAGCATTCATTCCAGCTCTGGAGCACGCTAATGACCATGCCTCACACAGAGCTCTGTAATAAACGTTTTTATTGTTTGGCATGCAACCATTGACTGAAGGCACTATGTCATAGACTCTACTGACCATACCCAGACACACCTAAATACCTCCCAACCTGATTACATACATTTGTAAGGAGTCCGCCTAGGACCACATGAGTCCCACTGCACAGGATCACATGACACTGCAGTCCTGAAAGTGAAAAACTCTTAAATTTGTTTTTCATTATAGCAAGGCCTACCTCTCCCATAGGAAAATATTGGAGCTACCTTATTACAATTAAGAATGATATCTTCCAAATGGGAGCAGGTAAACAGTTTATGTTTGGTGTCTGTGGAAAAATCCTCTTTTATGGTAAAGTCATATTTTCCATTACAATTTTGAAAGTTGGCATTTTCCTTCCTTATTCATTTAGTATTGGGTCACATGATGAATTTGTGTAGGGTGTAGCTGGCATTGGTCTTTGTGACAGCCACACACAAAAGAGAGCTTACCTGTACCTGGATATGTCATCAGTGGCAAAATGGGAGGCTGGAGCTGGGCACAGCCCTATTTATACCGGAATAGGCTGTGACTTGCTTTCAAACAAAGGAGTGCATGCTCCCTGTAGTTAATCTGGAGCAAGGACAGGGGAGGCAGGAAACTTAAGCACTTTAAAAGGAATCCTCTAGACATTTTTCCCATTTCAAAGAAGGTACAAGGTATAAATATTGGACATCCGACAACCAACCTTTCATTACACCTCTGCACAGATACTACAGAAGAGGGACTACTCTGCTGCTTTGCTGCCAGAGACTGCCACTGCAGCCCTGCTACTCTGCTGCTCTGCTGTGTCCTGCCCTGCTTGATGAGAAGTAACAACATTCAGAAACCTTTATGCCAGGCTGATGTGACTCCAAGGGTCAGCCAGTTAACCTCTTTTTCTGAGCTATATGGACATAACGAGATCCAGAGGTCCCATGCAACTGGCCAGCTGACCTGCTGTCTGGAACTGTAACTGGACCTGCCTGAGCTCTGCTGGCCTTTGCTGGAGTAAGTTCCTGACCTCAGAGTGGCGCCCATCAGGTCATGGACCTTTGATGAGGCTTGAGTTGAGCTCCCCTGAAATGTTTTACCTCTTCACAAATTCAAAAGGGCCTACTCGCGCCAACATCTTGCTGCACTCACTGCCTGCCAATGCGAAGTTCCAGCAAACCCGACTCTTCGTGCTGCAGCGACCGCCAACAAGGCCCAGCATCATGGGAATTTTACTTCGCCCACAACTTCGAAGACTGGTTGGGACCACCAATGTGAAGCTCCATCAACGACCGTCCGCGACACTGACAGGAACTTTGCGCTACAGTGATGACCGTCCGCGACGCCCAGTCTGCCCTTTGCAGACAGAACTCTAGTGCTGGACTTTGAAATGAACTCTTTCAGCTGGACTAATCTGGTCCCTCTATTAGGCACGCACTCCATTGCGGTCAATTCACAAAAGAGAATTAGTAGTAGTAAAGTTATGATTCCTAACTTCACTACTACTAAATGCCTTTTGTGAATACCGAAAGTCATAAAGTTAGGATTTTGTCACAGTTTAGTAGTAGTAAAGTTAGGAATCCTAACTTTACTAGTACTAAATGCCTTCTGTGAATACCAAAAGTAGTAAATTTAGGATTTTGTCTCAGATTACTTTTGTGAATCGGGCCCCATGTAGATTAACTCAGGAGTAAATTCACCATTGTGAATAGACCCGCATAGTTGGTAATGTTCAGCATGTTAAAGGCGCGCTGGACATTGCAATACAAATTAATGCAATTGTCTTTTATCATTTTTAAGTTGACAGACTGAAGAAAGGTTGACATATTATAATGTGAACTCTCAAACAATCTCTCTCTCTCTTTCTCACACTTTCTTCTCTCTCACACAGGCTTTCTCTCCAATCAATACCCAATTCAGACACTTGAAGAGAAGGGAACAAAGGCAGGGGAAAAAAGGAAAAAAAGCAGTATGAGATTATCTTGCATAAGGAACAGTGCAAGCTTATCTCGCAGACAGAACAGGTAGGCTGCTGGCAGCAGCAGTTCAAACATACCTCACACACTGAACATGCCTAGCACTTACTGTCAAGTGTAAACTTCTCTCTCACAGACAAACACATGCATATGAGTACACACACACGCAAACACACAATAGGGTTTGCACAGAAAGCTGCTCTGCAAGCACAGGCTGCATACGCTTTCCCTAAAGAACAGAGCGGGTCAAAACAGAGTAAGCATCCATCACACAAAAAGTCACTCCAGCAGCAACAGCACTGTAAAGCACCCACAGAAAGAGCAGGTTCAACACTAGGGCAATGGTATAATACCATTGGTCCTCACATTTGAATTTCACCTAAGTTCCTGCTGCCTTTTCTTATCTTTGCTGACCCTACCTCTGCGTGCATGCTTGAAGTGCATAAATGAAGTGAAAGCTGGGGACTAGCTGGACTTTGGAGAATGGGGTGGGTCACATAGAGAAGCAGGTGGCAGCAATACATATATCCACAAGACCTCTACATGCCTCTGCTGGGTGTGAGACTGATGAAACCCACCCTTTCTGAGGCTCTAACCAAGCAAAGTTGGGTTACCACACAGGGAAAGTCATTGGAAGTGGCTAAATTGTGAGAATGGTCTTTCCTGCACAGCTTTCCCAATGGGGACTTATCCAGTCTGCTCATCAGGCTGGCTCCACGCATATTCTAATGATAATGAGATGGGGAAAAAGTCGCTGCTCCAGGTGATTTAAGCTACAGCCAATCAAGAGAGGATGTGGTCTCACGGCTAGATTGCCGGCCTTGGAGCTGGGAAACCAAGGTTCGCGTCTCGGGTCGACTCCACTTCCTGTGATTCTGGGCAAATCACTTCATCTCCCTGTGCCTACCAAAAAAACAAATTCATGTGTTCTTGTGTAACGTAACTGGTGCTCATGTAAAGCACTCCAATACCTTCAGGTCGAGTTCAGGCTATATAAATCTGCCCCAAAAAAAGAGACTGCTCAGGTGGTGTGAGTCAGCCAGCGCCATGTCTCATGGCCTTGGGGAACCCGTGTAGTGGTGTCACAGCAGCACTTTACTTGTTTAGACAAAAATGATTAATTGATGGTTTTGCACCTCATTGTTGGAAAAATTAAGGGCAGGTGCTCAACACTCCAAGAGCTGGCATACATTACATTTCATGAGCACCTGAGGCCGCATTATACACAGTGCCCCGGGGCCCAATGGGCGTTTGCGCCCACTTTGCGCGCCCCTGGGGCACTTTGGTATTACAGAAGGGGCCGCAGACACTTCTGCTGCCCCTTCTGTAATACAGATAGTGTTGGCGCACATATAGTGCCAGAGCTATCATCAGAGGGCATTCCCTCATTTGCATTGGGTCGTGGACCCATACAAATGGGGTAATCTATTTGCCTATGCATCAGCTCTGTAATATAGATGTGGGCACAAAGGTAAAGAAGCTGTCCGGAGGTGCAGTGACAGTGCTCCACCTAAAAGGTGGCACACTGTCAATGCTCTCCCTGGCACGTATTATAAATAAGAAGTACTTTCACCACGGCGCACCTTAAAGTAGAGCGCTGGGTACAAACATGTAAATTGCACCCTATCAAGAAGAATGCGTTGCCCTTGGGGCAGCTGTGAGCTCGTGCTGCACTAGGGAAGCGCATTCAAGAGAAATACGGAGCAGCTGTTGAAAACTGCTACGCGTCTATCTGTGCAGGCGGCAACTAGCCTGCACTTTTAAAAGGGATTAGAGCTCCCCTTGTAGGTGGGCATGGTAAGTGACTGCACCTGCCTGCAATGGGATGTCTGGGGGACCCTTTCATCTCTTCATAGGGCTTCATTCAGAAGGCACACTTCTAAAGGCATGTTTTCCTCTGCACCCACGTCAGTAATATGGCGCAGGCGCAATGGCAAACAGATTCCCTTATTTGCATGGGGTCATGTCCCCATGCAAATGGGGGGATGCCCTCTAATGTTAGTGGTATATGTGTGCCAGCACTATCTGTATTACAGAAGAGGCTGCACAAGCATTTGATGCCCTTTTTGTAATCCCAAAGTTCCCTGGGGGCATGCAAAGTGAGGGTAAATGCCGGTTGCACCCCCAGGCACTTCTATGATATGGCCCCCTCATGGCATCCCTCTGGAGGGGGCTAGGGGGTGCTATGGACCCCACAGCCATCCCCTTGCAGGCGGGTGTAGTAACTCATTGCACCCACCTGAATGTGGATCTCGGCACCCCTCTTAAAAGTACAGGCGGCCTTCACAGTGAAACACGAGCTACAGCTTCAAAGCTGCTCCACATTTCACTTGAATACGCTGCCCAGGGGCAGCGCATTAAATATATAATATGGCTCACTCTCCTTGTTAGTACCTAGTACACCTTTTGAAAGGTGCGCCCGGCACTAACAAGGAAGATGTGCTGCATTGTATAATACGGCCCCTGATCTTCAGCTTCCTGCAACATAGAATGGCTTACTATATGGAGGCACATCACCTAAACTTGCAAATTCACCATCCGTATTATCACTATAGAAGCATGTGAGCAGTACTGCACTTGAAATAGGAACCAACATAGAAATTACAACTGAATATCTACAAATTTACAAGTTTGTTGTGTTCATCATCTTCCATAGGGCAACCAAGACTGGAGCATCCACAGACCCATGCCGATAAATTAAGAAATATGGAAATTTCACTATATTGAACAAATTTCTCGAATCAAAAATGCACTTGACATAAAAAACAGTACACCCAGTCCTGATTGAAGGAATCAGGATTGTGTTTTCTATGTGCAAAGTCAACAATTTAGACATCAGGCCTCTATTCTCCTGTGCGATAATTATTGCAGCAAATACAGTCCGACAACAAAGTATTTGGAATTCATCAGGTGCAATTGTTATTGTCTACACTATGTCTTAGTAGTTACCAGACATTTTTCTCTCAGTAAATTTGATCAGGTTTGAGTTGCTGAAAATTTGCCGATGGGAGAATTATAGGGTATGTGGTGTTTGCGGCAGGACTCAGAATTCTGATATGAGACATAATAGGAGTTAGGGTACATACCAGAATATTCTGGGGCATTTGTAATCAAGGTCCAAGTTTGTAGTTAGACGCGCAGCAATATCAAAAAATTAATGGAGGCTGATGCATTTAATTTGAAATACACATAAGCCAAATGAACAATAATGTATATGATCTTCAGCGTGTAAAACTTTGGCCTCATTTACAAGCTCATTATGGAGCCTGTGCACCACTTTTTTAGACGCATCAGTGGCACAGTGTGTCTGCCCATATTTACAATGCCACATATAGTCACCCTGAGTGACTTTTCATGGCCCTTTAAATATGGCCCCTTTCACGCATTACTCTGCGTGAAAGGGGTGT
This sequence comes from Triturus cristatus, assembly GCF_964204655.1. Taxonomy (NCBI): domain Eukaryota; kingdom Metazoa; phylum Chordata; class Amphibia; order Caudata; family Salamandridae; genus Triturus; species Triturus cristatus. Next base: position 877,938,477 of record NC_140583.1, read on the forward strand.
TCCATGGGTGTTACTGTGGGTGATGCCACACAACATCCATGGAACCGCACACATTCCCAGGTTTACAAAGTGTAGTAAACCTGGGAATGCGTCTGAATCGTACGCCTCCATTGGGGAGGCATAGGAGTGGTGCAACGAGGAGAAATACTTTTATTTCTCCTTGTTTTGTGCTCTTTTTATGTGTGCTGCATTCTTCAGTACACATTGAAGGAGCAGGCCCCACTGCACCATGGCGCAAGGGTGACTGTGTTGGCACACGGCTACTGTTTGTGCGCTGGCACAGGGTAAAAAGACAGGAATGTACTGTATCTTGTAGATACGGCGCATTCCTCCCCTTTTATTTTGACGCACAGCAGTGCAGCAGGAAGGCTTACTGCGCTACCGGTGCGTAAAAATATTGTAAATATGGCCCATTTTTTTACTCAAATAACCATCTTCTTGGAACAAGAATCTGTCTCTGCTAGATTACCTTTTGCGCCTCTTTTTCCTCTGCTGGTTTCCTGTTGTTCTGTACAGTATGGAAAAGTGATTCGTGTTTCTTGGTGTGGTCCATTAAACTCTTCTTAATCTGCATCCAAAAACAATGAAAATATTTCACTGAGACAACAACCAGAAAAGGTCTTTGTTATTTTAAAGCACTAATTACATAGGAATTTCCAAAATGTTGACCTATTAGAATATATATAGTTTCCTGTCGGTCAGAAGATGACTGTACATTTGTTTTAAAATAATTTTGCAGCACACATACTATCATTATTTTAAATGAATTTCGAACTGGAGGAACTATGGGGCCTATGCATCAACAATGCCATTTGCGATTCCTTATTAGCGAAAAATAAGGAATCGCTAATAAGGAATAGCAAAAGGCTATGCATGTAGGAATCGCTATTCAAATAGCGATTCCTTCATATTCCTTATTACCGAATCGGTAATACCGAATCGGTAATAAGGAATACCTACCCATTCATTCCTATGGGCTTGGAGGCCCATAGGAATGAATGTAAAGCCAGTCTGTATTAGCGATTCGGTATTACCGAATCGCTAATAGCGGGAGCACTTTCAAGGGTGCCAGGGTGTCAAAAGGACACCCTGTTGCACCCCTGAAAATGATATGTGCACATATGTTGCACACACACATGCTCTAAGGGCATGTGTGTGCGCAACATGAAACTTTGAAAAATGCACAAAAGTGCATTTTTCAAAGTTTTTGCAAATTACCATGCAGTTCATCTTCATGGTAATTTGCTCCCCCTATTAGCGAAATCGCTAATTTTTTTAACTTTGATGCATTGCATTTAAGGAATCTCACTTTGGGATTCCTTAAATGCAATCGCTATTTAAGGAATCGGTATTTAAGGAATCCCTATTTAAGGAATCGCTATTTAAGGATTCCTTAAATAGCGATTTCTGCTTTTGGGTTGATGCATTGGGATTGGGTATTTTTAACTTAATACCGGGAGCTATTACCGAATCGGTATTTTACCGACTGGATTTTGGGTTGATGCATGAGGCTGAATATTTGGAATGTCACGTTTAAAAAAAACATGAACAATGTATAGTAAAGAAAGCATAATTTGACTTTTAAGTGTAATTAACTTTAAATATTTTTATGGCACATACAGTAAATACGCTTTTGGTGAGATTACACAACTATGAGCACATAGTTGTGTTAGTAACTTTCTTTTACATATAGCACTTCATACTAACATTTTACTAACTTTAAGTGCTGAGCAAGTAGGCTCTTGGAAGAATAGAAGACTAAGTTGTAGTGCTGGGATTCAAACTCAAGATGTGTTTCTAGCTCACAATAAAAGTTAACAGTGAGTGTTTAGCTCACAGAATCATCTTTCAACTTTTTTTGTACTGTTAAATTATTTAAGTTTGAGTATGCAAGGGTGGTGTAATTGAGCAAAATATCCTCATGGTACAATACCTGCTCCTCATCTTCAAATATCATTCAATATTTCAAATTACAGCCAACCTGCTCAACCAATATAGGCATTATTCGACTTGCACCGTAGCAAATGCACCTTTTCTGCATGGTCACCCCAGATATATGTTTATATGTATGTAAATGGTATTTCTATAGTGCAGGCCTAGCCAAAAGGCAGTGGAGCACTATATATGGTCAAAACGAAGCATAAAGACAATGAGTAAGAGCAGACAGAGGTGAGCTGAGGATGGTTAATGCACTTTGATGGAATGGTCTTTCAAGAGGTGAGTCTTCCTAAATACGTTGGGACGGTGCTGATGGATAAAGGGATGTTGTTCCAGATCCTGGGTGCATAGATGGTAAAGGCCTGCTATCTTGTTTTCTCTCTTTTAAACTCCCTAACGTGCAGTCTGGCGGTATCCTGTCCTGTGGGTGTGCTGGCACTTACCAGCAATGGTGAGCTAGTCTGCAAGATAAGAGGAGGTGTTGACCATGACATCCCACATTTTTAGCCTTTTTCTAGAACCTTTTTTTGCAGGCATTATAACTCTGTACAGTTTTCCACAGTTAAGGAATAATAAAGTGCCTGTGCTGCCCCTACAAGCATGGTTAAATTACCTTATCCCTGACTGACATATTTAACTTGCATATAAGTACCCAGTATAGGGAGCGTAGACAATGCACCCAAGGCCTGGAAGTTAAAACACCACCTGTGGACTTCTGAATGCATCTCGTCAACCACAAGGTAGGGTGCCTGATATTTAAAAGTGGAACAAGTACCAAATTAAAGTGGCCATATTCTCCCAGGGTGTAGACCCCCAAAAGCTTTTTCACAGGCAAGGCTGTAGCTGGGTCCTAGAAAATGTACAGATTATAAATTTGAATTGTAACTTTTGATGAGAAACAGTTAAAATAGTCATTCAAAGTCGGATTTTAAAATTCATCAAAATTCAAATTCATTGGAGAATTTGCATTTTAATAAATATTTAAGAAAAATAACTCTTAGGGAGTTACCTTTTCCATGCTTGAAGCTCCTAGAGCCTAATAAGCATTAGCCTGCCAGCATGGTTGTATGATGGAACGACGCATGCGATTACCACGCATGCCTTTACAACATGGTGGTCACAACACGGTAACCATCACCACGCATTCCTTTACCACACAGGATATTACAACGAATATGCCTTTACCAAGCATGCCTTTCCAACAAATTTTGTTGTGAAGGCATGAATGGTAAAGGCATATATGTGGTAATGTAGTACTATGTGTAGGATTATGGCACCTTAGTATATAGGGACTGAGTCATCCTATCACCTTAGTACCCATGAGCCCAGGACCGACTAGCTATAGTGTCCCAGGAATTACAGTTGCAAGACACACCCTTTTGCTCACACTCTTGTACTTGTCCACAATAAGATCTCAAAGAGACACAAACAAGTGTAAAATATTTATTTTAACTAACGTGCTCTAACATGCAGTTTATGTGCCACAATAAGCAGAAAAGTGCATAACACAAATACTGTCAGCATAGCACGTCGTCTGTAAATCATAAAAGGAGCTGTCATAGTGAGAGACAGGGTAGCCCCACCTTCCCCTCCTTGTATGGAAGCAGGATGATTATATTTAAGAAGATCTTTGGGTGTTATCTGGAGACCCCGTACCTCAGTCTTTAGATGGTAGATCTACATCATAGGTGCGGTCATGCTCTTCTCCCTAGAAAGATCCCTCTCTAAGTGTTTTCTACCTATCCACGTATTCCAATATGACCAAAGTACCTATTCCCAAACAATAGCTGCATCTATATGTTATGTCTGGGTGCTAGGGCCTGACCAGAACAGAATAACAAGGGGCATTATTGTTCAACCTTGTTCACAATGTTCAGACTAAATACCAGGGACCTGCAAAGCGTGAACATAGCAGTGGATTTTCATGTTAGAATATCAAAAGAGGCATTTGCAAAATAAACTCATGTAGTAACGTGCGCAAACCAGCGGACAGTCTGCAGCATGCTCATGCTAACTTAGGGAATTCAACCATGTCCCCATAGGCCACGTGACACCCTCCCCAGGGTCAGGAAGTTAGCCCGGACTCATACAGAAATCACTGGTAAGCAGAACCAAAGTGTCTTCGTCAGAGGACAATTTGGAGTACAAAATGTCTAAGCAGGAGTGTTATATAAAGTCAAATGGAAGAAGGAATTGCAAAATTATATCCAACTACAGCGTATCCTCTGGGCCAAAATCTTCATGTGACAAGTGGAATGTCATGAGCTCTAATAAGGCATCACAACCCTCCAGATTAAAAAGCGATGCCATCCAATTAAGTAATTCAAAAGAACAGACGTGCTCCTCATATCCTGAAGCCACAAGGAGCATTCCAGGACAACCTGTGTCGATCTCGATGAAACTCCTATCCAAGAGGCACTGTGCACTGGCACAGGTGCTCGCTTTGGCTGCCTGTCCCCATGAAGAATCGTGCACAAGGCTCATACCCATGGAACAGCACTGCCTATGGGACATCAACGGACCCATCAACGGTTCATAATCCAGAGCAGCGGGAGACGTAGTGGACAGACAGACGTCCAGGGCCCATTGAAAAGGGCACTGGATGCAATAGAACACAGGTTGTACACAGGTGAAGTAGGCATAATGGAAGTTCAGCCAATAGCCGACGTCAAGAGCGTCCAATGACATTAAACCAAAAAGCTGCTGCATCTGATCATGGTACAGCTGCAACTGTGCATGACTGGGTAGCACCACAGAGCAAGCATCCATTGCGGAACAGCAATAGAAGTACCAGTACACTACAAACCAGGAGGAGCAATAGGGGAAACCCTCCGAATTCGCTGGAAAAAATAGAATGCATAAAAGCAGGTATTACTTCAAATATAGTCTGAAATGATGTGACAAGGCTGGATCCCACAACTTTGAAAAAGTGGGCAAGGCCTGTCTTATCAGATGCATTCAAGATTTGGTGAATTAATTCCCCAAAGTGTAGGGAGAGATTCATGTTTAGCAAAAATTGAATTTCACTAGATGTTCTTGCCTCCTACAATTCGAAGGTCTCACGAGCTGACGTGAGTGCGACTTCTTGATGAAACCACAGTGCTTTAAAAACCTGCTTAGCTTATTGAAATTTGTTTTCAAAGTTGGAATGGAAGGCCACAGCGAACTATCTACACTCCCTCGTGGGGGTGGAAACAGGACAATACTGCAACAATAACTTGTTGTGAAACTGTAACTATATACGGGATGCCTGCCCGTAAACCGCAGCAGTTCTGATTGTTGACAATGAGATTACTGCCGTTAGAAAGTAAAGTGAGAGTAGGAATAATAGTAGGAACCGGGATTCCTCTAAAAAAACAAGCCAAATTAGGTACTGAAACATTGCAGGCACCTTGGAGTTTTCCTTGTGTACAGACAAGGGAGTGTCCGACTGTAGAGTCACAAGCCTCCCCTGTAAAGAAAACTTCCTCCTCTGCATGCATACAACGAAAAGCAAATGGCAAGGACCACGATTTATGTATGAAACTACTCCAGAGTGGTTCATATCTACCTAAAGGATGTTTCATGCAAGCTGCAAACTGGAAAAGTGAGATGGGCAATGAAATAACACCATGTATTAACCACACTGCTGAATCTATTTCAGTTACAGTAAATGGTAACTGTTCTAGTTTCTCAATGTGTAACATAATGTAAGCTACATCCTTCATAGACATCATTTTCTGTTCATCTGTCAAATTGATCGACAAATATATTTCAGAAGTATTAAGGTAATCCTATGGTACTCTCCCGTTTTTTAAGTGTCTGTAATGTCCAACGAAATTGCATAACAGAACGTAACTGATTTTGGCCAAGATACAAAGTAGATACTTCATTCTGAACAAAGTCAATAACACACAACACAATATTGTCCAAGATATAAAGACGCGAAGATAGTGTGTTTATGCTGTTATCAACCACAGCAAGAACTTTGTCCAAATTGTCCTGATCAATTTGGCGTAAGCGTAGTGCTGTTTCCATTTGTGATAGTTTCCAAAATTCATTATAGGCCGCATAAACAAATGGTTTAGTGTGAGGGTATTGTGGACCTAAAAGAAAGTCTGAATCTCGATGTCACCTGACAAAAGGGAAAGATGGTGTTTCACAGACACTAGTGTGGAATGTTCCAACAACTGTTGACATAATTTACCACCCAAATAAGTGGTAACTTTATGTAAGTGGCAGTAACGAGGATCAGGTCTATTTTCAGTACACCTGTTAGCAGCCAGCAAATAAAATAAATGACAGGCATTGGTGTGTGTAGGCCATAACACCCAACCCTCTGGATTTATCATAAATGAATTAAAAGAGCCATTCTGTATCATACGAGGCAATTCATCAATCATATAATTGATGTGTATGTTCCATGACTCATATTGAGCCAAAGATAGAATAGATGGAGCATTCAAATTCTTTGCATTGGCCAAACCTAAATAGGCAGTTTGTTGAACCATCTGATTTAAAAATAATATTGGAGACAGTATTAAACATGTGCATTGCAGGGATTCATTCTCCTGCAGCTGCCAAACTTTAGTGCCCCAAATAGACTTTAAGTCAACAGTGTCTTTCCAAAAATTGTTACCTTTCAGGGACAGATCATCTAAAAAAGATGAGGAATAAATTAATTTAGTCTGTGTAAGCATATTTGTTCAATGTGGGGGTATTCAATTTGAAATAATATGACGCGGGGTCAAATAGATTGCGACCAGTAAAATATGCGAATTTCTTTTTCTGGGTAATGGAACTTATTTTAGATGGTATAGGGCAACGTTTCCATCTGGTATAATTGAAAACGGGTCTTAGCGAACTGGGTTTGTGAAGAAAGTGATGGCGATAATGTTAGTAACAACATTACTTTGCATAATTTGCTGAATTGAAATACAGATCCTCCATATCAAACACAGTATAGTATAGCAACTCAGAAAACAAATAATTAACAGCACTGACATCCCAATCATCTGAATGAATCTCCCAAAGAAACACAGAAAACATATGGAATTTGTAGGGTCTCCGTTTGACCATACACATCGAAAGGCAGTTTGTCCCAAACAATGCCATCAGCGATCTGGAATGCTGAAATATTAACTAATGTTTTGTCTCTTTTAATTTTATGCGAAGAACTATGCGGGCCAGTACTCCGTCAACCAGTTCCACATCAGAGCATTCAGGTAAGCAGTGCCCATTAATCAAAAGGAAAAAGACCATCATGAATCCGATCCACATGAAGAGGATTGACCACACGATCCAGATGTCAGTCCATGGTGGGACCAGGTAAGCTCTTTTCAACCACGAGATGAAAACACAAATCCGTGTAGGAGGCACTGCTACAAAGGAAGACAATGAAGATGCATCTGAAGAAAGGTTATCCTGATCTATATAGTAAGCACTGGAACTGAGTTGAAACAATGGGGGATGTTCTTCATTGGAAGGTGAATGTATTTTGCTTTCTGGAATATTAACTGTAAGTTCAACTGGTGGGGAAGTATAATCATTTTACACAGTTGTAGATGTAGATGACAAAACAGGCAATAAATCAATTGAAGACTTCATCTCCCCCTTCAGTTGCCGGGGAGAATTCGGAGAAATAGAGTTTAATTGATGAAGTGAAACATCTCGACGCGGAATGCTTGTAGGCGTACTATTTAGAATTGGCCATATGGTTCAACTTGACATGTTCAATGGAAATGAATCAATTCTCTTTGCATCAAGGTAGCGGTGCTAAGATCACAGTGTGGGTGCCCTTTAGACCAAGGAGTGGAACTGGAGCACAGTATGTGGGACAAAATTCCTCCTTGTTTGCTACTTTCTCCCAGACCAGATCACCAACTTTAGGAAGCCAGCCAGAAACAGGAGTCAGCACTGCTGCATCTGATGGTGAGGGCAAATGTGTTTTTGCTAAATCATCTCGGTTCTTTTGTAGATTCTGTAACATAGCACAATGGTTATCTACGTTAAATATTGCGGCAACCGCCACAACGTCTAGACCATCAAGGTCTTGCAGAAAACATCCTATTACCAAAGAGCATTTCGTATGGGGTCCGCCCACCCAGAGATCTTCATGGGAGATTATTAAGTGCACGATGAACCCCATAGAGATGAGTCAACCAGCCCCCACCCGTATCTAATACCTAACTGCTTTAAGTCATGGTTCATCCGCTCCACAACAGAACTGCCCTCAGGCTGATATGGAGAAGAGAAATGTACTTGCACTCCCATCGACTTTATCATATCACGGTAAGCCTTAGAGGCAAAAGCTGGACCTTGGTCAGAATGGAAGGTGCAACAGGCCAAAGTCCTGATAAAGGCATGCAAATCTTTTATAACAGTATGAGTGTCAGCACAGCGCTGCGGCCAAACCCAAAGGAACCTAGTGCACGAATTCACTTCAACCAAATAAAAATATATTTAAAAGCATTATCTGATGTTAACAGACCGCAGTGGTCAAAATAAATACAACCAAACAGTTGATTAGAATACAAAGTGGCGTATGTGGTGGACGAGAAACAGTAGAAGGTTTAATCCGTTGACAAATGTCACAGGAAAGAACATATTTACACGTTTGTTGGTATAAGCCTCGCAACAAATATCGTTGCTGTAAAAGAGAAATTGTGACTGACACTCCCGCATGTCCGGAAGCCATTCCTTCATGGGAGGCCACAATCAATGAAAGTCTGCCATCCTCATTGGGAATCAAGTGATCACCAACTGAGGGGATAGTCACAAACAGAACCTGATCAGTGGTCAAATGATAGGAATAACACGAAGGAAAACCCTGGGGTAACACTGTTCCCTCCTTCAGCGCAGCAACAGCTGGTAAAATATCAACATCAATTTTAGTCATTGATCTTGTAACTGCTGCAACAGAGCATGTGGTTACTGCAGATTTGGCTGCCTCATCAGCCATAGAATTACCAACAGCGTGTGCTCCCACACGCTGATGGAGTAGTGCATGAATAACATGTGAGTGGCAAACAGTCTTTATGAGTGGGCACTCTGACCCAAAGCATTTTATGCTTTATTGCACTACCCTTAGAATCACGAAAATCATTCTGTTTCCAAAAGAATAGGTTCTCATTAAAGGATTGCACACATTGGAAGGATTTGCACAATACTAGAGTAGGGACTTCAGGATCAGCTAACGCAAGAGCTAATAGCAAAGCAGGCTGCAGAATAAGAATGTTTAGAACCAATGGCTGGCTGTGCAGACCCATCAGTGTAAAAATACATTTGTACTGAGCCAGAGGGAGTAGAGACAAAGTAAGCGAATGAGCCTGCTCATATTGCAAAAACTCCTGTGTCTGCAGAGAAGGATCAAAAACAAAATTAACATCAGCCAACATCAATGAACTAGCCCACTGTATCCAACGAGGATGCACAGCCTTAAAATTTGGTACACTCGCCGTTGTTACTGCTTTCAGAGCGGGAACAGGCAAAACCATGAAAATGCATTTGCCCTGGGCCAGAGAGCGTTCCTTTAGAATCACCATCTGTACTGCTGTTAAAGAAAAATGCATTTCAGCAGAAGTATACAAATGCGATCAAGTAGGTGAATCCTAATGTTCCGGGTACAATCCTTATGACCAAATTTGTAGTACTGTCTCTAGTTAACAAGAATTGAATAGCAAGCAAATCAGATTCCAAAGACCGTAAAACTGTGGTATGTTCCGGAAGCCAACTGGAAGACGAAAAGGAAGGTTGTATCAATGCGTATAGCGGTTTGACACGCTGGGCATAATCTGGAAGGGAGGTTCTGCTAAAAATAATGAAACCCAGCTAGGACTGTAATTGTTTTAGGGTAATTTCAGGTTGCAATTGAGCGCATTTCTGCAAAAAGTGGGGTGCTAACCCCCAGCCCTCATTAGTCAATTCATAACCAAGAAAAAGCATTGCCAAAAAAGCAATATGTGACTTAGCAAAATTGAATTTGTAACCCAAAGCCACAAAATGCATGATAATGCGATCCACACGCTTGAGATGCGGATTTAGCTCATCATCCGTCGAGTATATATCATCGACATATGAAAAAGCATTGGTGGCGATCTCATGTAAGATAGATACAATGCGTACCGCAAAAACCCCAGGTCTATTCTCATACCCCCATCAGCAATCACACATAGCGTCTCTGATTGCCGAGAGCGCTCAATGCGGTCATGTGACGGCTTTCAGGATCCAAAGTGTGACTGAAAAAACCTTTGGAAATATCCAACATAGCTTTGAACTTCTTGCGGACAATATTATTTACAGAAGCAGAGTTTTGTGTATTCTGTACTGCAAAGGTACAAACATGACTGTTCAAAGGTCTGTAGTCTAAAACTATGTGATATGAACCGTCCGGTTTTAATATCAGAAAAAGAGGATTATTCATAGCCAAGACACAGGGTTCAGTTACACCCTGACATTTCAGTTGAGTGAGAATTTCACTAACGGACGCTTTAGCATCTCGCTTAATGCGATATTGCACTTGGGGCAGAGGTGTAGATCGTAAAGGAAAAACATGCAACAGGGAATCCTTATGCCAACCCACTTGATTGCGATACAAAGAAGGAGCCAACCCTAAGTCCCTCTCCTAGGCCTACATGTGTTTAGTCTCATCTGTAACATATTGTGAAAAAGACGAAGCGAGGACAAATAGAGGACAATCAACCTCCGCAAGCAAAATGTCATAAGATGTCAAATTGCCCACAATACTGCCTTTAGTGTGCGTTTAATGTCACCTTCAATTTGGAGGTTCACTTTATAAAGTCTATCGGGTGGGGAAAAGCGGGTATCCACGGTTTCAACAATTATAAAAAGCTCAGTTGCTTTCACCTCCAGACGCTAGTGGAGTTTCTGCCGAACTATGGTAACCTCTGCCGCCCTGTTGAGGAGAGTTACTGCCTAACACCTGTTGAGGAGGAGGGTCCTCACTGTCTGGGGCATATTTTGCAGTCAAAGCGGCAACTTTTTTCTTCTGAAACGGAGCTCGATATTGAGGTGGTTCCACCTTTTTGACTTTCACATCAAACTGGTGCTGTGGGTCTTGCCTTTGTTGTGTGGACTCGCCCTGTCTGCGATCCTGTCATCCCCCTCCACCAAATTGTTGATCTGACGAAGGAGGAGAACAGGGATCAGGAACCTGGAAACTCTCAGGTGTTTTAATTTTAGAGCAGTCACAAAGGTCATATCTATGCTCAGAAAAATCAGGTGGAGTCAAACCCGCACGAGACCTAGGCTTCTGCATATTTTTCTTCCAGGTCTTTTTCAGAAAGACTGGATGCCCCTCCTTATCTGCATGGGGTTTATTCTGTACTTGTGTAAATGGACTGACACCCAAATGATTGCGTCCCAAGGATGTATAGACATCCACAATAATAATCGGCAACTGTCGCTCCCGACGAGCATGCGCCGCAAGGCGTTGGCGCACCTGCAAGCAAACTGTCTCACCTTTTTTGTTAGCCTAGAACCATATCAGAGTCAAAATGGAACATTTCCACTAATTTCATCCCCAAATCTAGAGCTGGACCATCCCCGTGTTCATCCTGTAAATGTTTCAGAATGCTCAGCAGAACGCTCATGGAGAGGGTGCCAAAGCACAGTGTATACACTGACACGAACACCGTGCTCCAAGTATTGCAGTCCGCTAAAGGAGGAATCAGACCACTTGGCAAGCACATAGTAGGGATTCTGTGTTTCTCCACAGGACTAGTGTGTGGGAAAACAGCATCAAGCTGTTCAATCTTCTGAGTTCCAAAATGTGGAGACCTCACGATTCTGAGGATGTTTCCCATCACTGAATTAATCATGACGGGACTGATCACAAGTCCTCTGCCATGAATAGGTGGTGTAGTACAGCCCCAGCCGGCGCTACCAAGAAAGAATGAGAAACAAATTGTATGACCCATCTATAGAGGTGAATTACTTGTGCATACAGTAAACGAAGCTCAACCAATGTTGCAGGGGTTCTGGACAAACACAGAACTATGCATAGGATTAAGGGACCTTAGTATATATGGACTGAGTCACCCTATCACCTTGGTACCATTGAGCCTAGGACCGACTAGCTATAGTGTCTTACTTGCCCTCCTACTCACTCTCAGAGGAACAAGTGATTAGACACCCGTGAACACAACACTCCTGACTCTCTCAGAAATCGCGGTTGCAAAACACACCCTTTCGCTCACACTCTTGTACTTGTCGACAATAAGATCTGACAGAGACACGAACAAGTTTAAAATACTTATTTTAACTAACATGCTCTAATATGAAGTATACGTGCCACAATAAGCAGAAAAATGCATTACATAAATACGGTCAGCATAGCAAGTAATCCGTAAATCATAAAAGGGGTTGTCATAGTGAGAGACAGCGTAGCCTAACCTCTATCCCCATGTATAGAAGCAGGATGATTATATTTTAGAAGATCTATGGGTGTTATCTGCAGACCCTTGGGAAGATCCCTCTGCAAGTGCTTTCTACCTATCTGTGTGTTCCAATATAACCAAAGTACCTATTCCCAAACAACAGCTGCATCTGTATGCTATGTCTAGGTAATAGGGCCTGACCAGAACAGAATAACAAGGGGCATTGTTGTTCGACCTTGTTCACAATGTTCAGACTAAATCCCAGGAACCTGCAAAGCGTGAAGACAGCAGCAGGTTCTCATGTTAAAATATCAACAGAGGCATTTGCAAAACAAACTTGTGTAGTAACATGAGCAAAGCAGTGGACAGTCTGCAGCATGCTCATGCTAACTTAGGAAAGACGACAATGTCCCCATGGGTCACGTGACAGTAAAGGTTTTATACCAAAAACTAAAACCACCTGTCTCATAGCCCGAGCCCTAAAACCAGCCCCTGGTGCAACTCCTCCTGGCCCCAGCCCTAAAAAAAACAGCCCCTAACCATGAGCCCTAAAGCCGGACCCCGCAGCCACTCTCAGCCATACAAACCCCCTTGCCAGCCCTGAGCCATGAAACTCACACCTTCCACTTCCCACACCTAATCCCACACCTGGCCAGCATCCACAAACCTGTTCCTGAGCCCAATCCTGGCCCTGAGCCCTAAAACAACCTTGGGTGCGCTCATTAGCTATGACTGCATTCAGCCTCATGTTAACCTATGGCAGGAAAAGGGGGACAAGGCCGTACCAGTTCCACATGATCGATCCACTAGTAGCTCACAGGGACACAAATCCCACTTGTCCCTAACTTCCTCACCAAGCACGCATCCCAAACCCATCACTGCAATAGGTATGACATTTCCCTCAAATAGGACAGGATGGACTGAGTGTGGGGCATGTGATTCCTATCAGCTCAGCAAGAACAGTTGGTGAGGCCTAAGAAACTTCATTAATTTGAAAAGGGTCAGAGGTGAAGCCTGCCCATTCAAAGTGTAATGGGAGACCTGACGAAAGTAAAACGTTTGTCCCTCAACGTCCACGCTAGCCAGACTGGCTCTGAACCCAGTGGTAGAGAAGTAGCCCCCAGAGCTAGTTTTAAGTGTACACTGAGACAAGGACTGCTCATTTCCTTAACCCCTTCGGTGCTCATGACGGAACGGTTCCGTCATGAGCCACGGTTGAGCTGTGCTCATGACGGAACCGTTCCGTCATGACCACGCCCGCGCAAGATTCCGTCAGCACAGGGGCGGAATCTGCGCAGCATGGAAGGGGTTAAACACAAAGGCAGAAGGACTGTGCTATTTTGGGTTTTCCTTAGAATTTGGCAATGTGGGATAGTTTGCAGTAAGGCAAATAGGATGTGCTGCAAAAGTGTGATGTTGACTGGGGAATGTCCACCCACTTATGATTGCAAACCATAAATGTGGCACCACAAGGAACCCTCCTCAGAAGACGTTCTGGACCTGAAGAAGACAGGAAGGGTACAAACCCTGCTGCTTGTGACCTAAGAGGAGCACTGACAGGTACAAAATTTGCTCTTTCTTATACCCAGAGCAAAGAAATGCACTCCAAGTGTCATCTGGCTGATGTCTTGATTAGCTACAGGGAATCCACAAGCTCAAAGAGACCATTTTCTTGAAGTGACCAGTTGACCAGGCCAACAGGAGCTCAACTGGATATTGCTGGTTGCCTCTGCTGAAGTGAGTCTTGGCCCCTAAGTGCTGTCCCTAAAGTCCTGAAAGCTTTAGAAGTGACCAACAGGAACTGCTCCAAAAACCCTGAGTTGGAAGTTAGGAAATTTTTGGACTTCCAAGACATCCAGAGTGATCAGTGGAACCTCGTGGCAAAGGCATCCGATTTTAATGCAACTTCACTGGATACAGCTTTGGCCTGCCCCGCTGAAGGATTCTGAGCTCGGTAAAAAGACTAAGGACCTGATTACGATCTTGGCGGATGAGATACTCTGTCACATACATGATGGATATGCCATCCGCCATGTTACAAGTTCCATTATATACTATTGAACTTGTAAGAAGGCGGACGGGATATACATCGTGTTTGTGATGGAGTATTCCATCCGCCAAGATCGTAATCAGGCCCTAAATCAGAAGGTAAACTTTTTGACTAGGATGAACCAGCATGATGTATCCAACCTGCGCTCCATCGTGGTTGGCCTGAAACGTGTCTAGGTCTCAGTCTACTGCTTCCATAGACTATCAATGGCACTTTTTGCCACTATTTCACTTAAATCTTTCAAATAAATCATATCTCTGTTTCTTCATCCTGAATTGTTGTTGTTTGGTGCCATTCTTTTTATTAAAATGAACTTTATTTTTCAAATTAGGTTTTTGATTTTTATTGTTAGGTGTATTTGCTTTATTACTGTTTCGGTACTGCTTATTTATTTTATAAATTATTCTACGTTAAGCCTGTATGCTCTGTGCCATAGCTGCCAGGTGTTTGAGCTCAGGCTTACTTAGAGACTTTGAGGTTCACCCTTACAAGTTAGTTTCATTAATCCTTTATTGCCCACCCAAATAATAATCCACTTCCTTTAGTTGGTCTTCAGTGGTGGTATCTAGACTTGCACTTTGTAGTATCATGAGTTATTTTTAGTTGAAAGTAAAAATTTACTTTTTTATTAATAACTGTCTTTTGATTTAAATTCGCTAATTTCTATTTTTTGTAAATCCACTTTGCTGCATTTTTACACCTTAAGTCTTTGAGGAACATAGAAGTCGATGTGGATGCCCTGGCTACCCTTACTGTGTCTGAGATAAAGGACCTCTGCAAGGAGAGGTAGCTTAAGGTGAGCTCAAATGCCAGGAAGGGTGATTGTGAGAAAGCCCTCAGGGCTTTGTGTGAGTCATACCAAGCACAGATTGCTTCAGAGCAGTGTAAGGATATCCCGCAAATGCAGGAAGAAGATGACCTCCTAGGACCACCATAATGTGTTGTCTAGGGCAGGGAGCAGAGTGTCCACTTGCAGTCTAACCCCTTCAGTGCTGGAAGCTCAGGAGCTACAGGTGGAATTAGAGGGCCCTTAAGTTGAAGATGGTAATCCTTGCTCTTGAGGAGAAGCAGGCATCACTGGCAGCTGAGAAGAAGAAGCCAACTATGACCCTGACAGCTGAGGAGAAGAAGGCAATTGCAGCCTCGGCTTCTGACAAGAAACAAGCAGCATCCGCTTTTCTGCTGGAGGAGGAAAAGGTGGCCTTTGAAGAGCAAGCAGAATGCTATAATGGCTAATGAGAGGAGCCAAAGAGGGATGACCATGCAGTCCCAGTGACGATCAGAGTCCAGTGTTGTATCTGGGAGAAGCTTCATGGTTCCTGTAAGACAGTCATATGTCAGTATGTATGTGTATATCACAGATGCTGGAAAACATTTATGATTAAGATTTAACTTACTGTGGGCAGTTAAATCAAAGCTGCCACACTTGTAGCACTCCAGGGGCCTTCTGCTTGTAACAAACAGTTGAAACCCACACTTAAACACGTAGGGCTTGGAGCAGGCAGACGGTCAAAGGTTAATATCAAAGGGCAGATCAGGCCCCTGCAGGTGTGTCATTTGCGTCTTCTTTGCAATGCAATCCTGTGCAGGAGAAAACAGAGATAAACACTTCCTTGGTGGGATCTTGCTCAGTCCAAAGCTGTGCCTCTTTTCATGCATGTTGAAAGACAAGTGTGAACATTTCTTAGGCAACAACAATGCCCACCCCAATTCTGAGCAGCTACCAAAAGTAGGCTCCATGAGCCTGTCAGGAATCTCTTAAATGCAGCTAATAGGAGAGGCAGGTTAAACAGAGGATCAAGGAAAACAGAGGAGAATCTCAAAAGGAGTATTCACCTAGAATAGGAGTCATGAATTGATTGAGGTGCTATAAAGAAGGAGCAGGAGAACGCCCTTCGCAGGAACAATAAATTGGATTTGTGTATCTGACTATACTAAGCTCTTTGATGGACAAAGAATTAAGGTGTAGTCTGAAGATTGTCAGCAATGTAAAAATGAGGATACCCGAAGCTGCGTTCACATAATTCCAGAAATGGTTCAGAAAATTGATACATAGCAACTCGTGCACAATAGAAATAGAAAAGAGAGGAGTAAGGGGCTCCACAAATCTGATCCATGACAGTCTAGCTAACGTTTTTAACAACCAGAGATGGGACGTAAAAACAAAGAATGTAAAAGCAGCTGCCTGATTTTCCACAGCAGTGAGAACTCAAGAAAACAGACTATGTATAGTATGTGTCTGACTAAGCTCCACTGATTCCAATGCCAGTAGTGGAGCTGTATTTTATAAGCCGAGAGTTTGACATAGTCACACCCCTGTACCTTACAAAATTCTGAGGGGAAAATTAATTTTGGAGTGTTGGCTCATGCACCAAGGTCTGCTTTTATCTAGTGTCAACTTTTCATTAGCCATTATGAAGATTAGAGGGGACAAGTATGTTTCTTGTTCAAGATCTCCTCTCCATTTCATCCTCCCACACATAGGTTTTCTCAGCAATTTTACAAGATAGCAAAAGCATGGCTAGTGCTGTGGAAATGGTCCTTGTGAGGGTGAGGTATATTCAATATCCACACTTTTTGTTCACCTATAGGGGAATATCACAGAAAGGAGTGTGTTTAAACTATTCAAGCGTCTGTTTGTACACCAGATGAGAAGCAACTGGAGAGCCGAGATGGTAATCCCAGGAAACACAAAGAATATTGTGATCTTGGAACTGAGCCTTTCATTGAAGATGACCCAGTATATCAGGGTGACTTTAGATTTAAAGAACGGTCCATAATTGCTTTATCCATGCCACAACTAAAAAGCAACTATAACAAATAACTCACCTAGGCAGCAACATTGGGAAGTGGCAGGTGCGAAGCCTAAAGACTCCATGGCATAGGCTGAGCACTTCACTGTCTTATGCAAAGTGAGTAAGGTGAACTACACCATTGAACTATGAATGCAAGCATTCATGCAAGATCATGCCTACAATGAGAGATCTAACTTGGTTCTGATGCAAGCGGCAGCCACGTAGGAAGAGAAGAGAACATTCCTGTATGAACTGCTGCAAGATATAGATTAGGATCGATTCGCAGAATGAGCAAATATCTCTTAAAATATTATATAAGAGGGACTGCTAGCCAGTGTTTTATCAGTATGCTGAGTTATTTTATATGCAGCCTTCACTTTCACCAACTGGTGAGACCATAACAAAGACACAGGTGAAAGAAAGCATGAGAATTCCAGATTAAATTGTACAGAATGTCAGATATGGTGATTGCCTGAATTAAGGGAGAAGCAACCAAGATCCTGCACCCATAGGTTATTGAACAAGGACATCTTAAGGATTTTGGGGGCTCTAGACCAAACATATTTTGGGAGCCCTGTTTGGAACAGCTTTGATTTTATGATCCAGTTCCAACTCTTTCATGCCCTCTGTGTCCAGGTCACTGACAGTGCACAGGCACACTTGTACAAATTCTACATGTGTTTACATCTAATATTCAGTGATGATGGCATGTTTTCAATATTGCAACATAGCAGCAGCTGCCTAATATAACTGCAAATAATCTGAGTGACACCCTCTCATTTCTCATAGGTGAGGTCCTATATTGATATAAAAAACAGTTTTATGGATTTTGCATTAAACATACACATTTTCTGTAAATAGATTCTCACACATCACCCACATTAAAAATAAATTAAAGGAAAAACAGAATTTAAAACCATCTGTTTAAGAATTATTTAAGGTCATCATGGCAAGATTCTCTGCAGAACAGAGCTGGATATAACAGGCCCCCCCCGAAAGGTTGGATCACTGGGTCAGAGCCCATTTTGCCCATGCCTTAAAACATCTCTGTATCAAAGCATGTATCCGTCCCGAGTCAGTTGAATAATCTGGCTTCAAAGGCCACCCTTGGAAGGTTATCAGACCCCAGGTTCTGTGTGGATGAAAAGAGGGCTTATTATTGTCACAAAGAGAGATGAACCCACTAACTCAGGTTAGTGAGTATATTAGCATGTAAGGGACCGTCAAATGCTCTACTTCCTTTATACTGACTGCAGGCTACTGATAGATTGCCCTAACTCGGTGTCTAAGAGGGGTTCTGCATTTTGACTCCCTGAGGCACCTTTAATTTGAATAAACTGTACAAACTGGGAGAACCACATAATGGAACTCCAGAAAGTGTATCAGGGATGTTCCATGACTTATAAAGAGTTTCAGTTCAGGAGGACATTGAGCAGGTCCTGGAAGCAACAAGGAGAACAATATCAAACATGGGGGTTCTTCACATACTAGAAAGACTTAGAGTCTGATTACAACTAAGGCGGTGAGGCAGCGGGCTACCACGCCAGTGTCCTGCTGCCACACCACCAAAGCCATCCGCCACTCGCCTGATAGATTAGGAGTTTTCTCTTGGTCTGGTGGGTGGTGCTTTGGCGGTCCCAGGCGATCAGCCTTAGAAAGGCAGCAAAATGGGAACACCAAAGCACATTCCTGCAAGGACCGAAATGTACAATTTTGTGCATTTCATTCCGTGCAGGAACATGGGGGTGCATACAGACAGGAGGGCACACCATGTGCCCCCTTGCATGCAATCAATGCACAGATGGCCCTATAGGGCCCCCTTAGTTTCCCCACCACCACCTTTTTAATGGCGGGCTCACTGCTAAAAGGAGGACAGTGAGGAAACTCATAATATGCTTGTTGATGCAACAGCTGCACTGCCAGCATAGTAGGGCCTTTGACCGCTGTGCCATCGCCACAATATATAGGATCCCAGTGGTACCAGCAATCCTGTGGCAGAACCACCACCTTAGTCGTAATACAGCGGGTGGATTGCCTGTCTGGTGGTCCAGAGACCACCACCACAGTTTCAGCACTCCCATGGACCGCCAAACTCGTAGTTAAGCCCTTGGGGCCATATGTACGACCCTTCCAATTTGCGACTCGCAAATTGCGTCGTTTTGCGACTCGCAAATTGGAATTTACAACAGTCTCAGACACTGTTTGGGATTCCTAATGGGGTCGCAAATTGCCTGACTCATTATTATTTATAAGGCAGGTGCAATTTGCGACCCCATTGGGAATGACCAGCGCTCCCAGGGATGGTGGTTTGATGGGGTGAGCAGACCACCACATCAAAAATGAAAAAAGAAACAATACTGTTTCATTTTTTGAGAGCAGGCAGTGGTCTTAAAAAATATTTTCAATTCCAGTTACAAAGGGGAAGGGGTACCCTGGAGACCCCTTCCTGTTTACGAGTAGCTTAACACCCATTTAAAATGGGTGGTAAACTGTGAGTGTTTTGCAGCCTCAAAACTATTTTACATTGAAGTGCGAGTCGCTATTAGGAAGGGATGCCTTTGTCATGCCCAATCCTAATAGCAAGTCGCAATCCCTATTTTGCAAGTTGGTATTAGGTTACCAACTCGCAAAATAGGGTTTGTAAATAGGGCAGACTTATTTTGCAGTCGCAAACGGGCCGATTTCCCGTTGTGACCGCAAAAAACAGTCGTACATCTGGTTCTTAGTTCCTTGGAAGACATGGGCATGACTAGCTAGAAGTTTGGTCTTATCCAATATGGTAGCCTTTCCAGTGTTTGTTGTCTGAAGTTCCAATGCCAAAATAGTGCTAATCTAGTTCCTGTGAAGTTATTTCCTGCCTTAATCAGTTGCTATTTATCACCCAGTGAACCATGGATCACTATCAAGAGAGAAGTATGTTTTATGGTAGCGTTTGGATAAGCTAAGGGCAACCCTTTAGTACTTTGACATGATAGAATTACTAATGAAGGGACACTATACAATTGCTACCACTCTATGCAAGAGACTTTAAATTATATATCCTAAAAATAGATGGTCATACATACATCCAAACAAGAGTATGATAAGCCATGTGGATCTGAAACACAAACTGAATAAAGAAATAGTTTGAACTAAAATAAAAAGTCTAGTGAAGATGGTAACCTACAACAGAATTGAAATGAAAGGAGTTAGATTCTAGCCTCAAAGAGATCCACATAAAGCAAGTAGTTTTTCTTGAATACCTTGAAGTTAGAAGAGTTTCTTTTCCCTTGTTTGAAAATAATATTGGTCCTGAGAAAAGTGCATTATATTAAAATTTAGGGCACTGTAATGTGAGTTGAGCAATTACAACAGTGACCAGATTTATTTACATAACCTTTAAACATGATAACAGCAGCATACCCATTGATTATGTGTTTCTTCGAATTAACAAATGTTATCTTGTGAAAAACATAGAGCTCTTGATTTAGGGCATAGTGACCACTTTGCTCTTATCTTGGAGTTTAAAGATCCTTTTTTTCTTGAGCAAGTGCCATCCTGTCCATTAAGGTAGTTTTCCATAGGAGATTTAGTGTTGTGATTTTGAGCATTTAGACTTGGAAGCAGGCCAAAATGCATTTGGTTGATCTTGTTGATAATGCAATTATTATCCCACTTTAAGCTGGCAAAGGGGGGGCCTTATCAAACCAGTGGAGCAAGAGGGAGGGGGAATAGCTGGTTTTATTCCAATTGTTGGGAGGGTAGAAAAGTGGCGAAAGAGGAGTCGTCGGCGCTTTCTCTCGAAGTAAAGTAATTGCAGCTTAAGAGCAGCTTTTCAAAAATTGCTTATCAGAAAATTAAGTGCTCACAACAAGAGGGAGTTTTATAAGTGAAATTGGTAACTAATGCTAGCTGACATTGTGGATAAGAATAGTAAGAAACTCTGGGGGCTGTGAACTGTGTAGCCCTCTGACCACCATCTTCCCTTGAGGCACAGATAAATGAGGAACTCTGGTATACCTTAATTTACTCACTTTATAGAGGTGGAAATGCTGTCCAAAATAATCTGAAATGTGAAAGCCTCTATGGCGATCTGACCGTATGGTCTGCCATTCGTGATCTTTAAGAAATACCCTAGGAAGTGGGGTCTAATCCTGAGTATGTTTTTCAAATGGGTAACATATACAGGCCCCCTCCCAGATTTATGGAAATCAGCCATACTGAAGCCCATTGAGAAAAAGTCAAAATGAACCAGTCCACTAACTATTGCTTGATCTCGATGCTAGATATTCCATCCAAATTTTGAGTACAAACAGTGTTGAAGCATCTAGCTGCCTCGGCTTTTGACATTGGACTGATCGCAGAGGAGCAAGGAAGTTTTAGACCAAAGCACTCAACTTTGAACCACTTTTTCACTCTATGGGGCATCACAAGAAGGTCAATGGAGCTATCAGGTGGCCTTTCCTGCTGCTTCTTTGATTTCTGAGCAGTATTCGAAAGGGTGGACAGATGTACACTTTGGCGAAAACTCGAACAGTGGAAAATATCGTGAGCCCTGTTAGGTCTTCTGATAAAGCTTCATAGCGATAATTGGCAAAATTTGTCAAGGCAAATCCAGGTATAAAATGGCTTGCATCAGGGATGTGTTTTAGCCCCCCTACTGTTTAATCTGTTTATTGCGGACCTTCCTCAGATGTTAAGTTCCACTCATAGTTTTTCATTGAAAATTGGGGGCAAGCATATCAACTGCCATATGTATGCGGATTATCTGGTGGTGATAGATCTCATGCCTATTGGGCTCTGATGAAAACTGAATGTACTTAACTCTTATATTCTTGAAAATAAACTAACAATCAACGTTGACAAGAGAAAGACATTGTTTTTCGCATAAAGAAAAATGAAATTTGCCTTTTTATAGGGAATGCGCGATTGGAGCAGGTCCGAGAGTATAAGTATTTGATCTTATCAGATGATATGGGATGTGATAAACACATGGGCTCCCGGAGACTTGTATTATCAATAGAAGTGAATGGCTTGTAAAGCTTTGATCATAGACATGGCAGCTGTATCCTTGACCAACTAAGTAAAAACATACAGGTTAAACCTATTCCTCAGGCAGTATATGGAGCAGAGGTGCTGGCAATGTATAGACAAGTGTCATGGGAAGGCTGAGACGTTAGCTCCTTAAAATTGCTTCTTGATCTACCTAAAAATGCGATGACCCAAGCTCTAAGGATGGAGTTGAGAACTGTAGCCCGGAGTGCTCTGGTGGATGCAAGAGCCTTACACTTTTATTTTTTTATTCAAATGAAAGTCCCCAGTCATAAGCTATCGCTGCTAATTTCATCTGAGGTAATGTCAATCTTTCCCAATAAGAGGAACCGAGTGACAGCAATGATGAAGTACCTGGGAGTCCATGACAGTCGCCTTGAGGTGAAGTAATGCAAATTAGTCAAATGAAGTGTACTCTCAGGCGATGTGCTATTGAAACTAGCCAGAGGGAGGATGTTCAGTATTTCAAGAACAAGAGCTCAGTTACTCTTTTCCTCATTTCCCACAAGGGTATGGACCTTTTTCCATACCTATATAAAATCCCAGATAAGTTTCTTAGAAAAGAAATCCTACCATTAAGGGTTGAAATTAACCCTGGATGGCGGATGCCAGGGCTAAAAATAAAAAAAAAGCTGAGGACCAGCATCAGTGTCCTTGTAAGCCGAATAGAAAGTACTCAGTGAGCCATCTATTGATGGAATGTGTATTCTTCCTCATGGAAAGGAAGACGATTCTCTGACCTGTTTTAAAAAAATATGGGAGACAGTCAAGAGAAATAAGCCTACACTTGATATGCATTGAACTGGCTGGATCCGGCTTGGCAGTTCAGGCTTGACTGCTCCCAAGAGGATCAGGGTCAAGACTGATTTGCATATTGCTGGGTCCAAACTGGGGTAGTGTAGTGAGCAAAAGAACAATGGATTTAACCCAGACCTGTTGACTGAGGGTAAATGTTTGATTCATTCAGCATTCCATCCATCATTTGCTGCAGCAGCACATCTTGCCCTAAGTCGAATGGGTATGCCCAGACGTGGGTCCCTTGCTCGCTGTGCCAATGGTTTCAAGCTAGCCAGGCTGATGAGGGGGGTTACCCCAAAACCGGTCCCAGGATGCTTGTTTCTGGTCCAGGGAGGACCCAGCTTGGCAGTTTGGGCTGGAATGTGCCCATGAGGAGCAGGGCCAAGACTGATTTGCATATGACTGATTCCAAACTGGGGTGGTGTAGTGAGCAAAAGAACAATGGATTAACTCAAATCTCTAGACTGGGGGTGAATGTTTGATTCATTCAGCATTTTGTCCATTATTTGTTGCCGCTAGACTTGATATGCAGCCTCAAGTTTCAGGATGTAGCCGTTGCTATTGGTCAATACCCCCACAAAATAATAACATCATTATGCGAAGCTCTCTACCGCTTAGTGTTTTAGACCAAGGTTAGCACTCCCCTCAGGTCCGTATTGATGTGTTGCTAACAGGTAGGCTGATGTTGATCATATTAGGAGGATTCCCTGATTAAGGCACTGAGCTTGAGATAGGAAAACTGGCATTGCTATGGAGGTTGACTGAACCAAACCCTTAGGATTGCCGTAATTTGGCTTTACACACTGCACTTTATAATGATTTAGTCTGCAAAATGAGCTGCATGCTAAATGTTTTAATACATATGTGATAAAAGGCTGCTGATCTTCTATTGCATTTTAGTGAAAATAAATTTTAAGTAAAGGCTGGTGACATGCATTGGTGGAATTGATTTAATTACGTGCTATACATTGCTTGGAAATAAATAATCTCTTGACTTGACCTGACCAAATGTATCTACATAAAAGAAGAGATCTGTATTGTAATGTTTGTTATAACAGGGATATGAACATGAATATTTTGTATTGATTGGTTCTAAAATGGTGTGTTGTTGGAATGTGAGGTATGTGTGGATGTGATTGCATTTTCCATTGATTTGGGGCATTTATAATAGCTAGATAGTGTAAAGGAAAATACATCAAAAATATGCTTTGGTAAAGTAAATACATTTGCTGAAAATATGTTACACTAAATGATGAATGTTCCAAAAACAAAAGTATTTTGAATATCAATATAGTCTATCCACATTTGACGTGGGTAATTTACTTTTCTTAAATGTTGGTAAGATTTTCATCCATGCCTAGGCTTAGTGCCTGTGTGAGAATTTCAGACTGCCTAAAAGGCTTTCTAATTTTCTCTACCTCCTGGACTTGTAAATTATTTACCTCTGTTGCAGTCTCAGGCCTACTAATCAGGTATTTTTCTATTTATGGTGATCTAATTTCGTCCAGAGCAACTCTTGTTACCATAGCCCCTTGTTTTATGGTCCTTGTTCAATATACAAAATATACATATTTAGAGTAAATTAATTTCTCAGTGGTTATTAAGATAATCTATTGAGCAAATTTTGTTATTTTTGTCAGAACTCTAAATCCAAACACAGATTTCAAAAGGTGTGATTGGTTATACATTCATGAGAGATTTTGTATATTATACTTCATTTAGTCAAAGTAGAATGAAAGATGTATGCCAACTCTGGTTACAGAGACAATAAATTAAGTTATGCAGACTACCTCCTAGTGTGTTAGTTTGCTGCTCCCAAGCTTTCAATTGATCCCTGTACAATAGAAGGAGCTCAGCAGTGCAAACATATTGAGCCTTTAATACTTATTTAATATGTAGGTAGGCTTGTTTAGTTTCCAAGGTGTTATCAAAGAGAACTCTGATACTCTGGAAAATACCTTTGCCATCCTGGATTACAGAGCTAATGCTCTTATATAAGCTCCTATATATGTCAATATCAATAAGGAAAATTTCATACAATTGTAAGGTTATATGGGGAAAAGAAATATGAGTGGATGATGGGGATTAGTTTAGAGGCACCAACCTATTCATTACTAGCTCTTGCCAATTTAGAAGTTCATATGTAGAACATTTCTACACATTGTGTCCATGGAAAGGAGAAAAGAAAGAAGGAGAATGTGTGCTTGCCGAACTGGGTACAAAGGAGGGAGAGATCGCCAAACAATAAGGTGCCTAGAGTTGAAGGGTTCAGAAACAGTGAAAGCTAGTTCCCCATTTGGTATTTAGTGCACTTTAATGTTACCTGTGAAGCACTTGAAGGGCTCAGTTACCAGCTGCTGATAGCTTCCTGCAGTTTTCCTGTAGTGAATTGGGTTTGCCAGAACCAGACCTGAAGAAAATAGAAAGGTCAAACGGAAAACCTATTTTCTTAATATTATAATTCCATGGGACTTTAAAAGTTATTGTGGGATTTTTTTGCAGGAATGAATCCATCTTTCAAGATTCCGGAAAACTTAGGGGACACAGGAACATCATCCTTGGAATTTGTGAACATGTTGCATTCAAGAAAAGTTTTGTTGAATTCCTGCAAAGTGTTCATCAGGCCATTCACAGTGTTTATCAAGCTAACAAAAAGAGAGAAGCTCGATTTGAGCTTGTCTCACTAGATACAGCATGCCACACCAACCTACTGAGTCCAAATGATTTTCAGAAAATGTTCTGCATGGGAAGGTATAAACACTGACATAGCTGAACGCCCCCCAAATGTATCTGACTGTACTCACTAGTTTATTTAACTTGTTTTTAGGTCACGGCCGTTCTTCCACAGGGGGACTTTCCTTTTTTCGAAAGATTTCTAAAACGTTCATATTCTCACACATATATTATTTTTGACATTGTTAAATGAGTAAATGTTAGATGTTTTTAAGAATGTTTGAAAATAGTATTCAATTTGCTCTATTTTTGAAAGAGTTTGCTTATTAAATATTAGCCTTACAGACAATTAAACATGTAAAAAATAGATATGATGTATACTCTATAAAACCTCTGGACAATAGATTTTAAAACACAGGCTATGGAGTATCAGATTTTAGTCAACAAGATTTTAAAGGTTGAGAATGGACATATATTCAGTAGTGTTTCTGATTTAGGCTAATCGTCGTATGTACTCCTATAGCTAATGCTGAGAACTGAAAATGTTAAGAATAGCCGCTACCAGGTGTGAACCAGTTCCGTGTGAATGGAAACAGTAGACAAGATATTGGCACTAACACTTTAGATTTCAACTGCTTTCAGAATATTCTCATTATTTTGAAGGTGCAATTACCCCAGGAGTCAGCCAACTTGAGAAATAGGCAAGAAGAACTTACTTTATCTGATCATTTGATATAAATGACACACTGCCAGATTGTAATCAAAAAGCTTATTTTTGCTTTTTGGCAAGGTTTTTCATATCAATCCTATAACGTACATAGAAATGCCCTGATGATTTCGTTTTTAGGAGAAAGTCTTCATAAGAATTTTATATTGGTATATAAAACAACAATCTAAAATAGTATGCAAACATGGTGTCAAAATTTAAGAGGTCTCTTTCTGTTACTAGGTTAATGTCACTACCACAAAAGTCACAGAAGCAATCTAAATTGATATCTCATGTTAGTGGAGATTTCTCAGTAAAATCTCCAAACAGTACATCCATTCTTAAAAATACCAGCAGTAAATAACACATCTACTCCCTGCAAGGAGATATCAAACAAAGTATAAAAGATGTTCATGTTGTATACTTTGACATCTTTTAAAAAGGGAACTGAGCAAACAACCTTGGCTCTGTGAACCTATCAATCAAACAAAACTGTTATATCAATTTAAATTAATTTCTCAGTTAAAAGATATCAGTTCTTAGGATTTAAATCAGCTGTCTTTGCAATGTCAAAAACATGTAAATGATGATATAAAAAGAACATTCTTCTCTGCATTTATAAAACAAAATACTCTGTTAAAGGCCAAAGAACATTTAAATGAAGTACGGACTTCCATACAGCCACCCCTCCCCATACTCTATACATAGTAGAAGATCATATATTAATGTAGTCATATGTTTCATTTCCTCAAGGGAATCTCTGCAACCTAAGACTAGTAACTTGCAACATTCATAGTTTAAAATATACAGAAAAATCAGGTCTCTTAGGTGAATTTTTAAAACACTATGGCACATGTTTGCAGGTGACACCCAAGAAGCAAGAAGTTACGCCATTGTGTACACAAGGACTTCAAATAAAAAATAGTAGTTTTTATCTGGTCGACTTACTTTGATTTTAACTAGGGTTTCAAAAAATGTTAGTCAGGTTAATTGGTCCCTTGTCCTCGATAAGAGTTGTTTCCTAGCAATGTAAAGTCGCAAATATGTCACTTTTAATATTAATCAATGTACAGAGGCTCCGGTGTTGCATGGAGCCGTTCCCCCAGGCTATCAAACTATCACACAAAATCGGATAGGCAAGAGTGGAGGTGGGCTAGCTATTATAGTCAAGCAAACAATAAATGTCACCAAAACTACTTTTTCATACAAGGGTGTAAGGCCATCAACACTGGATGCAACCCTACAACAACTTCCTCCTGTAACTTCTTCCTCCTTTACAGACCACCACCTAGCAATACAACATTCCCAGATGTCATTCTAGATACAGTTTCAAATCCTATAACACTACACTCAAACCTATGCATTCTCAGTGACCTAATCATTTGGTTTGACAAATCCAATATGCCCCATCCAAAAACTATCATTACTGGCCTAGTCACACTGAGCCTACATCAGACAATGAATAAACCCACACACATTGTTGGACACATCCTTGATGTCATTTTTGCAAATCCAGAACCAGTTACCTTTCAAAGGGTTACTCCAGTCACATGGTCAGACCACCATTTGGTAGCTTTCCAACACAAAACACTACAAATCAAGACACCCAGGACCACCTTTAATGCATCCACCAATCGACTGTTAAACAAACTCAATTTTAAATACTTAGAAACATAACCAACATCTGATTAAACTTGAAAGCCCTAAAGACATTGGAAACTCCAAAATCTTCAGATGCCTCAGAGCCGTTGAAACTTGAAAGCCCTAAAGACATTGGAAACTCCAAAATCTTCAGATGCCTCAGAGCCGTTGATCATTGGATGACATGGAGCTATCACAAATTAATGCTTCCAAAACTGAAATGCTCCCATGTGTCGTCTGTAAAAATGATGACCCACTCTGCACCTGGCCTGACGATCTTGGACCACTGTCTTAAGTAGCTAAGGAAGTAAGAAAACTTGGAATTACCATGGGCCCCAAGTTACCAATGAATGCTAAAGAGGACAAATTTGCAAGCTCAAACTTCATTGCTACTAAAATTCTGTGACGCATGTTCCCCCACCTGGGATTTCCACACAAGGTCCAAGCTACTATATCTCTTGTGGTGTCTAAACTTGATTACGCCAATTTCCTCTACCAGACTATTCCTACATGTTATGTTATGTTATGTTATGTTATGTTATGTTATGTTAGGAACTTTTATATTGCGCACAGCTGCCCCAGCTAAGGGGTGTCCTGGCGCATGACCGGTAAAACACAACTAACACTGAACAAAAATAAAAAGGGGGCCGAAAAAGGGGAACGGAATTTAAAACAAGAGGGTTTTTATAGCTTTCCGAAACAGAAAAAGGTCATCCATCACGCGAATCTCAAGCGGAAGCGAGTTCCAGAGCACCGCTGCTTTTACCCGAAAAGCTCGACCACCAACTCGACTGAGCTTAAACCTCGGAACTACAGCCAGCGCTTGGCCCATTGATCTTAAAGAACGGGTTGGAGTGTAACAGGTTAAAAGACTCGAAAGGATCTGGGGGGCTAATCCCCTCATAATCTTAAAAGCAAGGCATAAGACTTTGAAATGGATTCTAGACTTGACCGGCAACCAGTGTAACGATCGAAGAGTACTTGAGACCGAGCAAGATCTAGGCAAGCCAACTACGGCTCTTGCTGCAGCATTTTGAACCCGCTGAAGGCGGATGATTTCTGCCTGGTTTGTCCCTATCAGGAGCGCGGTGGCATAGTCCAGACGAGATATGACTGTTGCCTGAACCACCAGCTGCCTGGTAGGGGGGTCGAAAAACTTCAGGATAGGTCTTAAACCCCGAAGGCTGCAGTTTTCTTGGTATGCCCAGCGAAGCTCAAAGAGGAGTCCAACCACACTCCCAAATTTCTCAACTCCGCAACCGGAGTTGGAGACGGCCCAAGTTCCGGAGGCCACCATCTCTCCCCCCAGAGTTCCTTACCCCTCCCTACCACCATAACCTCAGTCTTCTTCGCGTTGAGCTGGAGAGAGTTGGCATTCAACCAGCTTGCCACCGCTCTCAGACCATTCTGGAACCGAGGGGCGTCCACGTCCGCATCCCCGCTGATAGTAACCGCCAGTTGAGTGTCGTCCGCATGTAAAGCCACAAGCCCACATCGCCCCTGTCTGGAGGGCCCTACATTGGTTACCGGTTGCCAGAAGATCCACCTTCAAGCTTTTTTATATCACCCACAAAGCTATACACAGAACAGTAGTGCTTTTCATCAGGAATAAAATCACCAAATACATTAAACCATGGAACCTCCGCTTAAGATTAGCACCCAATCTCAAAACCCAACATTCAAGAAAAAGGCCATAGGTAGTACATCTTTCTCTGTTCAAACAGGCAAACTATGGACTTCTTTCCCTCCAAACATAAGATGCACGGATAACTATCTTATCTTAAGAAAAGTACTCAAGATTTGGCTCTTTCCTACATAGTCACCGTACTGAAACACTAATGTACGGCATATTCCTGTGTATGGAAACATTTATAATCTGATTATATATATGTATCTAGATATGTACATTTATTTGAACAAATATGTATAATAATTCTAGTTTTTAAAATACATAGATATTCTTTAGGGCTACCTAACAAATGTATCTATTACTTATAGTTATATATATGTACACAAAGGGCACTGGACATCTGGTTCATATATATATATAAACTAGGTGTTCTTTGCCATTCTTTTGACACAGGAAAGACGACTCGCACGTCCAGGAATTCGTGCTGTAGTAACAATTTAATCACAATGTTGATGCGTTTTGACCTCCACGATATTTGTCATAAGCCATAAACATCAAACAGTCTATATGTGTCTTTTAACCTAATATAATCATAGACATGAAATACAAACTTCATACAGCAACATTTGAAAGTCTGAGTTTATACAATACAACTTTTAATCTCAATATCTTCCTTATGCATGTATACCCTTTCTATGTAGTCATATATCTATATTTTTATTAAAATTACTTCTACTGTAGAAGAAAGGAAAAAAAACTTTCATTTACTCCAATTCACTACTGTGTCTCACCCTATACCTCTCTCAATATATCCTTTATCTCCACTGTCTGACTCACCCCCAACCTCATTCTACTACTATGATCTCCAAAATAACCCTTTCTAGGCTCTTCCCTCCTATATCCCTCCTGGCTCATCCCCAAACCTCATTTTACTACTATGATCTCCGTAATCCCTTTCTTGAATCTCTTCCCGCCTCCATCTCTCCTTTTACTCATCCAAAACCCCATCTCACTTCTATGATCTCCCAAGAACACTTTCCAGACTCTTCCCTCTTCTATTTGTCCATTACCCTATTCAATCCAGCTAACAGACTCACATGTCCACTGCTCAAATTAACTCATATTTCCCTATACTAATCCACCACTAATCCTTTTGGGTTCCAGAGTAGCCTGTTACTCGCCGAAAAGAACTTCAACACCTCGTCAGGGGTACTAAGTGCTGTATAATTCAATTCAAATCTTTATTTATGATTTGGAACTCAAAAGAGGTCCCCATAAACCAAGACAAAACAATAAATATTAACTCCAAGAAAACCACACTTTACAGAAATAGCAAAAGAAGACATATACAGTAAACGTTTTTGTTCAAACTCATCTCATTTATATAGCAGCAACCCAGGTACAAATAAAAAGAAATACATGCTGCCTTCAAATATTTACACATTTGTGCAAATTATCACATCATCATAGCAGTGATCCTAAACCCAAATCAATAGAAATTCATAAACACTTTAACATTTAATATTATTCTTAAGAAACATTGGTCTTAAGAGGAGGCAGCACTGAAAAGACACTGCGGGACTAACAAAGAGCGCATGATTGAGATCCTGAATCCCCACATCACACAGATCACACTCTTTCCCCAAATTCCCAGAGGAGGACCAGTTTTCAGTTAGCTTATTTAGCAGGAGCAAATTTATTCAAAATAGTGTCTAAAATTTGCGCTGTCCATGATCCAAATCGCAGGTCAGGTACTGCTGAGCTGCTTAAGTTATTGCTACCATCCTTTTCTATAGCATAAAATGCATAGAATGTCTCTGAAACTTCTTCCTGCAAGTCAAAATAGCTCATGGCCAAGGCAAAATCCCACGAGAAGGAATATTTACCCTGCTCTGAGCCAAAGACTTCACTTTTCATGAAACCCCTCATGGAGTCCTTGTCACTGTTCTTGAGCCAATTGTCCCACTGAAACACACTGGCTTACCACTGCACATATGAGCTTATCAAACCAAATTCCAACCTCATTTCAAGGGTCGACACAGAAGAATTAAAATTACACAATTTGCATATAATTTGCCCTTCTATTTTCTCTAAGAAATTCCATTTTGACACATTAATAGACTCTATAGCATGTAATTGGGTCAGAGGGATTTTCGCCTTAAAAACAGTTAACAGCTGAGTAAAATGTCTTCGCCCCATTACATTATAAAAGCACATAACCGATTAACATTCAGCAAGGTCTTAAAGGAACAAAATTAAATCTCCAGCTTCTCTTGACCTAAGCCACAAACAAATGTTCTAGTCTTCCCAACCTTTCCACTTTTTAGAAGTATTACCTTCCTTTTTGACATGTTGACCTTCAAATAGTGCAGTATGGAATATTATTGTAAAGACAGCAACCTGTTGCTCAGGCCCTTGGGCGTTAGGTCCATGATCACAATGGCATCTCCATACATCAAGCAAGGAAAGGGATGACTACCTATCTTGGGCACATCCTCCTTGTAAGATGAAAGTCAGTCAGAAAGGTTCGAGACATACTATGAGCAAAGCAAAGGGACCAAGAACAACCCTGTTTCAGGTCATTTTGAGTTAAAATTGTGGAGGATATTCCTCCATCCATTATTAATGATAGGAGAATATCGGGCATCCCTATCTTCTTTAGTTTTTGCCATAGTGTTGAACAGTCCACCCTGTCAAAGGCTGTGGAAAAATCTATGAATGCCACATAAACATTGAGCCCTCGGATTGAGGTATACATTTTTTCGCTATGAGTTTCAGCATATATATGCTATCAAATGTACAATATTTCTTTCTGAACAAGCTTGCTCAATCGGGAGAATCCTTTCCTCTTCAACCGTAAAGTTCTCCAAGACACTCCTAGTAAATATTTTCCCTACCGCATCCAGTAGTGCTATTTGTGATAGTAGCCTGGGAGATGTCTTGGACCCTTTTTCTACAACCGGATTGAGATGCCAGACCAAGAAGAATGGGTAGCACCATGCTGATAACAACGGGCAAACAGGGGAGTAAGGTAAAAAGCCCACTGCAAAGGCTCCCTTCAAGTTTAATTTTAAAAATGGGTACGTCATCCAGCCCATTGCCAAGACGATCTCTTTCCCTTAATAACGTCCACAATCTCATTCATAGAGGGCGCACCATATACTGGGGAAGAGGAAGGGGATGCAATAAAAGGAGAATGCAGCCACACTGAATCAACATTGTCAGCACAGAGATCTTCCAGATACACTCTCCAAACTGCTTCCTTTATAGTAAGAGGGAGGGACTTTACTCTGGAGCCGCAGTTGTCATAGATACTTTCCCAATCTTTTTTATGTCCTAACGCGAGGCTTCTTCTTTTAGCTGTACCCAACCTTATTCTACTGCTATGATCTCCAAAATAACCCTTTCTAGACCCTTCCTTCCTCTATCTCACCTAGCTCACTCCAAACCTAATTGTACTACTATGATCTCCCAAACAACCCTTTCTGAATTTTTCCTTGATATATCCCTCCTTTGACTCATCCCAAACCTCATGTTACTACAATCATCTCCATGATCAATCAATCAATCAATCAATCAGGGTTTTGTAAAGCCCGCTACTCACCCGTGAGGGTCTCAAGGTGCTGGGGGGGGATGGGGTGTAGCTCCAGATCAGTCAAAGAGCCAGGTCTTGAGGCTCTTCTTGAAGGTGTGCAGAGTAGGGGACTCTTCCCTCCTCCACCACTAATCCTTTTAGGTTCCGGAGTTGCATGCTACTCACCAAAAAGCACTCTCAGGGTAAGTAATTTTGAAGATTTTGAAACTCATAACTTGGAAATGGATAGCGCTTTAAATAAACTTAAATTAGAGTATCATATGCAGTTACAATATTAGCTGGTAACTTTAACCTGAGGTTGGTCTCTGGTAGAACTGGTGAAATATTAGATGATTTATTGGCAGCTTGTCGTGATACCTGTGGCATTTTTTCATTTATGTGGTACCTGAATGAAAGATAGCCTCATGAGTAATTGGATATCTAATAATGGTTTGATTTGCCTAAATGGACGCAGCATGATGAATCTTCGCCTTATCAAACTTTCTTTGAAGGATTCCAGTCCTGCCCAATTGATTATATAATTGTATCAATGCCAATTTTGTTTCAATTCTTCACAAACAGCAGTGATTACCACAGCAGCACAGCACACATATAGAAACAACTATATTGTTTCTGAATTTTCTAAAAGTTGAAGTATATTATCCACATATGCTGTCAGTAAGGATCACTGCAACTCAACAGCAAGAGCTCTCAGTTTCCCTTGGTACCCAAGAGGACTATGGTTAATTATTATTAAGAAATGAT
This sequence comes from Triturus cristatus, assembly GCF_964204655.1. NCBI lineage: Eukaryota > Metazoa > Chordata > Amphibia > Caudata > Salamandridae > Triturus > Triturus cristatus. Next base: position 877,972,454 of record NC_140583.1, read on the forward strand.
AAAATAAAGTGGTATGAAGATATAATAAATACTCTTGTTACCCAGTTACAAATTAAAGTTTGCACTACTTATAATAGGAGTCAAAAAGCTATATGAAAGTATGCAGGGAATGGTTTCATAATTTCTCTGAATGTCTTAAAGAAGCATAAGTACCTTAACAAAGTAGGTAAAAAGTGAATGGAGCCTAGAGATTGAATGTGATAATTAACCTTAGGAAGGAATGTAAGTTATCATTAGAAGGAAAAAGATAAGTTATTATAACAGGAAATGGGCAATTGTAAATGAAGCCATTGCTCTACAAGGCCAGAATAAATTCTGGAAGTTAGTGAATGGTCTTTTGACACTACTACCACATTTTTGGTCTGTAGTATTAGGGAAGACGAGTAGTCAAGGCATTTAGATACTTATAGAATCCCAAAAACAGACTCTAATCCAGCCACTCATGTTAACCTATAATGTCAGGCCTGGCAATCTCCTGGCACTTATAATTTAAGGTAATATTGATTGGGTGATTGACACATCCTTCTAATGGGTAGCTGAAACTGGAGGCACACCAAATTGACTGAAGGGTCCGAATCGCAAACATAAGAAGGGCAATAGCAGTCTGCTGTGCCATTACAGACCTATTAGTATGACAGATGTCATTTCAAAAGTATTTATGAAAGGATTATTATATCAATTAGAAGAGTGGGAAACAGAGAATAAACTTCTCTTTATAGAAAAAAGAGGATTCAGGGAAAGCTGCTCCATGGCGGACCATTATTTTTCTTGGAGGGCTTTTTATGAAAGTTATTTGAACTGAATGGAAGATTCTGCATCTGTTTTATGGATTTACATAAAACATTTGACTGGGTAGTGAGAGAGATCATGTGGTGATATTTAAAGAACTGTACTATGCCATCACGTTTGCCCCTGCAGATAACTGGGAACAAGCATAGATTGATCAGAATGGACACCTATCAGTAGATATAAACATATAAAATGGTTTAGGACAGGGTGTGTGCTTGCCCTGACACTATTTAGTTTGTATTGAACAGACCTCCCTTCAGTTTTAGGAAATGCTAATTCAAATTCACCTAAAATGGGAGGTTTCCATAATCCCTGTATTATATATGCTGATCATCTAGTGATCATGAATTACAATGTAACAGACCTTTAGCAGAAACTGCATGAACTATATATCATTGCTGAACTACTGCTCTACTGTTTTATGGATAAACCGAACAAAAAAAGATGTAAAAAGCAAATCAAACAGGTATTGCTGAGAAAATGGAGATTATGATTTTGGAAAAAATATTCAATTTAGATTGTATTGTGGATGGTTTCAGGAAATTTGATAAAGATTGTGGTGGCTATTCTCAGTCTCCTTTAATCAATGTTTATAAGGGGAAAATTCCCCCATGCACTTTTAAGGTTCAGAATTATCATATAAACAACAAAGCAGGTGGCAAGTTAGATTATCACACTGCGTATCCAATCAGCACTCATTCATATACAATATCTTGGTGTAGGGTGTTCAGCTGGTGAGGAGAGCAGTCACACCAATTCAGGGTTTAAGAGATGTCTAAACCAGAATCGAAGTTGTTTACTACAAATCAATACCATTACATGTTTAAGGTCTGAAAAGGCTTGCAGCACTTTAGAATACTATTTTTAAATGATTCTATTTCAGTATTTAATATCTTGACATCACTATTACCAGGTATTATGGCACTGTGAGTGGGCACACACGTGTCTATTATACCTGTAGAAATGCATTAACATCCCAATAATTGCTAAACTCAGGAAATTACTTCTCAAAAAATATGCTACTTAATATCAGTCAGTTGACACAAAGGATATAAGAACATTTCTTTGTAGCGTCATTTTCTTCTGAATAAGGGAAGGAGCAAACATGTTTCAGCCCCATACCTCCTCTCGCTACAGACATACCCTTCAAATTCATTTACATTGTATGTAGTCAATGATTGCTCAGTAATGCATGCAGTTGAGAAGCTAAGCTGTATCACTGATAGTGTGAGTCAGGATCGTTTTATTGGTGCATAACAAGACGCATTATAAACAGATGTGACTCAGGTGGTTATTTCAGCCCGGGGTATGAAAAATCAGTTACTGATGCTGTTAAGCCAAGGGTCTTGCAGTAGTTGAGCTAGCAGAGTCTCTACTGTTAGAAACCAAGCAGTTACATCACGCAAAAAACATAGAGATAGAAATATAACAGTGGTTACAGGCCCCATCAGAACTATGGGGCAGATGTATCAATATTGTATGCAATGCAGCAAGACACCTTACAGAATGGAGAACACAGCACGCATCGAAAGAGGAATAAATGAGAAGGCATAGCATATTGAGGCATTCCCATGTCTACCACTCATGGTAAATCTGGGAATGTGCCAAATGTATGGGTGGATGCGTAGGAACACCCACGCTCCTCTCATGGAATGCCTCCCTTGGCAGAGTAACCCAGGGCAGTGACTTGCGCTGCTTTGGGTTACTCTAGATTATTGCCACTTGATTTATGTGATTCTGCGCCCAAAGCGATTTTCACATAGTTATGGATTTGCTGCATTTGCCACATATTCCCTCATCTGCTGCTTAATCTACAGATTTTAGCAAAAAAATGATTCTCGGTGAAATGGATCAAAAGTTCCCAAAAATATGGCAACTCCGGTTGCTGAGCACCTGAAGGATTTGCGCAAAGGTTGACTGATCATCTTTCGGTATCCTATGGCAGTATTTGGCAGTTAAATTGGTACTAAGAAGGTGATCTCCTTTTCCAGACACTGTTACTGGGTCTAAAAATGACAAAATAATGAAGTAATACTATCACAAAATGTGCCGCATTATGCCACATAATTTGGTCCTCCTCTGTTACATAATCCCTGTGGCCCTATTCTAAATTTACCAAGCACTGGAGGCCCACGCAAGGTAGCCGTGCATGGCTTGGGAAATCTGACTTTAGTGTTGCATTGCCCTTGCGTTGTCTTGCTTGACATAAGGGCAATGCAACACTTTGATAAATCTAGCCTTGAGTGTTTTGGTTTTTCACCTGGATAGTTTAGAGTCTAGCACCTGCAGAAACTAGTCATCTCCATATTGAACTAGTTCCTGGTTCTGTTTATTGCAGCCGGCTGCTGTATGCCCCGCCACACCCTCCTAGGCAACAGTCTAGTCCAGAACACATCTGTGGAACCTCAGTTGACTTTCAGCATTTCCAAGTCCAGCTTCATGGATTTCTACAAATCCAACCCAGTAGATTGCACCAAGCCATTCTCCCCCAGATTAATGACTGAAACATCAGGCTTGCCCCAATTTGCCTTGTACTCCCACAAGGCTGGCACCAGTTGCCTCCAAAGCATCCCACCAAGGCCAACCCAATGCACCTTGAAATCATCTTTTCCCAGCCCCAGCTGGATGTCTCCAAATTGCCTCTCAGCCTGCACTCCAGCCCACTTCTCTAAGGAATGATTGCAAATCCATATACCCCACCAGTGTAACTCCGCACAAGGAGCACCTACCAAAAAAGCAAACAACCCATTAGCTCAGCTCTTGTCATAACATACCTCCACACACAATTGCTCCGCCACCTTCCCATGAAACGCTTCCATCCCAATAAATCGTCCTACACTCAGTTGGACAATCAAATTCTATTATGTGATTTTACCTCCCCCTGCATCACAAATGCAAAGCTCGTACAAATTGCATGCCCCAGGGACATGACTCTATCTACAGAATTCAAATGACCCGACACCTTTTGCACCAGTCACACTTCCTTCCCTTCAATGCTCATCAATCAGCCCATTCAGCATTTCCAACTTGTTACTTGGAAGTCATGACACAATCCCCCCTGAATTCAACTCAATCCCCAAAAACATCAGTGTAGCAGCCATTTTGGGATTTGCTTTTTGAAAATAAAAAAATAAAACTGTTTGGTGCAGGGCTGTGTCATGTTGATGCAGCCCTGTACAAAATAAAGAAATGCATTGACAGGAAATGCCTACTTGGTGGTCATTTATAAATTCTTCAGATGGTACTTCCACCAGGGGTACAGAGTAATCTACTTTGTCCCCCTCGCGTAATGACAGATCATATTCCAAATTATAAATCAGGCCCTATGTCCTGTAAGTCCCAATCCACCATATGAGTACACTTCTAAAGCCCCCCAGGACCTCAAGGTAGGCACTTAATGACTCACAAGGTATGAGACAGAGGCCAACAGCAGCGTCTAGTCCTGGTCATTTGCCACTGGTCAGCTGGTTCCTTCCAGGAAAAGGTTTCCTGAAGCTTGATGTCTCCCCATAGCCACACAGGAGGTCAGGCAACTCACCCTTGGAGTCGAATTCTTTGTCCTGGGTACACAAAGAAGCAGATCCAGTCCTTCAGGGCTCCTCTCAAATCACTGGCAGCAGGTCCAGTCCTCTTGCAACCAGGTCCAGAAAGTGTCTCGAAGTGGGTGATTGGAGGTGCTACATTTATGCCTGGCACTAGTCAGTAGGTAGGAATGACTCCTGGGAATGCCCTTACCAATGGGGTATACGTTCTCATGGCCTACCCTAACCACTTTAGGCATTTTCAAAATGGTAATTGTTGATAACCACACTAAACATGGGATTTGAGGGTTGCAGTTGTGTATGGGGAGTGTACTATGATCATTCTGGTGTCCTCAAACCTTTAACACTAAAATCCAGTTTGAGGCGGCTACTGTGGTCACAACAAAACCCAGACAGAAGTCTTGTAGGACAAAAGCAGAGTCCTACAGCAAGTAGAGAGTGGATCCACAAGAACTGTCTTGGCAGCCCTTTCATGCAGGATTTGGCACTCAAGCAGGATTTGACGCTGTAGTGTCAAAAAGGATCTACACAACCCTCACAAAGAATTTTCTCCAGAGTTCAGAGGAGTCATCTCTGTTCTTTCAAGTCACCCTATTGTTTGCTGCTGTGAGGCATTTCACATCTATTCAAGGCTAACTACTGGCTGGGAGAGGCTGGGGAGACAATGCAAATTAACCTTAATGAACCTCTGGCAGAGAAAATCTTATTTTTCCTAATATTTCTTAGAAATCCAACTTCAGAGTTTAATTGGATTTTTAACAACTATTAAAAAAAGGTGTTTAGTTATTTTTCTAGCTGGTCCCATTCCCGATACACTGTATTAGTATTTTAATATGTAATCTAGTTTTCTACATAGGACAGCTAGCCTTGTCACAGTGAAAATAGCTTTTGGTTGCTAGTCACTGTAAGGACATGCTAACGTTACATTTCTGGATGTTCTACTTTTAAATACCATGCACCCTGCTTTGTGCACAGCAAGGTCCACACAGGGTGCCTTATTATTATTTAAAGGGAAGGTTTTTACCTTTCAAAAGGGTTTATTTTTGACATGTTGAATTGCAGTTTTTAAACTGCTATAGTCAGGGTACAATGTTAGGCCTGAAGCCATGGTTGCACTACTACTGTAGTAGTTGGCATAATAAGTGCTGCAGTCTACTAGTGACATTTGACTTACAGGCAATTGATACACTTTGTACCATATGCGAATGACTAATTGGCAGGTTAAATATGCCAATTAGAAGTGGGCCAATTCGACTACATTTAAAGGGGGAGTGCAGGAACTTTACTGTTGGTTAGTAGGCATAAAGTGCACAGAGTTCTAAAGTCAGCAAAAATATAGGGACCAGTAAAGGACAGAAAATCTGAAGTGACCATTCAGAAAAGGTGGATTTCCTAAAGATATTTAGGACACAACATTTCTGTGTACAGTATCCTGACATAAAAACATTAGAATGTGCTCCGATGCCGAGGATATCTATTTTTTAGTGTTTCTCAAAAACTGCTGGACGAAAATTCACCATGGCAACAAAAGCACGGGATGAAAAAAGTGGGGTTTGCCCACAAAACTTGGCACAATCTCCTTCAGTTTTTTTACATTATCAGAATCGGAAATTATGTCTGTGAAAAAAATATATCTTTGGGATTGTAGTAAGGCCCCTTTAACTGCAGAGACCAGGGGTCTAGCTGCCAATGGTGCAGCCGGTGCAATGTACCAGGTCCCAGATGTGGAAGGAGGCGCAACTACAACAGCCTCTTGAGCCTGAAATGGCGTCTAATAGCATAGGTGCTGGACATGGGAGTGCAGGGGGTGCTCTAGTACCCCCAAAATACCCATGCTGGAACTCTAAAAGTGAATGAGCATTAAAGATGACTTAATATTTTGTTTTTTTTCTTGTCATATTTGCTGTGCGTTCAAAGACAGAGGTCACATCTGTGTAGTCTTCAGACAAATTTCTAACTATAACAGGGAGACTATTGTTTACTTTTCATTCTTTTACTGCAGAGTAAGGATTTTGTAAAGTGAACTATGTGACAAACGTGCCGGTGTGAAAGGAAAGGCTTTAGGATGTTGTTTTCTCTTAACACAACAAAATATAAATTAACTGTACAAATATATGTTTTTTTTTTAAAGAAACAGTTGGAAAGCACAAATAAAACACTTTTTTCTAATTCTGAAGAGTAATGAAACAAAGATTTTAATAGGATCAAAACAAATCAAGACACTTCACTTGGTGTTGTGCAAATGACAAATAGTCACTGCAATCCCAATTTCCAGACATTTCTGTTTGTGTAAAATATAGTTCAATGAGTAAAACTGTATGTTTGTGAAAATTCAGTGGTCATTTCAATGGAAAATGTGCTATTTTCCAGTGTACTAGCACACCATTCTTTAGCAATATAAATGTGACAGTGAGCTCCAAAAGGCAACACAAGCTTCATACTACACCCTTACCACTCTCTTGCTGAATGGGCGTAACTCCTATGCTACACTTGCTCTTTGTATGAGGCTTGGATTTTTCAGAATCCTTATGAGTTTGGTGATGTAACATTGATGGCAGCATGCCCAGTCTGAAAATTGCTTAAGCACCACTACCTACTAGGGCCACAGGAGCTCTTACATCACTGCAAGCTTACTGCTAGTTACGTCCAATTTCCTCAGTTATGGGAGTCAGACTCTGAGTAGCAGAATTCGCTAAAGCACCTGCGGAAGGACTGCAAAGGACTCATTGCGCGCACACTCAAGGGCTGAGCAGTGCACATGCTCACTTTTGTAAATGAAGAGTGCGCACCATTTGGCCTTGGCTGCTTGCCGCCAGCAGAGCTAAAAGAAGAAGTTGTGCCCATGCTGCTGCGTGGATTCTGAAGCACAGACAGCCACAATAATCACTGGGTTCAGCCTGACTGGTGGAGGGCAGACAATGGTGGTTACTAAAGAACATAGACTTACTTATAACTGAGTGGTGGAACTGAGAAAATGAATTATTTAAACATCGTTTGCAACTTCAAAACAACTTCTTGGGGTCACTAATGAACACTTCTTCCTTATCAAAACCAGAAGTATCAAGAGTTATTCTTCTGCGACCTGTGGAAATCACCCATAATCTCGGGGAAAAGGAGGTTGTTCCCCAGAGCAAGATACTAAGAGAGGAACGACTTGAGTAACTGTTATGAACAGTACTGTAGTAGAGAAAGGCAAGCCAACAAATTAACAGGGACAGCCGGTTCAAGGGTCTATTTTGCCCATAAGAGTCCATCTTGGTTCTAAGAGTTAAAGCACGTCTTGGCTCTAAGAGCACAGACATGAGCTGAACCATATTTGGCATGGACATTGTGCAGCAATTATTATGTAAATTATATCATAAAGTGTCTTCAAAATTCAAAAGTGTATTTCTCTAACACGCGTTTCAATTTACTACATCAGATTATATCACTGTATTAAGAGGCATTTATTAAAAGTGACAGTTTTCACACAAACTTAGAAACATTCATGTCCTTACCCCCTACCCCGACGACAATACCATTAGTGAACTAAAAGCCAAGCCAGTTGTCATGTGTGCCTTATTGTACACGAAACAACATTATAGCCCATCAGGTCAAATATAAGAGAGGTTTGTTTACAGGACACAACCTCACATATTTCAAGCATTTCTAATATGTAATAATGAAAATTTAGGAGGCAAAATAAAATAAAATATTTGCCTACGATTACCCATTTTGGTCAAGTGACCAAGCTGGGTTTGATCCTAGATTTTCTGGTTTCGCATTGTCTAATGGAGCCAGCAGATTGATATCTCTTTCTCTCTTTTTTTACATCAAAGTGCAATGCTTTGTTTTCAATTCCAGGTGCATGAGGTCAGAGTGTGCGTAGCAGGCAGAATACACATGATAGCCCAGCTCATATAGGGTTTGAGGGCTCAAGAGGACCACAAGTAGAAGAGCCTGGCATCTGGATCGAGCCTTCTGTGGCTCACCCACCTCTATACTTTTCTCTGGGTATTCTGTGCCTAAAATAAGCTTAGATGCTGCTGCCATTGTGATACTGGGTTTGTGCGTGAGGATTTCTTAGCTTGCACAGCTTCTGACCGTTGTGTACCTTAGCTGTGTGTGAGGTGACCTTATACTGCTGCCAAATGCGGAACACTGTGTGTGTGTGTGTGTGTGTGTGTGTGTGTGTGTGTGTGTGTGTGTGTGTGTGTGTGTGTGTGTGCGTGTGTTTACCCAAATGCTTTGTCTGCTGCTACAAATGCTGTCCATGTTCTATGCATGCAAAGGAACCTTGCATTGTCTCTGTTCAGATCTGTATGTGTTCTATGGGTGTGAGGGAAGCATGTACACTTGCATCTTGCTGTCTCTGTTTTGTGTATGAAAATCTTGCTATGCATGTAAGTCTGGCTAGCACATGTACTTCCCAGTGCTATTCCTCACACTTGTACCAAATGTGAAGTGCTGCTTATTTGTTGTTTCTATAGAAGGTGTTAAATGGTGCTGCCCAGGGTAATGAGAGTACCAGCAGCTCCTCTGTCACTGCTACTGGACTCCAAATTTACTATACAAGTGCCAGGCATCACTGCTACATTCGTTAACACCATCTGGGAATGGTATTCTGGAACTCTTTCATTGTTTACTGTTCCGAGATGGCAGACCAGTGCAACACTTTACTTTTTAATTGTTTTTTGTTAAAGCACATGCTCTCCACATTTAGGTGGCATATTTTTGTTTATTTTGTTTTTTTTCTTTATTTTAGCATATGCTTGCACTACAAAGAAAGCCACCACCTTGTGTTTTAGAATGCAAGTGGGACTTTTTTTAATACCAAGACTCTTCCCCATAAAAGTACACAAAGATCAGACTCACATAGTCTGCAGAGCTGGTTCAAGTGTGACTGATGGGAGATTAGAACGTTGGAATGTTGAGCGCTCCCTTGAAGACAATGGAGTGCTCCGGGTTTCTAATGACTGGTAGAAGTCTGGAGCATTAACATTCCAATGTTTGTTCACAGCTATTGCTGTGAACAAAGGCTCATGGAGCCTGTTTTTTTTAACCCGCTCGGGCTCATTGAGGCCTTTTGTTAAAATTGGAACATTCTACCCTCTAGGGGTGGAATGTTCTAATAGCCTTAGAGCCCTTGGTAACGGGCTTTATCAGCCATTAAATTAAAGGCCTGCTCCCTTGTTAAAGGACCTTGCCTTGGGCCGTTAACGCTGGACCGGGCCATTAATGGCTGGTAGAGCCCGCTACGGTGGGCTCTAAGGCTATATTAGATAACCTCAGTGGACATTTAGGCTTCAGTGTAGCTTACCTCAACAGCTTTAAATTACACTAGTGGATCAATGCACCTGATGATCAACCTGTGCCTCCTATGCCACCATCTGTCCCAACTCTGCTCCTTCCTTGTGAGTGGTGTACCTGTGTGTGAGCAGTGAGCTTGTGTGAGTGCAGGATAGCCTCCATAGTTTGTGAGTGCATTGTGAGGAGTGCCTCTGTGCAAATGTAATAATAACATTGTCTTTTGTAAGTGGTCTACAGTTTGAAAGTATGAGTGCAGAGTAAGGCTATGCCTGTGTCAGTGCAGCTTGAGGCATGTGCCTATGTGAACACACCAGTGTGACTCTGGGGTTCCTGCGTGTTATTTCTTTGGGTGCATGAACGTTACAAGGACCAAACCTATTGGCTTTAGTAAGGATTTTTAGGGTGAAGGTTTGACTAGCAGAAATGCAGTGCAAGAAGTGGAAATATGATAGTCTGTGTATGACAATGGAAGTGAGTTTTGAAATAACAGATGCAGACTATGTCGAAGGTGGTTGAGGTGTGTCGGGCAGCTGACAGATTGCAATGGGGCTGAGTTACTTTGCTTGAACTAGGAGCCCATGGCAAACTAGGTAAGCCACAGGCAGTAACACAAAAGCTACTTCCCTAACATAGTGCATGAACTGACTAGCTAAATTAAGTATAATTTTCAATGCTCTCTCACACCAGAAAGGCAAGAAATATTGGAAGTTTTAGGATGCAGACAGAGACATCGATATATAATGGCAAAACTATTTATGTGAAGAGAACACTCTACATTTAACATAGATTTTCACTCTCCTCCAAAATATCCACTACAGAACAACATAGGCTAGTCCATTAGAACATATTTATGGATAGCCATATTTGCTATTTTTTACCTTCACTATATTTAAACAGCCACATGGAGAAAGACTTGGTTGTGTCACTGATATGTGAAGAAAGACTTCCATTAAGCTGCAATGAGTGTCGGAAACCCATTTATTCCCAGCAAACCTTAAACAACTATGCATTGGCATATTCATGTTTCAGGACAGAGCTGCAAAATGCCAAAGCACAGTACTTAACAAGGTGCTGAGGAGACTGTTTTATATAAACATGAATGAATTATGCAGTTACAAAATGTCACAACGTACCTTTATCTGTTTCTTCCAGTTGTTAATGACAGGTCTTGTAGTCTTCTCAACTTCGTTGTCGAGCTTAAACATGGAAAAAAAGCATTGAAAACAAGCATTGCTTTTTTAGATTAACCCAATAGTTTTTAGCAGGAAGTGTATTTTTAGAAGGAACACTAATGATTTGCAACCACTGCCAAACACCAATACCATTTGTTTAAGACATTCTTTCAGAAAAAAAAATGAGAGGAAAAAGAAAACACAAGATAATGTGAAATGTTAGAAATAAAGATAGTTAGAGAGACGTTTGACTTTACAAAGTCACCTATATCAATTTATAATTACAAATACAGCTAATTATAAGGCCATTTTAAAACATGTAAAGAACAATATGTAGTAGGGTTTATTTGCCTAAGCAGCTGCTTGTTTATTAAGTCCTGTTTCTTGCTTCTCACTTCATAAACCAGGACTTCATTTGACTCTCGATTAATAGAATTGTCCGCAATAATTTACTGTATGTCATAAACGCTTTTCTTTTGTGGATTTAAAGAACACAGAGGGCCTGAATCCGAATACAATAGAACAAGTTGAGTTATTTACCATGCCTGCTAAATACTGAGCAAACACAAGGAGATGATGGATGGAGCGCTGAAACTTTTCAGACACTAACCCCCAGTCACAGACCTGGGTTGAATCCATCATCATTCTTTAGCTCACTTTGCCACCTCAGTTTAGACCAAGCTATATGCAAATCAGTCTTGACCATGTGCCTCATGGGAACAATCCAGCCCGAACTGCCAAGCCAGGTCTTCCCTGAACTGGAAACAAGCATCCTGGGACTTGTTTCATGGTAGCACCCCTCATCAGCCAGGCTAGCTTGAATCCATTGGCGAAGTGAGCAAGAGACCCGCATCTGGGCATACCCTGCCAACTTAAGGCGAACAAAGCGAACCCAAGGAGAGCTAAACACTGAGAGCCAGTGGTGTGATATTTACGGGGTGTAGTAAATACCTCCCATTCCATGTCCCCCACCTCAGAATTCAGCATTTATATCACCGGACTGCTCACGTGTTGCTTTTTTACAAGGCATTTTACCCTGATAAAGTCTGCCACTGCCGGATTTCACCCATGGAATTGAGAACTCACTTGTCTTTCATTGAATATTATGTTTACAAGATCTACAGCAATTCAATTGTGATAAGTAAACAGTGCTTAGTTTTAGCTGGGGGTAGCAGGTGGGACCAAGCGGGACTCATTTTTAGGGACTGGCACTAGACTTTGACTAATGCAAGAAAAAAAGGAGAAACGATAATAAGAAAGAGGAAAAGAAAGATGAGAAAACAGTAACAAGTGGAGCGAGCAAAGATGAAAAAGAACCTGCAAGATTGAGATAAAAGTCCAGGCGGTATGTGGCGATGAAAGAGGTACTGGGTGGAATCATACACAGCATTGGTATTCAGCATGTCAACATTCAATAGCGGAGGCTGGGGGCTTCTGAGCACAGCTTTGCACCCCAACACATAGGGCCCGATTACGATGTCGGTCGGAGGCTATCCGGCCAAAATAGTAGGTTTAAAGTCCAACTGCCGTATTAGGATGATGGTGGTCGGAGTTTAAACCTGCAGGAGAATCCAACATGGTTCCGACGGGGTCAAAGAACTTTCAGTCAGTCGGAACGGCATCATAGTTCGTTAAGGACAGCATTTCCACCATCGGGATGACGATGGCACTTTCTGATAGTAGTTTCATGTCGGCCATTCCTACATGGAACTGCTGTCGGAAAGTCTCTTTTGGGGCACCTAGCAGGGCCTCCATCCCTCCGCAGCCTCTGCATACTGCCCTGGTGCTCCCCTCAACATCCTTGTACTATCTGGCAGGCAACGTGAGGTATCTGCCACACTATGCAGGGATAAAAATTGTAAGGGGTTTGAAGTGATGCGGTATGCAATGGCGCCTCTGCGTGTGGACGTTAGTGTCAATTCGTACGGTGCTACAGATAGGGGGAAAAACCCTAAACCCCCTAAGACGACCGAAGTCTAATAGCAAGTAATACAGATGACCTGTGCACAAGTTATAATATCAACAGTATGCGTTACTGTATGTAAAGAACAAACAATTAAAACAGTGGTCAAATGGGGGTGAGTCAATCCCAGGAAGGACAATAAGTTAAATGAGGTAAGTACCAGCATCCAGTACTGGGAGTGGCGAGTTGAATGTAAGCGAGTACACTCGTAGCCGATAAAGTATAGCACCAGAATCGCTGGGATTGACTCACCCCCATTTCAGCCGGGACGGAATTACAACCGGCAGAGAGATTTTCAATTTCTGACTTGTGTCCAATAGCCCTGAAGAAGTTGTGGGTTCACACCATGACGAAACACGTGTTGGCTGGACATCTGATCACCGAATAAATCCATAAAGAAGGAAAACACCATTTGACCACTGTTTTAATTGTTTGTTCTTTACATACAGTAACGCATACTGTTGATATTATAACGTGTATACACCATGCAGGGATGTTTACAACCATGCATTTCACAATGGAAGTTGTGCTGCAGGTGTTTTCCACCCACCGCACAAGCTTCCATTGTGAAATGGAAGTTTCCGACCGCCCTATGGCCGGTTGCATCGTAATAGTGCGTTTGGAACTTCCGACCTAAGGTCGGGTGATTCCTTTCCGCAATGGTGTCGGGCGGAAGCAAATCCACCCGACATCCTAATTAGGACCTTGTTGTTTTACAAATTGAGCACTGCACGTGAAAAGTATTTGACTTGCATGATTTGCAAAGTATGCATTAATTATGAAATGCTTCCAGAGTGACTTTTGAAATAACAGCATACCTTGCAACTTCAGCCTTCCCTTGTCTGGTGCCTAAATTCCAACATAACACTGGTATACAATGTAACAAGCCTTGGACACTACCTATTATTTCTGTGTCCATGGATTTGGATACAGAATCTTGGTTGGGTCTGCCATTTTCAAGAGATATATGCAGGTGATGTTCAACTACAACCCCGGACAACGGACTACTGCTGGTGTTCTGCAGTTATGCTCACGGTCTGAGTTTCCTATAGGGCTGTCTGGCAGTGCCCTAAGGGCTGGTCAGATAGGTCAGTATGTGGACCAGTCAACTGGTTGCTTTTGAGCCGGTTTTGTGGTCTGGTGGGCCAGTTTTTATTGTTGATTTCTGTAATATTACCAAAAACATTGCCTGCAGCAAGTTTAGATCCATGCAGTCTACAAATTTGAAACTGCCATGATTTGCAAATGTGGGCCACTTTCTTGCTCACTGGTTCACTAATTGGGCCACTTTTTTTCTGGTGCCTCGACCTATTTTCTATCACAGTCCGACCCTGGACCTGCTCCTTCTGTGTGCAAGAGCCTGAAAAGCGTAGTTAGGTCTGGGGGATGACAATCTTTTTGACTGGCTGCCCAGTAGCCAACTAGAACGGCCTAAACACAATAGCTGATTCTGGGTGGTACAAAGGTTGTCTTTCAGAATTGCTAAAGCATCAGCTTGTTTCATCATTTCTGACTGGTCGTCTTTTGACCAAACCAAAATGGTTCTTGTGGTTATGCCTTGTGAAGCCTATAAACTATGGTGGTTTGGAAGTGAGAACGCAAAAAAAGAAATCGAAGAGTTCATAACTGTGTTCCATAGTGTTTAATGTGAACTAGGCTCAAGGATTTTAAAAATAATCTAGGTTTTCCAAATTCCATTGAATTGTTTCAGCCAGAAACGTGGAGAAAACGGTTCCAATCTGGCACAAGCCCAAAAGAAGTCAAATCTGCATTCATGCTGAGACTGAAGTATGTTTCATGGCTTCTAGGCACAAAGGCATTGATATGGAATACATAGCACCACATTGTCAGTGTCTGTGAGTACATTTTGGCTTACTAAGGCTTGTTCATGGGTTGGAAAGTGGATACATGATTCAGTTCAGGTGACCCAATTATGTTCATTTCATAACTAAGGTTGCAAAGTTGCTTAGGTTATTTAGTGGGCACACAGTACATAGATTGTGATACTGAACCTTGAAAGCCTGGGTTAAAAAATCCAGTGTTCTGTAGGAATATGTGAAAGCTAAAATACATCACAACTGCTGAGGCAAAATGATGCAGCACAGGGATATTATACAATATACCAAATACAGGCAATGCATATTTGATAACAAACATAGAAAAGAGATGTGAACATAAACCTCACAGGATTACCACAAGCGGGCCTTGAGTAAGCCCAGGCATTCTTTTTAGTTTTACTAACAAAAGGGGGAGAGAGAGGTTATTATAGAGCCTGTCCTAGTCCCACCTTCTTATAATAGTTATACCTCAAATTCAAGTGTTGGCGAAGGAGATCAACATTGTCTCCCAATCTTTCTGCAAAAATGTCTCTTATTTAGAGGATTGATGCAATGGTCAGTAGTGCTCCCAATCTTCTCTATTATAAATACACAGAAAGATCCTATGGGGCTTACCCAAACCAATTGCCAATTTCCATGTTGACAATGTGGTGTATGCTGCCAAACAAATGCCACTAAGACTCTAAATCTGGCAATACCCTAAATCTGGCACTGAAGTAGGTCAACATTGCCTCCCAATGTTCCTGATAAATGTCTATTTTGAGGATTGATGCAACGGTTTGTAGTCCCCCTCTTTTGTATCATAAATACACAGAGATCTTACGGGGCCTACCCAAAACCAATGGCCATTTTCCATGTGGAGGATGTAGTGTATGCTGCCAAACAAAACCTAATAAAAACCCTAAATCTGGCACCGAGGTCACCATGAAAATAAATAAAATATTGACCTATTGCAACAGGGAGAGAGCATTTTACCTGTTGGAGTGCCCATGTCAGTTCTAATATGTAGATATCTCACAACAGTGTCCCAAGAGGCATTATTTACAATGACCAATTTCTATCATTTTCACAATACTAGAAACCAATGCATTGCATATATAAATTAATTGCAAAAATGATATGGCCAACAATGATCCAAAATATATTATGTAATGTTTTTCTAAATATATCTATATGTATACTCGATTAAGGGCAGCATCAAGGATTAATGCAAAGTGCTTAATGTGCAAAGTGAACCTACAGTGCTCGTGAACACAAAGACAGTTCATATATATACATATGTGTCAATGCACAATATATTTGTTTTTCAGTCAGAATGCAGTTGATGGTGTTTCAACCTTTCACAATTTAAAAGGTCATCATCAGGACAGAGGGAGCAAAAAAATTGTGATTGCTGTCTGTTAATATTCCCATTGGTAGGGTATGTTCAACGAAGTTCGGTTATGCAAATAATGGGAGAGATATCAAGGCGTCATTGGATAGTTCAGCACACAGCATCATCAATTTAAATAAGGCTGTAGGGAGAAATCCTCTAAAGGGGGTGTGGCGCAGTCACCGAAGCATGAGAATTCATGTCCAATTCTCATGCTTCAGTGACGGCACCGCTCTCCTTGTTTGAGGATTTTTCACTACAATGACTTTATAATAAAAAATCCCTCCCTGCCAATAAACCATGCATCCCTCTTCATATTGTATTTGACAGAGCGTCTGCTTTAAAAATGTCTCTATTCGTTATGAGCAAAAGAACTACTTTGAAGGGGGGGGCTAGCACAACGTCTCTAAAAAAGGGGCAAGGATAACCACGTCTTTGACCTCTTTCATACATTTTTTATAGTTATACATACTCTAGCAGACAACTAAATCTGACTCTAACCATACTAACATAGATCGTTAACTCTGGACTTTAAGAATATCTTGACATTCATTTGATTGGGTAAGGAAGAAAGAAAAATATACCCAAAAGAAGGTTTACACCTGTATGACTCTAGTTTGTATGGAGTGATTAACATGTATGTTTTTTTTTTTACAGGAGACAAGCTATGCAGTGCTTACACAATGAAGCATTGTGTGACAATAGTCCACTCTTTCTTTATGGGCCTCTTGTAAAGAATCACGTGAACCAAATGTATAATAACACTTTGAAAAGAGTATGATGTTCAAGATATTATTGCTGTAGTTCGGTTGTTATGTAAGTGTACCACAGTTCCATTGCTGAGGTTCTTAAATACATCTGTGTGGCTGTGGTGTAAAAACCTGTTTACAACTTGTTACCATATAAGTGAGAAGTGAAAAATCATAGAAGAAAGCCCTGTTTTTATGTGATTATTTGTAGCAGAATAGAGTGCTGCTATATCTGACGTATAAATGCTCATACATATTGCATTAAGATACAAGGGGGCACATTTACAATAAATTGGTGAAGCGTGTCGTTAAGCCAAGAAGACTAACAACACACTTTGTCACTTTAGAAACACAGGGCTGCACCATATTTACTAGAATATGGTGTAGCCCCGCATTTCTCCCTGCAGTGGTGCTAACTTTAGCTGCCTCGTGCCAACGCAGGCACCCTGGCACCATAGTGCAAGGGAAGATGGTTTATGTGCAGGAAGGTACCCCTTTCTGCACATAAACAATCTTTTAACTGCTGTTTTGTAACTACTATGTGTGCAGCACACATAGAAATTGCAAAAAGGCATTTTTTCAAAATGATTGGTTATGTGCAGGAAGGAGGACCTTCCTGCACATAAACAATCATAGACAATTTGCTGTTTCATTGTGTGCTGCACAAGGCAGTACACATGGAAACAGCAAAAATAAGGAGAAACAAAGCATTTCTCCTCATTTAGCCTGTTTAAGACCAGGTTTTTCCTGGTCCTAATTTTGGCGCTGCTTCCTATTTACGCTGCCCTTGTAAATAGGAGGCAGCATCAAAATCAATGGGTGATGCGGTGGAACGCCCAACGCAACACCCATTGCCCTCACTTCTCTTGCTAAACACCGTGTGAAAGGGTGCCTTATTTACAAGGTAGAGTTAAGCCCCTGGCAGAAAGCAACACCAACCTGGGGCACCAAGGAGGCGCAGCTACAGAAAAGAAAGCTGCTAATAAGAAAAGATGGAGGAGGTGAGCAGCAGCACGTTAGGTACAGCAGGGCTGGCAAGAGCCAAGTTGCACAGAGGTGGCCTGTCTAGGTGCTGGTGTGGCTTGCTCACCATGCAGATCCCCACCTTTCCTGATCAAGCCCCCTTCCAACGTTTTTATTTATTTGTTTGTTCCTTCGACTGGTCATTTTCTTTCTTGAAATTCCATGAACATTTTGTACAATTATGCTTTAAAAGTGAAATGTACGTACCTAGTCTAGCAAAATACTGGCAGGAGACTGGTTTGTGAGGTATTATCTTGGCAAACTAGCCTCCCTCTTTTATCTCATTATGCTTTTTTAATTTGTGAAACGTGCTTTATTTTAAAATGTTATATGAAATTGTGAAGTGCATAATTTCAAGAAATTTCATGAATTTTGTGTAACACGAAGTATTGGATTTTCACAGATTTCTCCAGCATAAATAAAAAAATTCACGGGCCTGGATATGGCATACAGGAACAGGAAGTAGGCCATTTCAGAGCCATCCAAGAACAACACAGTACTCCTTCTTCCTGCTGCTCCACTGACTCCAGAAGTCTCCCAAATGGGTGGGAATTGTGATGAGTGGGTCCCCAGTTTCTCCAAGGAGGGACTGGGGATGATGGAGGAGTGTGTCTTACCAGGGACTTGAAACCTAACATTGTAAATTGTAGTAACTTTAAAGTTGTAAATTCATTTGTAAGGGACTCTAACCCCAATGTGTATGGGGGTGAGATCTCCTAAATCCTACTTCTGGGTGGATATTTATACCCAAAAATAGGGAATACAATTAGGCATTTATTTCCATCCAGGAAAAATCATATTTTCAGAGAAAATTCACACATAGTTTTCCCAAGATAATTGCACACTGAATGTACAATTTTCTATTACATTTGCACTCACACTTGGGACATTTTATTCACTGCAATCTCGAAAGCAAGGCTGCTGTCTCTCTTTATCCCAGTTTCTTCCGCTTTCCCATAAAGTGTCACGAGCTGCTGCACTACTTGTTCTGCATAACTTTTATAAAAGGCTGCTGTCAGCTCGTCAGATCCTGGAGCTTTGTCAGAGGATAGGCTGTTTATTATTTGCATAATGTCTTCTGTAGTGAAGGGTTCATCTAAGTAGGTTCTGTGTGCCTTGCCTAGCCACAGCAGCTCGATGGAATCAAGAAAAGACAGAAGATCCATAGATATTGTGCCAGAAGAAGAAGTGTACTGAATGGCATAGAATTTTGTGAATTGGTCGAGTATTTCCTAGGGATCCCTAACCGTTTCCCGGTTGTCGTCTAGGATCTCTAAAATGAAAGTAACATTGTTATGGGGACGTAAAATATTAGCTAAAGTCTTGCCCTGACTGTCTACTTCGCCATACCGTCTGGCCTGTGTGAATTTACCCATTAATTTTACTTCATTGACCCCAGTAAGTTTGTATTGCCAGTGCAATAATATTGCAGTTCTAGAGCTCTAATGTTTGTTTCCAGTCTTTTGAGGGATTGCCTGATGTATCTCAGAACACCAGCTTGTCTGGATATACATGTCCCACGACTTACAGCCTTGAAGGCTTCCCACAAAGTGGCCTGTGTTTGCACCGTGCCTGTATTAATGGAGAAGAATTCTGCTATGTCCCCACTGATTTTCTCCTGAAAGACAGTGTCTGTAAGGGTGTGCTGGGGGAGTTTCCAGTTAGTTATCTGCGGTGGTCCCTCTGGTATGGACAATTGTAGTTGGACAAGAGCGTGGTCTGACAGAGTCCTGGGCAGATGTTTGACATCTGTTGTCCAGGCGGCTATATTTCAGGACACTAGGCAATAATCTAACCATGACCAGGTATTGTGGTGTGCCGTGATGCAAGTACCTTCAGTCGTGACTGGGTGCCAATGACGCCAGATGTCCGACATGTTGCCCTCTGCTGTGATATTGTTAAGTGCTATATTTGAATGAGGGTGTAGTTTACAGGAACCTCCCCTTCTGTCCATAGCGTCATCCATCAGAGCATTGAAGTTTCCTCCCCAAATGATAGAGTCATAGCCCACCATGTTAATTTTAGCCCAAACTGTATGGAAAATGTCAAGCGAGTCAGTATTTGGTCCATATATTGCCACCAAGGTTATATTTACTGCACCTAGCCTACCGCCCAGTACCACATATCTTCCTTCTGGATCGACATGTGAAACAGTTGTCAACCAGGCTGCCCCATGTCTGATCAGTATAGACACCCCGCTGGCGAAGTTGGAGTAAATGGAGGAGTAGATGAAGCCCCAGCGTTTATTGCTTAGTTTAGCGTTAGAAGTGCTGTTCAAGTGCGTTTCTTGCATGAAGTAAATATCAATATTGTGTCTAGTTAGATAAGAGTGTGTGAGCGTGATCTTCTGGTAGTCATTTACTCCCCTAACATTCCAAGTTTGGAAATTATAAGACGTCATGGCGAACTGCCTTTGGTGTTTTGGTAGTCCAGCAGAAAGTCTTGTCTCAGTGGGAAACGAATGTCTAGATGTGTGTCTGATTGTGTCGTCAGTAAATGTAGATGTATATCTAACTGCAGGATATGAATCTGAGGTGATCGAGATCTGATGCTTATTGTCGTCAACTGCCTAAGTAGATCACGGACCCGATTGACTGAATTAACAATCCCTTCACTCCCTCACCAACACCAACACCCTAAATATGCTGAGCATTGAATCCCTCCCCCTCAAACAAACTTAGTATCTGGAGACAAGAAATGGGAGTTCTCCCTGTGGCATGACTACACCGGCGTACGACCCTGCCCAAAGGCAGGGTGACCACTCGTGTGTGTGAGAGCTGAGAGCCATAGAACATTAGTTGTGCATTAGAGTCAACCCCGGCTTATAGCCGCAGATTCGTTGCTATTGATAAAATGGAGCGGTTGTTACCTGCTAGCAAAGGATCGTTAGCCATAACAACTTGCTGTTAATTAACATTGTCACCGAGTGCGAATTCTGAGGAGCCCTCAGTGGGTTTTCTTGTCTGTTCGTCGCTGGCCTCCAACATGATTGACGAATTTCATGGCAGATTTAGCATTCGTAAAGTGGTGTATGGACCCATCAAAGGCAACCTTCAATGTGGCCGGATAGAGCAGTGCATACGGTATTTTTGCTTGCCTCAGGATCCGTTTTATTGGCACAAATTCACGTCTTGCTGCCTGAACAGCGGGCGTGAAGTCCGGGTAAAACAAGATGTTATGTCCCTTGTGGTTTATGCGTCCTCTCTCTCTAGCCAAGCGCAGGATGGTGTCCCGATCATGGTAATTTAATAGGCGTGCTAAAATTGGCCTTGGCATGGCCCCAACAGGAGGTCTGGGGCCCAATGAACGATGGGCCCTCTCAACTATCAACATCACTGAAAGTTCTGGGCTGAATAGGTCACGCAGCAGTTCTTCAACAAATGTTTCCATCTTGAAAATTGCTGTTGTTTACGGAGTGTCTGTTATTCGGACATTGTTTCTACGCGATCGGTCATTTTTGGCCCTGATAATGGTGAGTATTTTGTCCATTATTCTTTAGTTTCCATTTGAAATTTGCGTACTTCTGTGGAGTGGTTTTCCAGCTGATCCAGTCAAGTCTCGTGGGTGTCTACTTGCTTCTTGACCTGATCTAGCTGGGAGGTGAGTATATCCTACTTGATATCGATAGTTTTTAAGCTTGAGTTCATATCCAGCAACAAAGTACTGAGATCATCGCTACTTCCCTCTGCTCCTTCCCGCATGCACTGCTCCGAATCAGTGTCTGCTTCATTGTCCATATGTCTGGTGAGCCTTTTGTTTTTGAAGGAGAGCTTCGATTGCTTGGCATTGTGCTTCCCCATGCTACCTCAGTCGACAGAATCAGCTTCGGTGAAGCAAAAAGAGTAGTCCATGCTGTTTACTATTCAGTTATTTATTACCTAATTTCCTCAAGCTAGAGTTAGCACATGCTCTCAGCCCCAGAGTTGTTTGTACTCTGCGAGGTAGTTGGTAGTGCGCCTCATTTTCATCCGTAGGGGGCGAAGACTGCTCCCACGCACCATCCAACCCTGCGGTGTGCCCAGATCCCCCTCTCCAGGTGTGACCTTATCGGTGACAGTACATACTCAGTTTAAAGTAAGCTTCGTTTTTTTTCGAGACACGCAACAATTACTTGAACTGGGATTAAGCGATGAGCGACAAGACTCCAACCTCTAGCTGCTAGCGCCTCTGTCTCACACTCCTCAGGTGTATGTATTCCGTTTCTATTTGTGGCCTTCTGGTATTGCCCCAATTAGCTCAGACAGTCTGGGGAACCAAGCGCGAATCCCCCGTCACAAGCAGCCCAGCCTCCGCAGTCAATCCATGCGCCTCATTGGGAATGTCTAGGCCCCCTGGCTAGGTCGGCCCAGCAATGGTGTTTACTTTCGGCATGGCTCAGGGCCCCAATTACTGCCGGCTCTGTCGCATCGTCCCCGCTTCAGTGGTGCCTCACGTATTGGCTCAGGGCCCCAAAACACTCCCTAGTCCACAATGTTGCCGTTCAGCCGACCGCTCAAATGGAGCAAGCGGCCGCCGGGTCACGCATAAGCTGCCCCCAGGCCCTGCAAGCCTTCAGCAGCACCCATGGGGCTTTCGAACAATTTAGGGCACCGTAGGCCACAGCTCGCCCTGGGAGGATTAGGGACCCGTCCCGGCCCCTTTACTAATGACTCAGGCCTCGTCCCTGCGGTAGTTGAGTTCCGGCCGCGGCAGGACAGCGCGCCCCAGAGACACGGCCCGCGGGCCCAGCAACAGAATGCTCTGACAGCCTCAGGTTCTGGCTGTTGTCAGCATTAGCACTATTCCTTGTGCTCTCCCTCCTCCATAGGTCATGTCTCACCTTGTTGCAGAATCAGGCACAGCACACGTGTAGGCCAGCTTCCCTCAGCCTCACGGCCGGGCCCAGATCACTGCTCCGCGTCTAATTTCTTCGGTTTTCCTGTGACTAAATCAGCACTTTTCGTCTCTGCCGACTCCTGCCTCCGCAGCACCTATTTTCCACTTCTGCCGAATATGTTTGAGCTCTCTGAGTGATAGGATTGTATAGGATTATTCTGCGGCCGACGGAGCCCTCTCAATGATCGGCCATCTTGCTTCTCTGCAAGCCTCGCCCCTCTCTCTTCTGCCCTCTCTCTAAAACCATCCGATGTCTCATTTACATGCAAAAAGGCAACATGGGCATCTTTTCTCTTTTATACTGTCCAGAATAGCAATGTGAAAATGTTCAATACTGGAGTTGATACTCTGGGAGATCTAGCACAAATGTGATTATGTGCAATTATTTACACCGTTTTTTCTGTAAGTAATATTGCCTTCATGACAAAATATTTTTAGTGTTCCCCAAAAATAAAAGATGCAAGGATACCTAATGTTGCACTCTTTCCCTAAAACGAAAGACGTGACAACATACATGAAGAAATACAAATTGTTCCTTAGGTTACTTAGGAACAATTTGTTTTCTGTAACTATAAAATATGGAAATTTTCGAAAATCATGTTCCTTTTTGTTGCATTTCCTCATGTATGTTGGCACGTCTTTCGTTTTAGGGAAAGAGTTTGGGGATTTTAATACTGCTTTCAATGCTCTAGATGTTTGTTTTCATCACTTGTTTGATCTCTATTGAGCTACTTTTAGATCGGACTACTTCTTGTAAAACAGGTTATTAAACCAACAACCAGTTAACAATGAAATAGACTGACATCTCTTCAAACATATAATTGTTATCAGATAAACAAAATAGCACTTGTTGTTGTGAGCTATGTCTGGTAAGATGAAAAGCATGCCTATACTTACAGACTTTTTCTTTTTATCATGCTCCTGCAAAATCTGAAGTGTTGGCTTTATTGCTTCTTGTTGAATAGCCAGCCCAAGTTTTCTGGAAATAGTGCAAACATTGGTAAATATTATGAATATACATACTTACGGGTACATGTCAACTTTATTCTTTCTTCACTGTCTATTAAAATGTTTCTTGTGGTCTTTACACTTGTCACAAAAGTCGGTTTACAACTTTCACACTCCTCGATTCATAAGGAGGGCGTTTCAAAAAGTGAGTCCAACTCAGGGTTTTGTGTAGGTTCACTAGATAATATTTGCTTCATCATCCGCCTAAACTAAATCACTGTGACCTACTACAAACATAACTAAGTACCACCATACGGAAATTCTTATCTGATTGTTTTTCAATATTGCATTAGAATATAGATGTGATGAGCACCAAACACTAGGAAAGATTAAATGTAACTGAACATATTGCATCTTGTAGCTATTTTTGTGTTGCTCTTTTGTTTCTTAATATACATGGTGATACTTACTGATGCAAGTCGCCCGTAGTGCATATTTCCTCTGACACACAGGCAAATGCGTCATACATACCACTGAAATATATTAAAAAACATATTTTGCTCAATATCTTACTTATACACATACTCAAATACAAAAGGATAAAGTCATCTACATATATCCTAAATGTTATACCAAATACAAACTAACCTAAAGCACTCAGATCTTCATACAAATTCTCCTACCACAATGAGTTCTTTACAGCCTTTACTACATGCCTGTCACTCATGAATATCTGGAAAACTTCTCCATCTCCTTTTCAACAGCCAGTCAGTGGCGGCTCACACAGGTAACGCTGTGGGGCGGAGCGGGGGCGCTTGTAGTGGAGTGTGACATACAACGGAAAAGTGGAGAGATACAAAATAAATCTAAAAAAAAGAACTTACTTTGCACTCACTGAGTCCACGATGCTGTGAGTACAAAGTAAGTGCTTTTATTCATTTATTTCCTTACTCTACACTTTCCGGTCGTATGCCCCACTCCACTACTCCCCACCCAGCCCTGCCCCCGCCCCGCCCCACAGCGTTACCTGTACGAGCCGCCACTGTTAACTGAGGCTGTCTGTTGGTGAAAAGGGTTGTTAAAAGACCAAAGCAGTGCACAGTATTTACGGGCCGATTTATATTTTGGCGGAGGGAGGTATTGCAGTCAGGGCGATGGAATATTTTACTCTGCACCTCCACCCACCAATAATGAAATGAACACCAAGGTGGTGGTCATTTCTTAAAGCATTGCCAGAAACTGCCATCACAGAGGTTCCTGTCAATGCTTTTTGCAGTTTGGTACAGGGGTCCCTCATATTTAGTTTTTCATTTTAAAAAACAATTTCGTAGTGGAATTTTCTTTCTGGGAAAAAATACAATTAAACGCCCCCCCCTCCCCCCTTACTACGGGAGTTATCTGGTTTTGCCTTGCAGTGACAAGTAGTAAATAAACAGCTATATTCGATATAGCCAATTCTCCGATGGCCCTTAATCTATTGGGCCGTTAGAGCAGTTTGGCCATGGTAGAGATGGAGCATTCTCTGTAATGGTCAAACTATGGTCCACCCTCTTTTACATTTAGCAGGCAGACCATAATGTTGGCGGTAAGCAAACTCTGTCACTTTTGCGATGGAGTATGCTTAACGCCAACATTTAAATCTTGCCCTTAGTATCCAGCACAAAAGATGTTTTTGTATTGGAAAGGAGTCTTTTTCATTGTGCAAAATCCTCTATTTGCTTCTTTCCACCAAGTTGCATCAAAGGCGTTACTGGGACAGATCAGTGCAAACACACCTACGTTTTCATGCAAACCTCAATATATTAAGATCGGACTTTGATGAAAAATTAACATCTACTTGACGAAGGCGAAAGCAAAAGCACATATCTATGGTGATAACAGATTTCAGTCACAATACAAATAATTTGTTGATGGTGTTATACTCATTTTAGGAATACTGGTAAGTTCTTGTGTGATATTTAAAATGATGTCCCTCTCCTGGCATTTGATGAACCATGTGTGAGAGAAGACTATTTTCTCTCATGATTTTCTCATACAGTTTATGGAAAGTGCTCCAGAAGTCCAAAATGAGAGTACAGTTTCTTGAAGTTCACAGTATCTTCCTCAGCCATGTAATAGTAGTTGGCAATGCAATTATATAGTGCTTACCACCCCTGACAGGCGTTTAAGCTCTTAACCGCACATAGCATGCTAATCCAGAACCCAAGGTTACTGGTATTGTTGGTTACTAGGATTAGTCACGTGCTCAAGAAAGAAAGAAATCTATGCATTTACTCAAGTTTCTTTGTGGTTAATCAAAATGAATACCTGTTAGGTGTGATCATTAGTGGGGGCCATGTGATTTCATGGAAATGCTGGCGAGATAAATAGGCTGGTGGAGGTCAATTAGTGTTAGGTTGCAAGGATTGGGTTTTAAAGATGAAGAGGTTGTGGCTACGAAGTGAGGTGTGAACCCTTTGCAGAACTATGATAGCACAGATTAAGATTAAGACAAATAGGCACGTGACTGAGAGTCCACTATATTCATAAATAGAAGACATACAGAGGATTGAAGGTAAGGAGATGGTCATTCTGAGGAAACAAAGGACAGGAATCAATCAGAAGTAGGTCAAGGTCGATGTTTCCTGCAGGGCTTTAGGAGTGTACTGGGAGAAGGCTTTCTGAGATGGCCAGCGATCTGAAGATTTACGCTGTAGAAAGAAACAACAATATATATAGTGCTCGTGACCGGGGCAGACAGTTTAAACATCCAAGTCCGAGTGGTCATATCATTTAAAAATTAAAAGAACCCTCCAATGTTATTTGCCAAGCCAAGGGCAGCTCTTTTAAACGTAGTTTGGAATAACTAAATAGGATCTCTGGAACTTAACCTTGATTTATCATCCAGACCAGGAAGGACATAAGGAACATTTCACCATCCACAGAGCAAGGGGAAGGGTAGAATACATTTGCAAAGAGCCCAGTGGCAGAATTTAAGCCCCTTGCTTCAGGAAAGGCATATGTTAGAGTTTGTGCCTGGCTCATGACAAATCACTAAAGTATTTGGAGATAGCCTCAGATGACCACAAGCTGCTAAGCACAGTGATCAAAACTATGTGTGGTAGAGCAGCCCACTCTGACAAGAAAAACAATTCCCACCCACAGGTGTACATGGAACAGGAAAGACCTTAACAGTTTTATGAGTAATGAATCCCAACAAAGTTTCTAAGAAGCCACAAAGCAATAGTTCTACTTTCTTAAGACAATGTTGGAGGGAGTCTATGTTCCTCCCTACATGATGTCAAATATTCTTTTGAAGCTGGTGGATACACAAATTGTCATGCACTGAACCAAAGAAAGGAGAGCTTTTAGAGCTTCATAAATGTCTTTCAGCACAAGAGCACTGACATCCCAACACCATTGTCTTCTGTAAACCAAGAATCATGAATCTCTTTAGTGGTACCCCAGCTGTACCAAGGAATTCCTACCAACTAAAATGTTCCCTACCAGTGTGTGTAATAGTGTCTCCATGGAAGGCATGGTCAGCACATCAAGGTGGTGTACCCTCCTTAGAGAAGCGTTTAGAGCCGGGACTGGTGGCTTAGTGGACTAATGTGTCCATGTAGGGGTCTGTGTTTGACCTCACGATGACAGGTGTCAAATCCTGGTGGATCCACTCAGCCGTTCATCCTTCTGAGGTCAATAAAAAAAGGACCATTGAGTTGGGTAACAATAAGCATCTGTTATTCAGTGCCAAAATACCATTCTGGGTGAACATGTGCTTTATAAATAAACAAGTTATGGAACCCAGGCCATCCAGCATCATCTTCCTATGTTGAAAAGAGAAGTCAGCGACCCATGACTATGAAGCCAGGAGAAAAAGCAAAGACTCTGCTGTGACCCTGTCTCAAGTTCTACAAGCCAGGTGACAAGCTGTGGTGTGCATCACAAAACATCTGAGCCTACACGGCACCAGTGGATGGCAACTGGATCAACCCTGTAGTCAGGTAATCAGTGGCTGATCTCGCCAGCTGTTGCTGACCGTGCCCCCAGAGTTGGGGCAGGAGCAGCAGCTCCAGACCAGTTCAACGAGCCCTCCTCTGTACTAATGTGGACTCCATGTTGGGAGAGAGGTCACATAATCAGGAGGTGGTCCAATGAACAAATGAGGCCTCCACCTGATGGTGTGTGCCGGGACAGGTGATCCTTCCAGGCCGGGTGGCACATCGCAGGTGCCCTGGAGGTACGACGCACTCTGGGTTCAGGTGGTACCAGGGACACAGTCAGTTTGCATGTTGCTGTGGAGCCAGGGAGAGGTTGCAATGCAGGGTGCCCCTCCCATCTCTGAAAGCACCCAATCCACTTTTTTTAGAGTGGAGATCCTCAGTCACCTCACCACACCAGCGCAAAAGAGGAGGCAGACTCCGAGGTAAAGATTGGTTTTACACAGAGTGAGAATAAAGTCTGATATTCTGAATAAACTTACTTCCACCAGCAGCCTGTCGGCTGATTCCACAGTATTCAACTGCAGTTTCACCACAGTGTTCTAATGAAGAATTAGGGCTCTAGCATTCTGTATTTTTTCACAATAGTGGCACACCTGAACTGCATAGAATCAAAACTGTGAGGCTTCAACCATTTCTTTAGAAATTAACTATATGAGGGAGTTCATTTTGTCATTAAAAAAATGGTTTGTGCTCTAGAAAGCTAAAATAAGGAGACATTTTCTACTATTTCTCAAACATCTTTCTCATCCATTTCAGTAAAACATTCTGGCATGCAGATTGTACTTTCAGCAACAGGCACACTTAATCAGTTACCTCCCTAGTGATCAAATGCAGCATCAAGAAAGAGTTCCAATGAACAACTAGAACAATAACATTCTGTATTTATGACAAAAGTGCAGCACACCTGAATGTCATCTTGATAGAATCAAAGCTGTAATACTGACAGCATTTCATACAGAGGAGACTGCAGTAAAGGCTCAATAAAAGTATTTTGTCATTGAAAAAATGGTTAGTGTTCTAAAAAACTAAAATGAGACACATTTTCTATGACTTCTCAAATATCTTCCTAATCTATGCAAGTATAACATTCTGAAATATGGACAGAAACACGTACTTCCGATACCAGCAGCAGTCTGTTGTTTAATTCCCTAATGATCAACTGCAGCTTTACTACAGAGCTCTGATGAGCAACTAAGAGTGCTAACATTCTGTATTTATGACAATCAATCAATCAATCAGGGATTTGTGAAGCGCAAGGGTCTCAAGGCGCTCGGGGGGGGTGGGTTCCGGGCAGCTTCGTCTCATCTGCAAAGCCAGGTTTTGAGGCATTCTCTGAAGGCTTGCAGTTTGGGGGTTTGTATGATGCTGAGAGGGAGTTCGTTCTAGGTCTTGGCTGCGATGTAGGAGAAGGATCGTCCCCCGCTCTGGCTCTGCGGATGCATGGGATTTTGACTAGGGCAAGATCTGCGGATCTGAGGCTTCGCTTGGGTGCCTAGAAGGAGAATTGTTCATTGAGGTATTAAGCGCCGATGTGGGGAGTTGCAGGCGTGAGGGAGGAGCTTGAAGGTCATGCTCTTTTTGACGGTGAGCCAGTGGGGTTCTTGTAGGTGTTGGGTGATGTGGTGTTGTCGTGGAATGCCGAGGACAAGTCTAGCTGCGGCGTTCTGGATTGTCTGGAGTTTGAGGAGTAGAGATTTGTTTATTCCAGTGCAGAGGGCGTTCCCATAGTCCAATCTGCTGGTTATGAGTGGGTGGGTGACAATCCTTCTGGATTCGGGGGGGGGGATCCACTTGTAAGTCTTGCAGAGGATGAGGACGGTGTTGAAGCATGTAGAGGATACAGTGTTGATCTGTCGGTGCATGGTGAGGGAGGAGTCTAGTATGATGCCGAGGTTGCGAGCGTGGTCTGTGGGTGTGGGAGGTTTGCCAAGGGTGGTGGGCCACCAGGTGTTGTCCCATGCTGAGGGGGTGGATCCGAGGATGAGAACTTCCGCTTTCTCTGAGTTGAGCTTTAGGCAACCGTTGCTCATACAGGAGGCGACGTCTTT
Source organism: Triturus cristatus (assembly GCF_964204655.1). Classification (NCBI taxonomy): domain Eukaryota; kingdom Metazoa; phylum Chordata; class Amphibia; order Caudata; family Salamandridae; genus Triturus; species Triturus cristatus. The sequence continues at coordinate 878,002,048 of NC_140583.1, forward strand.
CGTAACTTCCTTGAAGCTGTGTTTGGTGATGTTGGGTTCGTTGGTGAGGGAGAGGATGAGCTGGGTGTCATCAGTTTATTATACCATGGTGAGTCTGTGTTTTCTGACAATGGTGGCGAGAGGGGCCATGTAGATGTTGAAGAGTGTGGGGCTGAGTCTGGATCCTTGGGTTACTCCGTAGCTGATCTCTGTGGGATTGGAGAGGAAGGGTGGGAGTCTTATTCTTTGGGTTCAGTCGGTGAGGAAGGTGCAAATCCAGTCGAGGGCGGTTTCCTGGATGCCAGCGTAGTGGAGTCTGGTGGTAAGTATGCGGTGGGAGACGGTGTCGAAGGCTGCAGAGAAGTCTAATAGGATGAGTGCTGCCTTGTGGCCCTGGTCCAGGGCGGTCTTGGTGCTGTGGTTGTTGCGGAATCCGGATTGGAAAGATCTGAGGATCGATTTGGCTTCTATGAAGTTAGTGAGCTGTTTGTTAAGTAATGTTATGTATTGGTTTTTATTGAGCGCACATTTCACCCGGAGGTCTCAAAGTGCTAGCCTGACTCAGAGAACGAAAAGGAAGAGAAAAAGGGGGGACAAACTGGAGAGAAGACGGTCTCAAAACAACCAGGTTCTGAGAGATTTACGGAACTTTCTGTGGTCAGTTTCTGTACGAAGATAAAGAGGGAGTGCGTTCCACAGAGTGGGGACAAGACAGGAGAAAGATCTTCCGCCGTTCCTGGCGGTGCGGATTTTCAAAGAAATTAGAAGATGTTTATTAGCGGATAGGAGGGTTCTGGAGGGCTGATACCTTTGCAGTGTATTAGCAAGATAATGGGGGCCGTGTCCACTGAGGGTTTTGTGCACTAGACAATTAATCTTGAATGTGATACGTTAGCTGATTGGGGGCCAATTAAGGGCTTTCAAACTTGGTGCTGAGGGGGAACGGGGAGGTAGATTTAATACTAATCTGGCCGCCATGTTTTGAAGGACCTGAAGTTTTGTTAGGTGCTCTTTGTTTATGGAAGCCAAAAGAGCATTGCCATAATCCAGACGGCTGATGATTAATCCTTGCACCAGTGGCATGCGAGATGACAGTGGGGCCCATTTAAAGATCTTACGGAAGCCGGGCATTAGTCCATACCAGATGCGAGCCACATGATTGACATGATCCGAAATGGACAGTTGATTGTCAATCAGCACCCCTAGGTTGCGAACTGACACCTTAGGTGAGGGACATATGCCTAGATTTAGAGGCCACCAGTCACTTGACCATAAGGTTTGTGTATTCTTTTAATGATTTCGGTTTTACTGGCATTGAATTGCAGATGATTGTTTAACATCCAGCAGTATATGTCAGGCATACACTGTCTGAATCTGCATTTGGTATCGGTTGGGTCTGGTCCGTGAGTGAATAGCAGCTGAGTATCGTCAGCATACGACACTGTGTCAAAGCCATGGGTTTTAATTATGTTAGCTAGAGGTGACACCTACAGATTGAAGAGTGTAGGGCTCAAAATGTCTTTGAGTTGGCTGCTGGAGGTGAATGTGCCCATTTGAACTTTAGAAGTACGATCGGTCAGGTAGCTCCTGAGCCAGTTCAGTGCGGTGCCCCCAACACCCATCTCCCGCAGGCGATTCAATAGAGTGCTGTGGGAGATGGTGTCGAACGCAGTCGACAGGTCGAGAAGGAACAGGATGGCAGATTGTCTGGCGTCAAAGGAGAGTCTAACATTGTCTACTATTTCCAATAAGGCAGTTTGTTGACCAATGACTCTAAAACCGTCCCGAAGAAAGGAAGAAGAGAGATTGGCTGATAGTTGTTAGGCTGCTTAGGGTCTAGAGTTGGCTTCTTTAATATGGGTCTAACCATAGCCTCTTTCCATCTGGTTGGAATGATTGAGTGGAGTAATGATAGCTTGAGGAGTTTGGTTAGGCCAGGAAGGAGGGCTGGTCTGATTTTGGACAGAATATGAGAGGAGAACGGGTCAGTACAGGAGCCAGATTTCACCCTCCTGAGCACAGTTGAGACGTCCTCGTAGGTGAATTCAGTGAATTCGCTGAGAGGGGTAGAAGACGGGGTGATTGCTGGCAGATCCCTGATGTAGTGGTTCGCTGACTGTGTGGGGGAAGAGGCTGTGGATGTTGTTGATTTTATCCACAAAGAAAGATGATAGAGTGTCCACCCACTCTTGCGATGTAGTCTGTGTTGGCTGACAAGAAGTTGGGTTGGTAAATTCTTTTAGTATTTTGTACAATTCTTTGTGGGAGTTAGAGGCTTGGTTTATTTTGTCCCCTAAGTAGGTTTTTTTGGCCATTGAAATGTGGTCGAGATAGCGCCTGTGTGTAGATTTGTAGAGCTGTCTATCTACGGCAATTTTTGAGTGCCTCCACCTGCGTTCAGTCTTCCTACTAGCTAACTTGTCTGCTTTTAAGTTAATGGTGAGCAAGTGTTATAATTTGTTGACAATCTTTTTAGTGACTCTGGCTGCAAAGGGGAGGAGAGAGATGGGTCGGTAGTTCTTGATGTCCGTCGTGTCTGCAGTGGGTTCCTTGAGGAGGGGATTGACCTCTGCGCATTTCCTGTCATTGGGAAAAGTGCCTGTTTCGAGGGAGCAGTTGATATGACAAAAGTATGGCACACCTGAACGCTGTTTTGATGGATCAATTTTGTAAAACTGAAAGAAACTTCCTATAGAGGATAATGCAGTAAATAAAGAAGTACGAGGGGTCTCTTTTAGCAATAGGAATTATGGTTAGTGCGCTAGAAAGCTAAAATGATGACACATTTTCTAAGAGTTGTAATTATAAAAAAATGAATGTTTAAAAAATAAAAAAAGACTGAATTTCACAAGTTATAAGTAACTGACATAAGTATACCTTGCACCTTCTCTTATCAGTGATGTTTTATGTGCGGCCATAAGCAGTGCAGAATAGCTGTGCAAGTTATACTTATGTCAGTTATGTATAACTGATAATTCTCAGGTTTTTTTTTTTTTTAAATGTTAGTGTTTTTATTATTAGAAGACCTACGTATACTCCTGTTAGACATGACACCCTTGGGTGGTAGTCACCCAAAAATGTTGCCTTCACCCCTCCACTTCTACTGAGTTTGTTTTTGTTGGCTTTAGGACTATGTGCACTTTACCACTGCTAACTAGTGCTAAAGTGCTTGTGCTCTCTCCCTAAAAACATGGTGCAATTGGCCTACACCTAATTAGCATATTTAATTTATTTGTAGGTCCCAAGTAATAGTACTACATGCAAATTAGGCTTGCAAATTAAATGCTGCTAGTGTGGCTGCAGCACTCATTGTGTCACCCACTACAGTAGCACTTTAAAACTGGTCTCAGCCTGTAGTGCAGTATTAAACGGCCATTTCTAACCTGGCAAAATGATCCGTTTCCCAGACCTAAGTCTGCCTTTTCTTTTTCTTTTCAAATCTGTTTATTAAAAGATTGCAATCTTATATCACAGTGTGAAGGCATTTAACAAGTTTCAACATAATATACAGCTGGCTTAAATTGATATTCAATATTGACATTTTGACTGAGTATCATATTTCTATAATCATAGCAGTTATGTGCTCAATTTTACCGTGCTGCAAACCATTAGCTGTAGTGTTAAACAGTCAACAAAGGACAGAAATAGAAGATAGTGAGAGAGAAGAAAGTATCAAGAAAGGGAGGGGGTAGAGGGTCACTCCAAGTGAGGGGTCCCCAATTTCCCCATCAGGGGCTATGGGGCGGATATTGGGCTCCCCGTGTTGTCATGCTTAAGAGTCTCGTGTGGAGTGTCAGTGTCCTGGGTTAGCGTAACAACCTCAAATAATTGGAGGGAATGGAGCTCAGGAGGAGTAAAGCACATATGTTCCAGTTTGGAAAAGTAGTATAGCAGAGGCTGCCAAGTACTTGTACATTTAGATTTAGTGTGATGTGAGATGTTTCATCGCCATGATGTGCCAAAGACGAGTAGACCTCATGGGAGACGTAACTGGCTTTTTCCAGTAAAGGGCTATTAGCTGCTTGGCATCTCCGAACATGTGTGATAAGATGTGCCAGTCTATGTGGGTCACAGCTAAGAGCGTTTGTGGCCTAATTCCTTAAATGACTACAGTGGGGGTGTCTGGTATGGGGAAGCCTATGGCATTCTTAATGTGACTTAACACCTCTTTTCAATAAAGGGTCAGCAATGGACAGGTCCACAATTTATGTAAGAAGTCCCCAGCCGCAGTTTAGCAGTGCCAGCAATTGGGTGAAGAGGTGGGGAACATCCTATGTTATGCGCTTGGTAGTACAGTACCATTTTGTCATGGGTTTGGATGCGGTTTCCCGCTGGGTATGCTTTTGAATATTTTCGGAGTGTCACGCCATAATTGCTCCCACTGGTTCGGGGTGACCTCTTCTGTAATATCTGCTTGCGATTGTATTGACATGTGTGGGGTCCAATCGAGGTGCAGTGCTGCAATACTTGATAAGTATGGGAGATCAAGCCCCGCAAGCTGTCATATGAGCGCACTAGTGTTTCAAAGGGGGAGAAGGGCCGAGTTGCCCCTTGAGTGTTTAATGGTGTGTGCAGTCAATGTCGAATCTGGTAATATTGTAGTCTAGACTCCTCACGTAGGAGATAGTCTCTCTTGTATTGATCAAAAGTTTGAAATCTATCGCCCTCGAAGAGGTCCCGGAATATGCAGCTTTCTCCCTCTCTCCACGCTGTAAAGGATTGCTGTTGCGGGGCTGGGGGAAAGTTTGGGTTATGTGCTGGAAGAGGAGAAAGAGGTGAGGCTCCTGTGTACTGTAACTTTATCTGAGATGTCTAGTACTGTCTTTGTGGGTGTAGCTATGTAAGCACTACAAGGCCGGGTTCCCCGTCGAAGCCAGGCTAAGTCTCATAGCGACCTGTAGGCCACCGTCCGATCCATATGGAACCAGTACTTCTCGCTTTCGCGGACCAACCATTCCAAAATGTATTGGGGTGTGATGCCCAGTAATATTCTAGGAGATTGAGACATGCTAGCACCACTCTATCTCTAGGTAACATAAGGAGTTTGTTTGGAAATCTCAGGTGCTTCTCTACTAATATAAAATTGGTGAGGTCCCGTTGCAAGCGTTGTATATCAGCTTGCGGTATCAGAGTAGGGAGTGTTTAGAATAAATATAATATCTACGCCATGAAGGACATTTTCATTGCATTAAGTCATCCAAGCCATGAAAGTGGGAGCGATTTCTAGGTCCTCCAGCACTGCCTTCCTACATTCCAGCCAGTTTGCCTGCGTCCATGTAGACAGGGAGGGGGGTCAAGTCTGGGGGAGTGAATGTGGCCTAACGGCTAGGGCGATCGACCTCCGATCTGGGGAACCGGGTTCGGCAGGGATGCTCAACATTCTGTGATTCTGGGTAAGTCACTTAATCTCCCCGTGCCTAACAACAATGAATGTGTCCTTCTGTAACGTAACTAGTGCTCATGTAAAGAGCTCTGATACATTTGGGTGTAGTTCCCGATATATAAAACTCCACAAAAAAAAAAACTAGATTGCGGATCGAGTGTGACGCCCATTGGAAAGGGGTGAGGTATTGCAGTTCCGGGATATCCCTTGTTAGGGATCGACAGGTTCAATGTCCATGACTTAGCCAGGTTGATTTTAAGTCCTGAGGTTACAAAGGGTTAATATCAATGCCGGCAGCGAGGTCCTGGTGCTGTCTGAGTAAGAGAGCTTCTGCAAACAATGCTATCTTATGCTCAATGCCCCCAATGGGAATGCCCCTAATATCTCCTAATTGACGAATGGCTATTGCTAGTGGATCAATCGCAAGGGCAAAAAGGAAGGGCGAGAGTGGACAGCTCTGCCTGGTGCCTCTGCGTATGTGTATTGGTTGTGTAAGCTGGCCATTGCCCCTAACTTGCACCTGGGGAGTACCATATGATGCCATGATTCGAGAGACCATTCTGGGTCCCAGCCCTATTTTCTGGAGGACCACCCGTAGAAAGACCCAGTCCACACGGTCAAATGCTTTTTCAGCATTGAGAGATAGTAAGCAGGCGGGGATTTCCTGTCAATGGGCTTTTTCTACTAAATAGGCTATCTGGTGCACGTTGTCCGCCACTTGACGTTGGTAAATAAACCCCAACTGATCTGGATCGATCAAGCCGGGCAGGTAGGGCTCTAGTCGGTTAGCCCAAATTTTTGTGTAGATTTTTGCATCTGTGTTAAGGAGTACAATAGGGTGGTATGACAAGCATAATGTATGGTACTTATCTGGCTTGGGGATGAGGGCTATCTCGGCCATTGCCAATGTAGGAGTGAGACCAGTACTATCAGTAAATGAGTTAAAAAGTCGTAACAGATGTTCCTGTATTTACGGTAAAAACATGTGATAAAATTGGACCGGAGTCCATCCGGACCGGGGTTTTGCCAACAGGCAAGTCCTTTAGTGCCTGTTGAAGCTCGGTTAATGTGATTGGCGCTTCAAGAAGCTGTGGGTGTTGCTCATCTAGGGGGGAAGGTTGAGAGAAGAGAGAGTCCAACCCGGGGGTGAGGGGCCTCCGTCATATAGAGTGGTGTAAAAAGTGTGGAAGGCGTGTAGTTTGTCTTGCTATGTTATGTCCTCTGTATTTTTTACTTTTGCAATATGAGCCTCAGCCTACGCGCAAAAATGGACCACACCTTGTCTCATTCCTCATAGTACTTCTGTTTTAGTGTCAGCAGTGTTCGCTCTGCCCTATTTGCCCTCAGTTGCCCCCGAAGCATAGCAAGGAGCCATTTATGAGTTCTAGAGGGTGTTGTGTGGTCCAGTCGTTCCAGAGCTTTAATGTTGCTGGCCAAGCCAGCCTCTACTAACTGGGCCTCACAAATGCACGCTATGCCGATTGATGTAATAACACCCCTGGTTGTCGCATTGAAGGCATCCCACAGGACAGAGCAAGGGGTTTCAGGGAGGTCGTTGGATGTGAAGTATGCCGAGATATCTTTTCATATCTCTGCCACATCAACCGTGTCGTGCAGGATGTGGTGGGGGCAATCGCCATCGAGGTCTGGAGAGGGCCAAATTAGCGTGTCCTTGCAGTAGTACTTCCAGGTGGCCGTGGTCAGAAATGGAGATATCTGAGATACAGGCAGATTCTATGTTCCTCATGAGTGAATGGGGGAGAAAAAGGTAGTCAATGAGGGAATATGAGTTGTGTACATATGAATAGTAAGAGTAATCTTGTGCGTCTGGAAAGTGGTAGCACCAGGCATCTATAAGGCCTAAGTCGTTGAGGGTTTGCTTCAATACCGCAGACTTCGCCCCAGCGCACTGAAATGAATTAGAGCTACGGTCTAAATCTGGGTCCTAAACCTAGTTAAAGTCTCCCCCCAGTATTAGTTGGTACCCTTCCCGTGCCACTTGGCCTCTCAATAGAAAAATGCCTTGTGCCTAGTTGGGTGCATATGCGTTGATGTGAGTAAGAGGTTGTGCCCCACGTTGAATTTAAACTTTTAAGAACCGGCCCTCCCTGTCACTCAACACCCGTGGTTTCCCGCGACATGTCCCAGCTTGCATAGGATTGCAACTCCAGCAGTCTTAGTCGGGGAGGAGGCCCAGTATTGCATCGGGTACTTAGGATGGGCCATGCAATGCGTGTCTGATTACAAGAGATGAGTCTCTTGTATGGACAAATAGCGCCAGACCTGGCTCCTTTTGTTGGGGGCATTGAGACCTTTTACATTAACCCTTTCGATGCTCATGACGACCTGGACTCGTCATGACACACACTGGTCGTGTATTCATGACGAGTCCAGCTCTGGTAGTACAAGACCTTATAGCTCCAACTTAACAACACTCTTTGAACCATGCACTCTGAATCGTGTACAGGAACCACATGAAAATTGGAGTGCTTTGTGACCTGGCCTGTGGTGAAATACCATATAAATATTGTTACATGACTTTTGAAAAAATAGGCCTCGAAAGGCTTATGGTAAGCATTCTATAAATAGCAACACAATGTAGTTCAAGACAGTAGATAAAGCATTTTTCATTAGTTGTTCATTTTCCTTACTTTTTCGTCATTTTCTCAAGTGCTCTTTTAAGTTTGTTTGCCATTTTATGGAGTCCTTTGGCATAGCTAATTTCAAGTTCAGCCCTATAAACAGTAACAGAATGTCAATTAATATTCCTTCATTTTAGTGAAACGCATTGTGCAAAGATAAAAAGTACAGGTGACAACAAATTAAGCAGAAATAACTGTCAGATAGTTACATCCTAGCGGTGTAGATATTGTTCAACTATGTAAAAACCAATGAGACATAAACTCTCTAGAATAACGCCTTACAGGTCATATTCCACAAATACTATGCATAGTAAAGCAAAAATAATTAGGATTTTTTCAAAACAATTGCAAATTTAAATGTTGTTGCAAATGGTCATACAACCTTGACAATCAGATAGAACAATACCTTATTAATGGTATAGGCTTTCTAGATATCATATTGCAGTGTTGAGGGATCCAGGGATTCCAAATTTGTAAAGCAAAGCTTTTTCAAATTCATTTTCAATCTGCAACCACATGATCCTTTAAGCAAAGCTTGGAAAAAGCTGCATTGGATGCTTAAAGAGGCATAGGACATTTCAAGTCCCTATACATCATACAATGAGCTCTTAACAACAGTGATCGGTTTTACCTCAAATCCAGGATTATCAAACACGCTGCCTAGCCAGTCCTGCCAAGTACTACGCATCAGGCGTTAGACTAACAAATGTGTGGTGGTCTGCATCACCGCACTGAAATGGAAAGTCACACATTTGAAGCATAGCGCCTGCCTCGGCTGTCAAGCAGTACAAGTGCTGTTATAGAAAGTAAAAGTAACGCTGAAGGGCCAGCGCGCTGCACCGCAGGGTGGCTGAGCTAACGTTGCAAAGAAACATTGTATAAATAGGATAGGAAGGATTTTGAGGCACAGCATTACGTGATATTACTGAGTGTTAGTGTATGGTCTCCAACAGTAAATAATTAAACAGCATGGCCCTTTAATCATTGATGCACATGTAAATATAGACTTTGGCGGATGTGCTGAAAACTTTAACTTGTGAAATAGAGGTGGGCTGATTAATCGGTGGGTCGGAGTTTGGCCATCGAATTGAATGAATGAATTTTATTCTTCAGTTAATAAAAACTTACAATGTGGCACATCTATCTCATTACATACTTAAAATCACAAAGTAAGCATCTTTTAAAAAGGAAATTCAAAACAATTACATATTAATCACACATATAAAACAATTGAATCGCTCTTTAAAAACTACCTAGACATGTACTACCTCAATGCAATTACAAGAGAATGATGCCACACACTATTTCCTCTAAATTCCTTGATGCATCCGACTCCATCTATTATTGTTAATCATGCTACTCTTGAAGCTAACTCATGTAAATCAAACTATCCTATAAGCTATCTCGTGTAACACAGGAATAAAATACGTTATAATGGAATAGCCTTTTTAAAAACTTATAGTCCTCTCCACTTTAAATTAAAAAAAAAAAAATCCCCATCTTATTTGCCCGCATTAAATAGAGGGAGATTATATCTATTAGAGATCTAAAGTGCAATGTGCCATTAGTGAGCTCATCTTGTAGTGATACGGTTACTCAGCCCTTATTTTTCACTTTGTACTAGATACTCCTATATGAATGGGCCAAACCTACTTTTACTTTGACGGGCTCTCCTTCCGAGACAAGAGACCCTTACTGTGCACTTTAAGCTAACTTACCCACTGCAGTATCCACAAACTTTAAAATGTTTCCAGAAAAACATAAATCTTCTCCCAGCAAGCCTGCTTTTACAGCCTGACGGCATGTGAGAATAGCGTTTTGATTAAAATCCGATTTTAACAGGCTTTGACGTTCTGTTTTTAGAGCTGGACAGCTACAAACTATGTGGCACAAGTATTTTCTGACTTAATTACAGAGGCGACATGCAGTTGTATTACTCAATCTTTTCCACGCAGGAAGGTAACTAAGAAATTGATTATGGCCAGTCGGAGTCTTAGGAATTTTAACTTTGCGTTCAGTCCATTTAAACCCCCAGATAATTCTGGGGCTTTAGTTGGCTATGAGTGGGAATTACCATCCATGCATGTGACCTTTTCGCTAGTGGCTCTCTGTCCAGCAGTGATGACACTTCTTTACTACTCCCGTTAATCACTCTATTAAATGCAGATTGTGAAAGAGGTAGGGCCTATAAATCGCCTGCATTAAAAGTAGATAAGGCCAGATTAAAATATTCATGAGCAATCGAATATTTATGATCCCTTATAGCATACCAGTTAACAGACATAAGGGTTGAATTATTATTTTTTCTTAGCTTATGACAAAATTTCAAAAATGGCCCTAAACTATTTACAGGTTGTTTTCTTAAGCCAAACTCCAATCGGATTGGTGCTTGCGAAGCCTGCTGTGGAAGATTAAATAAGCAACGGTATGCCCCTACCACAAGATTCTCTATAGTTTCATAGGCCTTTCCTCTCAAAATCTCCCCACCATATGTCAATAATGGCACATGTTTGGCTGACATAACTTGCAATATTAAGACACACAATTGATGGACGGAATGCAGAACAAATCAAAACAATCACCCCCAATCAAGAGATCTGGGTTAAATCCATCATTCTTTTGCTCACCATGCCACCCCAGTTTAGACCTGGCCATACGCAAATCAGTCTTGACCCTGTGCCTCATGGGAACAGTCCAGCCCGAACTGCCAAGCCATGTGCTCCCTGGACAGGAAACAAGCATCGTAGGACCGGTTTGGGGGTTTCACCTCTCATCAGCCAGGATAGCTTGACTCCAGTGGCACAGTGAGCCTGAGAGCCACGTCTGGGCATACCCGGCACACTTAGGGTGAGAAAGCAAAAGACACACAATTGATGGACGGTATGCAGAACAAATCAAAACATTCATGCCCCAGTCAAGAGATCTTGGTTAAATCCATCATTCTTTTGCTCACCATGCCACCCCAGTTTAGACCTGGCCATATGCAAATCAGTATTGACCATGTGGCTCATGGGAACAGTCCAGCCCGAACTGCCAAGCCAGGTGCTCCCTGGACCGGAAACAAGCATCCTAGGACCGGTTTTGGGGTTTCACCTCTCATCAGCCAGGATAGCTTGACTCCAGTGGCATGGAGGGCACGGGTGAAACGCCGAAAAGGATCCTAGGATGCTTGTTCCCAGTCCAGGGAGCACCTGACCTGGCAGTTCAGGCTTGACGGTTCCCATTGGGTGCAGGGGCAAGACTGATTTGCCTATGGCTGGGTTCAAAATGGAATGGCATGGGGAGCAAAACAAACTATGGATTTAGGCCCAGGACTCTATACTGGGGTGAATGTATGACATTGTTCTGCATTCTGTCCATCAATTGTTCTTTTTGCATTTGTCACCCCAAGTGGAATGGATATGCCCAGATGTGGGTCCCGTGCTCTCCATGCCACTGGAGTCAAGCTATCCTGGCTGATGAGGGGTGACACCCCGAAACTGGTCCTAGGATGCTTGTTTCTAGTCCAGGGAGGACGTGGCCTGCCAGTTCGGGTTGGACTGTTCCCATTGGGTGCAGGGTCAAGACTGATTTGCATATGGCTGGGTTCAAAATGGAATGGCATGGGGAGCAAAACAAACTATGGATTTAGACCCAGGACTCTATACTGGGGTGAATGTATGTCATTGTTCTGCATTCTGTCCATCAATTGTTCTTTTTGCATTTGTCACCCCAAGTGGAATGGATATGCCCAAACTTGGGCCCCGTGCTCTCCATGCCACTGGAGTCAAGCTATCCTTGCTGATGGAGGGTGAACCCCGAAACCGGTCCTAGAAGGCTTGTTTCCAGTCCAGGGAGGACCTGGCCTGGCAGTTCAGACTGGACTGTTCCCATTGGGCGCAGGGTCAAGACTGATTTGCATATGCCTGGGTTCAAACTGGAATGGCATGGGGAGCAAAAAAACTATGGATTTAGGCGCAGCTCTCTAATCTATGGTGAATATATGACATTGTTATGCATTCTGTCCATCAATTGTTCTTTTTGCACATAGCTTGTAATAATGGCATGAGTGACATGCCCTTTAGGGCGTTCCTTAAGGAAGCACATGATGCAATTAAGGAATTGTTCCTGTTTTGTAACGCTGCACACTCGTTCTTTAATGATCCTCTTACATCAAATATTACCCCATGGTTATTGTATTCCTGCACTGATTTAAGCCTGATCCCTTCTATACAGAATTTTGGGCAGCGAACTATTCCCCTTGTCACTAGCATAGTTTTTGTTTGACTTAAATTAACTTTTAGCCCCTGGGACAAAGCATACTGAACCATTTTACTAATTAACCTATGGAGCCCTACCTATGTATAGCTAAGTAGGATAATATCGTCAGCGAACAAAAGGTGGGAAACCTTAAAGTTTGCCACATCGGGGGAGTGCGAGTTAATGATGTTTAAATCCGGTGAAATACCCGCAAGATACAAATTGAACAAGAAAGGGACCAAGACACCGCCTTGTTTTAGGCCATTCGTTGTTGGAATATTTTTCAAATTGTTGTGCCTTAGCCCAATCTAACACTTGTCCATGTATCTGTGTACAATAATTGTATAGCTCTTAGGAGTTTAGAAGAAATTCCCCCAACTTGATAGCTTAGCTCAAAGGATATTCCTCTCCACCACATCAAAAGCAGATTAAAGTCAACAAAACAAAAATGTAAATTAATTGAACGATGCCTTGCTTGTTCAATAATAAGTGCCAGAATGTGAATGTTGATTGATGTCCCCATGCACTTTATAAACCCAGTCTTATTTCTAGGTAGCAAGTTTTTTTATTCTACCCAATCCACAAGTTCACCCAACAGACATTTGGCAAAAAACTTAGTCTTGCAATCCATGAGTGCTATTAAGTGATCATTAGCGGGGTACACATTTTGACCAGCTTTGTTTATTGGGGCCATAATTGATCCCCTCCAGTTATCGGAAACTTCTTGGCTCACCAGGATGTGAATAAATAGTGTTGTCAATTTTTCTGCCCAGAGTTGCGGGTGCACTTTATAAAGAGTTGGAGGTAGGCCGTTCAGCCCCGGAGCCCCATCCGGACGGCTTTTTCTAATCATTATTTCCACTATTTTAGGTTAAATCAAAATGGGTTTGTCTTCCTTGGTGTTATTTTGACTGACTATATTTGAAGTACCTGTAACATTAGCTGGTCCACCCTACATGTCACCCAGCTGTTTGATCCAGGTTATTTCTGGAATATTTGATGTCGAGCACTGATATTTCCCATTGGCAAATTGGTTGACTAGCTTCCAGAATTCTCTTGAGTCTTTACGTTTGGAGGAATAAAGAATTTTGCACAAGTACTGGTCAAACTCGATTTTCATTTGGGATCTTATCTTTTTTATATAACGTCCTTAGTTTAGGTAACGTCTCTCTCCGGACACTTGAGGACGGGTTGTTCCTCAATATCCTCAAAGCATGGTTACATTTTTGTTAGCTAAAGTGAGTTGCACTGAAGTTTTTCTTGGTAAAGAGTGCCCTGTTGTTGATCTAACTGTCTGTCGGGTGACGTCCTCCTCCAATAGGAGCTTAGAAAATTGCTCCCAATGCTCTAAGGGATTTTGCCATAAATCTTGCAATTTTATCCACAAATTTATGGCTTGATGTTCAACTTCCGTAATACCGTCTACCGACCACCGTACTTTTTTAAAATTTTGGACAGTGACGTGGCCTATTTGTGATATGGATTGTTCGTGGAATGTAATATTTAATTTTAAGTTGATCATTTGCGGCTGATGGTCAATTTCCAACCTGTTACCCAATCTGAAACTTTTGACCATTGCATATAGGGCGACCGATACTAGGGAATAATCTATGAGTGAGTAAGATTTTATCGAGTGATGTGAAGGCTGTGTTGGAATATCCGGTGCTACTAGCCCATTTAGTATTCGTAAGCCTAGGTGCTCCAGGTTACTTGCCGCTTCTTTCTCCATTGTGATCGCCCTTTTCTTAAATACTTGAATAGGCGGCACATGCCAAATATGATCAATAATGTCCCTCGACAAAACCTGGCAAAGGTTCATATTGAAATCACCAGACAAGCGAATTAGGGGTTCTGGGTTGCTTGAACAATGAGTTGATATAAAATTCAATATAAGTTCCATTGTTTCTTTTCTTTTTTTGGTCTGGTGGGGGTGAATGTAGACATTTATTATCAGCAAGAATGATACTTTGCCTGAGTGATTAAACCAAACCTTTATCCCTTGTACATTTGCGTGATCTATCTTTAATTCTTCAATTTTAACATTGAGATCCACTGATATATACAGCGAATATAGCACGTTACAATGGGTGCTTTTACTACACGGCATGTAACAACACGGTCGTTACAACGACCGCGTTGGTACAACGCGATGCCATTACTACGCAAGTCACTACATCGACTTGAAGTAGATGGCGCCTCCGTAACATTAGGAATGTAAAATTTACTATTCCAACTCCAGCCTACGCAACAGTAGGGAAGGTGTTGGAATAGTAAATTATACTATTCCTTGTGTTAGAGCACCATCTACTGCAAGTCGGTGTAATGACTTGCGTAGTAATGGCATCGCGTTGTAACAACGCGGTCGTTGTACAGCCGCATTGTAAAGGCATAGCGGTCTAATGACCGCGATGTAAAGGTTGTTTCCCATATACAGCGCTAAACCACCTGCGGCACACCCCTTTGTATTTGCTTTAATTGCCGATTTGGCATAGCATAAATAGGTTGGTAGATAGATTACTTCTTGAGCCCATGTCTCCTGCAGGAGCACATTTTGAAATCTTCTAATAAAAATTTTTAAAAGTCATTATCGTTCCTCTTTGCAGCAAGACCCTTAATATTCCATGCGCAGACAACTTCCTTCTCTTGGTGGCTGAGTTGCGAGCTATATTCCTGTCATTTTTGTGCTTTCTGGTGGGACCCTGAAACTAGTATCCATGGCAGCCAAGACCAGTCTAATCTTTGAGGTGATAATTGTCTTACTGTCCCTTCCTCAGTGCATTTCTCCTCTAAGTTAATTGTGGTAACACTACATGATGAAATATATTGACTCCTTGCTCCTTTTAATATTGAGTCCGCAGCTCATTTTCAGTTATTCCCCAAATTTTGGTGACCCTTAAACGCACCATGAGGGCCCTTCCTTCCCTCTATACTTTCTTTGTGAGCACTAACCTCAGGACCTTCCGGGAGAAGGAACTACGGAAACGCTTCCTCCCTTTCCCTTGTAATATCTATACCCCAATTTGCAAATGCCTCTTTTTCTGACCACACCTAATCAGCTAAGGCACTTGTTGCCCATGTAATCAATGTCAATTCTTCTTCACCTAGTATTGAAGCATTTAAAAATGTGATAGAATGAATATCAAATGTCTCAATGTGACTTGACACAGGTATTTCTTTGGCCATACGTATCATTGACCCTCTGTTTATTCTGTTGAACTGGCCCCATGACTAGTATTTTGGATGGAATATCAATTTACAGAGGTTATTAGGTGAATTGGTAGAACACGCCGAGGCTCTTAAGTTTGACTGAGCTAGTCGAACTACTAACTGTTTGTTCGAACTCTATTTTTTGTGGTGACTGTTGTAGCACTGCACAAACTTGTACGTGGCTCTGTGATTGTGTTTCTTTTGTTGTTTCGGTAGCACAGGAAGTGGACTTATTAATGTTTGTTAATTGAGTTCCTTCTGTGGGAGACAGATCACATATATTACTGTCCATATTTGTGTTGCCTAGTGTACTACCCAGCTGATTCAGCGAGCTAAGATGTTTCTGATCATAACTGGACGTTGGACCCTTCGTTCCTAGTCTGTGGTGAGCTACCTCTCGTTGATTCTGGACATTTGGCAGTCGTTTATCTTCCTCCTTTTTGGTACTCTGAGTTGGGCGGATTCCAAATTGGGGCCCTTATCGTTGGTATATACTTCCTCTACATGATCTTCCTGATTTCCTTCAGGGGTAGCAGCTGACTTTGTAGCTTTTGCCATATAAATAGGGTATACTTTGCTTGGTTGCCGATGGAGATCCTCTGGGCAATGGTTAACCTTTTTATTATGAGTTTTTCTGAATCTTTTATGCTGTCTTTTTGAAAGCTGCACAATTCTCCCTGTGAGGCACACGTTGGCACTGCGAGTACTACTGGAGCTCTCCTTTCCTGCCCATCAAGATCTATTGGATTGAGATTCGAGAGCTCAGAACTTAATTGATAAGCTGGCTGTTTTTTATGGGATGTTTCAGATTCCATCTCCTGATGATCCCTATCCTTGTTGCTTATTATTCCCATGACTTCTCATACTTCTGGTGGCTTTCTAAGGGGTGATGTATTTCCGAGGCCCCTTCTGTCACGAGCGGCAATTTCGCTAGTATCCTTATGTAGCTGCCCCTTAATCTCTGCAAGCACGGTTTCTAACATCTCAGGGAGCGATGTCAGTTTGTCCAGTACTGGGCTACAAGCACAGCTGGGAATACACTGTGCATCCATTTGTGCCCTTTGCACTAGGGAATTAAGTGCTCCAATGTTTTAATCGATTGCAGTAATATATAAGGCCATTATATTCAAGAGATCAACCTGGATCAACCTGGATATCCAACTTGCTTGATTGGTATATCAGAGCGTTAACTACTAATTGAAAAGAGTGGAGCAAAATATTCCAAGAATCGCGTCCTTTTCTGTGCTCCCTCGGACATTGGATATGTAGGGTGCTGGCTTGTATAAAACCTTTGTGAGAATCCGATGATGGCAACCCGGCAGCAACTGAGAAAGGCCCTGATGGTTCTGATTCCTCTATGTGGGGCGCCCCCCCCCCCCGAGGAGGCAGAAATACCTTATCTGGTTGGGTGTTGGACCCAGAGGGTACAGTGATGATGTCTTGTCTTGAAAACTGATCAGTCTTGGCAATTTCCAGGTCCAAGCCCCCATTAGGATCCCTACTGTCCGGTCATTTGATTTGACCTTAGGACCTGTTGTATTGTAAGGAGTATGATAGTGTACCTCTGCTGTGACTTGAATGTTATTACTTAAATTAGTGTTTGTATTTAGCTCCTTGCCTATTTTAAGTTCTTCCATTGCGATTGTAAAATTGGTCTATTCGTCCCTGATTTTAGTTGACTCCAGTTGTGATAACCCTGCATCTCCTCTGCACCTAGGGTCTTATACAGGGATGTTTTTTGTCACCCAAGATTCACATTAGAAAGAGCACTTATTTATTTTTGGGCCATCAGTGGATATTGTCTCTTTATGTTTCACCTGTACTTCAAGGGCTTCGTTATAATTTTGGTTGGAATCGACCGGTCGGTACGGCTGCATCGGGCTTTGAAGACCACTTAGGTGTATATCCTTGCGCTAAGTAAGTAAGGCATCAACCGGATTCTTTAGAAAATCAAATTTCATGCATATGTTCACTTGCTGACCATGATTAAGTGCTGGGGCTTCTAGGTGAGATAATACAAGACCTTCCTCTTGTGCCACCAAACCAAACTGCCCCACAGTGTCCACGCCCGTGAGCAGCATTGTTTGAGGTTGGCCCGTCAAGCTGCTTCTGTTTCCGCCATGCGTCTATAGGTACTCCTCTCGTTCTCCCTGAGCGCATAATGGTGAGGTAGTAGTATCCGTACTCTTTGAGCACTACTACTTAATACAGCCAACTGAATTTATAGCCTCCTTCCTGTTGTTCTTACTTAACTCTCTTTTGATTTTTCTCTTTCTTCTACATTGAAGTTGATCCTTTTTTCATTTGCCAGGCTCTGTGCAACTCCTTCCTCCCACTCTCCCGACTCGCTGATAACAGTGGGGGCCTACTAGGGGCCCTTACCGGCAAACTCCTTCAGGCCCTTTAGGGTCTTCTGAAACCTCAGAAACTTCCACTCTGGCAGTGACCTGGATAGATTACTCTTATGCTGCCACACCCCCTTGCAGAGAGTCCAGGTCTCACTAGACGGTCAACTGGGGTGAATATGTTATTGTTATTTTAATTTATTGAGCGCACAGATACTCCGGAGTGTCCCGGCGCTAACAACAGAAAAAGGCAACCATCCCACGAAATTCATCAAAACAGCAAGGTCTTCAGGGATTTCCTGAAAAAGAGAGGATCACGAATGGCCCTCAAAGACAGGGGACGAGCGTTCCAGGCAAGGCAAGCTCTACGGGCGAATATATACCGGGGCCAGTATAAGTAGAGGCTCAAAGATAAACTCTAACCCAGGCCAAATAGATAAACAAATAATATATAAAAGGCCTTCTTACCTCTAAGGTCCCACAAAATGCACAATGACCTTTCCGCCCTAGCCAAGATGTTGTTGCGCTATAGCTACACTGATATAACTGAAAAACGGCTGTGCTGCAACCACTATTGCTACGTCAACACCAGGATCAATGCAGGGCTGTAGTTGAAATGGCAGGAATGACGAAAATGCAGTTGGGTTCTAGCAGAGGGAACCACTGGAGTTGTACAAAGTCCATGGTTTGAGCGACTGTCCTTGTACTCTTTTTTAGGTCTCGCCTACGCAGCGCGCATGCGCTGCATAGGAGGACCTTTAGCCGTCGTACAGCTCTTTTTCGAAGCAAATACTCGTGCTTGTGGCGGCATACAACTAGCGGGAGTGCACAGCGGCGCGCCACAAACACAAGTATGTGCTTTGAAAAAGAGCAGGCTATTCTCTCCAGCGTGCGTGCACCACTCGCAGGTGCACCCCTCGCCTCGCTCTCCCGCTGCAGCGCGAGGCGCGCGCGCTTGTTCTCATTTGCTATGTTTACCTCATTCACGGTACTTCACAACACATATTTATTGTGAACAACTTTGAAAAGTACCACTGAGTAATAGTCTCTATTTCAGGGAGGAAGGGAAGTGTCACTGTCCCTTCCAATGTTTCATCCAGGTTGTAGTATTTAAAGCTTTCTGAAATAATTATGAGAAAATAATTTAGGGGTTGGGGGTGTCTGGCCAAAGGTGGTCCCAATGAATACGTCAGAAGAGCACAGTTTTAAGGACAAAAACGCCTCTTCTATATGTGCATGAAACAGATACCCTGCGGGCCATTTCTCCCCTTCAAAAATACAATGCAGCACGCATCATATATACATTTAATTAGTCAACTTACAATATTTACAGCAAATATTAATACCTCTGATTTGCCTTAACACAAATGTGATGCCCAATTTAATGTTGTATGATTGTTCGAAAACACACACACCACTTTCTGACATACTGGATTTAATTATATCTCCACAAGTGAAAGAAACGTCAGTGAAGCATTCAGAATAACCGAGGGCTCTTACCTTTCAGGCGCGAGCTGTCCAGAGTCCATGCGGAGGGAGATTCTTCAATGCGACCTGGCGCCACATTGGTTATTTAAAGCAGGAAGGAGGGCGACTTCTATGCTGCGTAACCCTAAACCCGTCCCGCCCCGCCCCGCATACCTCAGCCGACCTGCCTCCCTCCGGCTGTGCTGATCAGGGATCCAGAGCGAGCTAACAGGGGAAACATCCCTCTGTCCTCATTTTAGCAAAGTAAACAAAATTAAAAAACAAAACGTGCAAACGTTTAAAACGAACTTTAGATTTATACATGTCTTGTGACCAGATTTGCTCCTGAGGGTACCAGGCGACACTCTGTACTGGACAGCCAGCACCAAGGAAGGATTTGAGCAGCCCCAGAGGCCAACAAGCATTGGCAAAGCCTACATGTTCGGCTTTGAGAAGCTGGTACGGTGGGTATTTTCTTTTTTTTAAATTCTGCTTACTGAGAGAACATGCAACAAAAATAAAAAGGAAGAAACATGCTGCCACCTTTAACAATTTTATATAAAAAATGTTTAATGTTATCCCCTCATTATTAACAAACCTCAATATTGAGAAACCAGCCTGACAAAACCATGCTAAAACAAGCATTGGCATAGCCAATAGGTCTCGGCTTTGGGGCCTTATAAGTATTTAATCATGCAGCACAATATCCTTGGTGCAACATCAACTGTTGCATGGCTAAACACTTATAATGTCCCAAAGGCGAGACCTATTGGCTATGCCAATGCTTGTTTTTTATTACTAAAGCTATGGAGAACTTTTGGCTCCCTAACTCCTGCTGGGTATACAGGCTGATGAGTGGGGACTACACAACGAGCCCTCAGGCCGCACCTGAACCTAGTCGGGCCGCGTCCGTGGACCGCCTGTGTACACACTCAGCGGCCGCCAGTGAGAGGCGGCCCCACTCGTGTTCACCCTGCCCCCGCTCAAAAACGGAAATGGCGCAACCCCACTGGGATTAAACAAATCACTAGCAGCGGTTGCGGGTCGTAATCACGGGTCGCGGGTTATAGCTCTCCGGTAGCAGGAAATGAAGGGAGCACAACCGACATAACCGCTCGCTCTGCCAATCTAGCTCCGCCACTCGCGTTCAAGATAGCTGGATGCACCTCCAGGCCAAGTTTGGCTATCATCATCATAATACAGTTGATACAGGCCTTTTTGAAGTAATGCTACAGCTTCCACTTTCCTGCAGCTGTTGTGTGACTGTATTGCGGTTGAGAGTATCGCCCTTCAAAAATATTGCATTCTGCTACTCGCTCTACCCCTACATAGTAGGGTGAGTATATATTTATTATTTTTTACTTTGCACCTACTTCTGAGGGCGTATCATGCATTGGAATGTTTAGGACGTTATAGTGTAGTGGCCTGTCCTTTAGCAGCTATTAAAGTCCTAACTAATATTCTTTGGTTTACATTTACGCTGGTTTCGATTGGACGTAACTACTCCAAATGGCTGTAGTTAATCTGAACAAGATGGAGCCCCAATGTACTTGGACATGGAGTAAAAAAGTGTGTCCCATAACGTCCCAATCCATGTTGATAAAGGAAATTTCTGAATGAAGAATAGGCCATCACCATGCACCTTTAAGCACTAAAAATGTCCCACTGAGTCCATTGATCAGATTTCAGTCTTCTCCGACCAGAAAAAGGTGTAACCATATATTAGGAAGACAGAGGATAGTAATATGTAGTCAGTTACAGGTGTGTTCCAAGATATTCTATGATAAATCAAGACAGAAATGGGCTATGCAAGAAATTAACATGGGCCATTATCGATTCTGTGATTACAGAGCTAATTTTAATTCACCAGTTGTAGTATGTAATGTGCCATGCACACCTTAACTCACTGCCTCACTAATTTTTGTTCTTTTTTTTTCCTGTGCCATCGGTAAAGTGTAGTGAGCATGGGAGGTGGCATAAATTATCTTGTACATTATGTACTGCATGCCATGCCTGTCAAATGAAGGGCCTTTTTTGTCTTTTATTTTTTTATGTGAATTTATAGGTTTTTGTTTTTATGCATTATGTTCACCCACCATGGACCCATTAAGGACTGTCTTTATCTGTGCATATCCTTCTAGGCCACAGGGTGCACAGACTTCACTGTTGTGGATCAGGAGTTGGCCACATATGCTATGTTCTCTTAATGGCTTTGTCCAGTGCACTTTCATCCAGACAACGGTATCCTGACTATGAAAAAGTCCTTGGTGAAATGTAAATTATGCAGGCATTATTTTTGTAAGTTTGGAAATTTTATATTACACTTATTATACATATTCTTAAGTTATGTCATTACATTATTTTTATGTAATGATGTGCCATTTGCGGGGAAATTGACCACAAATGGCACCATTTACTGTAAAAATGTACTGCAAATGTACGAGAACAACAGAATGCGACTGGCTGTGGTGCGTGAGCTTTGTTTAAATGTGCCCTTGCACCAAAAACTGTCTAAAGAAAAGTCCCTAGAGATTTCCGAGAGGCAAAATGAATATTAATCAGACAGAGATTGAGAGGAAGATAAGTCCAGGCCATGATCACCAGGAAGGAAAAAGTGCAACAACCAGAGCAAGTGCGTTGAGTCTTGGAAACCAGAAGAAGTTGACAAGAAGCTGAACAAGAGGACAAGAAGCCCCATTATGAATTAACTTATTTTTGACGATGTGTGGGACCAGAGTGGTGAAAAACATGTTAAACTAGGTTGAGAGGATTCAATTTTATACTAGAAGGGATCGGAGCTAATGCAGGGATTCCAAAAACAAGGAGAGATGAGTCTAGCGGGGAAGTTGGAAGATGACATAGACTGCAGAGTTTTGAATCTGAGAGGTACACCAAGGTTACGAGAGTTACAGTTGTCCAGGTGGGAAAGAATACTAAAAAATGTGCATTATTGTGCAAAGTAAACAAAAGTGATAAAACAGGAAGATCTCAGAGGAGAGAGAAAGGGAGTTAGCAATACTAAAACCGTGATATCTGACTGAGGTTACTGGAGGTGGAGCAGGCCAAGGTCTATAGGTCCCCCTTTGATGACCAAATGTGAGGAGAGTTGGATATATTTTTTCAGTATTATTGGTGAGAGAGTTACAACTCATGCAGCTAATTAGTGTTGGATTGGTATGGCGGGCACTTGGGCAATGGGCTGGTATCTCAATTGCAGCAGTGGGACGCTTTTTAGGTCAGCATGGTGGCCAATTTGGGCTGTGTCTGTGCTGTTCAGATGTGCCAGCGGCCTGGGGGGGGGGCCTGAGTGGCCTCTCCAGAGGCAGATCGGCCTCTATTACCTCCCTTTTACCAACAGGCAGTGCTTTAAATGGGCCGGTACTGTCTGGTACGGAGTACCGACACTTTTTCATTCTGAGAGGGAAAGTACCGGCACTTCTCAAGAGAAATGCTATACTTTTAATTGGAGAGTACCGGCACTTCTCAGAAACAAGCAGGTACTCTGGAACAGAGTACCTGCACTTCCATTTTTCCATTTCAAGCACTGCCAACAGGTCATAGGTGTCATTACCAGTCTCTCACTCGCCTTGACCCATTAGTGTATGCAGATTGAGCAGAGGCAGGGGGTCAGAGCACAAGGGCCTTATTACATTCAGGTGTGATTTACCATTGTGAACTAAAGAGTCCTGGAAACATTTGCATTTTTTTTTATCTCAGTGAAGTTAAGAAATCATGCCTCTTTTAGGGAACCCCCCATCTTTTCATAATATTTGAGACCCTGAAGCAGTGTTTTGCAAAAAGGCACAATCCGCAAATGTGAACCAATCCAACCCTGCAGCTAACCACTGCAGTGAGACAAGATATAAAAACTGCATGAGTCTCTATCATTGCCAACTCAAGGCGAAGCAGGGCAAAGTCTTCATCAGCTGCACTGACCTGCTTTTTTTGCTTTTGCGCTTTCCAAAGGGCACACTTTTAACGTGGGATTTCTTTAACACTAATGCATGCATTGTTGACAACATAGGTCCGAAGGAGAGAGAGGCAATCACTTCTTACTGTTTCCGGGTTGATGTCTGTTGCACCTGGACTAACTCGCAGTAATTTCTAAATTAATGTGTGCACTTTAGAAGGTGCAAATTCAATAAAACAGAGACTTAAATCTGCTCTGAGCCAGGCCAGTGTTCATGATATGGCCACAGGATCTGCATGTCGTCAGCGTAGGTCATAAAATGAACGAATACCCATACAATCTACCAGGGCCTTCACCCAACCATAGCCTTGGATTTTTAAATTAAAAGTTGCACTTCAACAGTTACCCTCTTAAGGAAGGCAACGGGTCCAATTAGGAAGGCAACAGTAGGAAATTCAAGGGTGGGTAGGGGACGTAAAGGATGGAAGGAGAGGAGAAGGGAGGGAAAAGTTGCAGGAAAATGAAGAAGGCAGTCATGGGAAAAAGGGAATAAAAGGATTAAAGTAAAAGTTTGAGGATTCGGTGGAACGAGGGTGTTTTGAGTTGGAAAGACTCTGAGTGTTGGGTAGGGAAAAGGAATTAAGGGCTAAGTATTTCAGATAATCGAGCCAGTTTTCAGTTTACTCTTTTATTGGTTTATTAACTCACCTTTGACCCTTTGTTTCGGGCGTGGCCGGGCCCTGTCGCTTTCAGCTTCTCCCTGCCTTCGGCTCCAGTCACCAGCAGTCGTCCTGCCCTCTAGCATCCTTGTGTTAAATGCTGCAGTTTCCTGGTTACCAGCCTTCCATACAAGGCATGTCACAAAGGAGACATCTTAGCATCTTACGTAACAGCATGTGGGTGATACCATGTTTCTAAAATGTAAGAGGAAATTGGGCATGGCAATCAACTATTTCTCTAAAACGAATCCAGCCATTAACCGGGGAAGACTCTGTCACCCCGACATATTCCCCCAAAAGCGGTCTGTGTTTTTTAATCTTTGATGAAGTGGGGACTTCCTTGCCTGTGCAAACCTCGTAGTCTTATGGTCCATTGGGCCTTGTGACATCATCACATTGTAGGGCTGTGATGTCAAAAGCGTTCTGATTCACAAGCTGCTGTGACAGGATGGCGGCTTCCAAGCGGATGTTAGAATTGGCCTTGTTTCGAAAGCAGATCTTTCAGATTTACTTGCCAGGCGAGCGCAGAGTGCGGGGACGTGGGAGAGGCGCAAAGTCGGGGGACGTAGGAGCGGGCACAGCCTCAGTGCTGCAGGGTGCAAGATGAGAGCAGCACATGGGGCAAGGGAGCACGCAGCAGAAGGTCCAAGGGCTTGTGCATCATAGAATCCAATGGGGGTGCAACATATTGTTTAAGAAGGGCACTGCAGTGTGGAAAAGGAGAGCAACGCGACTTAGCGAGCCCATGTCCGTAGGCGCTACTTTGAGTCTCTTCGGGATGGAGGGAAGGAGAATTCCCGCGGCCGCAGGGTGTCAGACTTCTTGTGTGTTAAGTTACTAAACGGCGCTGTGTGTTTGCGTTTCCATTCGGGGGACACGTAAAGTGAGCGAAATGCTTGCCTTTTGCTTAACTACGCAAAAAGGTAGCATTTACGGTTTCTTTGACTATGTATCGAGCTCAGGACAGTTTCCACCTTTTTTCTTCAACGTGCTGCAGATGAATAGACAGCAGGAGTCAATGCAGACCTCTTGTGCAATTAGTACACGTGCCAATTGGATACTAATAAGCCTGGTCCCGCCTGCATCTTTCACAAGCTTGAAATGAATGCTGCTGGTGTTCCCAAAAGCCTGGAGGCGGTGCTGTTTACAGAGCAAGTTGTGACTAGCGCCTAGCTGCGAGGTTAACGGACACTCCTTTACACTGCAGTTCCTGTGCTGCATCTTTCTCACAATATTTCCACTTAAGTATTTTATTGCGTATATGCAGCGGTGGAATGTTTATAAAGGTTGTCATAACTTTGTTTCCTTGTCACTGGCACACGGTCCATGCATTAAGTACTGCACATTAATGAATCATTTCTATTCCTTTGCCAGTTCTTTCAGTATCACTTGTTTTGTCCCGCTTAACGCGACGATGTGCGGGGCGTTCCATTAAGTGAGCGGGGCTCTGTATCAGTATCAGATGATGGACATTCCACTGAGTCTGGCATTCAACATCTGCCCCCCATAAATAATTTTGCACTTTATTACCTTGCAGTGTTTTAGACGGGTCACCTGCGGGCTGCTAGTCACGATTGATTTATTCACGCTCTGTTGGATCACCCATGATTGTGAGGGCGAAGCTGTGTCCATTGAGGTCAATTGATGTCTTGAGTAAAATCTCTTCTCGGTGCCTATGTGCTTTGCATTACATAAAGTCTTGAAGAAGGAACTTTTTGATTTCCACAATTTGCAGTCTAAAATGTTTTGATAACTGTGTCTGTTCTGCATTTATTAAATTCACTGAAGCCTAATTGACTCTTATATATTAAATGCGGGTCGGTTAAATAGAAATCTGGAAGTAATTATCAACATGGTTTTTCAGCAGGATTTTGCATGAAAACAAACACGTTCTGCACAGTCAGCAAAATAATTGCAATGCCTATCTCGAATTATAGCAGCCTCAGGTCATTTATTCTAGCGTACAACAACTCAGTTTGTTCCTATAGTGGTTCTTGTCACAGGCATCTTACCTGATACACAATACATGATTCGAATTAGTAATGCTTAACTGAACCTGATTTTCTGTCAACCCTCTCTGTTAAAAAAAACTGCAATCAGGAGAACTGATTTGGGGAGGCTCCTATTTTTATTTGCCTCTCTATGCTGTTCTGCAGTCATAGCCTTTAGGCGGGTGATGCTCCTCACAATAGGATAGTCTCCACCATGGCTCACCTACTACAGAGGCACAAAGATGATGGGTAAACTATCTGCACCTGGCTATCAACAGCTGTAAAGACAGTGATCAGAAAAGAGACAAAATGGTGGTTTTAACTAAAAGATGTTTCTCACTCTGAACAACAGAGAATGCAGCCCCTTCACCCCCACCATCCAACAAGTGGCTGTGCGACAGGAAAACTAGTCAGAAGCTTCTCTCAGCAAAAGGACCTAATCCAATTTCCACAGGAGCCTTGTCGCCTGTGTCCTCACTTCTATGTCTAGGTCTCATCCCTCCTGAAACAATTGCGATACACTTACACTGTCTGGGAAAACATCACTCCCATCTTTTTCAAGAAACAGGCCAGGGGCTTTAAAATGGAACCTACTAGCTCCCATCACTCTTATTTGCTTATATTTACAATGCATATACTACAATGGCCAGACACACACACACACACACTCACAACATATATTTGGATGGGATTAGGTGCCAAAATAGGGCATAAATCTGACCGGCATTGGAGAGACACTCTCAGCCAGTGCCAAATAACTAATCTTCATGAGTGATTAAAACCCCCTAATTACAGAATAGTGAGGAAGAACTTTAAATGAGCCTTTCCGGTCAGCATACTCAAGAAAGAGGAACCAGGAGTATTTTGGCCAGGTCCAGCACACATACTCCCTTGTAATAATAGTTCAAATACGTGGGTGTGCAGTTCCTGAGAGTATTAGTGGCAGTCAGATCTCTGGAGTAACCTCCAAATGGAGAAGTGCCCTCACAGACCCCGAAAGTGTCATGCTTCATCATTAGGTGTGCTCCTCATTGGGCCGGCGCTGCAATGCTCGACAGGCACCCGCAAAGGGGCGCTTTGGCGGAGTTCTTTTGACAAAGCCGTTTGGTGAGTGAGGGTATGTGAACTGGAGTGTGTAGTGTAGTAAGTGAACATTTAAAATAGGTTTAGGGAGACTCTTATTAAATACATTTTATTAATCCTGTCTCTCTAACTTAAGTAAAAACAATGTTGCTCATATCGGGGACAATGATCCTGTAGAGCATAAGTGCTGCTATTCAGTTTGTTTGGACAACATGTTTCTTGCCAGATCAGCCCCTAAAGAATCTATTGGCAATTTGTCAGGACCATACACAGGACAATTTCCTACTAATCTTACACGACTGCAAGGCTGGTGTATACATTAGGCAGAATAATTAAATCTCCAGCTGTGCTAAATAGCACAAGGTTGAGTGTCACCTTGTGTTGTTTCGAGACCCCGTGTTACATGGGTCATGGTCTGACGGGTTTGTTTGAGAGTGCTTCGCTCACGCTCAATTAGACGTGGCTAGTGTCTCACGGGAGACAGAGCCAGGGTAGGCAAACCGCTATTCACCTCGCCACTTCTAATTGAGCTTGAGAAATCCCCTGGGGCATTTGTTTTTTTATTTCTTAAAGGAACGGGGGTTCATGTCCCACCTCCCTTAGCCAATAGTGGCCCAATGAACCCCATCTCCCGGGACTAAAAGATATTTGTAAAGGGAAGGGGTGTGCAACCCCCCTCCATCAACCACAAGAGGATCTGGGGACCCCACCCCCTGTGGCATTTAGGGATTGGGGTGGGGAAGGGGGAGAACCACCCCCTCTTCTCCAAGACAATTGTGGCCCTGGAAGTGGACCATGTGCTCTCTCCTCTTTTTTTAAAAGGAGTAGTTCCAAGAATGGGGTCCATGGGACTGTAATCTGTCAAGAGATGGGGTCCTATGGGTAATGTATTTCTTGGGCCTCCCCTTTCTTTTTTACTGTGGCCCCAGGTGGAATTTCTTTTTTTTCTTTTAAAAAGGCAGAAATTTGACTGCGGCTCTTTTAAGAAATACATTTGAACTGGGGGGGGGGCGGCTGTGAGATCCTTACCAGACCTTGGGGGGCAAGGTATCCCTACCCTGCCCCCTTATATTATTTTGTACATTTAAACTCAGGACAGAGGATTAAGACCAGAAGTCCTGTAATGGCCGACTGCAACATTTTTCTTGATGTTACAGACAGAAAAACAGAGCGCTCGTTCCTGCAAGAGCTTCTCTTCAATGGGAGAGAATTGGTCCATGGCTAAAAAAAAACCTGGGGCAAGCAGAATGCTCTATTTTTTTAAATGGGGTTTGATGGACTCTTGTGAGGATTGCTTGAACCCATCCATCCAATTATAGAAATATATTTGCACCTTAATATTTCAAGAACTACTGAACAGATTTACACCATATCACAAAAAGCATGCTTTGTGGACAAAGATCTAGCTTCCTGAATCTGGTCCCGGGGATCCCATTCCCCCAGGACCTGGCCATTGAAAGTGGGTGCCTGCAGGGTACCCACCCTCTATGGGGGCCGCAGGGGGAGCCTGAAGGCCCTTGTGATCCCTGTCGGCTCCCTACCTACAGCGGGAGCCGGCATTGCTAACATGCAGCTCCCTCTGTGTCAAAGCAATTGTGCTCCACTTTGAGCAAGCGAGAGCTAAATGCTTTCTCTTGCTCAAAGCGGAGTACAGTGTGCTATGGCTTGGTCGGAGCTGGCCCTGGGGGTGGTTGTCCCCAGGGCCATCTAGGGCTCCAGGAGGGGGGGCGCGCAGCCCCCCTCCCTTCTTCAATTTCATCCTAGAGAGGTGGTGGTCCTTGGGGCTGCAGGGGGGCCACAGGGCCCTGCATTACATTTTAGAAAAACCTACGGAGGTGGCTGTCCCCGGGACTGTAGGGGGGTCTGCACAGCCTCCCTGAATCCCCATGGAGGTGGCAGTCCTTGGAGCTGGGAGGGGGGGGGGGGGGTCCAGGAGGCCCCACCATTGTTAAATTAATAAGCCTCTGGGAGGTGGTGTTTCCCGGGGCCACGGGGGAGGCCATACGGGACTTCCTCTCATTTTTTGTTCAGAATGCCCTGGGGAGGTGGAGGTCCCTGGGCATCAATGAGCCCCCAGAGGAGGAGGGGGATGCACCCCCCTTTGTTACAATGGCCTGGAACTTGGACCGCCCAGGGGTCAATTAGAAACAAAGCGCAGGCTTTTTAAAAAAATTCAGTGGTATCCGTGGATCCAGCCGACATTTTTTTATATGCTTTTTTTGGCCTTGCGGGGTCCCCCCTGTGGGACCCCCCCCCCCCCCAAGAGGCCTAGAGAGTCAGAGTATTTCTACCCTGCTCCCTTTTCTTTTTTCAAATATTTTTTGTGGGACTCAGCTTCAAGCCGAGTCCCAAGATTGCTGCCAACACTTCCTGGTTGAAGTGTTGGCAGCCCAATGAAATTTCAGTAGGATTTCAGTAGGATTTTGGGCTCCCAGATATCTATATTTTTTAAACCTAAATTTCTCTGAAACTACCGAACATATTTACACCAGCTTTCTGCCAAATTTGGTGTAATTCCATTCAGTGGTTCAGACTGTAGTTGTGTTCAAAAAATGAAAAATTCCCATAGACATAACATGGGGAAAATGCGTTTTGTGACCTCCCTTTTTTCTCGATTCCCGCTTGACAGATCATTCCAAAACTTCCAAAACAGCAGCTGAACCAAAAATAGGAAGTTTTTGGGAACATTTCACGAAGATTTGTCAAGCGGCGCCAAAGTTATAGGCAAAATAAAGAACTATTTTCCTATGAAAATATTGGTCCTAACTATAACTACCTACTGGCTCTCGCCAGCAGGTTTTATAAATATATATATATATATATGTATATATGTGTGTGTGTGTGTGTGTGTGTATAAAACACTTTTCAACAACCTAGGATGTTCACAAATCGCAAGCATCAGCATTGCTGTTACCCCTTTAAACAGATTGTCAACAGTCTAAGATGCAAACATTGCTTAAAATTTGTTAGATTTTGACTGGATTGGAGAACTGCCAACAGTTGGTGTTGCTTCTGCTATGCCAAAGTAACGGTTCCCGGCCACATATGCAGTTAAAACTAGAGAGTTTTCAAGTGAAGAGCCCCCACAGGCTATATCCTCAAAAACCCTTGAGCTGATGGCTCATCAGCTCCAGGTTCACCAGGTCACAGCCATGTTCACCTATCCCTATTTAGGATGGGGTGATAATTGCTTGTTTTCCATTGCTAGGGTCTGCCATACATCTGACTTACAGGGTATTATAGAGCCGAAAAGGGAAAACTTACAAAGGCCCCTACATGCAGGGAGAAAATTCCCTGTGCATCAGGGTCATTGTTTTTTTGTTTAGTGTAAGAAATTCCTGATTTGTGAATTTTATTGCAATAAAACAAAAAAGTATGCTAAGCCAGGTGAGGTATGCATGGCATGTGCTTGTCAAACCTTTCATCTGTCACACCAGGGGATGCTAGGAAGGCAGTGAGATGTGTGCCAGTGAAAAAGTGACCTCAAAATATGGCAGCTGCCCATAAATGTTAAAAATGACCCAGTGCCCATAAATGTTTAAAATGACCAGGGCCAGATGTACAATCATTGGATTTAGCGCCTCGCAATTTGCGACAAATTGCGAGTCGCAAATTGCGAGGCCCTAAATACAATATACAATGGTGTCAGAGACACTGTTAGCGATTCCTAATGGGGTCGCAAATTGCGAGGCTCATCAATATTCATGAGCCAGTCACAATTTGCGACCCCATTGGGAATGGCCAGCCTCACAGGGAAGGTGGCCTGCTGGGGTCAGCAGACCACCATGTCTGTGACTGCTTTTCAGTAAAGCAGTTTTTAAAAAAGAATGCAGCCCGTTTTCCTTAAAGGAAAATGGGATGCATTTAAAAAAGAAAAAATCTAACGTTTTTGTTTCATTATTTAAGGGCAGGTAGTGGTCCCTTGGACCACTGCCTGCCCATAAAAAATATTTCCCCCTGTATTTCCAAAGGGGAAGGGGTCCCTGGGGAACCCTTCCCATTTGCAAGTGCTTTACCACCCTTCAGAGAAGGGTGGTAAATTGCGGTCGCAAAAGAGTCATACATACCTGGAGGACTAGCTATTAGGAAGGGACGCCCTCGGAACACCCATTCCGATTAGCCAATCGCTATTCCTATTTTGCAAATAGCAAATAATTTGCGACTCGTAAAATGGGACTAGTACATGGCCAACTCGTTTTTTGCAGTCACAAAGGGGTCTGAAACCCCTCTGCGACCGCAAAAAACGGTCTTACATCTGGCCCCTAGTGTATTGAGAGTAGCTAGTATAATGCTTGTGAGAAATTAAGTTGTTGGTTGAGAAGGTTGAAACCCTACTCAAGCACCAGCTATAATCCTTGTCAGGGTGAACCACAACATTTCACTAAATTAGCCTGTGCTTAACCCTCTGGTAGCTTGGCTCAAAAGCAGTCAGGCTTAACTTAGAGGAAATATGTAGTGTATTTATGCACCACACAAGTAAAATCCCACATTCGATTTTAATCAGTAGAACTGGAGATATGCAATTGTTAAGATTTTGAAGAAATGATGCACTAAGAAGCAAAAAGCAACATCTACTGGTATGGGGTCACAGTGGACTGAGTCTAAGTCACAAGTTCAGGCCTACCACGATGAAGCACACGCTAAATACAGGATTGAGCTCAGTACACTGACAAAGTACCTTGTGGCCAGGGCAATGAGGTGTGGAATCCTCGCATCGATCTGTGGCGGCCGGCATCGAGGAGTGATCAATTAATAGGTGCGAGTCGAGGTCCAACAATGAGATGAATCACACAACGGCAGAGTTGATGAAGCTGTTGGCGAGAGCTTGGGTGGACTTGCAGTGAAATGAGATGTGTTGCACCCGGCCGGTGTTGGTGGTGAGCTGTGTTGCACTTTATCCTGATGCATGGGATTGTGTCAACATCAAAGAAGCTTGTTATGTCACTTTTGCTTTAAACAGGGGACCAACCGACTGACCCTTGGAGATTCCCAAGGAGTCTTGGAACCACACAGGCAATTTGGATCCAGCAGGGCATTTCACAGAAGAGTCCTGGTGCATCAACAGCAGGCCTTGGGCTACTCATCTCGTTTCTGGAGGACTCTAATTCACTACATCCTCAACAATCCTACTTTGTACCTAAACACTCCACAGAGTCAACCCTGATGGAGGTGTCCGAAACTATCAACATGACCTTAGATGCCAGGAAGAACGCGGTGTTGATATCGCTTGATCTGTCTGTAGCATTTGATACCATCTCCCACGCTATACTCCTTCAGCAAATCCAGGAAGGTGGCATCTCCCACAAGGATCAAATCCTTCCTTATTGAAAGGTGATAAATGGTGACCCCAGGAGAATTCTTGTCAGCAGAAAGAGCAGTGGCTCTGGGAGTCTTGCAGGGTTCATCCCTAAGTCACGCACTGTTTAATATTTACATGGCCCCCCTCGATTCCCTGATAAACTCTTTTGCCACAGCTATCACATCCTACGCTGACAACACACAATGAATTCTATCCCTAGAAAAAGGCTCTTTCAGTTCGAAACAGAATTTCCAAAACTGCCTCACCAATGGTATCCTTTAGATGCAAAACAACCACCTTAAATGCTCGGATAAAACTGAAATCCTCATTTTTGGAAAGTCCAACCTTTTCTCCCCTTACCAATGGTGGCCCATATCCATGCCCCGCCCCTACCACTGTCGAAGTAGCACAGAACCAGGGATTGAAGTTCAACACCGCACTCTTGTTCCACCCACAAGCCAAGGTAGTAGCAGGAATGTCCTTCCACTTGATTAAATCTCTAAAAAAAATCTTCGATTTCTCACATGTATGCCAGGAAAATGGTTGCCTTGCTCTAATTACCTCCAGACTGTATTACTGCAATAGTCTGTACACAGGATACTCCAAGCAGTTAATCCACAAGCTCCAATTGGTTCAACGTGCCTCTGAAAGATTGGTGCTGCAACTTCCTAAGCAGAGCTCTGCCTCCATTGCCCTAAAAAAGATACACTCTGTGACTATCCATAAGAGGATACTATTTAAAATCCTTCTTTTTGGTTTTAGAGCATTCAACTCCACTGCATCAAAATACCTCACTGCCCATTTCACTCATTACTAAACTCAGAGTCTGCTTAAGCTCCCTCGATTTAGACTAAAACCCCGTGGGTTACTCGGCACCAAAGCATGGAACCCACTCCCACTTTCCCTCTGCCTTTTAGAAAGTGAGGAAAAACCAAAGGAAATGATGGACGGAGTGTTGAACATTGCAAGCACTCACCCCCAGTCAACTGATCTGGGTTTAATCCATCACTGTTCTTTAGCCCACTCTGCCACCCCAGTTCAGATATGGCCATATGCAAATCAGTCTGACCCTGTGCCTCATGGGAACAGTCCAGCCCGAACTGCCAAGCCATGTCTTCCCTGGACCGGAATCAAGCTTCCTAGGACCGGTTTCTGGCATTTCAGCCGTCTTCAGCCAGGCTTGCTTGAATCCAGTGGCAAAGTGAGCAAGGGACTCACGTCTGAGCATACCCTGCCAACTTATGGCGAACAAAGCAAAAACCAAAGGAAATGATGGGCGGAGTGTTGAACATTGCAAGCACTCACCCCCAGTCAACTGATCTGGGTTTAATCCATCACTGTTCTTTAGCCCACTCTGCCACCCCAGTTCAGACATGGCCATATGCAAATCAGTCTGACCCTGTGCCTCATGGAAACAGTCCAGCCCGAACTGCCAAGCCATGTCTTCCCTGGACCCGTGCTCACTACGCCACTGGAGTCAAGCTATCCTGGCTGAGGACGGCTGATAGCCAGAAACCGGTCCTAGGATGCTTGATTCCGGTCCAGGGAAGACATGGCTTGGCAGTTCGGGCTGGACTGTTCCCATGAGGCACAGGGTCAAGACTGATTTGCATATGGCCATGTCTAAACTGGGGTGGTGTAGTGGGCAAAAGAACGATGGATTTAACCCAGATCTCTTGACTGGGGGAGAATGTCTGCATTGTCAGCATTCCGTCCATCATTTGTTTGTTGTAACGCTTTTCGCTCTAAGTGGGATGGGTATTCCCAGACGTGGGACCCGTGCTCACTACGCCACTGGAGTCAAGCTATCCTGGCTGATGACGGCTGATAGCCAGAAACCGGTCCTAGGATGCTTGATTCCGGTCCAGGGAAGACATGGCTTGGCAGTTCGGGCTGGACTGTTCCCATGAGGCACAGGGTCAAGACTGATTTGCATATGGCCATGTTTAAACTGGGGTGGTGTAGTGGGCAAAAGAACGATGGATTTAACCCAGATCTCTTGACTGGGGGAGAATGTCTGCATTGTCAGCATTCCGTCCATCATTTGTTTGTTGTAACGCTTTTAGAAAGTGAAGCCACATTCAAAAAGAGTTTGAAGACCTGGCTTTTCCTAGCCCCCAAGCCACTCTGCTACTCCTTAATCTAACCATATCTCTAGACTCTTTTCCTATCTACTCTCCACAGGGATTGTTTTTAGACTCAAGCTCAGCGCCAAGATGCTCAATTGCGAGTGGCAGTCATGCTCTACGAGTGCTCAATTAATTCAAGTCTAACAATACTTATGACTTCGTGTAAAGATTGATCACAGTGGAAGCACTGGTGTAAAGTGCCCGCTCGGGCAAACTTGATGTTTACCCAGGCCAGTCACAGGTGGGAGAAGCAGAATTCTGATAAAAAAAAAAGCATCAGATAATTCCACAGTCGGAAACTTGTGACTGGTGGTCTGTCCACCACAGGGCCGACAGGTCGCAGTGGCTGTTCCGCTGTTTCTGGCTGAGTGGGGCAGATCCAGATGTGTGAAAAAACACAACGACCTGACTCTCTGAGCGTCAGGCCATTTATGTTTTTTATTTTCTTGAAAGAAAAAAAACAATTTACCAATGTGTTTAAAGAAAAGAGTAACGATTACCAAGTGAGGCCAAAAAATAAGGTCACACGCTAAGCAAAGTGCTCTGGCATCTAGGCATGCACACCATTTGTAATGATAGAAGGGAGTCATGGATAGAAGAGCTAGTGATGCAATGGCGGCTGGTGTTAAAGGGCGTGTTGGGTTTTTGCATTACAGCCTTAGGGGATAGGAAATGAAAAGAGGTGAACATCGAGCAGTTGAAAGACATGTCTGCTTGCTGCTCGGTGTTAAAGTGGACGGATTCGGTGTTTGTGGTGGGGAAGGGTTTTCTTTGGAAAGGGTCTGCTGCGCATGTGCTGCGCTGGGCAAGCTCTTCTTTGCACTCGAGGCACAGACCTCTGTAGTGATCTCGTAGTGGAGCTGTGTTGAATTACAGTGTCATCCATAGGGTTACATCTGGGGCACCTCTTGTAATAGCTCAGGGTTACGTTAACAGAACTCCGTTCATGTAAGCGGCTGGGGCCGGACAGGCCGATGAGAGCAATGCAGAGGGGGGTGGTAATGACCTGTTGGTCAGCAGGGGAGAGGGCGGGCTGCAGGAAGAGTCCAGCTGGTCTTTTCCATGTTAAGTAAAGCCCTGAACTGGTGTAACGCCACACGTGTTTTAAACTCTGCAACTGCTGTTTATCAGTTTTGAAAAATTCAGAAGAGGTTGCGGAAGTGAGACTGACTTGTCTATTGCTTCTGAGGGAGCAGGGTGATCTGTTCTCTCCTTGCAGCGTAGAAACAGAGATGTAGTTTCCATTGGTGCAGCAGGTTCAGGGGCACTGAGAGACGGAAGCCTGCGGGGCTCATGGAACCCTGATTATTGCTGCATTCCACAGCTCAAAGAGTGGTCAGGGGTCCATCTCCTTTCTTGCACTGTGGCCCATGTCACACTAGCTTCCCTACTGTGTATGAAGAATACCAGGCCCTGGAAGGATTGAACGTTTCAAGACAAGAATAAAAAGATAGGCGCTCACTCCTCGCCTGACCAGCCAGTCTACAGAAGATCCACCTGGATTAGACTGGCAGCGACCATAAGGCACGCTATTAAAGATGGCTTTTCACCTGCATCTCACCACTCCCCTCTAATGGCCACAGACTTTTTGCTCCAAGACTAAAGTCTACCTAGGTGTCCAGGTTAATTTCCCATCGACCCACCTTCTAGTTTGGAGAAAAGAGCACCTGCAGCTGCAGCAGGGAAGCAAGACACATGCAGGCTTCCACTGGACATAGGGGCACATGCTCCAACCTGGCAGTGGGCGAAGGACTGGTCCGACAGGTCAGAGTGTGGGTGTTTTCTTATGTAGTATTTGGGCCTTTTTTATGGTCAGGTGGGCCGTTTTTTATGTTGATTTTCCCGCAAACATTGGCTGTCAGAAGCCCAAATGCATAGTCTCCCATTCCTGGTAAAAGACCTATACAGCTTGCCTTTTGCAAGTTCAAAACTGGCCTGATTTACAAATGTGGGACACTTTTTAAGATATCTGGTTCGCTAATGGGGCTGCTTTTATTTTTATGTCTGGGCCTTTTCTTTATCCCAGTCTGGTCATGGCCCACAGTCACCATCATTGCCTTGCCCTCCCCTGCATCCTCTAAATTGTTGCCAGTGCTGCTGATGGATTCAACGCAGATCTGTGTCTGGTGGTACTTTACGGAAAAGTTTCAGTGCTCCGTCCTTCATCTTCTTGTGTTTGCTTTGTTCGCCCTAAGTTGGCTGGGTATGCCCGGACGTGAGTCCCTTGCTCACTTTGCCACTGGATTCAAGCTAGCCTGGCTGATGAGGGGTGACACCCCTAAACCGGTCACTGCAGGCTTGTTTCCAGTTCAGGGAAGACCTGGCTTGGCAGTTTGGGCTGGACTGTTCTCATGAGGCACAGGATTAAGACTGATTGGCATATAGCTGGGCCTGAACTGAGGTGACAAGGTGAGCTAAAGAACGATGATGGATTCAACCCAGATCTGTGAGTGGGGATGAGTGTCTGAAAAGTTTCAGCGCTCCGTCCTTCATCTCCTTGTGTTTGCCTTGTTCGCCCTAAGTTGGCAGGGTATGCCAGACGTGGGTCCCTTGCTCACTTTGCCACTGGATTCAAACTAGCCTGGCTGATGAGGGGTGTTACCCCAAAACCGGTCCCAGGATGCTTGTTTCTGGTTCAAGGAAGACCTGGCTTGGCAGTTCGGGCTGGACTTTTCCCATGAGGCACATAGTCAATACTGATTTGCAGTTAGCTGGGTCTGAACTGAGGTGGCGAGGTGAGCTAAAGAACGATGATGGATTCAACCCAGATCTGTGACTGGGAGTGAGTGTTAAAAAGTTTCAGCGCTCTGTCCTTCATCTCCTTGTGTTTGCTTGGAAAATGTTACACCCAAAAACATCCGATGCACCATCACCAATGACATCCCCACGCCTCTCATGGAAGACCTCAACTTCAACTACAGACCGACCACAAAACCACGCTAAGAGCAGTGCTTAATTTGAGCCGGAGCTTCCCGGTGCTGAGCACCGGCACTTAATTGGTTTCCGGTGCTCGGCACCTGCATCTAATTCACCAATTCTCAACATCACACTTAGGGCAGTCTGCCACAAGGTGGCGCTGCTCATGTAATCTAGCAAAGAGCAGTATAACAGTTGTTTAGGAAAACAATATACATTAAAAAATTACTAATACCTGCCTCCCCAGCCATTCCTTTAGCTTTGGGGACCTGAAATAATCTGAACTGTCGCATTTACATGCAAGAGAGATGGTTAGTACTTGTTTTGGCAGTGATGACGGGGGCGATGGGTGGTGCAAGCTGCAGTAGCCTCCTGGTCAGAGCCCTGACACTTAAAATTTTACAAATTAAGCACTGGCTAAGAGGCACCCGCGTCTACACAACCCCAGGACCCTGACCGGGCTTCTGGGATGCCATCTCGAATCTCATCGCTCTCCTAGCAATCTACTCCCACCACTATGTCCTACTTGGCGACCTCAATTTTCATGTCGACGACCCCAACACTGCCAACTCCACTTCCCTCCTGTAAAACCTGAACAACATTGGCCTCACTCAATTTGTCACTAAACCGATGTACAAAGCTGGACACACACTCAATCCCATCTTCACCTCTAGCAACAGAATCAAATTCAGCCACATCACAGAACTCACCTGGACTGACCATGCCATCATACACTTCACAGTTGGTGCCTAACCACACAAAAGAACTCTTCAAAATAGTCAAGAAATTCTCCAACCCGGGAGTCGCAGAGAACACCATCCACCCCACTCAAAAACTCTACAATTTCCTCTCAGACTGCTTCCACAGCAGGGTCGCCACTATCGGCAACAATTTTGACCTTCAACCCAACCTCAATAACCTAAACCCGCCAGCACACACAAGTCGAATGATCACCACCTTATCTCTGCTCACCATGGGCATCATGTCTTCAATAAACTCCAGGGCGCCTACTAACCCTGCCCCCACCGTCCATTTAACAGCTGAACAAACCCTATCAGCATTGAAATCACCAGCATCATCAACACCTCCATCTCCACAGTAGCCTTCCCTGTCGAATGGAAACACGCAGATGTCAGACCCCTCCTTAAGAAACCCTCCATTGATCCCAGCAATCTCAAAAATTATTGCCCGATCTCTCTGCTCCCCTACGCAGCCAAAGTACTCGAGAAAGCCATCAACTTACAGCTTACAGACTAATTGGAACAAAGGCACCTGCTCGACACTTCTCAATCAGGATTCCATGCCAACCACAGCACTGGGACCGTGCTGGTCGCTGCCACAGACAACATCAGAATTCTTCTCGACCATGGAGATACAGTGGCCCTTATCCTCCTCGTCCTCTCCGCTGCATTCAACACCGTCTCCCACCACACCCTCATCGAAAGACTCTACAACATCGTCATACAGTGTACGCCCTCAAGCAGATCGCCTCTTTTCTCACAGGAGGCACGCAGCGCATTCGGCTGCCTTCTTTCACCTGAGAACCCAAGGACATCATATGCGGCATACCCCAAGCATCATCCCTCAGCCCCACCCTGTTCAACACCTACAGGACCCTCCTCACAGACGTCGTCAGATCCCACGGCCTCAACATAATCTCCTACACAGATGACACTCAACTAATCCTCTGACTCAAAGAGGACCTCACCAATGCCAAAAACAACTTCTCCAACACCATGATCACCGTAGCCAACTAGATAGATGGGAGACAACTGCCTCAAACTCAACTCCGACATGGCGGAAGTATTGATCTTTGGAAAGAACACCTCATTTTGGGACCACCGCTGGTGGTCAGAAGAACTCGGACCAACACCCACACTGACAGACCATGCATGCAACCTAAGCATCATCCTCGGCAGTGAACTGACCATGAAACGACAAGTCAACGCAGTCACCTGCTCCTGCATCCACACCCTACACACGCTCCACAGAATTTTTATATGGACCCCAATCAACACCAGAAAGAATGCAACACATGCCCTTGTCACAAGCTGCCTTGACTATGGCAAAGCTCTCTACACCGGCATCTCCACCCAGCTCCTCAGACGACTCCAGGCCATACAGAATGCTGCATCCAGACTCAGCTGGACCTCCCTAAATGGACCACATCACTCCCCACCTCAGAAACCTCCACTGCCGCCCCATCCAGAAAAGATGCCAGTCCAAGATCCACACGCACGCCTACAGAGGTGTACACGATCAAGGACCAGCCTACATCAATCATGGAATGAGCTTCCATCTATCCAAAAGACACCTGCACTCCTCCTCTCTTGCACACACGAAACCCCCGCATCTGTCAGAGCCACAGTGGCGGTCGCTCCTTCTTCTACATTGTGCCATGACCTAGATCGACCTGCGGTGCCACCTCCGAACAGCGCCCTCACTTGTGGACCCCATGAGAAACTAAAGACAGGCCTCTTCAACAGAGACATGGCACCCTCAACACCCAGATACCCCTAGGGGTGATAGTGCTCTGCTATATAAATACGATTGATTGATTGATTTTAAATTCGCCTGCTCTTAATCAGGTCATACCTGAGCTGGAAAGTAAGATTATCAAGAGTGATTACTAGTCATAATGTATTTGAGTTCTAATCTCTTTACATCCCTACCTGCAGTAAGCCTTGACTTCTCAATACACCAACTTTGAGAGATTGTTTTGGAAAATGAACAACTGTGATATCCAAATCAAATGAAATAATCTTAAACTTTTGAAACACCAATGCTAAATGTCAGTAGTTACTGTGAATAAAGCCAATAATCCACAGAACCTGGTGCAGTGGGTGTGTTTTAGTCACAAAACTAGGGTTGGTGACATATAATCTCCAGCTTTACCACTTCACCTAAATATTATGGAAATAAACCCTGTATTCTAAAGATGGGAAAGGCCCACAACACATTGACATTTCCCTGATAAGGGCAGACACTTGGCCTTGAGATCATAATCACTGCCATCCAAGTTGTGGTATAGTGGAGTAATCGAAAATGTGGAACCAGGATATACAGTTAATAATACCGGTCTTCCATTTGGTCAACTTTTGTACTCTTAATTGTCTGCACTTATTTCACAGGTCCATTTTTGACACTTGGAATTCTTTGGTTGCTGTGACTCAAGAAAGTCACCTCACAATGAGGGCCCCAGTGCCCACACTGTGCAGTGCCTGTCTGAGCTACGAGGCCTAAGGGTGTATGAGACCCTGGGACCAGACTACCAGACACTCTGTGCCTTGAGAATTGTCTCGCAACACTGAAGGGCCACTGTGAGGCATGACCTAGCCCCCAGGAAATTAACCAGACTGCCGAGCCACTACAACCACCACTAGTATCAAAAGCACACTCACACACACCAGTGTCTACATGCCAGACATCACAACTGGAGAGAGATGCAGTAGCCAAGCCTGATCACCATACCACACATCATGGCTGGTGAAGCGGGTCCAGTCTTTGTAGACCCTGACCCCACACCGTAGCTCCCTAACAGCAGGAACATTATTCATCTAGCGGTTATGAACTGAGTTTAAAGAAGGGAGGGCTTGTTACACTGACTATGTAGTACACATCATGTCATCAGTGCATGTATATTTGTTAAACACACACATTCATTATAAAGTACAATGTATAATAGTATACTAAGCAGGAAAAACAGTATTCTTTAAATATAATGTGGTGTCCTTCATGTTTTCTCCAATAAACTGACCCAAAATCCAAACTGCTCAGTCTTCTCTGGGTATTTTATGTATTGGTATTTATGTAACACCTTTCCTTCTCCCTGTGAGACCTAAAGGACCTTATAAGTGGTATTATGCTCCACATCTCTGGTAGATCAATTTTATCTACATTCTACAAGGCAGTCATTTTGAAGGGTCACATATTCTGCCTCAGAAGTGCTATACTCTCAATGGCTCTGAAGGCTTTCAGGAGCTAACCATTTTTTATTTTCTCTTACTATGATGACTTGCACTAGTGTTGGTGATTTCTCAGTTATGAGAAAGGGATGGCAGCTGCAGTGGGGTGTGGTTGATGGTATTGTTCTAACCCCATGGATTGACTGTCTGTTTATGATTTCATAGGAAGACTTCTCAGCTGGTGCCTTCCTTTCTTTGTGAGAAGAACCAGATATGTTTTAATTATTAATTGAGAAGAGGACTGGGATTGTATATTGTTTTGATTTGACTGTTTACAGTGTCTAAAATGTGCATTCTCTCGCAGGGTACTTGTCACCACACTTAATTATGAACAAAAGGTACTAAAGGTACTCAAGGCAGGAGTAGGACCCCTGGCTCTATAGAGTATACTGAGTTATGTGAGCTTCAGAAGTGTAAAGGTGAAATGCTCTGGATGGATTTATCTTTCACCATCTAATTTTTAGAAACAATTTGCATGTACTCTTTCAGAAGTTGTCTTGACCTTGATCGACAAATGCAGTAAAGGCAGAAATGTGTCACAGGTAGGAAACAGTTTGGGTACTTATTATTTTTTGCGTGGGTCGATGTGTGCTTGACTTGGAAGTTGTAGAACATCTTGCAAACAGACCAATCAGTTATTATCTCTAGGGTGTTTTCTTGGCTTGCTTTTAATGTTTTCTTGACATGCTGTAAAATACCCCATTTCTATTCCTTTATTTCAAAAAGTTGTAGTGAATGTATGCTGTAAATTCCACCATTTTAATCCATTTTTGTTTAAAACTTTTTCCTGTGGAAGAACATCCCACCAGCCCCAGCCAAAAATTTCTCTTTCAGCTCATGCTCAATCATTTCCACCCTCACAAATTTCCGCCTTACCACTTTTAAAATCCATCAGCCGCCACTGGTCATGTTTCCATTAGGACTGCACAATTAGTACACTCAACCATATGCATGGGTTTTATGAGATAAATACATTTCTGTCTGTAAAGCCCACAAAGTAGATTTTCAGTTATACATGTAATATATAAGAATATTGCCCTGCACAAAGCGACAAGTGTCATACACATATGTTTAAAAAAAACATAAATTATCTAAAATTTATCACATAGTCTCAGCTGGCTTGAAATATACCAAGCGTTCCCAAATGTAAGGTTTGCCAGTGGCAACAAAAGTGAAGTAGACTGTACAGAAAATGTATATTTCTTACCTTTGCTGGAGTACAGACATGAGCTGTTTACAGAATGTCTCCCCATTCTTGGAAAACTCTTTTAGATCACGATGCACTCTGTCGTACTGAAAGAAAAGAAACAGCATATCATATTAGGATGGTGATGCAGGAACAACATAATCATTATTTCACAGTTCTTTATGGTGAAATAGGCATAGAGAGGATTGAGGAATACTCTATGTATTGGTTCCAAAAATACATTTTTCCAGCAATCGTGCTGCCCTATGACCTAACATGATAAATGAGGCATGAAGGCTATAAAAAGAAATGTTTGCACCGCCATCCCGGTTGGCTATAGGATCATCCATAAGGACCACATCAACAAACTGGGGGGAGGCAACCCCATTGCAAACAAAAGCACCCTCCGTCTCACCTCCCACGTGGACGGCCTCTTAGCAAACATGAAGCACCTCTACTTCCAGGTGCAGACCAACCTGAGCACCACCCTCCATGGCACCTTCATCTACAGATCCCCGGACCCTGCCCACCCTTCAACAATTCCACCATCGACTTCATTGCACCCCATGCTCTCGCCTCCACAGACTACATCCTCCTCGGCGACCTCAACTTTCACCTTGACAATTCCAATGACAAAAACACCTCGTCACTGCTGGAGAACCTCGCCACCGTTGGATTCAAACAACTGGTCACCTCCCCAACCCACTCAGCAGGACACACGCTCGACCCCATCTTCTCCACCAGCAACAACATCACCTTCAGCCACAACACTGAGCTCCAGTTGGCCGACCACCGTTGCCTCCACTTCACCTCCACTAAACCCACCATACACCACTACGCCCACAGCTACCCTCATAGAAGCTGGAACAAGGTCACAGAAGAACAGCTCTGCACGGCCCTCAGCGAAACCCCTCACCGAAATCCACAGACGCCAACACCGGGGCACGCAACCTCCAATGAGACACCTTGGCCCCCCTGAAGAAAGCCTAAAGCAAGCGAAAAGAGAAGGAGGAGCAAAAAGACCCCAGAAGATCGCTCAACCTTCAAGGTGGCTATCACCGCACACCACCACCTCATCAGAACAATGAAGAAAGCAGCCCTAAAAGAAAGGATTAATGGCAATGCACTCAACAGCAAGGAAGTTTTGGCAGTGGTCAAAGAATTTGCCAGACCCAGCACGGTGATATAAGACATCCCCTCCTCCCAAGACCTCTGCAACAACCTTGGCACCTATTTCCACCACAAGATCAAGGAGATATACGACAGCTTCGACAGCCTCAATACCCAAGACCTTCCCACCCCACCAGCATCCACTGCACCCTAGGACGCGGGCCCCCAGCAGGCCCTACTCAGCTGGGCCGTCTCACAGAGGATGACACCCTCAAGATCATGAAGAGTATCCACTCCGGAGCACCCCCGGCCCCATGCCCATATCACTCTTCAATTGAGCAGGCACCACCATCCCCCCCGAACTCTGCCGCACCATCAACTGCTCCATCAACTCTGCTGCACCATCAACTGCTCCATCAACTCTGCCACCTTCCTGGAAGACTGAAAACACGAAGAGATCAACCCCTTGCTGAAGGAACCCTATGCTGACCTGACGGGCCTCACGAACTTCAGACCCATCCTCTTCTTCCTTTCCCAGCCAAGGTCATCAATACCCAACTTTCTGAGTTAATCAAAGCAAACCACATCCTGGACTACTCCCAATCTGGCTTCCGAAGCAACCACAGAAATGAGACCGCCCTCCTCGCCACCTCAGATGACGTCCACGCCCTTTTCAACTGCGGTGAGACTGCAGCCCTCATCCTCCTGGACCTCTCGGCCACCTTCGATATGGTCTCTAACCTCACCCTATGCACAAGACT
Organism: Triturus cristatus; assembly: GCF_964204655.1. Classification (NCBI taxonomy): domain Eukaryota; kingdom Metazoa; phylum Chordata; class Amphibia; order Caudata; family Salamandridae; genus Triturus; species Triturus cristatus. The sequence continues at coordinate 878,046,379 of NC_140583.1, forward strand.
CCACGACGCCAGCAACCATGACAAAGCCCTGGAATGGATACGCTCCTGCCTCTCCGGCTGAACACAGAGAGTCAGACTACCTCAGTTCCTTTCTGAACCCACAGCTGAAGAGGTCCTCAGGGCTCCTCCCTGAGCCCCACGTTTTTCAACATCTACATGGCCCCGCTTGCAGCCATCATCAGGAACCACAGACTCAACATCGTCTCCTTTGCTGACAACACCCTGCTGATTCTTTCCCTCACCAACGAACCCACAGTAGCAAAGAACAACTTCCACGCTGGGATGAAGGCTGTCACTGCCTAGATGAAGAACAGCTTCCTCAAACTCAACTCAGAGAAGATTGAGGTCCTCATCATGGGCTCCACCCCCTCCATCTGGGATGACTCCTGGTGGCCCGCAGCATTTGGAACCTCCCCCACACCCACAGACCACGCGCGGAACCTCAGCATCATCTTGGAATACTCGCTCACCATTAGCCGCCAGATCAACGCATCTCATCATCCTTCTTCTACACGCCACGCCTGCTCTGAAAGATCTTCAAATGGATCTCCACTGAAACCAGAAAAACGGTCACCCACACACTCGTCAGCAGCAGACTCTACTACGGCAATGCACTCTACTCTGGCATCACACAGAAACTCCTCAAGAATCTGCAGAACGTCCAGAACGCCTCTGCTAGACTTATCCTTAACAACCCCCACCGCAACCACATCATCAGCCACCTACGAGACCTCCACTGGCTCCCAGTTAACAAAAGAAACACCTTCAAGCTCCTCACACATGCCTACAAGCTCTACACGACGTGGGACCTGTGTAACTGAACCACTGCCTCACATTACACTTACCCACCAGAGACTTCTGCTCCGCCCAACTGGCCCTGGCTACCATCCCACATATCTGTTAAACCACAGCAGGAGGAAGACCTTCTCCTACCTTGCAGCAAAGACCTTGAACACCATGCCTCTCCGCCTCAGGCAATCACCGTCACTGCGTCAATTTAGAAGGACCTCAAGACCCGGGTCTTCCACTGAACCACATTGCTTTTACAGACCATTAGCTCTAACCCCACCCCCAGGGCCTTGAGACCCTTACGGGAGACTGATAGCGCTTTACAAGCCATTGATTGATTGATTGATTGATTGACAGTGGCCTTCAAAGGATTCTAAAACTGGACATTTCAGTTTTGAATATAGGTTGTCCTTCATACAAAGGCACAACTGTTTTAGCCCCTACATACATTTGGCTGAAAAAATGCGATTTAATACGAAGTTGTTTCCAGTGGGAAGCTCTTGTCCACATCAAATTTTTTCTGTGTGTTGAATCTTTTGAAATTGACCATATCAACATGTAGGTTTGCATCCTTGAAATGCAAACTGGTAATCCCTTAATTAAAAAAGAATATGAAGTATTATTAAGTGGAGAATAGCACACTTACGTTTTACCAACTCTGTGGCATTTCCCATTGCATCCGGAAATTTACTGTATTTAAAATTACTACACAAGAAGGACTCGGGGAGAAGAAATGTAAGCACTGCAGTGTTATGGAGTTTTGTCGTAAACATGTTAAGCCCACCAATGCACAATACTTAAGAGTTTGATTTTCTGTGGGGTGATTCTGTGTTGATGCGTCACACAGGTTAATCAAAATAAGGACAGGTAACCGTGTATCCCCCATGTTATTCTATAGTTTTATCTGTCCTTCATTTCTTTCACTGAGACATTATACACACTGGTGGATATCTGTTCTATAGTCTTATTGGTGATCCCCATCAGGCCCTAGCTTATAGTTAGGGGGGTATGCTCCCAGTAATTAGCAAAACAGAAAGAGGGGCAATGGGAGTGGCTTTACTCAAGTATTTGGAGGGGAGTCCTCTGAAAAGTGTTGAGGTTTTAAAGCAAACAATGATCATACCCTTCAGGGACTTAGGTAGAAAGTTATTGCAAAACGTGCATTTCAAACACCTGGTTATTTAGTTTGTAGCTACTAAAGGGTAGTTTGATTGACTGCATGTTATATAATATCAAATAATGGTCAGAAAACACAACTCTAATTTGATGTCCTTGTCATTGCTTGGTAAATTGGATCTACATTTGATATCCTATGGATGCATACAGGTTATTTAAAATCCATTAAGACCAGATAGCATTCATGTGTATTTTAAAGATTCCCCGATTATTAGACATAGATAAAAGCGATCTGTGTCTTGTAAATATATAACACATGGGAGCCTGTATAAACATCGGTCTTCTATTTCTTCATTACAGGCAACAGCACCTCTAATCGCCCGTAATAAAGAAATTACATAGTGGCTAAACTGCCATAAGTTATTACAGCGAGCCGAGTTCTGACGTCACAATTCCTGCTTCGAGAGCCAGTGGTCCAAGACATGTCACACAGCCACGTTTGAAACCAGGAAAATGGGAACTGGCTTTGCTGTTTTTCTGATGTATTTCTAAAAAGAAAACATTATCAGCAGAAAGGAGATATTTTTGCAACATGTTTATTTTGAGATGCTATAGGTAATTACCGGAAAGATAGAACCTATGCATTTTTCGACAGCATCTGAGCCACAGTATTTTTTTAAATCTGATTCACGTTAAACTAAATCTAATATATTTTTGCAAAAATTACAATATTTTTGATGTGTTTCATTTTGCAGTTCATATTGTGATTTTATTATTTTTGTCTGCAATAACCATGAAAGAGAAAGACATTATGGATTTAAGCAGTTCATGGGAAAGACAATGGTGTGACAATATTAGTATATTACGAAATACCCCCTGCGTTGCAATAAAAGGATATTTTAAGTCACCACGTAGTTCCATGATCTTCTAACGGATGTCGGCATTCGGTCTCGTTCCTCTATATGGTTATAGAACGCCTTGGTGACTTGCAGTATCATCATAAAGCAGAGCAGGAGTACTTTATCCCATTAAAACACCAACAAAGTGAGACTGTGGGAGCACACGCAATCCAAGATGGTGGACATCAGGCACGCAACACCCATTGGGCTCACGGGCTTCAGCCCCCCCCCCCCCCCCCCACGTCATGTGTGTCAGGCCTGCTGAGACAGCCTCGCGGGCTGGCGTCCGTCTAATTGCAGCCGCACCCGAGTACTTCACAGGTCTTTAAAAGACCATTTACTCGTTAATGAGGCTTTTGTTGTGTTTTCACCCCTTCTTACAGCCACTCTGCCTATGGCTGGAAGACTTAGCCCCCCCCCGAAATCTTTTTCAGCCCCCCCCCCCGAAATTTGGCTCTAGTTGCCCGCCTGGTGGACATGCTTTAAGCTCCATAACACCCTGCTGTTAACAATTATTTTTAATGTCCAATAGCAGTGTTTTTCATGGAATTATGCACATATTTTGCTCTGTTAACCCCTTGGCTTACCCTTACCAGCTTTAGTAACGTTGCTGCGGCTTCAAATAGTTCTGTTTTTCGCTGAGGTCGTTTCTGTGACGAGACTGCGCACCAGAGGACTGCCTGAGGAGGCCAAGACTAGAGCGGCAGTCCTATCAACCTCCTTGCTTCCTCTACAGGGAACTGTCTTCACTATTTTACCCCCTTTCTTAAATGTGAGGTCTGCAGATGTTGGTGTCTGGTAATTACATAAAGAAGCACTAATTCCCTAAAATTTGCTCTTTATCAGCTGTTTACTCCTTTCAGTCACCATTACTCAGAGTATAAGGTGTTAACTCCACCCTTGCTTATTTAAATGCACTGTACTTCTTTCTATTATATTCAGAATGGATTTTAAATCACCTCAGAATCTCCCTAATATATAGGTGGATTCTCATGCTGAAACAATGACAAAAATATTGGAAGAAATTCAACCATACACAATAATACAGACACTATGGCCCTCATTACGATGTCGGGCCATACTCATACCCATCATACTTGTTGAAGGTTATGTATTGGTTTCCTGGTACTTGGTAACATATTTTCTTTGAATGTCCGATTATTTTTCAATTTTGGTCTCATGTCTGGGATAAAATCTCGCTAATCATCCACATTACCATTCCTCTAATCTTTGAAATTGTTGTAACTAAATCTTCCACCCTACCTCTTCCATTAACATATATGGACATGAAATTATTTGATCTTTTAATCTGATGCACTATTAAATCGATTACTATGCATTGGAAAGTTGCTCACATCTTATCCGCACAGGTATGGTGGGATTGGATTTTATATTTATGGAAAGCTGTTGAATTTTCTTTTAGTCAGTCCAAAAAACCATCTCCAATCAAATCCCTTATAAGGAACACCCCTGATGAATATATTTCCACCTGCTAATTGCAAATTTGTTTTCCATTTAATTTTGTTACTCAATACTAGGTTAGATCTTGCCTGGGTCTTTGCCACTGCTCTTAAAATACCGGCTTGTCAAATGAACTCTCTTGAACTGTTTCCTGTAGATTGCTAAAGCAGCAAGTTCCAGGTTCTGGGCCTGTTCTGAGAAGAAGCGTCCACCTCGGAGCTTTAAAAGGTTGAACGATGATACCACCTGCAAGGATGCCTGTTTTCTATGTAAATAGAATTGTAGCAAAAAGGGACATTTCTATGTGACTAACTAGCCAAGACCGGGGGGCCGATTGCGATCCGAGTCGGAAGGGCACCGAACTACGAGCCGTACGCGTGTTTTCCACCCGACTCATACAGCGGTATGAGCGAGCAAGTACGATGCGAGCTATGTGAAATTCACCGACCGAGTTGTTTCCAGGTCCGAACCGCTCCGTACGTCTCGGTCGTAAGCTTACCGTGGCGTGCAATGGATGCGATTTACGACCGATTAATAAAAATGGTAATTACCATTTTATTTATCTGTGTGCCGCCGGCCCACGCTGTTATAGCTTGAATGTGAAGGTGGGGTGGGGCTGATCTCTCCTGATTGCAGGATGACTGCTGCCACTGTCAGTGCAGAGTGAACATGTCGGATTGGCCAGCTATCTTGTGATGGCCAGTCGAACAAGTACACTTCAGACACAGCAATGCCAGCACTGTGAAACAGCCAGGGGATTGTTGGCACAGGCCAATAGTCTCAAAATGAGCGCTGTGTTAGCCTGCCCCAACCAATCCTGGTGCTTCTCTAATGCTGAAAACAGCATGAGAGTAGCTCCAAGATTGGTTGGATTCACGTTGGCATTCGGCAGGAAGTAAACCACCTTCCTTCCGTTTCCTGCTCATCACCCTCATGAACCTGGGACAGAAGCCATTCACATCCTGATGGACCATCACTAAAATGATGGGCTGCCCTCGGCAGGATGGGAGGGAGGAGCTGACACACCTGAAAGGGATGTGTTCTGTCCCCACATAGAGGCTTGAATACCCTCCTATAGTGAGTCAGGACCCAGGGTAGGTAAGGCAGGGTCTTTTGTACTTCAAAGCATCTCTTTGAAGTCTCCTTACTTCAGAGGCTGAACTGGGTATCAGTACTGAGCTTCTGACCCACCAACTTAGAACTCTACTGGAACTAAGGATATTCTACCAGGAAGAGCAACTGTTGCTCTGCCAGGAGAGACTGTCACTTTGGTGAACTGCTTTGCTGTCTTTGCCTGCTGCTTCTTGCCTGGGAGTGAGAGCCTAGGTTTCTCCAAGGGCTTGTTGGCTTGCCTCCTGTTGCTGAAGTCTCAGGGATATCAAATACTTCACTTTCATCTTCAACCCAAAACCTGGACTTTACTTGCTGTAAGTCGTGCTCTGCCAAATGGGGCCAATCTAGTCCAGAGCCCTTGGAAGTGAGTTTAAAGTGCTCCATCTGCAAGAAACTTCACATCTATGCCGCTGTGCTGGTCGTAACTGATGCATCGCCTGCTGCGAGATAGGGATCGACGCATTACTGCTGCAGGGACTACGACTGGTGTATCGCTCTCGGAACCTCTGCATTGCCTCCAGAATCACCACTTCGGAACTAACGCATTGCCACCACTGCGTGGAGAAAATTGACTCATTGCCCCTCCAGCTCTAATTAACCCAATGCATTTAGAACCACTATACTACGGAATCGGTGCTTCATCCACAGAACCAACACATTGACACTACTGTGTGGAGAAGTCGAGCCCAACCTCACAACTGCGTGTGGAACAATAACGCATCACTCGACTGCACCCAGCATGTTGCACTGCGACAAGGATTAAGGTACTTTACTCAGCAGCAGGTCCTGCGTGGGGCCTGTAGCTGGCCTGCGCCGCTCAATTGAGGGCGGCCTTGAACTCTTGACTTTGTTCCAGTCCAGTGCAACCATTTTTAACCCCTTAAGTGCTATTTGCTTCTAGGCGCTAATTTGATACTTATTTTTCAAGAATTCATATCTTAACTTGCTTATTAGATTTTTGTCATTTTGGTCTTGTTCTGCTTAGAATATAATATTCTATTTTACTAAACTGGTGAAGAGTCTTTTTGTGGATTTTCCACTGTGTTACTGTGTGTGTTTTGCACAAAAACATTCCACATTGCCTCTTAGTTAAGCCAGACTGTGCTGTGCCAAGCTACCAGAGGGTGAGCGCAGGTTAATTTAGGACGTGTTACTCATCCTGACTAGGTTTGTGCCCCCCATTTGGACAGCGTGCATACCTCTGCCAAATAGAGACCAATTTCTAACAATGAGCTAAATCGAAGGTGATTAGGTTAGTTAGTGAGCTAATGGGTAGGTAAATGGAGGTTAAGTAAAAGTGCATGGCTATAGAGAGGTGAGTTAGTAAGGGAGGTGTGCGTTATAAAGAGAAATGAGAGCGAGGTAAGGGGGAGTGGTAAGATAAGGAAATGGCATGGAGAGAGCTAGAAAGAGTTACGGTAGTAGAGACATGAAGAGAGATAGAGATTTGAGATAAAGATAGAGATGAGGTTGTGTGAGAAATGAAGTAGATATAGGAGAGATGCAGGGAGGTCAGATGAAACTGTGTAGTGAGGTACGGAGTGAGAGATAGAGAGAGCTGAGGTAGAGATAGGTTTGAGAGTAAACAATATAGATATAGACACAGAGTAATAGAGAGAGGGAAAAAGTCTCGAGAGAGGTTGATAGAGATAAAGTTAAGTGAGGTATGTTGGGTATTTTCAAAGAGAGATAAGATAGACAAAGGTGAGGTATAAAGAGCTGTGATAGGGAGGATGAAGGTAAAAAAAGAAGTAGACATAGATAAAGGTTAAAACAGAGGTTTGAGGTCAAAGAGGTGAGGTGAAGATGGGAGAGAGAAATGACACAGAAAGATTATTTTTCGGTTTAATTGCCACCAGCTCTGAGAAAGCGAGGGTAAGGCCTGACATGCCAGGCATGCATACTAAGGGGCAGAGTTATGTTTTGCGAAATGTAGAGCAGCAACACATATTGCTAAACAAGAGGGAGAAAATAGTGCAGAACCATATTTATTCAGGTTGGCCTGCGACGCCTCACTATCCTTATGCTAGATCACAATCTTTGCACCATGGTTCAGAGGGGTGTGCATGCTGCCCAGCAAAATAACATTCATGATGGAATGGAAATTCCTTTGCAAGAGTTTACTCTCATTTTTAAGGACTTTGCATCACTTTGTCCTGGAGCAAATCCTTAGTAGATGTGTCTCTAAGTTTTTGTTAAGCATGCTCGACTGTTAAATTAGAAAAGGAAGTTATTTTTTTATGAGCGACGTTATTAAGGCCGGAATTCCTACTCACTTTGATATTGCCTTTTAACGTCTCTGCAAGCCACTAACTGCAAAATTAAAGTGCCTGCAGTATTTTACTTAACTGTATAAAGGAGCAGAATGTTAAAGGAACCTGAGGCAGAGAAGTGTAGCATGCCTTATGATATGCTATGGTAAAGGGTACTTGTAGAGTGCAACACTCACCTGCGGGTTTCTTTGCACTATTACAGCACAGAAGTTAAAAGACTATGCACGAGTATCAAAAGCCTGCTTGAAGAGCCAGGTCTTTAAAGCTTTCTTAAATGGCGCCAGTCCTGTAATTGAGTGAATCTCAACTGGAAGAGTATTCCATTCCTTTGGCGCCAATGTCAAAAATCTGCACCCTACGATCCTTATTCTCCAAAATATAGCCACCACCAGAAAATTGGCAGTGGCCAAGCAGCGAGATCTCCCTGACAATCACTTAGATGATTTGCGGACAATCGCTGTAGTGCCTTAAAAGTTAAACAACAAATTTAAAATGTATTATGCTGTCTGATCAGCAGCCAATGAACGCTCTTTAGTTAAGGAGTAATCTGTGTTTTGCAGAGAATTTTAAAAGCCTTTTTTGATCACAGCCAGGAAGGCCAAACTATATACTCCTTGAGTAAACTAGCTTAGCACTGATAATAGCTGCCATATTAGTCTTCATAGCTTCAACAGAGAGAAATGATTGAATTTTCAAAGATGGAGGCAAGTATTGAGACCATTACATTTATTTGAGGCCTCATAGAGGGATGTTGATCTCTAAAGTCTCCAAAGCTTTTTCCAGCTTACTTCGCCATTGGTAGCACACTCCTTTCTGGAAGCCAATAATAGCTGGGTCCTATTGAGGGATTTCGATTTAAAATCACAATTTCAGTCTTCTCAACATTCAATTTTAGATGATTGTGTCTCATCTACCTACTGATGAAGCATATCATAACTTTAACGTTATACTAGGCTGGAGCCGGGGTATCAAGCCAAAGTAAAATCTGTCAGTCATCACAGTTAAAAATCCGACAACATCTTTTGGATTGATTTATTATAAGAGTTTGAATATAGATGTTAAAAAGATGAGGTGAGAAAGCAGACCCCTTTGAACACCACAGCCAATCTTTGATCCTTATGCTTTAAATGGAATAGGTTGACCCGCCTTCTTCCTGTTCCCCAGAAAAGATGCAAGCCTATTAAAATCACTCACAGTACACTCTGCTGCTCACAATCGGCACAGTAGGATCTTGTGGTTGAACGTGTCAAAGGAAGCAGATAAATTGAGCAAGATCACAGCTGGAGTGTGACCATCATCCAAATCCTTTCTCAAGACATCAATAACTGATAACTGCTTCTGTATTGTCTCTGGGTCGTAACCCTGTTGACGAGGGTCCAAAAATGTATAACCAACAAGTTTGGATCTCACTTTCTGCACTATGTGAGTTTACGGGAGTATAGCATAATAGTGCAGTAGTGCGATAGATCGATAATACTTTAAACTCTTTGGGTTATCGCCAGGTTTATTTTAATAATGGTAGTAATGTGGCTTTTTAATAATAATCATCAACTTTGTCTGCCTTTAAGGATGTATTTAAATGGATGGAGCGGTCCAGTGCAATACTTTAGGAGGTAATGGATCACACAGGGATACTGATTTTACTTTAGTTTACAGATGCTGCATGGCATCATGATCCAATAAATCAAACTCATCTAGCATTATAATATTTTTCCATCCCCTCTGACCAATCACATTCTGCACTATGGCTCAAGTATGGCATATTTAATAGTCTTAATTTTCCAATAAAAAACACATTTAATTCATCACAGTTCTCCTGCAAGTGGCTCAGTGGCTGGCTGATCCTATCCATACTGGAAAGGATGTGCATGATGCTAAACATTTTTCCCAGTGGATCTTGAGTCTTCTAAATGTTATTTGTATAATACAAGGATGTAGCTTGAATGATCAACATCTTGTAGCTTGTACCTTCTCTAAATGCCTGTTTGTCCAATTGTTAGAACTGGGGGGTCTCTAGTTGGCTGAGGCAGTTACCTTAGTCCAAATAGGGACCCTTGCTTCTAGTCAGGGAAAGGAGGGACACCCTCTTTGATAACCCCTGCTCACCCCCGGTAGCTTGGCACGAGCAGCCTGGCTTATCTTCAAGGCAATGTGTAAAGTATTTGCAACCACACTCCCAGTGACACAGTGATAACACCACAAATGGACACCACACTACTGTATGAAAATAGCGGTATCTTTATCAAAAAGAAAAATACGGTAAGATCAAACGATAAAAATCCAACATAGGCGTATTCTTAATATTTCACTTTGCTTGTTATTAGGCCAACAAACACTTGTAGGTACTTGTGGTATTAATGAGCAGTTCACGATGTTCAAATGCAGTCCTAATGTAATGCTATGCAGTTCGTAATGCAGTTCGTATTGTTAGACTAATACAGTTCGTAATGCGAGAATAATGCAATCCTCAATTCAAGTAATCAGGCAGTTCGTAATGCAAGAATAATGCAATCCTCAATGCACGTAATCAGGCAGTTCGTCATGCAAGTATAACACACTCCTTAATGCAAGTAATAAGGCAGTTCGTAATGGGAGAATAATTCAATCCTCAATGCAGGTAATCAGGCAGTTCGTAATGCAGGAATAATACAATCCCTAATGCAAGTAATAAGGCAGTTCGTAATGCAGGAATAATACCAGGCCAATCGATGCGATTAGCGCGGAACCACTAGGCCCCAACCACAGACAACAGCCCTGAACTTCCGAGTGCGGCCCTAGTACTGCCGGGCAGGTCCGGGCCACTGTTGGACTCAGAGCGTCTAATGCGATGCAGTGGGAGAGAGACGGGAGCACTCCTGTACTCCTCCTGCATGCCTCCCCAGGCCACACACGCTTGTGGCTCCCGACCAGAGTCCAAGCCTTACCTGGGGGATGCGTTGCCTCGCTCTCTCTCTCCCCCCGCTCGTCGGACATTCTGCTGGGCGCTCCCGATGACGACGCAGCTCTGATGCAAGGCGACGCTGTAGCCGGACAGGTTACAGCGCTGCCTTCTCAGTTGCTGACAATCTTGGGCAGATCCCTCTTGCGAACAAAGATCACGATTACCTCACGACTTCCTTAGCTCTTACGAAATCCTTCAGCACGTTGCGGCTCGGTCCAGCGGCGGAGATCTTGATCCGCAGGCTCAGTTACGATGACGGCTCGGGCCACAAACAGCTACACAGCAGCGTGGACGATGATTCACGCGGCTGGGCACTGCAGTCACGGGGCATTTTCCAACCAGCACCTCGGACCCCACGGCAGTCTCTGGCTGCACACGCACAAAGTGTCGCTGAGACTCGGTTGGGCTTCGGGTCACACAGTCCCGGGGCAATGCTTACGAAGGTCTCAGGCTGCAAACAGCACACGCACACAGCACCGCTGAGACACACTTGGAAATTTTGATGTTCCTGAGTTTCCACAACAGGGAGCCAGCTCTCCTCAGGCCCTCGGACACATTTCTTCGGGACACAGCACACAGCAAAGTCCTTTCAAGCAGGAGGGCCCAGCACACAGTAAATTCTTTTAGCCTCTCCTTCGTTAAATCAGCAAACTGCAGGCCAGCCCCAGAACACACAGCAAGGGTCAGTCCTTCTCTTAATTCTCTTCAGCTGTTTTTCCTTGGCAGAGGTTCCTCTTAACCGAGTTGGAATAAAGGAGTTGGCCTAACGGGTAGGGCGCTCGACCTCGGACCTGGGGAACTGGGTTTGAGTCGCGGTAATGACGCCGAACATCCTGTGATTCTGGGCAAATCACTTAATCTCCCTGTGCGTAACAAAAGAATGAATGTGTGTCCTAATGTAATGTAACTGGTGCTATGTAAAGCGCTCTGATACCTGATTGGATTCGGGTCAAGTTTACGCTATACAAAACTCTGCAAAAAACACAAAAACGCGAAGTAGTTTCAAACCTTTTCAGTCTTGATCAATTCAAAGTCCAGGGGTTTCAGCTCTCATAGTTATACCCCTAAATGTATTTTAAGTCTTTGTGTTCAGGGGGCACTGACCCTTGTCCAAACCAGTTCTGGGTGTCTTCCTGCCAGTGGCACCTTCTTCCTTTGATAGTGGGGGTCTGGTTCCTCAATCACTCAGCAGTAGGTGGAGCCATTCTTTTATGGCAGCAGCGCAGGCCTCTTCACATCCAGGGGGCTACTCCTCCCCCTACACTCCTAATGCAGGTCAGCCTGTGGCTGTCTCACCTACTCCTCCCCTACTCAAGACATTTCCCCAGATCCTATCACATTCAAATCCAGACAGTCAATCCACAACCAGGCAGAAACACACAGAATTGTTAGAACAAAAAACCACCCACTTCTAAAAGCGTGGTTTCTAAACACACAATTCAAAACCCACCTTCACAAAAAGTTGTGTTATTAAATTGTGAGTTCAGGCACCCTATGGGAAGATAGGCTGGAAACATATTACACAGCCTTTCCCATTTTGTCTTATGGGCAAGATGGCCTTGCAACAGTGAAAAACGAAATGGAGAGTATTTCACATGGCAAACACTTCAGTACATGTCCTACTTTTCACAGACACTGCACCCTGCCTAGGGGGGTACCTTGGGCCTACCATAGGGGTGTCGGATGTGCATGGAAAGGGAAGGGTAAGGCCTGGCAAGTCGGTGCACTTGTCAGGACAACATGGCAGTTAGCAAACTGTGCGCAGGCACTGCAGTGGCAGGCCTGAGTTCTCTCTTTAGGGCTACTTGTGTGGGTGGCACAATTAGTGCTGCCGGCCCACTAGTAGCATTTGCATTACCAGCCCTGGCACACATAGTGCGCTTTACTAGGGACTTTACTAGTAAGGCAAACATATGAATTATGGACAACCAATTACCATAACACTTTATACAGTGAGCACTTGCACTTTGACACTGATCAGCAGTCTAAGCATCTAAGTTGGCAACACCATGTTAGAAAAAAGGTCTAGGGGGAAGGCAAAAAGTTTAGGGAACTTTAGCCAAAAATGGCCAAGTCCAACATCAATGCATCATAGTCTTTCCTCCAATGACGTTCTAAGCGTCTAAACTGTAGTTTACCCTCTACTGTTTTAGCTCAATTTAATTCTGAAGGAGCATATTCATGCCCTGCTTTATCAATCCAGTTATTGATATCCCTAGCAGCCTCATTTGGGTCTATTACTTAACATTGGCTTTGTTAGTCCCAATGTCTCCTGCATACATGATTTATCTATCACGTTCCATTTCCGGGAAATCTTTTTATTTTATGGCCCATCAGGCACACCTAATGCTCTCTTTCTGTGTGGCTGTCTAAAGGGAATGCATAAAGCCCAGCTGTCATCCACCACAGACGTGTTCAGAGACAGGCGCAGGCACAGAATGGTTAAAGTAAGAAAATGCAAACTTTCTAAAAGTGGCATTTTCAGACTTGAAACGTAAACTCCGACTTTACCATAAGTTGTGACTTTAAATTGTGAGCCCAGAGACACCAAACCTGAAATATCTATATTTTCCTAATTGGAAATGACACCTATAAAATGCAATAAGGTAATCCCAAAATTAATCTATGGGAGAGATTGGCCTTGTAGTAGTGAAAAATTAATTAAATTGTTTTTCACTACCAGTACATGTAAAACGTAATAGTCCATGCCCTATTTTTTGTAAATACAGTGTACCCTGACCTTGGGGCTGTCCAGGGACTACATTGGGGTCAATCAATCAAACATTTGTAGAGCGCACTACATACCCGTGAGGGTCTCAAGGCACTGGGAGGGATGGGGGGGCCACTACTGATCGAACAGCCAGGTCTTGAGTAGCCTCCTGAAGGTCTGAAGGTCAGCAGGTCTTGGGTCTGTTGTAGGCTCAGTGGGAGGATATTCCAGGTCTTGGTGGCGAGGTGGGAGAAGGATCTCCCGCCAGTGGTTGTTCTTCGGATGCGCGGGCCGGTGGCGAGTGCGAGGTCGGCGGAGCGGAGCTGGCAGTTGGGGATGTAGAAGGAAAGTCGTCTGTTGAGGGGTGACATATGTATTAAAAAGGAAGGTTTGGGCCTGGCAAGAGCGGTAACTTGCCAGGTTGACATAGCAGTTTAAGACTGCACACACAAACTCAGCAGAGGCAGGCCTGAGACATGTTTAAAGGGATACTTCAGTGGGTGGCACAATCAGTGAGGTAGGCCCTCTAGTAGCATTTGATTTTTAGGCCCTGGGCACATGTAGTGCACTTTACTGGGGATTTATAAGAAAATCAAATATGCTAATTGTGTATAAGCCAATGTTACCATGTTTTTGTTAAAATGCGCAAGCACTTTAGCACTAGTTAGCAGTGAAAAAGTGCACAGATTCCTTTAACTACCAAAAACAAAGTCAGCAAAAACAGTAAATAACAGGAGGTCAGAAGGCAAAAAGGTATGGGAAACCATGCCATGGGTGCCAGGTCTAACATTTGTTCTACCTCTGTTTCATTTTCTTCACCTCTCTAAACATTGTATACCTTTATTTCTGCCTCAAGTTCTCTAACTCTGTCTCTTTTCCTCCATCACCAACTCCTTTATTTTTATATATATATATACACACACACACACACACACCCACTCCCCCCCCTCACCCCACCCCACCCCACCCTCTCTCTCTGGACCTCCTTCTCCATTTCAACTTACCCCCTTCACTCTATTTTCTATATCACAACTATCTTCTTCTGCATAAACCTCACATCTAGTTCTCTAATTCACCTATGTGTCTCATCTTCTTTTTGCTCAACACCGCAGTTTTCCTTCACCCGTCTCTCTAACTTCCCCCAGTTTTCTATACCTTGTCTCATTTTGCACTCTGTTTCTGTCTTGCATCTCTTTGTTTTTCCCGTCTCTCTGTCTACATCTATGTCTTGCTGTCTTTATTCCTCTCTAATTCCCCTCTTTTTCTATACCACTTCCGTTTTTATCTCACCCCTTGGAGTACTGTGCTCCTCTGCCTTTCTCTACATCTTCTTCTCCCAATTGCCATCTCTATACACTTCTCTACTGCACTCTAAAACCATACCTACTTCTCTGCCTCTATTCCTCGCGTATATCTTCTACTTTCTACCTCTCCTTATCAATCCATCTCACTACTTCACCTTTTTTTAATTAACTTTACTTCTCTCCGTAACTCACATATGTTTCTTCATCATCTTTCTTTGCCCTTTTCTTCCTCTACTTCACGTCTCTTGATAAATTGTTCTCTTTAGGTCTCCGGCCATCTCTAGTATCCTGTTGTATTTCTCATACTCAACAGGATTACAGATAACTGTACAGGCAGATAAGTGCAAAGAGATAAAAGAGACAAAGTAGGGAAATAGAAATTAGGAGAAAAACTATATATTTTTACCAATGGAATGATGAAAATCCTCAGAGCAGCCCTTTTTGATTTTTATTGTTGAAACAAGAACACCAGTGGTGAAGGGGGATATATTAGTGATTACAAATATTCGGCAACTAGAGCTACAATTTGCGCATATGTCTTACTTTGATATTATGCAAAAAGCTTCTAACTAGTCACACTTAGCATGTGTTTTCCTACATTGGAAGAATTTATTACTGTGATTAAACACTAAATTTCACATAAATGAAAGTTAGCAAAAAACTTTAGATCCAAAATAAGAAATCAGTGCTTGTTCAAGCTTCCTTTTCCTTTTAGTCCTGTTGGGCTCGCAGCCACCAGGCAGCTTGAGCTTTTGGCTGTTTTTGCGTGCTCCCTTTTCTAATATTGTTTGGCAAAACAAAAGCATTAATGAGCCAAAGAGGGGTAATAAAGTCAAAGTTGCTCCAAACAGGGGTCCCAAAATATACCCTGCCCAGAGCCCCACAAATCCTGAAGATGTAGCGGGTGGACTGGGTTTGTCCAGCACATATAAAACATTACTTGGAAATTGGTAAAACTCCCTTAATATTTTAAATTCTGCTGTCCTAACCACAAGAAACATTAACAAACATTTTAGCATCCCTTTTTAGGTCTCGCACCTAGCACTGCAGTGCTCAGCACTGCTCGTGCAGCGCGAGACCTCTTGTATGGGCTTCAGAAAGCTAACCACACGCTCAGGCGTGTGGTTTTGCTTTCGCAGTCTGGCATAGGCTGCAGCGTGCTTTTTTTTTTTAAACGGCACGCAATTGGGCAATGGCGGGCGCATGTCCCGCCTTTGCTCCGCCCATTCCCGGCCGTGCCTAGGACGCGAATCAGCACGCGGCACAGACGACAGGCTCCCTCGCCCCCCGCACTCCTGTTTTTTTTCTCAGACATGACTACTGCTAGATAGAGGTGGAAGAACTGTATTTGGGAGGCCCTAACACATAAGATGCGCACCTTTCGCTGGATAAACAGCAGCGCAAATTAAAATACAATATGCTGCAAGCTACTAGGCAAAGATCATTTTGCAAGGAAGAATGTGCAAATATACCAAATGGCTGCTAAAGAAAGAAAACCAGAGCCGGTGCTCTCTAAGAAGTAGAGCTATTTAAAATCAGTGTTTGTCAACATTTGTATAATTTGTTGTTGCCCTGTTCGGAGAAAGTCATCGCTTTAATTATCGTCTACAGCACTGCAGCGTGGCTACAGATGTTGTCTGCATTATCTGCGTGACCTGCTTGCATGCAGCATGTGTGAAATATGACAGCCAATTCACATTTCTGAATCGCGGCCGACTTTGCAAAACCATTATCTGTCTGATAGTGTGCATGGATGTGAAAAGAGGCAGAATGCACGGCCACAGTTC
Source organism: Triturus cristatus (assembly GCF_964204655.1). NCBI lineage: Eukaryota > Metazoa > Chordata > Amphibia > Caudata > Salamandridae > Triturus > Triturus cristatus. Next base: position 878,062,772 of record NC_140583.1, read on the forward strand.
AGCAGACATTTTAACCGCACTGAGCCCAGTGAATTTGAGATTGTGCTCCCTTCAGTGTCTGTTTTGCAAATTGTGCTCGGCGTCTGTGAGGCTACACATGCCATGCTCTCTCCTGAAACCCTTCCAACATTCACATTCTTCGTACATATACCAGCAAAGGTTGCTCGAACGGCGCACTGTCTGTGGAGATTTTAAATAGAGCTGAAAACATTTGAACATAATTCACATCGTCAAGCCACTGACCTGAGGTGCCTGGGGGTGTCTGCTTGGTTGGGAAGATTTGCTGCTCACTTTCTGTTAATCTGCCCTAATGCATGCCGATCGGCTGCGCATAGTTGTGACACACATGGCATTCATGTTTCATTTTTATTTACAATGGTAGAGAGCCGATAACGAGACCCTGTCCCGCCCACACCTCATTGCCACTGAGCGTGAAGGAGAGAAGGGAGAGAATGTGGCTTAACGGCTAGGGCGGCCGACTTTGTAGCTGGGAACCAGGTTCAAGCTTCGGCGTCGGCTAAACATCTTGTGATTCAGTTAAATAAAGGGCCTTCCGCTGTGCGGAAACACGTTGACGTGTTTGCACCAAGCAAGAGGGGCCCAGCTATAACCTTGTTCCTTGCAACACTCGTGTGGAGTCCTTCGATTTCGACAGCTGCTGTGAGTGGAGTATTAATAAATCACCCGTGCGATTGTCGCCTCGAACATGTGAGTCTTCTTATTGCTCAGAGCCCTGCGCAGGGCCTACTGTGACCGGTGTTTATTGTGTTCAGTGGTTTGTTGTGAGTGGTGGACAGTGTGAGGCTGTGAGCAAGGGGGACTCTCATTGGTACCGGTGCTGAACACGGACGGCTGCCATAGGTTTTGATGCAGAACAGGACGGCTGGTATTGATGGGAGTGAGCAGGGTGCAGCGGAGAAGATGGCGGACACCGTGGAACTACACAAGCTGAAGGTGCGTAAGGGTAGTGGTAGTTGTCTCTTGGTTTGAGAGCTACCTGTACTCGTGCTTATCTGCATGATCCAGTGAACGGGGGCTGCCCTGGAAATCTTTTTTATATTTCATGTTGTTAAAGGGGCTGCCGGTACTGGGCACTATGGAGTATGGATGAGCCTCTTTTTGGGGCTGTGAGCAGCACCGTTTTAATGTGATGCGAAGTGGTAGCTCAGGCAGTTCTTGCAATCTTAAGAGTCTATTATGTCTGTTGTTGTGCGGGCGATCGGTATGCTTGGTTTGGGTGCAGGGGGAATTTGCTTGTCCTCACTGTTGTAGAAGGAACAGGTTGAGTTTTTTTGGGAGGGTAGGGCGTAGAAGGCATAGTCGTCTGTGCTCGTTGACTTGGGGGTGATAACCATATATTAAGTTACGCGACCTGATTTGCCTTTACTTAATGGTGTCTGCTGAGTATGGCTGAACCCGATAGTGGAAAGGTGGCAGTGTATGTGAGAACATGGGGCGTATTCCCTGTAGATAGTACTGTCAGGGTGCTATGCCTGTTCTTCGTAGTGCGAGAGGGATTTGCCCGTTTCTATCTAAGAGTGTGTTTAGTGTGCTTTTAAGGTGGCGTTGCCTGTACTTTGCTGCCTGGGGTGCACCCTGCTTGCTCCTTGTTGAGTGAGACCTCTTCATGGGATTAGGAAGGCAAATTTCCCATAAGTAGCATCAGGAGACGTTTATTCGGGATGATGGGCAGGGGTTTAGTCACAGTGCATTTTTGGGGGTTTCATTCCATAGCTCCTTTCTTCCAAATCAGGCTACTTTAAAAGACGTGACACTGTGGTATTTAGAGCTTATTAAACATGATTACCGTGTGACACTGTATTTGTGTTCCAATTTTCTACTAGTACCACCTAGAGTATGACTTGACTGCTCCCTATAGCTATCTTTGGAGAGCAGAGTTTACAAAATTGATAACTCCGTGATCCGAAAGAGATGAAATATTGTCAAGACAAGTGGTTTTGCCCAGTAACCACCTAAATCCCAATCACCTAAATAAATGGTCTCAATCCAAGCATGCCTATTTCCGGTGCGACCAAAATATTTAGGGGCCTTAAAAATGGCCTCCATACAGAAAGCTCATGCTAGGAACTAAGAAACTTGACATCTAATCTCTGCTTTGTCGCTTTACCTGAATGCGTAGGAAATAAACACTATATTATTAATCCGAGCAGGGCTCACAATACTAGGATTGATGGACCCTTATTCTTGCCATTGGAATCCCTGCCAGTTGTGGTCTAGTAGGTTAGTTGAAAACTATTTGAGACACCATTTTTAATCCTGGCCTCTCCATTCGACTACATTTTATTGTATTGGACAGTCAAATTTTGAACTTCTTCTGAATCTTTTTACGTTTTTTTTTTGCAGGGCTGTGAGTATTTAAAACCGAACTGCGTACTGAAAGTTACTTGTAAGTGCGTGGGGGAAGAAACTGGACTGGCTGCTACTTGGGGAGGGGAACAGCGCCAGACCGCATTGTCCTACCAAAATGTAATATGGTGATAAAGTAACCACCTTTGGAGCAAGTTTTGCTGTTTTTCCTACATTAACAAACTGTTTGATCTTGGGCAAATTGTACTCTCCCTTCTAATCTGTTCACTCACCTAGGAATATGAAGCCCTTTGACACATGCTCAATGAAACAAGTAACACAACGCATATTCCTAGGGCAGACCCACCAGGATGGTTTTCATTCACTGATTCTAGTGCTCATATTCTGTATTACCTGCTCTTAGGGTGAAGGTGCTTCGTAAACTGAACTGTACATGACCCTTTCCCCATGGAGGGCTTAAGGAGTGAGAGTTGGACACTGCTGGGAGACTCCGTTTCATATCAGGCCTCGAGAGATCTACTCGATATTGTGAGTTAGATTTAATCAGGGCGAGCTATTTTTAGCACCTTCTGGCTCGGCCTCGTGAGAAACTCACTGACAAAGAACAGGTGTTCTGTTCATTCAGAAAGTGAATGAGCAGTAAAAATGCCTTTAAATCTGGTTTCTATCTTGTTACGTTTAATGTGTGTTCAAAGACGGAGATCGCATGCCAGCGTATGTGTACTTACAAATTGCTGCTTAGTTTGTCATGGAGATTGGTGTTTACAAAATCCTATATCTTTACAGTAAGAGAAATAAAATATAAACTGTCTTGCATTCGAGCTGGTATGTAGACAGTGTCACACTGAAGACTGTAAGATGTCACTTTTTTCTATAAATAACTCAACAAAAAGAAGGAGACAGGGGGCGCTTATAGGTCCAGCATACGAGTCCCTAGGATATATCAATTCTATCAAAAAGGTATGCAGTTCTTTAGGATACAGGAAGAGAGAATTAGATGAATGGTTGGTATCTATATATGTCCAAAGGTTGGAGACAGGGTCTCCTCCTTGTGGAACTGGGGCCTCACACACATGGCAGGGTGCCATGCTTCATCATAGGGCTTGCTCCTCGTCAGGCTGGAGCTGCAATGCCTGGCGGGCACCCTTTCAGGGGCTCTTTATCGGAGATCTTCTGTAATGTGAAGTGCAAGTGTAGATGTGTGTGTAGAGTGAGTGAATCGTGTAAGGAAGCTTGAAATTAAAAGGGGACTAAGTAGTACTCTAAAAAAGTTTTAATCAGTGAGTCAACTAGTATGGATTTCTGTAAACAGGCCATAAATCTTATTCTTATCTTGTCACGTTTATTCAAAGACACAGTGTCATGCTCCGTCTTCTGAGGGAGCTTGGTGTTTACTTTTCTTTCTCTGCCTTTAAAGTGAGAGGATTTATATGACAGTCTTACTGGATACTGAATTGTGCAAGTATTTCTAAATTAGCAAGACTCAAGTGAAGCACACATTTTGTTAATTCTGAAGCGTGTTGGAAATAAATACTTATAATATGAGCAAAACAAATCAGTACACTAGGTGATGCCATTTCCACACTTTGTTTGTGAGCTGTATAGTTTTATTAGAAAAGGTGTATATTTATGTAATGGGCATTCCAATTGAGAATGCGTTGTCTATAATGGCAGTGTGTTATCACACTATGCACACTCCATTCCACGCCACCCTACTCTGCACCAGCCCAAGCCACTGCACTCCACACCACTGCACGCTACGCCACTGTACTCTACTCTGTACCACTCTTCTGTATGCCAGTGCACTCTACGCCACTCTACTCTATGCCACTCTACTCTATACCACTCTACTCTACACCACTGCACTCTTCGCCTCTGCATTCTACACCACTCCAGTCTAGTCCACTTCAATCCACTCTGCACAACTCCACGCCACTAAACTCTATGCCAATAAACTCTATGCCAGTGCACTTTACTCTGTAACCCTCAACTCTAGGCCAATCCGCTGTATGCCACTCTAATCTACTCTTTGCCACTGCACTCTACACCACTTTACGCCATTATACTCTATGCCACTCTACTCTGCACCACTCCACTCTATGCCACTTCACTCTACTCTGAAATAATCTACTCTACACCACTGCACTCTACTCAGCTGCACTCCATGCCACTCTACTATGTGCCACTCTATTCTACGTCACTGCATTCCGGCATTGCACGCAGCTGGATTCTATGCAGCTGTGCTCTGTCACCATGCTCTGCAACACTCTGTGCCACTCTACGCCACGTCAATGCACTCTACTCTGCAGCACTGCACACCACTACTCTGCACTACTACATTCTATGGCTATTTACTGTATGCCACTCCACACCACTCTACTCTGCATCTCCGCACTCTACGCCACTGCATTTACTAAGCAACACTCTAATTTACGCCACTATATTCTAGGATGCTGCATTGTAAAATGCTTAATTCCATGCTGTTGCACTCTTCGCCATTGCACTCTAACACGATAGTCACAGTGTAACACAATACAGCAGCACATGAAACATAGTAATAGAACAGCACAGAAAAAAACACGACTGCATCACCTGCACACCAAAATGCAACACAACAACTATTCAATATTCTTGTCTCAAATACGTTTTCATAATAATTTGCTCAAATTTGTTTGCTCCAGTTCCTGTCTTACTTGCCACCAAGAACATGAAATAGTGCAAGTCAAACATGTTTTGTAATCAATTCAATTCATCTCTATTCGATTACGCGTCATAATCATAAAAGATACAGACATAAAAGCCAAATGAAAAACCTTAAAAAAATTCAAATATCCAGTCCACCTTATTTCGTTCGTGTAATCTAATGACTTCAATACCATGAACAGTTCCAACAGAGTCAACAAAACTGTTTCAGAAAACTGAAACAAACAAGCTTCCTTAAAATTAGATGTTAATAAGCAGAGGAAATTATGCTCTCACATACTCAGTGGCTTTCTTTTCTTGGGGTGCAAACATGTCAAGCTGAATTGTCCTACATATCATACAAGAGGAGAATATGTCAATATAAAACATTGGACACCACGGGGCTGGTGGAGATATCACCGATCACGTGAGTTCTGTCTCACGAAACCTTAACTTAAAGAAGCCCTGAAAAACAGTTGTCATCACCTCGTACAAAACTAGACAAATAGGATATGTTCTTCCTGATTTATAAAGCGAATATCTTTGCTAATCTGGAAGAGAAGTATGCAAAAGAATATATCTAAATTATCTTCTCACCGTAGAACCTGCGAGTGGATCCTTCATGCTGCAGCCTTCCCCGTGTGCTCTTTAACCTTTGGTCAGCCAACTGAAAACGGGACACTTCCGGTGCTCATCGGTGATACGATAACCATGGTAATTACAGGACTTTTCTCTACACAACCAGGAAGCAGCTGGCATGGACTTTACTCCTATTTATTTGACTGAGTCGGAGTTGCTCTAATCTGTGGTTTCAAGGCACTGTTGAAAACCTCGTAATGAGATGTATCTATTTCAGCTCACACTTCCTGAACGTGGATTAATTAATGTTATGAAATCACAGCTCCCCAGCCACTGGTTCCATGTTCTGCGTCTGTCTTCTCAAATCACTTCTATTGGACAGGGATACCTTTCTTCCAATAAATTAGCGGTCCGCGGATCCACCAAACTTAGTATTTGCAAATGTAGTTGAACTGAAACTCGTAGATTCTATGACTTTTAAACTAAACTTCAAAGTGTTCAATAGCACTAATAAAACATGCATTGGCAAAGCCAATCGTTTTGGGTATGGTACATTTGGAAGGTTGTCTCACTAGCCCATTTGGAACAGGCACAGCGCAACAGCAGCAAACAAATCTTCCCTCAAACACAAGGAGCATGGACAGCACAACAACAAAAGAAGAAATTACTGTTGGGTATAGTTGGGGCAGCAGTGTGTGATCTTCCCTGACACTTCTAGGAGGCGGGCTGAAAAAGAGACAGAGATTTTAGGTTAAGTTCAAAAGAATAATTAAGACAGTTGCTAAGGAGACAGAGCAGATGTACTACTGGCAGTGGTTTTCGAGAAATCGAAACTCCTGCTTTCAGCACAAAGGATGTGTCTTAGGAGCTGCAACTGAATATTTACAACAGTGTCAGTGGTTGGTGTGTTTGACGTCAGTGACTTAGCAAGAGACTGTTTTTGTATAAACTGTGAACAACTGCTGGCTAGGAGCAGATGATAACCAAAACATACCCTTTTGCTGTGCAGTGCTATACACCAAACCATACCCATGTATTTATTCCTTACTCTGAACCATATTATTTCTGTCAATACATGTAAATATGCATGTATGTATGTGGTACTTCTATAGCAAGAACCTAGCCAAAAGGAAGTGCACAAGGCCAAAGACAAGCATCGACTCAACAAGTGATTGCTGGTGTGCGCTGATTAATGCATTGTTATGCAGTGTTCTTTAGGAGGTGAGCCTCCAACTCTTTTCTAAATCGGTTTTCCTAATGGATGGTGGATGCTGTTCCAGATTCTGGGCACATAGATGGAAAAGGCCTGGTGGCTTGAATTTGCTTTTTACACTTAGTCTGTAGTCTGATAGTGTCCTTGCTGTGGACCTGCCAAGAACCACGAGAGATGGTGAGCTTATCTGGAACAGCTTAAGATGGCTTTGGCTCAGCAGATAACGGTCTACAGTAAATATATACATCTCGCTTTACGCCTGACTCGGATATTTGGATCAGCTTCACAAGGGAACAAGAACACTGGCCTACTCGTCTTTTGTTTCAATCTTACAAGGGAACAAATACAGCAGCTCCACTTCTAACAGGGCCAGTCAGGTGCAGCCAGAGCCTGGGGTGTCACAGTGGGACAGGTTAGCGTGGCGAGGGGTCTAAGCGCAATATACATAACATAAGATTAGCATTCTAACACTTACCATTCCTGAAGAAACAAGGCGCCAAAACCCACATGCTTATATCCACTCGTAAGTGTGAGGAAGGGGAAGGGTGGGATCCATGCCTGTGAATGCAGGGATGGAGACTCCAGCGCCCGCAGCCATGATGCTGAAAGCGTCACTGGCCTATAGTGGACACTGCCATAGATTACAATGGCAATGATTCATTATGAAGGGCTTTAGCACGGTAAGCCCTGAGTCGTGCATCACAGTTCAGAAAGACTATCACTGCTTGGCTTCCATCTACTGCATCAGAGTGAGGCCCGCAGGCAGCCTGGGACAGACAGCCCAGATTTAAATACATCAATATGTTTAGAGCTACAATCGCATCTCTAAATAAATCGATCTATTTAATAATAGTACAGGAATGTTAAGGAATTTCAGGGGGGCTCAGCCCCAGAGATCTTATGGAGAATCCGCCCCTGGGGGACATTCAGTAACCTTATACCAGGACTGCATTTTTTGATAATCAAAATGAATGACAGCACTAAGCTCTACAGCTGGTAGACAAAGATGGCAACTTTCTTGGCAGCTTGCAAGTTAGAGTAACTACTGTCTTTTCAATAGCTTTGCTACGTCACTTTACCTATCCTCACTTTATCAAATAACTTGTCCCAACACATTCAACTGAAACAATTTACTTGTGACATCTGAAGAACATCACAAACTTCTGTTTGACTTTAGTTTTGAGAGTTTCCAAAAAGCCAAAAATTGAACTAGTTGAAATGATTGAATTTTGCAGTTTGTAATTCTGCAGAAGCATACATATTTCAAAGACAATGGTAGCAGTAGAAAAAACATACACTTTAAAAAAAAAGATACTTTATTGCCATTTAAATTATAGTCTTATACATCACATAAACTTGTTTACAACCAATATATGTATTCACAGTCATTCCATCATCTACAGGCGACTATACAAACATATCACAGGAGCAATATTGCAGGTGTGGATCATAATAATATACAACAGCACTAGCTTAATGTATTTAGGTATAATATTGCTATTCTTAGAGATATAAAGTATCAGCAGTGTCAGCCATTTATATACCTTCCCCTTGCCACACTACTTGAGTGGGATTTTTAATGGTTTCTCAGTATCATCATATGTTGTGTGTTACAGGCGGAAAATGTGGAGACCAATGTCGGAGCGGGAAACTGTAAGAAATCATAATCAAAGAAGGTAAAAACCAATAAAAATTGCATGAACTGTGTCTCTAGTGTTGTTGGGATGTATAGTCCTGTCCACCAAGATATGTGTACATGCGCTTGTGCTTGTGGGCAGCAATCGACTTTTTCAGCTCATATGATGCCCATGACCAGCATATCTAGGTCAGCGGGGGGTGGTGGAGGTCAGTGGTGGCCACCCTGCATGCATGGAAAGCAAGAATTTTGTTAGGTGCATAGTTCAGGTTATCATATGTCTTGCCTTCAAGTCACTTATTCTCCCTAGCCACTTCCCCCTCCAGCCACTCCATCTGCATTGCGTCTACCGACTCTTCCCACGCCATCTCCTGGGTTTCCAAGTTCGGAGTCTATGTGTGCCCCAGAGTGTTCCCAGTTTGTCAAAATCTCCTTCCAAAATTCAGCCAATAGATGCCTGATTATTCCCTGGAGTAAGAAATGAGGGCTCTAGTTGGCAGTGGTTTGCAGCCTGTCCAAGTAGGAACCCTCACTCTTGTCAGGGTAAGGGAGTCACACAGCTAAGATACCCCCTGCTCACCCCCTTGTTTGCTTGGCACAAGCATTCAGGGTTTATCTCAGAAGCAATGTGCAAACCATTTATACGTATACACACAATAACACAGTGAAAACACTACAAAATGAGTCCATATCAGTTCAGAAAAGTAACCAATTATTTATGTGAATAAAACAAGACCAAAACAACAAAAATGCAACATTTACAGATCACAATATCACTTTTAAAAGGTTCAAAATAGTTCCGTCCATAGGAAACTATGGATGCGCCACTTTTATCACAAAGTACCTGTGATGCGTCAAAATGAGATGACAACAGGCACCGGGGAGGTGAGGAGCCAGAAAAGCCAAGCGATGCATCTGTTCCTTATTCCCAGGGGAGGTGAAGCGTCGGTTCCTTACTGCAGTGCATGTGAGGTGATGCGTTGTTTTCTTATTGTCAGGGGAGGTGATGCGTTAGTTCCTTACTGTCAGGAGAGGTGATCCATCGATCTTCGGACACGGGGCTCAATTCCTTACTGCTGGGCAACGTCGATGAAGACCTTGGCAAAGAGGTGTAATGTGTTGAAAATCCAGACGTACTGGATCAATGCAGCTGCTGCGAAACAGGTACTGCATCGATTTTCCATCGTGAAGCATGTGATGCACTGATTTCTTCCGCCACACAGCAGGTCCTGCATAGGAGGCAGAGGGGGTGCCATGGACATTGGTGATATGGTTTGCGGGACTGAGGCTACGGCGATCTTTCAGCCAAACAGCAGGCGCTGTGTGAATTCTTCAGTCACTACTCGGCGGTGTGTTGGTTTTTCAAACGCAAGGTGTTGCTGCAGCAGGAAAAACAGGTGCTTAAGGTCGATGTATGAATTTTCTTCAGTCCTTTGCAGCAAAGCCACCTCCAAGGTCACAGAACAGGAATTGACACCACTTGGAAGGTCAGAACTGTCCACAGAGTTGTTCAAGAGAAGCCTGTGACGTCTTTGATGGTCCTGAGACTTCTTAACAGTAGGAAAGGGCACACAAGCCCTTTGAAAACATTGACAAGCAGAATACAGAAAGCAAAGTCCAGTCTTTTCACTGCCAAAGACAGAAGCAGCCAGCAGTAGGCCAGCACAACACGGCAAAAAGCATAGTGGCAGTTCCCCTCTTACAGCTTCTCCAGCTCTTCTTCTCTGCAGCGATAACATATGGCTCGGAAATGCTGAATACTACGGACTCCCAAATGCTAAATCTAGCCCAGTACAGACTGTTTAAAAAACTGTTTTTAATCCCACGACACATCTCTCAGGCACAGATACGCCTGGAATATGGATTAACGAATCAGACGCAGGCCAGACAAGGTGTCCTGGCCAAATATTACTGGCGTATGAGGGCTGCGGAAGACAACACGCTTGGCCACTACTGCTGGGAGGAGGTAGAAATTCAATCAAGGAACAAAAATTCGATATGCCAAATTTTATAACAAGCGCTTCTAACGCTAAATCTGGAGGAAGCCTGGCAAACACCCATGTCATACCCTGTTTTAAAAAAAATCACAAACAAATCAATAAAAAAATTATCATTTCAAACTGATAAAACCATATTTGCCAGTAAAAGTCACGCATGGTCGGTGATCCCATCCTATAAGCATATGAAACCCCAACCCTATCTGCAAGAATGCTTCAGAGACTACTACAAGCGGATTTGACCTTACTGAGATTGGGTTCTTTTTCAAATAAAGATCTCACCCCAAAATGGCTACAGACCTGGCCATCCCTGGACTGCCGTCTCTGTGGTAACGGAGCAGAGTCACTACTACATCTATTGTGCATCTGTCCGGCACTACATAACCTAAGGACGTCACTTTTAAGGCCAATCCTAAGAGAAACTCAAATCCGGACTTGCAAAGCGGCTGTCATAAAATGCCTCAGCGGTTCTTCAGTTCAACTGTCTTGCAACACTGTCAAATTTTTGTCACTAGCAGCACAAGAACTAGAAAAGAAAGAAACAGCACAAACCCTTGGAAAGAATGAAACACCAAAATAAGAACTTGGCAGAAGGGTATAAAGCAGCCGGCCTAAGTCTTTTTCAGAATCGTTTCTGTACTCCCCTTTCTTCCAAAGCCCCTTTCTATGACAAGTCCTAGGCACAAACATGATCATACCAGTAAATGCTCCAGGATATGAAATCATAGTGACTTAAGAGACTGGATAGAAAATGATGTATAGCAGTTTTGAACTTTGCTCCCTCCCCATTTTATGTTGGCATTAGCACTTTAAATACAACAAAAAGCATGGACATGTTTTCATTGGTGTTATAATAATCCGCTGCTCTTTGGTTCCATCCCACACGACAACTAAAAATGTTTTAATGTAATTTTTATTCTGTATCTGAATTATGACGCCTTCATCATGGTGGTATGTTCCACTCATTTTATGATTTTAACAGATCAAATAAAAGTATTGTTTACTTACTTCTTCTCTGTAGAATCTCCTCTTAGTCCAGGAGGGATCTGAAGTTATGGTGTCACAGCTCCAGTACTTATACCAGTGTCTGCCTATGAAGTATGCAAAGTTCTAAGAAAAGTCTTTGTAGTGCACAAGATCCTGCCTTTTCCAGACCTGACTTCAGACACACTGCAGGGGGTGGAGACAGCTTTGTGTGAGGACAGGCACATCCCTCAGGTGTCAGTAATAACTCCTGCCACCACTCTAGCTCATGAAGACCCATCAGCCTGGTGATGGGCCATTAGAATATGAAGGGCACACCTCAGTTCCCTTTGTGCGACTGTCTAGAGATTGAATGCATAAACAGCCCAACTGTCACCCTCCCTCTGACGTGGCCTCCACAGGCAGGCACAGAATGGTAAAGCATGTAAATGCCCACTTTCTAAAAGTGGCATTTTCAAACACGAATTTGAAAACCAACTTCACTAAAAATAAAAAATGTAATTGTGAGTTTAGGGACCCCAAACTCCAGATCTCCATCTCTTCCCAATTGGAAGTTTCACTTGTAGAGGTTACAAGGAAGCTCCAATAATATCCTGTGGGAGAGATGAGCAGTATTTCACTAACAGGACATGTAAAACACACAAGTACATGTCCTCCCTTTCAAATACACTGCACTTAGGGCTACCTTGGGCCAACCTTAGGGACGCCTTACATGTAATAAAAGGGAAGGTTTGGGCCTGGCAAGTGGGTCCATTTGCTAGGTCAACATGGGAGTTTAAAACTGTACTCTCAGACACAGCAGTGGCATGCCTGAGACATGCTTGCAGGGCTGCTCATGTAGATGTCACAATCAGTGCTGCAGGCCCACTGGTAGCATTTGAATTACAGGCCCTGGGCACACACAGTGCACTTTACTAGGGACTTACCAGTAAATCAAATATGCCAATCATGGATAACCAATCATAATCATAATTTACAAAGGGAGCACTTGCACTTTAGCCATGATCAGCAATGGTAAAGTGTCCAGAGTTCTGAAACCAGGAAATACAAAATGCAGTACACAATCGAAAAAAAAGAGGTCAGAAGCAAAAAAGACAGAGGAAAAACAAGTAAAAGATGCCAGGTCTAACACATCCCCACCCCCCAGCTGAAAGTAGGGTGAACTACTCAACCTCTTGGAAGTTCTCTTCAGTAAGGCGGAAGAACCTGGACTTACCATCAGCATTGGTGTGTTCTGTGCCAGGGCAGTGTTCCACCATAAAGTACATTACCTGTAGGGAGATGGACCACTTTAACAGTTTTGTGTTCTTACCCTTCATCTGCATTAACCATCTGACGGGCCTGTGGTCTGTCTGAACCCGTAAGTGAGTCCCAAATAAGTAGGGTCCTAGCTTCTTCAGTGCCTAGACCACAGCAAAAGCTTCCCTTTCAATTGCACACCACCTCTGTTCCTGGGTAAGTAGCTTTATACTAATGAAAGCTACGGGTTGATCAAGGCTCTCTTGGTTCAGCTGTGAAAGCATGGCTCCCACACCATGCTCTGAGGTACAGTCTGCACCACAAACTCCTTGGAGAGGTCAGGAGCCTTGAGCACGGGCGCCGTGCACATTGCCGTCTTTAGGGTATCAAAAATTGTCTGGCATGCCACAGTCCAGATAACCTGACGTGGCTGCTTCCTTAAAGTCAGCTCAGTCAAGGGGGCAACAATGTTGCCATACCCCTTGCAAATCTGTGGTAGTAACTGGTGAGACCTATGAAGGCTGTCACCTCTGTCTGGATCTTGGGGGAGGGGTGCCCCAGACAGAATGGTGTAAATCTTGGGTTGTAGGGGTGGCACCTGGCCGCATCCTTAGGGTGCCCCAAGAACATCACAGACCCCTGCACTATCTGGCACATATGGGCCTTTATAGTGAGTCCTGCCTTATACAGGGCCTTCAACACTTCTCAGAGGTGTTGGAAGTGGCCCTCCTAACTGGAACTGAATACCTCAATGTCATACAGGTGGGCACCAATGAAGACCTCCTGTCTAGCCAGGACCTGGTTGACCAACCTCTGAAAGGTGTCAGGGGCATCCTTCAACCCAAAAAGCATGACCCAGAACTCGTACTGCCCTTCTGGCATTGAGAGTGCTAACCTATCCTGGATACCTTTAGTCAAGGCAATCTGCCAGTACCTAGATGTTAGGTCAAGCGTACTGAGGAACTTGACAGCTCCCAGCTGATCAATGAGTTCATTAGCTCGGGGATGGGGTGGTCATCAGTCTTAGTGACAATATTTTGCCCACAGTAGTCCACACAGAACTGCAGTTCTAGAGTGGCACCGGGTGCAGCAGCTTTGGAAACCAAGACCACTGGGCTGCAAGAATGACTGCTGGAGAGCACAATCACCCCTAAAGCTATCATCTTGGACACCTCCTCCTTAATGCTAGTCTTCACTCTGTCTATCAATCTGTAAATCTTGTGCTTCACAGGCTGAGTGTCCCCAGTATCAATATTATGAGTGCACTAATGGGTGACTCCTGGGGTGAGTGAGAACAGAGCGGCAAACTTACCCAGCAACTAGCAAGAGTCACTCTGATGCTCTAGGGTCAGTGTAGGAGAGAGGACCACACCTTCCACTGATCCATACTGCTCCATCGAAGCGAGGAGGTTGGAGAGATGTTCACTGTCCTCTTCCACCCCATCATCAGTAGCCAAGGACATGGTTAACTCGGGTCTCTCAAAGTGGGGCTTGAGGCGATTTCACATGTAGAACCCTCAAGTGGTTCCTAGGAGCCAGAAAGTCCGCCAGATAGGTGGCATCACTCTTGCGCTCCTTCCCCTTGTATGGGCGAGGCCACTTGTCTTGTAGAGCACAAGGCTCTACTGGCTCCATCACCCCCACCTTCTGACCAGGCTGAAACTCAACCAGAGTCGTATTCTGATTATATCAATGCTTCAAGACCTCCTGGCTTGCTTCCAGGTTCGCCTGAGCGAGTTTCCTGAAGCGGGCCGTCTGGTTTCGGAAGGCCAGCATGTAGCTAAATATATCCTGGGGTGGCTTCCTAGGAGCTTCCTCACAACCTTTCTTGACCAACCTAAAAGGCCCTCTCACAGGGTGCCCATACAACATCTCAAAGGGGATAAAATCAACCCCCTTCCGTGGTTCCTCCCTGTAGGCAAAGAAAAGGCATGGAAACAAGACATCCCACTTACCTCTCAGGTTCTGACAGACCCCCAATCATGCCTTTCATGGTGCAGTTGAATCTCTTAACCAACCCATTACTCTGGGGGTGGTAAGGAGTGGTGAATTTGTAGTTCATTCCACACTCCTGCGACATGGTCCTCATGTACAGGGACATGAAGTTTGTACGCTGGTTAGATACCACCTCCTTGGGGAACCCCATGTGGGTAAAGATTTTCATCAGTGTCCTGGCCATGACGGGTGCAGTCACTGTCCTGAGGGATAGCTTTCGGGTACCGGGTCGCATGGCCCATCAAGACCAGGATGAACCTGTTGCCCATGGCTGTCTTGGCCTCACAATGTCAATGACCATCCGCTCAAAAGGGGTGCTCACTACAGGGAATGGTTGGATGGGAGCCTTACATCTCCTCCACTCTTGCCACTTGCCTGGAAAGTTGGACAAGACCTTCAAAATGCATCTGATTGCCTTTGCATTTAGGGCCAATAAATGTGGATGACTAGCCTGTCAAAGGTCTTGCACTGCCCCAAATGCTCTGCCAAAGGCACATCATGAGCCAAACCCGGTAGGAAGGTTCTGAAGCGCAGAGGTACTACCAGCACATGGGCTGCCCAGGCTCAGCAACTTTAGGCTCACTATATAGAAAACCATTCTCCCAGGAAATCAGATGTGATTTGGACTCTTTTCCATCTGTCTGGTCCTCAGCCTGCTGCCTAAGACCCAAGACAGAAGGGCATGTCTTCTGCTCTGCGCAGATCTCTTCCCCGGTGGAACCCCCTTCTTGCTACCAGTGGGTCAGCTCAGGCAAGTCTCCCAGTCCAGCCACCTCTTCCCCTGTAGATTTTGGGCCATCCCCCTCAGGTTCAGCCTATCCTCGAACCATGGCAATCTCTGGAGTGGGATTCCCGCACCACTTGGCCTTCCTCTCTCTTTCAAGCTCCAGGTCCTCCAGATTATCCTGGGCTGCCAAAAAACATGTGGTCAGCATTCCCACTCAGGCAATCCCGACATCTCCAAGTGGGATCTGTATTCTGCCTCCCTCCAGGTGGTGTGTTCCACGTCGTTCCCCAGCAGACAATCCACAGGCATGGATGGGCTCACAGCTACTCGCAAAGAGCCTGAGACCCTCCCACTCAAAGGGAACCTGAGCCACTTTACAAAAGCACTCGCTGTTGTCTACTACCACAACTTGGTGAAGTAAATTAGGGACTACTTGCTCATCAGGCACCAGGTGACACCGGACAGGAGTCACACTGGCTCCTGAGTCTCTCAGTGCCTCTACCCTCTGTCCATAGATGGTCACCCACTTCCTGTACTTCTTAGTATTTATCAGACATTAGGTTTCTCTGGACCATGTCACTGTCCCCTAATGAGACAAGGGTCATCTCAGCCAGGTCCTCACACCCTCCTGAGACCAACTCATTCCCAAGTGCTACACTAGCCATCAACCATGACTGCCCACCGGTGAGGGCTGTGCCCACTTAGAACACTTCCTGATCACAAGCATAACATTTTCTGGAACCCCTCTCTGCGGGGTTTACCTGAAGAGATGCATGGTTTCTTATCACATGGTGGTGGGGATATTTACCTTGGAAACTAGATTGGGGCCCTTTAGAGAACTCTTGCAGTTTACCCTTGACACCCCACTCTTCTGATGGGGACCTTCTGACCAGGCTGAAACTCAACCAGAGTCGTATTCTGATTATATCAATGCTTCAAGACCTCCTGGCTTGCTTCCAGGTTCGCCTGAGCGACTTTCCTGAAGCGGGCCGTCTGGTTTCGGAAGGCCAGCATGTAGCTAAATATATCCTGGGGTGGCTTCCTAGGAGCTTCCTCACAACCTTTCTTGACCAACCTAACAGGCCCTCTCACAGGGTGCCCATACAACATCTCAAAGGGGATAAAGTCAACCCCCTTCCGTGGTTCCTCCCTGTAGGCAAAGAAAAGGCATGGAAAGAAGACATCCCACTTACCTCTCAGGTTCTGACAGACCCCCAATCATGCCTTTCATGGTGCAGTTGAATCTCTTAACCAACCCAATACTCTGGGGGTGGTAAGGAGTGGTGAATTTGTAGTTCATTCCACACTCTTGCGACATGGTCCTCATGTACAGGGACATGAAGTTTGTACGCCGGTTAGATACCACCTCCTTGGGGAACCCCATGTGGGTAAAGATTTTCATCAGTGTCCTGGCCATGACGGGTGCAGTCACTGTCCTGAGGGATAGCTTTCGGGTACCGGGTGGCATGGCCCATCAAGACCAGGATGAACCTGTTGCCCATGGCTGTCTTGACCTCACAATGTCAATGACCATCCGCTCAAAATGGGTGCTCACTACAGGGAATGGTTGGATGGGTGCCTTACATCTCCTCCACTCTTGCCACTTGCCTGGAAAGTTGGACAAGACCTTCAAAATGCATCTGATTGCCTTTGCATTTAGGGCCAATAAATGTGGATGACTAGCCTGTCAAAGGTCTTGCCCTGCATCAAATGCTCTGCCAAAGGCACATCATGAGCCAAACCCGGAAGGAAGGTTCTGAAGCGCAGGGGTACTACCAGCACATGGGCTGCCCAGGCTCAGCAACCTTAGGCTCACTATATAGAAGACCATTCTCCCAGGAAATCAGATGTTATTTGGACTCTTTTCCATCTGTCTGGTCCTTAGCCTGCTGCCTAAGACCCAAGACAGAAGGGCATGTCTTCTGCTCTGCGCAGATCACTTCCCCGGTGGAACCCCCTTCTTGCTACCAGTGGGTCAGCTCAGGCAAGTCTCCCAGTCCAGCCACCTCTTCCCCTGTAGATTTTGGGCCATCCCCCTCAGGTTCAGCCTATCCTCGAACCATGGCAATCTCTGGAGTGAGATTCCCGCACCCCTTGGCCTTCCTCTCTCTTTCAAGCTCCAGGTCCTCCAGATTATCCTGGGCTGCCAAAAAACATGTGGTCAGAATTCCGACTCAGGCAATCCCGACATCTCCAAGTGGGATCTGTATTCTGCCTCCCTCCAGGTGGTGTGTTCCACGTCGTTCCCCAGCAGACAATCCACAGGCATGGATGGGCTCACAGCTACTCGCAAAAAGCCTGAGACCCTCCCACTCAAAGGGAACCTGAGCCACTTTACAAAAGCACTCGCTGTTGTCTACTGCCACAACTTGGTGAAGTAAATTAGGGACTACTTGCTCATCAGGCACCAGGTGACACCGGACAGGAGTCACACTGGCTCCTGTGTCTCTCAGTGCCTCTACCCTCTGTCCATTGATGGTCACCCACTTCCTGTACTTCTTAGTATTTATCAGACATTAGGTTTCTCTGGACCATGTCACTGTCCCCTAATGAGACAAGGGTCATCTCAGCCAGGTCCTCATACCCTCCTGAGACCAACTCATTCCCAAGTGCTACACTAGCCATCAACCATGACTGCCCACCGGTGAGGGCTGTGCCCACTTAGAACACATCCTGATCACAAGCATAACATTTTCTGGAACCCCTCTCTGCGGGGTTTACCTGAAGAGATGCATGGTTTCTTATCACATGGTGGTGGGGATATTTACCTTGGAAACTAGATTGGGGCCCTTTAGAGAACTCTTGCTGTTTACCCTTGACACCCCACTCTTCTGATGGGGACCCTGCCCTCCTTTGGAGGAATCACCCCCACACATCTTCCTGTGGACTCTAGTACTCACCCAGCGGTTCGCCTCTTAAGCAAGCTTCCTGTGGTCAGTAAACCTGCTGTCCATCAGGTGCTGGCACAGCTCTGCAAATACAAGTGCTCCTACTAAATCAAATTGTACAACCCCTCATAATCTGTTACATTACTGTCCTTCACCCAACCACCCAATGCACTGCAAAAATATGCCACGCACTCCACCCATGTCTGGGATTTAAGTTTCTTACTCAGTTGAAACTGATCTTTGTACTTCTCTGGGGTAAGACCATAACGGGTAACTAGGGCTGCCTTCATCACTGGGTAGGTGAGGTCCTGGGCTATCCCTAGGTCCAGCAAGGTATCCCTTCACTCCACTGTGAAGTGGTTTCAGATCCCTGCCACCCACTGTTTCTCAGAGACCCTAGTTATATGAAGCGCTGCCTCATAACCCTGAAACCATCTCTGGATATCATCTCCCTTTGTGTACTCTTTTCCTATATGCTTTGGCAAGTGCACCACTCTTTCAGATTGCAGGTATCCTAAGCCACAACATCCCCCTGCAAGCTCTGCTCCTCCACATCATTATTCTCAGTGTGTCAAATGGCATTTCTTGCTGCCAACCAGGCCCTTAGCACATTTTGCAGCTCCTCCTTTCTAGTAAGGCCTCTAATAGAACACTTGAAATCCTTGTGAATACTTTTAAATTGAGGTGCTGAATAGTACTCCAGTTTCTCCTCCTCATGTACAAAATCCGCGGGTAAAACTGATGGCACCCAAAACTGAGATATTATTTGTAGGTAAAACTCAGGAGTTGCAAAAGAAGAGAAAAATGTAAAACAATATGTGTTTGAGTAGCAGTCTGCAATATAGAAGTAGTGTACACCATTCACTGTAGGCAAAGTACAAACACAAGTCCTACCTCAACGCTGACCACCAATGTTAGAAATGGGGGCTCTAGTTGGCAGAGGTTTGCACCCTGTCCAAGTAGAGACCCTCACTCTAGTCAGGGTAAGGGAGTCACACAACAAAGATAACCCCTGCTCACCCTCTTGGCAGCTTCGCACAAGCAGTCAGGCTTATCTCAGAGGCAATGTGTAAAGTATTTGTACCTTCACACACAGTAACACAGTGCAAATACAACAAAATGAGTGTACACCAATTTAGAAAAATTACCAATATTTATCTGAATAAAATAAGACCAAAATGACAAAATCCAACATACACAAATCATGATATCACTTTTAAAAGGTTCAAAATAGTTCAGTCCATAGGAAACAATAGATGCATCACTTTTATCACAAAGTATCTGGGATGAGTCAAAAGCGAAGACAAAAGCATGCACAGGGGAGGTGGGGTACCGGAAAAACAAAGCGATGCATCAGTTTCTTACTGCAGCGTAGGGGAGGTGATGCGTACATTCCTTACTGTCAGAAACCCTACAAAGAACCACCCATTAGGCGTTAGACTAATACGTTTCAGTGCGGTGGCCCACATCACGGCACTGAAATGCAAAGTCACACATTATAGCAACCCCTCAGCTGTCAAGCTGGGAGTGGTGATATAATTAGCACTGAGCAAAACATGGTCCCCGCTGCTCGGAGCCTGTGGGCCAGTTCAGCAACAGGTCTCTTTGGCTCCATTAACCCATACAGCAGCAGGCATGATTCAGTTAACCACGCATCAGGTAGGCTTTTCTGCAATTAATGATTTCTGCCCAATTGCATGCCGTGAGACAGATAAAGGCAGGCCGCCTGCGTTTAGAGCAGGCGGCAGTTACGTTTTCTTAAACTTTGGCAGGCGCATATAGCTGCTCGCACAGCTACTGTTGTGCTACGCCAGTTCGTTCCTGCAACCCCTGAGTGATCATGCTGCATGCGCGAGTCCGGACCTCATCCGGCTGACCGGACACCCCGCGGCCACTGGACTCAGAGGCCCTTAATTACAAGCCCCATGCTCCACCCATACGTCACTTTTCCCATGTTAAAAATGATGCAAAAGTGGCGCAAGGCGCTTGTAAATAAGCCCCAGAGTGTTTGGTGCCTGTGCTGCACCTGCCTCTCAAGAATGCTGCTCGTGCGACTCACTGGCCTGGACCGCAGCTCACTCGCTCGCTGTGACACAGTCTGAATCACTTAGGTATGTATTCATTATTCTATATCATATTTTTAATATAGAGTGCCATCACACTGGCTGCTGAGCCTGTTACAGCTCAGTCAGCTCACTGACTGCAGTCTGCTCTCGGCGACTCTAGCTGCTCTCGACGGTACAGCAGGCTGGCTGGCTGGACTATTCTCAGCTCATTAATGCAGGCCGCCCACTGTAGTGCAGAATGTGAAAGGCCCCCTTCCCTCAGAAGCGCTTGTTAATGATCCCCCTTTGGGGCAGTGTCCTGGTTTGGTGAATACTGCGTGGAAACAAGCATCCTAGGACCGGTTTCAGGGTTTCACCCATCTTCAGCCAGGATAGCTTGATTCCAGTGGCATGGAGAGCACGGGACTCACGTCTGTCCCATAGTTCTTTTTGCATTTGTCACCCCGAGTGGGACAGGTATGCTCAGACGTGAGTCCCGTGCTCTCCATGCCACTGGAATCAAGCTATCCTGGCTGAAGAGGGGTGAAACCCCGAAACCGGTCCTAGGATGCTTGTTTCCAGTCCAGGGAGGACCTGGCTTGGCAGTTTGGGCTGGACTGTTCCCATGAGGCAAAGGGTCAAGACTTATTTGCATATGGCTGGGTTCAAACTGGAACAAAAAACGATGGATTTAGGCCCAGATCTCTGTACTGGGGTGAATATATGACATTGTTCTGCATTCTGTCCATCAATAGTTCTTTTTGCATTTGTCACCCCGAGTGGGACAGACGTGAGTCCCGTGCTCTCCATGGCACTGGAATCAAGCTATCCTGGCTGAAGAGGGGTGAAACCCCGAAACCGGTCCTAGGATGCCGGTTTCCAGTCCAGGGAGGACCTGGCTTGGCAGTTCGGGCTGGACTGTTCCCATCAGGCACAGGGTCAAGACTGATTTGCATATGGCTGGGTTCAAACTGGAACGGCATGGTGAGCAAAAATATGATAGATTTAGGCCCAGATCTCTGTATTGGGGTGAATGTATGACATTGTTCTGCATTCTGTCCATCAATAGTTCTTTTTGCATTTGTCACCCCGAGTGGGATGGGTATGCTCAGACGCGAGTCCCGTGCTTTCCATGCCACTGGAATCAAGCTATCCTGGCTGAAGAGGGGTGAAACCCCGAAACCGGTCGTAGGATGCTTGTTTCCAGTCCAGGGAGGACCTGGCTTGGCAGTTCGAGCTGGACTGTTCCCATGAGGCACAGGGTCAAGACTGATTTGCTTATGGCTGGGTTCAAACTGGAACGGCATGGTGAGCAAAAAAATGATGGATTTAGGCCCAGATCTCTGTACTGGGGTGAATATATGACATTGTTCTGCATTCTGTCCATCAATAGTTATTTTTGCATTTGTCACCCGAGTGGGACAGACATGAGTCCTGTGCTCTCCATGCCACTGGAATCCAGCTATCCTGGCTGAAGAGGGGTGATACCCCGAAACCGGTCCTAGGATGCTTGTTTCCAGTCCAGGGAGGACCTGGCTTGGCAGTTCGGGCTGGACTGTTCCCATGAGGCAAAGGGTCAAGACTTATTTGCATATGGCTGGGTTCAAACTGGAACGGCATGGTGAGCAAAAAAACGATGGATTTAGGCCCAGATCTCTATACTGGGGTGAATGTATGACATTGTTCTGCCTTCTATCCATCAATAGTTCTTTTTGCAATACTGTAGAACAGCAGCAAAAAATAAAAATAATAATAATAATGCGTGATGACATGCAATCTGCAAGGTTGCTATGGCAGCCCAGTGTGATGAAGTATGCACATATATGCCTTGCCATTTTTTTTTTATTTACAGTTCCGAAATGTTGAAAGCCACCTGAAGCAGTACATTTAAAAAAGACATGCATGTAATTTCTGATATTTATGTTTCCCTTGTCTTCAATGCTTGATTTTGTTTGCGAGAAAATATTACTCGTAGTCGCTGAATGTCACTCATAATTACACTGAAGTTCTGAAAGTGTCACATAAAAGCAATTTGCAAACTTGACAGCTATGTGTCAGGGGAGGTGATCTGTCGGTTCCTTACTGTGAGAGAAGGTGATGCGTCGATCTGCGCATACGCGGCCTCGGTTTCTTACTGCCAGCCAGTGTCCATGAAGAACTTGGCGAACAGGTGCAATGCATCGAAAAACCAGACTCACTGGGTCGATGCCGCATCAGCGAAACAGGTGCTGCGTCTATTTCTCAGCCGCGAAGCAGGTGATGTGTTGATTTTTTCAGTCGCACATCAGGGCCTGCTTTGGAGTCGGAACGGGTGCCATGGACGTCGGTGATACAGTGCTTGGGATTCAGGCTGTGGCAATTTTTCAGCCACACGGCAAGCGCAGCGTCGATTCTTCGGCCACTCCGTGGTAAGGCGTTGTGTTTTTTAAGCGCACAGCGTTGCTGCTGTGGGAAAAACAGCCGCTGAAGGCCAATGCGTGGCTTTTCTTCAGTCCTTTGCAGCAAATCCTTCTCCAAAGGCTAAGAACAGGAATTATTTGGCACCACTTTGGCAGGTCAGATCTCACAGTAGAGGAGTTCAGGGGCTGCATGTAAAGTCTCTGAGGGCCCTGAGACTTCTTAAAAGGAGGCAAGCACACACTAGCACTTGGAGAACCTTGACAAGTAGGATACAGAAACCAAAGTCCAGTCCTAACACAGCAACACAGCATAACACAGCAACCAGCAACCAGCAGAGTGGCAGTTCCCTCCCTACAGCTTATCCAGCTCTTTCTTGGCAGAACCTCTGCTTAGTCCAGTTATGGTGTCTGAGCTCCAGTACAATACCAATTTCTGCCTCTGAAGTAGGCAAAGTTCAAAGGAAAATCTTTGTAGTGCACAAGATCTTGCCTTTCTCTGACCTGGCTCCAGACAACTGCAGGGGGATAGAAACAGCTTTGTGTGAGGACAGGCATAGCCCTATTCAGGTATCAGTGACAACTTTTCCCACCACTCTAGCTAAGTAGGACCCATCTGCCTGGTGATGGGCCATCAGGATATGCAGGGCACACCTCAGCTCCATTTGGGTGACTATCTAGAATGAATACACAAACAGCCCAACTGTCACCCTCCCTCAGACATGGATTCCACAGGTAGGCAGAGGCAAAGCATGGTAAAACAAGAAAATTCCCGCTTACTAAAAGAGATATTTTCAAACATGCAATTTAAAACCCAACTTCACTAAAAGATGTATTCTTAAATTGTGATTTCAGAGACCCCTAACTCGAAATCTCCATCTCCTCCCAATTGGAAGTTACACTTGTCAGCGGTTACACAGCAGCTCCAATAAAAACCTATGGGAGAGATAGTACTTGCAATAATGATAAACAAAATTAGAAGTATTTTACTATCAGGACATGTAAAACACACCATTACATGCCCTAGCTTTCAAATACACTGCACCCTACCCATGGAGCTACCTTGGCTCTACCCCAAGGGGTGCCTTACATCTATTAAAAGGCAAGGTTTGGGCCTGTCAACATTGCAGTTTCAAACTGTATTCACAGACACTAAAGTGGCAGGTCTGAGACATGCTTGCAGGGCTACTCATGTCGGTGGCAAAATCAGTGCTGCAGGCCCACTAGTAGCATTTGAATTACTGGCCCTGGGCATACACAGTGCACTTTACTAGGGACTTACTAGGAAACTCAAATATGCCAATCATGGATAACCAATCATAATCACAATTTACACAGTGTGCATTTGCACTTTAGCACTGATGAGCAGTTGTAAAGTGCAGAGTTCTAAATCCAGCAAATACGAAAAGAAGCACACAGTCAAAAACAAGAGGTCCAATGCAAAAATGTCAGGGGAAAAGGAAGAAGGGCCTGCACTTCTGCCTCTGCCCAGATCGTGACATCATTCTCCGAAGTTTCCAGTCCCAGCCCTCTTTCGGACTTCCATGCCATTGCTATTCTGTGTTGAGCTGGGTCCAGAGCCAAGTCTATGAATCTAGAGCCCACTTTCACTCTTTTGACCTGGGATAGATCCCCAAGAGATAGGTCTGTAGTCTATAGGGAAGCATGTGCCCCAACTTGGAACAAAGCCTCTGCAGCATGGCATCCCCAAGTCATGTGGCCGAAGTCTGCGTCAGGTACTCGGCAGCCAGGAGAGCCTTGGGGGTATCCTCCGATATATTAGGTGTAGTCTATGTGGGGTAAGGTTCGTCATATGTAGGTAATTAATCTGTGCATATTTCAAACCGGAATTGCGGGAGACCGTTTTGGGGGTGGCCTATCACCCTCTCCCATTCACTGTTTGTGATGTCATGGCTCAGCAAAATTTCCCAGTGTGTCCTCAGGGTCACCTGTGGTATCCTCTCTATCTCATTCAGCACTCAGTAGAACCATGTCACCAAGTGCGGTGCAGTGCCCATGGAGAGGAGGAGTTGAAGTTCCATGTGGGGTGAGGATTCGTCCCGACTATTGTCCCACAATATTTGAATATCCGCACCAGTGCTTCATATGTCAGGAATTGACCTCTGGACAGGGTGTGAGTATCAGACAGGTCATCCATTGGGATGAGAACTCCCTGCAGAAAACAATCTCCCACCGTTGTGAGCCCTGCCTCCGTCTTTCTGAAAGTTGGGCAGGAGTGACACAGAAAGCAGACTCTCAGTGAGGTAGGCCCGCCAGCGGTAAAGCTGGAGTATACAAGGGGGCTTTCTGGGTTTGCACAACACAGCGACACCAACACTGCAAAACCAAGTTTAACAGTACACTAGGCTGTGAGGGTACTATGTACTGGCATAGTAAGCTGGCAAGCAGAAGTCTCAGATATAGGGTCAGTCCCAAGTAATGTGTATGAGAGTCATCTATCCATTTAGCCACCCATTGCAGCTGCGCCGCTAAGTAGTACAATTTAAAATCTGGAGCTCCCAATCCCCCAGCATATGGTGGGTGTCACAGGATCTCTAAAGAATCTCTATGGCGGCCACCATCCCATATCAATCCGCGTAGGAGGGTATCAAGTTGTTTGAACCACGTTGCATGTACCTTAACCGTCAGGTTCGTAAAAAAGTATAATAGACAGGGGAGCATCACCATCGTGGCAATTGACACACGTGCCATAAGAGACAGTTGTAGGGATCTCCACAAGGGGACACATGATGGGTCAGAGGGCTTTTCCCAGATTGCCTTTTCTCAAACTTCCAGGTCATGGTACACCCTTACCCCTGGTATTTAAAGGACATGGAAAACCATAGGAAGTCTGGTGGCAAATCGAGTGAATGGAGGTCCTCTTCATGCATGGAAATATGCGCGTCTTAGCTCGGTTAACCTTTCGGCCTGACAGAATCCCAAAGTCTTCTAGTAGTCGAGATGTGCCTCGCACTCCAGCTGATCCGTCCGCCAAGTATAAAAGGAGGTCATCAGCAAAGAGCAATATATTATAGTTGTGGCTTCTATCGCGATACACCTGCCCCTGCCTTTTGTCCAGGACAGTTCTGCGAAGGGCTTTATAGCCAGGGCAAAGTGGGCATCCCTGCCTGGTCCCCCTGAATATGCCATATGAGGTGGAAAATGTAGAGCCAGTCTTTACTCAGGCGGTAGGGTTCGGCAAAAAAGGACCGTGACCCATTTAATCCATCTCTCCTCCAGCAGCATCCTACTCATGACCTTCAAGAGAAAGTCCCACTGTATAGAGCCAAAGGCCTTATCGAGGTCTACTGACATTATGAGTGCCTCCTGGTTAGCCTGTACCTCAGGGTGGTAGAGTACATAGTATAGTCTCCTGAGGTTGAGGGATGTGTTACTGTTTGGGATGAAATTGTTCGGGTCTCTATGTACTACAGTTTGCATGTAGAGGAGAGTCTACTTGGCATTATTTTTCTTACGACTTTAAAGTCCATATTTAACATGGACAGAAGGTGAAACGCCAATGTAGGTACACCTACTATGTAAGTTTTAGGGAGGGTAATCACTGTTGCGCTTCATGTGGAGTCTGGCAGGCAGCACAGCTAAACAAAATAAGCATAGAGTGTAACAAGTAAGTTTGGGACCAAAGTGCCAACAAAGGCAGAGTAGAACTCCAGCCAGGAGACCATCTGGGCCCGGAGTACTACCCATGGCCATGTCTGCAAAGCCGAACACACTTCCTAAGCCATCATAGGGCCCCCAAGGTTTCTTGGGCCTCAGGTGGTAGTGTCGGGAGGATCAATCTATCCAGGAAGCTATCCTGCGCTACCTCAGGCAGTATCTCAGAGCTAGAATAGAATGTTTCATAGCATTTACGGCATTCCTCATTGATGTCCCTCAATGCATAAATGTGTGTCCCAGTGAAAGAAGTAAGGTGAGTGATGGGTGTACCTTGAAGTTCAGGGCAGATAAGCCAAGCCAGAAGTCTCCCAGATCTACCCTCTTCCGCATGTGCCCTAGTCAGGTATGTTTTGTAGTCTTGACTTCGTAGACGTACCAGGATAGCACTGTAATGTTCTTTTGAATTAGCCAGTTATCTATGGGCATCTGGATCTGTTCCCATCGTACCCACTAGGGTGTGCAGTGTGTTATCTAGGGTGGCTAGTTCTCCATTAAGTTCCCTACTAATGGCTACTGAATGGCTCATACAGTGATCATGGACCACCTAGAACTCCTCTCATTCCATCCAGGAAGAGGACCTGAGCTCCGATTGTGTTCAGAATAATCAATGATGAGCAAGTGAAGGGATTCTTTGTAACAGGTGTCCTCAAATGATATTGGTTGAAGTCGCCATGATGGAGATATCAGTCTGTCATCAGTGGACCTAAACCCTAGAAAAAGGGGGCTGTGGTCTGAGAGTGTCATCCAAGGTATTCAGTGGAGGTGGCATATTGCCTTATCTTCTCTGAGCATAAGAATTTATCTAGACGGGTATGGAGTGCGTAAATCAGTGGGAAGTAGGAGTAGTTGCATGTGGAGTCATGCTGAGTGCACCATAGGTCTGTCAGCCCCCAGTGTTGTGTCTAGTCTCGAAAACCCATCAACAATTTATGTGCAGGGCTCCTGGCACAGTGAGGTGGAGCGATCTAGGACAATGTCCATAACACAGTTAAAGTCGCCTCCCAATAACAGATCCCCACCCATTGTTTGGCCCAATGGTGGCGATAGAAAGTGAAAGAATGCCAATTGATCCTGACTTGGAGTGTAGAGATGCACCCCAGTGTGAACTCTTTTTCCAATAGTCTACCTATCACCAATACGTATCAACCCTCCTTTTTTTTGTCCTCATTCACCTTAGGTTCTAATGTCTAGTACCTTAGCCTTCAAGTGCGAGAGATGGACCAACCCCAAAAAGGCATCGGAGCCAGGCATTTTCCCCTTGCAGGCACATCTCTCTCAGAATGCATGATTTACGGCAGCTGCATCAGATAAACCAGTGGGTGGTCCTGCATACGCAGAGAATGATGTGGCGTAAAATTGGCCTCACCATTTGCGGCGTAATCGCTCCACCCCAGAAAGACATGTCTCTTGGAGCATAGAAATTTGTACTCCCACACACCATAGGTAACACTGTGTATTATGCTGTTCGGTTGGGGATCCCAGCCCAAGGATATTCCAGGTCATACATTTAAAATTTGAGATTCTAGTGGCCATGGCAGTGTTGTGGGTAAAGTCACTGACCATGTTCGATCAGGCCATCCTGCAGGCCATTCCATCCCACCAACTCGTGTCCCAGAGACAAACAAAAAGAATAACTGTGCATTTCCTAAATACACAACTCCCTTTACCCCGGGCAGAGCAGCAACATCTAAAAAGGTTACAACCTGCAAACAGCAGCATTAGCAAAGTTCCATCAGACTCTTAGACAGTGTGAGTTGATAGGGACTGGTGACAGCAGTTTTGCTTTGATCGCTCCTACTCACAAATGGTGAATCCAGAATGAGCCGGTGCCTCTATCTAATCCCCCAATAAGCTATTGTAAAATGTTTGTTCTAGGAAATGGTGACTATCCCACCTCTATTTATCCCCCCAGCCCAGCACCACAAAGTACTTACAGCCTCATTTGTGACATGGTCGGTGACCAGGTCCGTCCCCAGTGTCTCATATGGCGATCCCCAAGGTGAGGTCAGATACTGAAGACTCAGCATTATTCAGCTCATTACATCCTTAGATCAAACTAGGCCCTCAGCAGACTGTGGAGTCACCATGGGGAGACCCTCTTCATCAATAAGGGAGCTTTCTTGTTCCAACTCAGTGGCCTGACCACCCAATGGGGTGTCACTTTTGGATTCCGGCCTAGTTGGTGAGGCAATGACCGCTGCTGACTGTAGCGCCTAGGCCCTTTCCTGATCCTTCTGCACTTTAGTAGGTTTCCGAAATGTACTCCTGCTCCTGGCCCTATAGGATCTTCCCTCCAGATCTCTGATGGTGGTTCACCTGGGATGATTCAGTCTTATAGGTCTACAGCCAGTCCCATACTTCCTGAGGTCTCCTTCACAGAAGTGCGTAGTTATAGCCAGTATAATTTTATTTTTCAAAATTCTTTTTTATTGAGTTAGCAGATAAAGTAATCGCATACATTACAAAGTAGTGAAAGCATACATCAATCAGTATATCGGTTTCCAAGCAGGTGAGTACTATATAACATTTGTAAAGCAAGAAAATAAACCATTCGGGTCTGTAAATGACAATTTCTAACATTCTTAACATCTGTGTCGTATAGCGCATAACAAAACACTGGTCATGCCCATCATGCCCATCCATGTACGTCATATCTGGTGGAACAACATTACTGTCCTGTGATATATCTCTATATGGTTTCAATTTCCGCGGGTTGTGGTGGAGGCGGTTCCAATAGGAGACCCCTAAAATCCTCGCGCTTAAAAAAAAGGCTGCTACTGACCCATACAGCAGTCGAGGCCTACCTTCCAAGCGCCCAATCTAGGCTGAGCCAGATCCTTCCATGCCCTTGCAATATCCCTTTTTGCTAGGGTAAATCCCAAGAACAGTTAATGCCTTTTGTAGATGTAACCCCCGATTTTGTCAGTGATATGCAGTAGAACAAGCTTAGGAGAGAGAGGTATGTCCCAACCGAATACTTCAGATAAACAACAAATAAACCCCCTCAAAAACCGGCCCAGTGCAGCAAAACTCTAAGTTGTATAGAGTAATGCACCTTCCTTGCTGCCACATTGTAGGCACATAGGGGAATCTATCAGCCCAGCCCTCCAAAGTCGATATCTAGTAAAATAGGCGCGATGTAAATACTTGAACTGGATAAGTCTGAGACGGGATGCAATTGCGGCGTATCTCGGGGATTCCAGGGCCTCCCTCCACTTATCACTCTCCAAAGGAACCAAGTCTGTCTGCCATTTCTCCCCAAAGGGATCTAAAGTCGCGGAGAGGTTCGTCACTAATGTTTGATAAATCTTCGCGGTTTTATGATCACCTAAATCCCGCATGAAAACCTTTGCCTTAATAGGGTTAAATTTGGGAAGGGATTCAAGATGTGTAATATATGGGGATAAGGCATGTCTCAATTGCAAGTATTTATAGAATTGTGCATGTGGCAAGGCATATTCATGTCTGAGCTCCTGGAAGGATTTCATCGTGGTGCCATTCGTAATATTTCCCAGCATGGATATACCTATAGCATCCGATTGTATAAACCCTACTAATGTGAACACTTGTGGCACAAGGCCGCTCTGCCAGAGGGGGTCTCCCCCGTCAACCACCTCCACCATCCAATCTCACGCAGTGAGTCCATCCACACTCCGAAAATTACCTGAGTAGCAGGTGGCAGCTTACGCAGCTCTCTCGGCGTATAGAGCAGGCTGTGCGACAACAATCCCCCATCTCTCTACCTGAATGGTCGGGTCATTTTCAATCCCATACCACCAGTCGTTCAAGACCAAGAGATGGGATGCTGCATGACACGATTGGATATCAGGGGTCACTATAACTCCACAGTAGGTTGATTGAAAGCAAGTTTTAAGTGGTACTCTAGCGGCCTGATCCTGCCACAGAAATCGGCTCAACCTGGAGTTAAGCTGTCGGAACCAGGATATTGCTATCTGAAAGGGGTGGTTCTGCTGTTGGTATAGAAAGTGATGGAGAGACACCATTTTGCATATTGCCGACCTACCCAGTATGGAAAGGGGCATACGCGTCCAAAACTCCATCTCTGTCTGAGTATGCATCCAGATGGGGGCAATGTTCTTCTCCCACAACACCGATTGAGTGTCTGAGATGTACACCCCGAGATATTTCAGTCCCGTTGTGGCCAGTGTTACTTCTGCTGTCCAGGTGCCCATGTCCGAGCCACCATAGATAGACCAGAAAATTGATTTCTTAACGTTCATATACAGGCCAGTATGCTGGTCGAAAATCTGCATGATGCAGAGAATACGCAGTCCTGTCCGATGTGGATCCATAAGGGAAAAAACAGAACATCATCCGCATAAAGAGCGATCCGATTCAAACCCCCCTCCCGGCCATTCAAAGCCCCTTACCTGTGTGTCAATTCAGGCCCATGAGGCTAGCGGTTCGATAGCTAAAGGCAAATAGATATGGGGAGAGGGAGCACCCTTGCTGGGTACTGCGTACTACAGAGAAGGGATCAGATAACGCACTGGCTACTCTAACCGAGGCCGAGAGGTCGGTATATAAAAGTCTAATATAAGACATGAGGCGTGGGCCTATGTTCAAGCGCAGTAAAAGAGCAAACAGATAGGTCCATCCCAATGAGTCAAATGCTCTGTCTATGTCGGCTAATAGCAGAGCCGCCAGGCCCCCCCAGGTGATCAATTGCCGCTGCAGCATTGTGCACTTTTTGGATAATATGACGTGCAGCCCGATGGGGCATAAAGCCGGCCTGATCCAGATGAACCAGTTCTGACATATATGGGAGAATACGATTGGCCAAGGCTTTGGCCAATAATTTTACCTCCAAGTTCAGCAATGAAATAGGGCGATACGAAGAGTGTTGATCCGGAGGTCAGCCAGGTTTGAGGAAAACTGTGATTTCAACTTGTCTCCAATCTGGCCATTCGGAACCGCTGCTCTACCAGAACGCAAGTTGACCAGGGCAGCACTCAGCTCCTCGATTGTCAGCGGGGCATCGAGGTCCACCCTCGCCGCATCAAAAATGGCCTTGGGGGGTAAATCGTTGAGATATTGGTGAATCAGAATGTTTTCGCAGGCCGTCATTGGGGTATAGAGCTCTGTATAATACGCCGTGAAGCTAGAAGCAATTTGGGAAGGATCTGTGAGTATTCGGCCGTCACTAACGAGAATACCCGGTATGCTTACCGGATATAGAGCACGCTGGCACAAGCAGAGCAGAAGAGAACATGATTTATCGCCCCATTGATAAATTCTACTGCGGTACTCCAGCCAAGCCAGTCTGACCTCATTGTGCAGCGTGTCAGCATAGGTTTGTTGGAGAAGAAGCAGTTAGCAGCAGTCTGCCCGCTATGCGCACCTCTACAACTCCGCTCTAATTCCAGTATCTGGGCATCGGTCTGAATCAACGCCTCTCAGCGCTTCTTCCGTTGAGTACGCAATATCCGCTCTCCTAATGGTGGACATCATAGCTTCCCAAATTGTGAGAATCCACAGTGCCCAGGTTATTGGCAAAATAAGCCGTAAGTGTCTGATACATGTATGATTTATATTGCGAGTCTTGAAGATGCCATGGCAACAGGCGCCACCGAAAGGGGGGACAAGCTACCCCTAGGCGCAGAGTCAGGACTAATGAAGAGTGATCCGATAAACCCCTAGGCGATATATCTGTTGCAGCGATTCGAGAATAGTATGAACTTGGTATAAATATATAATCTAGCCTGGAGAAAGAGTTGTGGTCCGCCGAATAATATGTATATCCATGTGTAGTTAGGTGTAGGTGTCTCCATGTGTCTACCCATCCCATGTTTCCCACTAGTGCGTGCAGACGTGTGTCCCTGAGTGTCTCGGGTGCAGCACGCAACCTCCACCTGACCTGCGCCACATTCGCCACGTCATTCCAACGCCCACCTATAATAGAGCATCCCATAGGCATCTATAGCAGCGTTGTCGTCAGGTGCTCTACAAACGATCCAGAAAGCAGGTGGCTGCATACATACTGCCCAGTGTAATGGTCTCCCCGTGCAGTGACCCCATCACAATAATGTACCTACCATGGGGGTCAGAACACATTTTAGAATGTATATATGGGATTTGGTGGTGAATGAGGACTACCACCCCTCGGGAGCCCCTGGTGAACCCTGCATGAAAAATTTGAATATAGCCAAAGCGAGCGAGACACAGCGCCTTGGTACCCATAAGATGAGTCTCTTACAGTAAGAGAACATCAGCTATGGCGTGTTTGGCCTGTCGAAGGACAGCACCTCGTTTGATCTTATCCAACGCCCCCGTTTGTTCCAACTGACCACCTGTAGCCTACCAGCAGGGTCCATCACAAGGCAAGGTATCTAAGGGAAGAATGGCAATTCGGCCTGTCACAGGGCATATAGACCACAGACATAAGCGAGTAAGACACAGTATTTTCAATAATTTTTAACAAACCCAATCCCTCCCCCACCCGCCCCACACATTACCTCAAAACTGCCAAAACATCTTTCGGGGTAAGTGTTGCACCGCTGCAGCAACGGGAGCAGGGCACAACCCTGAAGAAATAAAAACCTTCTCAGGGGTTTCACTGATACACCTGGTCCTTTTAAACCAACAAAGAAGAGATTGGCACAGAAGCTGTAATATAAAAACAATGCATTTATTAAACCTCACATTTCGTCACACACTACCCTCAAGTCACTGTAGGAGGCATTTAAAGGAGTAAAGAGAACAGGGGCCTTATATACCCACACAGGGGCTCAAAAGAAGGCGGTACAAGTACACATGAGAAGAGTTACACACATAGATGGTCATACAGAAAATGCACAGTCAACAAGTAGGAGGAGTAATGAGTTGCTGACATCAGTTAGAACAGCCTGACAGTTCTATACTAGGAGCAGGTGCATTATGGCAGCTACAGGTTCCTCTGAGCATGTGCAAGGTTCTGGAAGAGGGAGAAAGCAAATGGCTAGCACATAGCTAACTAAAATGGCTGCCAAGTACAAAATGGCTTTCAGCTCATGCTAACAGATTCCTGTGATCTTTAACAGATGGTCCTCTTAGCATGAGCTAAATACATTCCTATGATCTAGTAGGAAGATAGAAAATATTTTACACATTAATTTTCATAAATTCATCAATATCCTAATCCATTGCTAGGTGGGCATTTCTCATTCTAAATATTGTTAAGCGGGCATATATAAGGTATAAGCAGTAGTACAAAGGGAACAGAGCATTGGATCATACAGATAGCAGGAGAGAGGAATGACTGTTATCACAAACAGAACTACCAATATTTTTCAACCCTAAGCAGAAATCAAATCCTAGAACCATCTAGTCTAATTCAATGTAAAAAAACTTTTTCAATAGACTTTTCCAGTGTTTTTTTTTAGGGCTAGAGTATCAATCATTATATTCAAGGAAAGGGTAAAGTAACATTTGTCAACTGCTCAGAGGAACTTTTCTCTTGCAGAATAAACATTATTCCTAATGCAAATATTAAAGCAGTCAGACATGTTATTACAAAAACAATCCTGGTTCCAGGGGACCAGGAGGACCACACAGGGCCATGAGAATTAGAACGAGGAGCCGCAAAGGGCTGCTTCTCCTCAAAAATGGGATGACCAAAGGGGTACATTTGTAACAAAAAAAAAGAAGTTCTTGAGAAATTGAAGCCACTGTACAACCAGCCAGAGGGGAGCCTTCTCCCTGTGTCCGTTTGAGCCTCACAGGCAAGCTCTTGTTGTTCCCACGGTGGAGCTGCACAACTCGCAACTCAGGAATCACGGCCCAGTTTCAAGGGAAAAGTTTCTTCTTTCAGGATAAGGCAATCACCTTCCAGGGCAAATGCCCTCAGCGATCCTGTCCAGTGTCTCAGGCAGTGAACTAGTTTTCTTCACTTCAATCTAACAGGCCCCAAAGACACAGCACCTGTACCCTGAGCTCAAGTCCTTCCCTAACTCCTGTTTTGCTCTGCTGGCACACTGCTCTTTCGTTGGGGCCACAGATTGTATCCAGTGTGCCCAGGTATCTCATAATCAACAAACAAAGGTGCAGACTTTACAGCCAGCATTCAGGAGCGTGATGCTGAAGTGCCTGAAGCAACCCTTGTTTCAAAGTGGGTCACCTCAAGTAAAAGCCTCCTTGCCGTTCTGGTCGGTCTGTGACTCTCTTACCTGGGCATCAAAAACCTGATCCACGATGTCTCCTTTCTGATTTGTGACACCGTTTTTCACCCAAGACAATGGCAGGGGTACACACTTCACATCCCAATGCTTCCTGCTTTCTACCTTCACTGAGGTCCTAGTTGCCAGCAATGCCTGTGCTGGTTACATTCACCTTGGCTTCAAGCTGGACTGGTGCTGACTCCTCAGGCTGGATCTGATGTCCAGGCCCCTCTGGCAATGGTTGTAAGGCAGCAAATATCTATTGGTGGACAGAACAAAAGGTCTTTAGACAAGGCATACAAATAATCTATCAACAGAGAGGATATTCTCAGAATACTTGCTAGTACTGGTGCGCCCCATAAATTAGCAAGGCACCCAAGAACCACTTCATCTATCTGAGAGTAAAAAACCCTGGACCTATTACTCTATTTGAAACAGCTAAGGAAGTCTGTGTTCATTTACTAACTTCTGCGGAAAAGAGAAAAACAAAACAGACATGCTTCAAATCCTTACATCTGTGTATTCCTATATTATTCATCTGAAGACCCTCAAGAAAAAAGGAAATGTTCTACACTTTTACTCATAGACTTTGCATTACTTGTACAGGACTGCAGACACTTCTAAAATGATTTCTCTTAATAAAAGCACCTACATTTTATGCTTAGGACGATGCTCTCATGTTATAGGTGCAGCAGGAAAATCTAAAACTGCTAATTTTAACAGGGATTCTTATTACATAAAGAACTAAAAACTTCAACATAGTGGGTACATACATTTCTCCAGCAGAACACGTTGTGACAAACTCCTATAAAACAATATTTTCCTCAAAAATGTTTGCTAAGGATCACATGGGTGTCTTTCCTGCATTCTACTTTTCACGATCCAAACTATGCAACATCAGCTCTAGTAAGGACTGTCAGTTTATTTACACAGGCTAGCTAATAAAAGACTAGCAATGCCCTTGCAAAACTGTATGTAGCATGAGAATAACAAGATCAAATAAGGGAACAGCAATCTAGACTACTCATCCTTTCATAATTTCATCAGACAGGAATGGCAGTAACATAGCATATTTATTTATTCATTTTATTAATGCTAACAATTTGTAAAACAGTATTACTGAATAGCCAATTAAATGTCTCATGGCTGTTTCCTAGACAAGCTACAAAAAAGTGAGAAAAAGAGAGAGACAATATAAATTTGCCTACCCTTAATTTGTAGAGGAGCTAGCCTCCTTCCCCCATTTCGACAGTAGGAAAACCTGCAACAGGTTTTACTTCTGTCGACACTATCAACCCCTATTTGTAGTAACTGGGCATAAACAAAGGTATAGGAGGTAAATAGCACATTGAGCTAGCTAAAAAACATAAATACCCAACCACCAATTCCTTTAGCAAATGTACAAGTGTAACATGAGGGCACATGAATTCAAACTAAATCCCATTACCTCCTTAACTCAGCCCTAAAAGCATTAGTGCTATATACATGGCAGAGCCATTCTCTTAATCAGAGTTCACATATAACATTATATTTCCCTCTGTTCATATGAGTGCACAAAAACTTACTTTTGCCAAAAAAAGTAAGCAAAATTTCTCTTTCTCTCCCTGCCCTGCCATCTCGTCTTTCAAAAAGTTTCAGAGGTCGAAATGTCAAAGCAAACCTTGCTCTGAGCCCTGCTAGGCTTCTAAATGTAGAACTTGACCTTTAACCCTTTACCAGCTGTTCTATTTTGTGTGCAAGGTTTCCATGCGGTTTTTCAATTCAAAGTGACTATGAAGAATCACAGCTGAAAGGCAGTCCTGTTATTCCTGTTTTTCAGTAAGAGAATAACTTCTGCTGGGTTTTTAGATTTATTTGTATTTGTGAGCAGTGTGCGTAATGCTTGTCTAGCAGTATAGAAGTCAGCTACATGTATTCTACTTAAATGTGTGCATTTATTGAAGCCTAAGAGCAGTTTGAAAACTGCTCTGAGTGGCAGAACTGCTTTTAAATAGTGAATTTTGCCCAATTTCGACTTTGGTGTTTGGTGCACTTAAAAATGAATATCCTACAATTTTTGGGCATATTAGTCATCCCCAGAATGTCCTCTACATATTCCAGAGATGGGGGATCAGAAATGTATAAGGTACACCCTTATAAAAATGAGTTTTGTACGCCTGGGTGAAGTGACATTTTCCATTTTAGTTGCCCCATCGCTGTAAAACGCTGCTTACATTCAATTTTAATACTAGGAGTTCACAGTATTATTATTAGGCATTATAAAGATTAAAAAACAAATTTAATGCACTTATCTTTAATAACTTTTTTTTATATAATCAAAATTCGCCTTTTTATTATTTGTTTTCAATAACTCCAGCCTTTATACCAGGTTTACACTGACTTAAAATCTAGGTGACTCAGCATTTTCCCCTCTGTAGCCAGCAGTCAGAAACAGCCATGTGCTATTGACACAGCTGTTGCTTGTGATCAGGAGGCGTCAAATTCTCACGCCTTTCAAGCCAGCACAAATCTATCGTTCTGTAATGTGTGTTTAGTTCAACATCAACCAACTCACTCAGATAATGTGAATGCCTTTTAAATACCTAATACATAAGGATAAATGCTGTGACATTTTATATCTTAGTCCAAATTATTGTAAAGCCCACAATTTCGTTTTTTCTTCCTTTCTATGAGGCCTATTTTATTCCTATTGATTGTGAATTCTAATTTTATCTTTAGCATTGTGGCAATTTGCACACATGTATAGTGTCTTACTCTGTCAATTTTAATGATAGTGTGCAGCTATTTAGCATATATTACATAATTCATTGCTGGATTATTTTAAAATATATTTTATTTTAATGATATTTTGCATAACACAATGATGACAAAAAAAACACATTGAGCTCATTCCAGACATTTTCAGAAGGGGGTCATACACTCAGAACACACACTAGAGCACGTTTAAGGCTAGCCATTCTTACACAAAGAGCGCAATTGCTACTTACTCACACAAGTACCACCAATAACAAACCACATAGACATTTAAACACACACTTAACCCGCAAATCAACATTTAGGACAGAAACAAAAGACAGCCCACAGACTGTACTGAAACCAAACCATTTGTAAATATGAATTGTAAGTTATATTTACAAGAAAAGCTCTCAAAAGTAGTTCAAAAACAGCCCAAAACACTGTTTCATTTTCAAGAAGCCAAAATACACCAAATTCGCCAATTTGGCTGGCAGAACACCCAAAAAGTGCTCTGCATATCACCACTTATGAATGTTACTAAGTGCGTAGACCAGGATCCTTTTTATGTACATATTTAATTCTTTGGGGTACTTAGTCACCAGGGAAGAAATACGTTTTTATACCTAAACCTATTTAGGTATCCCCTCTAGGGGAGCTGGCTGATTCCATACAAGTTCCATAATGGTACCTCCAAGAAAGCAACACATTCTACGTTGTGTGCTAAGAACAGGCATGCCAAGAATATTGTAAGATATACAATATTATACACATAGTAGCACTTAACTCAAAGTGTGCCGTTCAAGTTTTTGAAAGTTTCTCATTACCTGCCTACATAAATTGCAATTTACATATTTCCAAATTCCAAATATTGGTCAATTACCATAAAATTCCAAAAAGCGTAGCAACAAACGACCTTACCAAGCACAAAAATCTCCAACCTCTCAGTGCCAAGTTCTGAGTGACCTAACGGTTATTTTTAGAATACTCACGCCAAAAAGGTTCTCAGTCAGGAGCAGTAAACATTTGGAGGAGTCAAATCAGGAAGACCAGAAATATACTGGGCTGTAGAGACAGAGAATCTCAGTGTGGGGTACCTCCTAAATAGAGTCCTGTCCTGTCCTCCTCAGTAGATTCCTGTCTCCCATCAAGACCAATCCCTTGGATAGCCACTTCTCTGATGTCCACGTTGAGCACCAATTGAAGAAATAGAAACCTTCTCAGGGGTTTCACTGATACACCTGGTCCTTTTAAACCAAAAAGAAGAGATTGGCACAGAAGCTGTAATATAAAAACAATGCATTTATTATACCTCACATTAGGGAGATTGCGTCACACAGTACCCTCAAGTCACTGTAGGAGGCATTCTAAGGAGTACATAGAACAGGGGCCTTATATACCCACACAGGGGCTCAAAAGAAGGCGGTACAAGTACACATGAGAAGAGTTACACACATAGCTGGTGATAAAGAAAATGCACAGTCAACAAGTAGGAGGAGTAATGAGTTGCTGACATCAGTTAGAACAGCCTGACAGTTCTATACTAGGAGCAGGTGCATTCTGGCAGCTACAGGTTCCTCTGAGCATGTGCAAGGTTCTGGAAGAGGGAGAAAGCAAATAGCTAACTAAAATGGCTGCCAAGTACAAAATGGCTTTCAGCTTATGCTAACAGATTCCTGCAATCTTTACCAACCCCATACCAAAGGTTCCCAAAGAAACTGTCCCCGAACATAGATAAAGTTCTCAGATACTGAAAAAAGAGTTATAGGGGAGGGCCTCACGTAGGCCCGTGGAAAATGTCATCAGCTCAGCAACAATTGTAATTAAAGTTCTCCAATTGCAAGTCATGTTGGCGACTGGTCTCGCCGAGTCTCTGCTGTCCGGGAGTCAGAGGAGCTCCGTGACTTGGAACGGCATCTGGAGCGTGATCTATGGGTGAGTTTCGCCTTAGGCTTGGTTGGCCAGTCTAATTTTCATCTTGGCTAGGAACATGAGGGAGTAATGCAGTCACTCCTCTCTCAGCACCCTCTTCACTTTCATATACAGTGCTCTCTTAGTTTGCACTGCAAGGGTGTAGTCTGGAAACAATGAAACCCGTTAATTTCCAGCTTGATAGGGGCCCTCATTCCTGGCTCTTTGCAATAGGATGTCATGATCCTTAAAGTGGAGGAGATGGGTGGGGTGCTCTACACGGGTCCGGTGGACTGGCTGGGACTCTGTGCGTGCTTGAGGGGAAAGAAGGTTGTCAGTTGGTTCGGTGTGACTACAGACTTCAACCAGTTCTCAAGTAGGCCACCATTTTGTCTCCTTCTGTGCCCTCTGGAGGCCTTCCACTAATACATTACTCCATCTGCTACGGCCCTCAGTATTTTCTGTATGACATTCCAGTGTGCGCACCTTGTCTTTCAGTGTTGGGACCTAACAGCCCAGGTCGAGCTGTGCTGGGCATATCTCTGCAAGCCCCGTTTCCACCTCCTTCTCCCTGTTTGTTAATTTGCTGTGGTCAGCTCTTAAACCCACAGAGAAGGCACTGATTTCTTGTTGCAGTGTGGTTTTGGTGTTTGCAATGGCCACCAAGAGATTGTCAAATTGCATTTGCATATGGGGTGGCATAGTATCTGGCCACATGTGTGCTCATCTGATGAGCTCTTGGCATCCCCAAGTCCTCCAACTCTGGTAATTGAGTGCGGTAGGGTCTGGTTAGGTGGGGAGGGGTGGTCATAGTCTCTGAGTACACCAAACTGGAATGAAGGTGTGTCATGGTAAACATTGTGTGACTGTTCTTCCACTTGTCAATTGCTTTGCTTATAAACAGGCGAGTCACTGGTAGGCCTTAGTGACGGAAGATCATGATGTCTTACCACCCAGTAGAGCCACAAGAAATTAATTTGGGCCTATAGGCCTAATTCAGGATGGTGTGCTGTGTACAGTCCTCTCATCTGTGTATTGTAGGGTGGGCTGTCTCTATCCCTGGGAGGAGCACAAGACCACAGGGCAGCACTGCCGTATGGTGTCTAGCCCTCAGCTGGGATTCACCCAAGGCCCACGCCTGATAGCGCAGTGGTTCAGTGTGTCTCCTCGTAAGTTGTTTGCTGATATTATTCGGGGTTCAAGTGCTCCCAGGGAGGTATCCAGGCCTAGTTGTGCTCAGTCCCTCTTTTGCCAGCTCCTCTGTGCACCTCATAGCCCCTGAGTTCCTACTTTATAAACTCAGCAGCAGACTGATGCATCGAGCGGGTGCAGCCAGGGTCAAATCCACATGGCCAAGAGCTCAGTGTTGGGTCCCTGCATCTCCTCCATGCCCGCAGGATCTTGTTCCTCCCACAAGGCAACAGTGATACAAATGAGGGATCAGGGAGTACATGTAAGGCAATGCCTAGCCATCTGCAAGCCCTCTCGCGCTAGTCCATCAGCCAGAATTATGTACGCATATAGCTATTGTGAAGCAGACCTCAAGCAGTTTGCCGCCGTCCAGAAAGCAAATTCTAGCACATGGGGCCAGCTGCCAGCCTCAGGGGGCCTCTCGTTTTAGCCCTGTTCTGGCTGGCAGTTCAGCTGCAGCACGCTGCATGTCCAGGAGCCATCTGTGATTAAGGGCTAAGCCAGGGTAATTGCTACCCCACCTCAGAGCTTGAGCGCCCACCCTGGATTGACAGAGGTGCCGGGAGGAGGGGGCAGAGGTCAACCTCACCTCCAGTGCGAGGTAAGCAGCCGAGTACTGTTCTACTGGCAGTGCCCTCACTCACCACATGGCCAGGGCACTCTGGCGTCATGCGCCACAGGCCGGTCTTCACGCATCGGATTGTCGTCGCCACCAGGATCTCCTCAGTGCATCCAGCCCTTACATGCTGGTGCCCCGTGCGGGTCTCTGGGAGCCCCCGCCAGCCCGCCTCCAGTGGCAGGACCTTTGTCCTGCTCCAGCGGTCACAAAGATCGTGGTCCATGAGGCGCAGAGGGGCATCAGGGTCTGCTCCCGGAGGCAGCCTCAACACCCCGCAGGGCAGGGTAACAAGCCACAGCAACATTTGGGGGTCCTGTGGGGCCCCCAGACTTTGCTTTTGCAGGATATTTAGTGGGTTGGAGTCGAGTGATGCAGTTACGCACCCGCCATCGTTGGCTATTAAGCCACGCTCCCACTGGAAAAAAGTTTACTTCATACATTTAAGAAGTATTTCCAAGTCACAGTTCTATCCACTGATGTTTACTTCTGTAAGTAAAGCTCTGTATCATAATTTAAGGGGAAGTTATAAATTTAAAACATCAAAAATACCCATGAAGTTTCAGGATTCTGCTATGAAAATGCAGAATTGTGCCATGAAATTTCAGCAGCATGTCCAAATTGTCAGGGAGAGCCTACCTTTTACATTCCATAGACAGGTCAGAGGATTGAAAAATGTATGGCAGTGCTGCAGAATGTTCTATGGAGAACTATATGCCACTAAATATCACTGTAAACAACATCCCAAACTTTCAAGCTATCCATCTAAAATCTGCGCTCCAAAGAATACCTGCAATACGCCCCTTTGAAGAGTCTTGTGCTAAGGTGATGGTTCAAATAAAACATTGTAAATGCCTGGACTCTGCCAACTGAAATACATCCACCTAATAAGACCCTTCGCAGTGAAATTACAAAGTGTCTTGCAACACTTGCAATTAACCTATTTGTAACTAGATTACATTCATTGTAAATTGTATTCTCATTCACAACCGGTTGGTGTGCAAATTGATTATCTCAGGTTCTGGGGCAAGGGAGAAACACAGAAAGCTACAATTCTTCCTTCTGGTGGGAACTGTGGTGCATTTTGGAGATTCTGAAGAGGAAGCATGCTGGTTTGTGGGGCTCATAAAAAAGGGAATATATACAATTTATAGAAGTGGTAATCCTCTGTATTTTGAAGAGAAAAACAGTAGTACAGATTTGGGGAGCAAAATGCAAAGCTCAATTAAACTTAATGAAATAGAGTGAATGTGTATAATCAACAATACTAATACCTGCCGGTTGAAGGAGAATAATGAGGAATAATGAGGCACAGAGCAGGTAGCAAAAGGCGTGCACCACTTGAATTTTTCATAAGGCTCAAAATACTTTCCCTAATTTCTATGTCACATTATATTTAATGTATTCTAGTTCATAGACATACACATCTAATTGAAATGATTTACTGAGAATCAATGTGTGCAGAAAGAAAGGCCATCAAATTGTTTATTTTATTACCATAATGGTTATTATTACTGTCAGTAGAAATATTCTCATTAGTTCATTATTATATTATATCATATTTTATTATATCATATTACATTACACTATATTATATTATATTCTCCAATCCTTGTCAGGGTCAACCACAAAAGTCATGAAATTAATCTTGGCTTAACCCTCTGGTAGCTTGACAATAGTCAGGCTTAACTGTGTTTAGTCTTTATGCAGCACAAGAGAATTTAACTGAAGAGACAACACAAGAAAAATCCCACACTAATTTGGAAACAAAGATTAAATGGACAAGTTACTTACCTTAGGTAACGTCATATCTGGTAGAGAGACATGATCTAACTGCAGATTCCTAACCTTTGAATTTCCCAGGCATCAGACTGGATCCAGAAGATTTTTCTTGAAGCATTACCCCTGCGCGCCAGTAGGTGGCGTTGATCGGTACCATATAATCTCAGCAGCGTGATCTGTGCCGTTGTGATGTCTGCATCACTGGTATAGGCACCGCCTCGGCATGGTGACATCAGTTACTTTTCATGACTTTCCACACAAGAAGATCAGAGCTATCAATTGCACTGACATTTGTGTGTTTCTGAACAACTAGGGCTCTGAAAGGAATCAGACCTGACCCAATAACGTGTACCCAGTTGTCAGAAGCGAGTAATTCCTCTTGTACTGCTCAGGAGCAGAAGCCGCTATTTCCTCAATTCCCCCCTAGGAGCCCCCAGACACCCACTCTAGTTGTATAGGTGTCCAGTAGACTCTCTCGGGGGAAGGGGAGTGGATAAAATAACAAACTAAGAAGAAGCTGCCAAGAATGTCAGCTTTTTCCTCTAGGGCCTCTTCCGTTCTTCTTTTTCATCTTTAGGAAGAATATATTGGAAGAACGCTCTGGACATAAACTGCAAGACAATATTCAACAATTATTTACTTCTCTTGTTTTACAGTGGCAGCCCTAATGATCTATATAATTCGTTATCCCACCTACCCGTTCTATTCTTGGAATTTAGCCTCTCTTCTGGATTATAGGATTAGTGATTCTCAAAATAAGGCCTTCGATTTTTAAATAGTTACCTAGAGAATCAAATAAGGATGAGGTAAACTCACTTAGCCAACTATGCAATTGTTATCAAAGAATAAATTACTTTTAAGCAGTTTTGGGTAAACACTATCTAGAGTCAAGTTGCTAGAAAATCATTAAGTAAGAAGTCAAAACTCTTATCTGTGTCATCGCTGAGAGATTCTCCAAAGGAACATCAGGATGTCTTTCTTCAACAGTCGACAGGAAACATCAATTACTTCGGAGCATAGACTATTCCCCAAAACGCTCCGACTAAGGATTCTTCTTTGAAGCGTCACACTAAAAACGTCAAGTGGGACTTATCAATGCTAATGTTAATATTAGCAAACCCCTAAGAGACGGGCTGGGATAGAGAACGCCTCAATTTGGGGGGGAAAAGTGGGGTGGGAAAAAATGAAAGGGAGTCTTGAGTTACGAGAACACTATTCCCAGGAGAATAGTGTCTTCAGAGGGGAGGATGCTCTGAGTTACTTTTAACACGCAAACTCAGAAAATGAAACGCTACTCACGCTTCTATGGACCCGACGGGAGCGAAAACGGAGCTAGCTAACTCGACGCAGAGTAACTCCGTCGAACAGACGAAAACTACCTGACTAAAAATCTCTGCGTACAAAACTAGGTGCGCATGGGGCAACGTGTTTAGTGAAGTGCGTTGAGCTCTGGTGTCTCGCGCCTCATCAGGCTTCTAACGAACTCTGTATAACAACGAGACCGCATATTGACCGGCGGCCATCTTGGAGTTTCGCTCAAACCAGGCTTCTCTCCAAGACGGTGATCTAGTTCTACTGGCTCGAATTTGTGACAAGACACAGATGCTATCATGCTTAGGCTTCTGGATCCTGACAGTACCCCCCGCAAGAGAGGTCCTTCCGGTTTGGGTTTTGTTAGGAACTTCTGATGGAAGGACCTCACCAGTCTTGGGGCATGAACATCTGAACTCAATTCCCATGATCTCTCTTCTGGGCCGTAACCTTTCCAATCCACTAAATAGTAGAGGTGACCCTTAATTCTTTTTGAATTCAGTATTCTTTTGACCTCAAATTCCATCCCTGATTCTAACTGCACTGGTTAAGGGGGCAAAAATGTTCTCATATTTGGGTTAACCTTCTTCACTAAGGAGACATGAAAAATTGGAT
Source organism: Triturus cristatus (assembly GCF_964204655.1). Classification (NCBI taxonomy): domain Eukaryota; kingdom Metazoa; phylum Chordata; class Amphibia; order Caudata; family Salamandridae; genus Triturus; species Triturus cristatus. The sequence goes on from NC_140583.1 coordinate 878,107,474, forward strand.
GAATCTTCATTTTAGAGGGCAGTTTTAATTGATATGACACTGGGTTAATCTGTTGGTCAATTTGATAAGGCCCTATGAATTTGGGTTGGAACTTTCGATTTCCTGCCAGCCTTAGATTCTTGACGTTAAGCCACACCTCATCTCCTACACTTAGGGAAGGGCCTACCTTTCTTTTCTTATCGGCATAGAACTTGTAGTCTTGTTTAGCTTTCAACAAGTTTTTAGATGCTGATTGATGTACTTGGGTTAAGTGTTGCACTAAATCTTTAACTGCAGGTACAGAAATTTCCTCACCATTTACCAAAGAATTAGGATGTCTTCCATAATTCAAGTAGAGAGGTGAGTACCCGGTAAACACATTTTTTGCATTGTTGTGTGCAAATTCTGCAGCCCACAAAAAATCTACCCATTCACCTTCTTGATCCATTAAAAATAGGCGTAAGTACTGTTCTAACTCCTGATTTCCCCTTTCAGTTTGGCCATCTGTCTCTGGATGATAACTACTTGAATATCTGGTCTCCATACCAAGACTCTGTACAAAGGCCTTCCAAAAGTGTGACAAGAATTGGAAACCTCTATCTGAAATTATAAGTTTTGGAGTTCCATGCAAATGAACTATTTGCATGCTAAAGTGTGTGGCAACCTGTTTAGCTGTGGGCAACCCTTTTAGAGCTAAGTGTGCAAATTTAGTGAATGCATCTACCATTACTAGGATAGTGTTAAATCCTTGGCTAGAGGGTAAGTCCACTATCAAGTCTAAGGTGACAAGGTGACAGTGTGCCAAGGGTGTGGGGGTGTTGGCATTGGTTGTACCAACCCCTTGGGCGCCTGTCGTTCCGTTTTTCCCTGAGCACATATCTCACAAGTGTTGACATACTCTCGGACATCCTTGCTCATCCTTGGCCATCAAAATCTTCTCTTCACCAGATCCTCAGTTTTTAACATTCCTTTATGTCCGGCTAGTGGACTGTCATGACACTCACTCTTAGCTCTAATCTGAAGTTCTTGAGTGGGCAAATAAAGGGCTCCCTCATGAAAAGGCAATTGATGACGAATTTCTCGTCCTTCACCCTGTTTTATCCATTCCAACATTTCTTCAGGGTTCATATGCTGACTTACTTGTTCCTCCATGGTGCAGTGGTTAACTACGCTGATGATTTTTGATTCTGGAATTATTCTTTGAACTTCCGATGTTTCCTTTGGGTTCTCGGTGTCGATTCTTGACAAGGCATCCGCCTTTCCATTCTTTGTTCCTGGCCTATATGTTATCACAAAATCATAATTGGCGAAATACAACAAACACCTAAGTTGTCGTGGAGTTAAAGTTCTCGCCGACTTCAGGAACTTCAGATTCCGATGATCAATTAGTACCGTGACGGTGTGTCTGGCTCCCATGAGGTAGTGCCGCCATTCTTTGAATGAGCATACAAAGCAGGGGATTGATTCAATTAGGATTTCAGAGGCCAGAATCAGTACATTGACATTATAAACACAAGAATGCCTCTGACACCATTAATCACAATGTTTCTTTTCACACTAGTCCTTTTCATTGACTGTGAGTTTCAATTTAATTTTCTTTTTTAACACTTGTTTTCAAAAGAGAAACACTTCATCTTGTAGACTTTCGCCTGTCTTCTATATATAAAACACACAAATATCTTATACACTTTGTGGTGCTATTTAAACAAACTCATAACGTATTATACACAAAAAACTTAAATTTAGTGCTGTAGACATTAGATTACATTACAATACACACTGTGATAGACACATTTAGGCACATTTTTAAGGCAATTTGTCTTGTCATTTGCTAAAATCTATATTCCTTTAAGAGGCAACTGGTCTTATCATTTGTTAGAGTCAGTATTTTTATGTCCTACTAGTTTGACCCTTGGAACCATAACTGTCTTGGTCCTCAAAGCTGTCCGTTTCTTATGGTCCTAGGCAGGGTCAGAAAATATTTACATAAATGATATCGAACAACAAATCAATTAATGTTCATGATGTGGGGAAAACGAGATCACCGTATTGTTTTCCTAATATGATCTGAGCCACTGCGTGTTTGAAGCCAACGCGTTTCGACCTTTTTATATTTGGACCAGACACTTTATTTACGGTAAGGTCTTCCTCAGGGCTGGACAAGATTCAGATGGGACATATTTCACCTGTATGAATGACAACATTTCTAGTTTTAGTGTGCGTTAGTGCTCGTTTTAATTCTTTGTGGTTCTAAAGTAAAATAAACTTACGTACCGTGTTTTTATTTTCTAGGATAGCGATATCTTCTGGCCTGTTTAAATAGAGACGGTAATGAAATCAAGATTCCATTACGTTCCTACATTGCATGCGCTCATTCATTTACTCTGGGCTTTATTGTATATGTTTTTAAGCACCTACCCGGTCTGATATATCGGAGAAGGAAAAAATCCAATGTTGGTGCTTCTTAAGCTGTGTTGGTTCATGAATTGGCCCGTTTCTGTTGGTGTTTAAAAAATAATGAACTTAATGAGTTTACAGCGCTAAGGCTTTTTTTGTGTGTTAGTTTTACATCTCTTTTGATGGAGGCATAGTGATATTGCCTAGAGAGAAGTACGAGGTGGAAGTATATCGACAACTATCAGATGAGAAATATTACCGGAAAACCAACGAAGATTGGAACAAAAAGATAAAAGTAAAATTAATGACCATCATAACCAATGGAAAAGAAGAAGGATGGCTGTCAAAAAAAGGGTCACAATTCTTAATCAACGAGAACCCAAGGACACCAATTATGTATGTCCTCCCCAAAATACATAAGGATTTGAGTAATCCTCCGGGAAGACCCATAATTTCGGGAGTCAATGCTATACTAGAATGACCAGCCAAATACGTGGATACGTTTTTGAAACCATTAGTAGGCGACACACCAAGTTACATAAGAGATACTATGCAAGCCATTACCATGTTGGAAGACCATCCTTTTGAAGAAGAAAACGAAATACTAGTAATACTTGATATTGTGAGTCTTTACTCCAATATCCCTCAAGAAGCAGGCCTTGAAGCTTTACAAGTATTCTTGGATAAACGAGTCCGACCGCACAATGTGCCCACCTTTTTCCTGCCACAGCTAGCAGAGCTATGCCTCAAGTACAATTTCTTGACATTTAATGATACTCAATTCCTACAAGTCATGGGTACTGCGATGGGATGTCCCTTCGCTCCAGAAATGGCCATAATGTTTATGGCATTATTCAAAGAGAGGTAGATATATAACAATAACCCATACGACGGACACATTAAAATATGGCGTCGATATATCGACGATGTGTTCTTACTCTGGAGAGGAAAAGAGGAACAACTTGAAGCATTCACTGTTTGGTTAAATAACAGGAACCCTGATATCCAGTTCACTCTAAACGCCAGCAGAATTGAAATGAACTTCCTGGACCTTATGATCAAACACGAAGGAGGTCACCTATACACCACACTTTATACGGAGAAGACCGACAGAAACACTTTCCTGCATTTTTCAAGTTTCCACCAACGCAATCTACGTGAAAATTTACCGTTTAGCCAGTTCCTCAGGATAAGGCGAAATTGCACAAAAAAGGAAGATTACTTTGAAAATGCCACAGAACTCTTGAAAAAACTAGTAATGAGGAACTACCCCAAAAAGCTACTGAAGAAGGCCATGAAAAGAGCATGGTATACTCCGCGAGATTCTCTCCCGACCCCAAAAAAAAAGAAAGAGTACGCCATTGTCTGTGTGACAACTTTTTCAGGCCGCACCAATGAGGTGCAAAAAATCATACGCAAAAATTGGAATACGGTCAAAGGAATCCCAGCATTCATACAGACACCAATATTTGCACTGAAGAAAAACACCAGCATAAAAGAGAAAATTGTACGTGCAAACACAACTGTGAAAAAACAAGAAACATCTCTAAGAACAATGCTGTCGCTACCACCAATTAAAGGTCACAGAAAATGCGGCAATTGTGTGTCGTGTGAAAGTACACTTGAAGGAACAAGATTTGTATATGGCGCAAAGTTCATTAAACATGAAAACTTTACGAATTGCAATACTCACAACGTCATATACTGCGTGATATGCCCTTGCGCACAAGCCTATATTGGAAAAACCACTCAGCCTATAAAGAAATCGTATCTCCCAACATCGATCTCGGATTAAATGTAAGACCCCGAATGCACCAATGGTCACGCACTGTATCGAAAAAGGTCATGGCCCCAATGAACTAAAATGGACAGTATTACGACATATTTGCGGACCGAATACTGACGCTCTTATATCCAAGATAGAAGCAAAAACCATCATGTTCCTGGGTACAATTGAGAACGGCCTAAATGAAATGTCCGAACTAGCGAACATCGCATAATCAACAGGTCCCCGCTGCACCCTAAAGATTCCTCAACAACACTCATATTACTGAGAAAATTCCCAGAATTCATACTCGAAATAGAAGGAAAAACAATGTGCCTATATAACTTTATTGTCCCACACGCTAAAACACAGCGAATCGTTCGAGAGAATGCAACACCAAATTGCAAGCCAAGTGAGACGTCATGCCCAATCGGATTCAAAGCTTCTCAAGCATTAAACAGCTCCATGACAACGATTACGGAGCGACGCTGGACGCAGTGACGTCACACGCTACACGAACAGACTAAGAATCAAACACTCACGGAGTATCTTCCACACAACCCGGAGTGCAGAAGGACACAAACGCAGAGAAAGCTTTAGAAAAGAAGATTTCCACCAAATAACAGGAGACTGAAAGTCGCTCCAGAGCCACGAAGGTATGAGGCAACGTAATGACAAGAACGCTTCTTTACTAACTGACACCATAGGCAGTAAAAAAGATGGAAACTCACCTACTCGCTAACATGAATTAACACGAGCTAACCAGCATCGAGGTAAAAAATCAAATGCCCAGATAAAAAAGGAAGCATGTTAACCATTCATTTTTTGAATGCACTTAAGAGAAGTTTAATCACGGGCAAGCCACGGTGATATTTAAACCACAAAAGAGATGTAAAACTAACACACGAAAAAAACCTTAGCGCTGTAAACTCATTAAGTTCATTATTTTTTAAACACCAACAGAAACGGGCCAATTCATGAACCAACACAGCCTAAGAAGCACCAACATTGAATTTTTTCCTTCTCCCATATATCAGACCGGGTAGGTGCTTAAAAACATATACAATAAAGCCCAGAGTAAATGAATGAGCGCATGCAATGTAGGAACGTAATGGAATCTTGATTTCATTAACGTCTCTATTTAAACAGGCAAGAAGATATAGCTATCCTAGAAAATAAAAACACGATACGTAAGTTTATTTTACTTTAGATCTACAAAGAATTAAAACGAGCACTAACACACACTAAAACTAGAAATGTTGTCATTCATACAGGTGAAAGATGTCCTATCTGAATCCTGTCCAGCCCTGAGGAAGACCTTACCGTAAATAAAGTGTCTGGTCCAAATATAAAAAGGTCAAAACGCGTTGGCTTCAAACACGCAGTGGCTCAGATCATATTAGGAAAACAATACGGCGATCTCGTTTTCCCCACATCATGAACATTAATTGATTTGTTGTTCGATATCATTTATGTAAATATTTTCTGACCCTGCCTAGGACCATAAGAAACGGACAGCTTTGAGGACCAAGACAGCTATGGTCCCAAGAGTCAAACTAGTAGGACATAAAAAGTAATACTGACTCTAACAAATGATAAGACCAGTTGCCTCGTAAAGGAATATAGATTTTAGCAAATGACAAGACAAATTACCTTAAAAATGTGCCTAAATGTGTCTATCACAGTGTGTATTGTAATGTAATCTAATGTCTACAGCACTAAATGTAAGTTTTTTGTGTATAATACGTTATGAGTTTGTTTAAATAGCACCACAAAGTGTATAAGATATTTGTGTGTTTTATATATAGAAGACAGGTGAAAGTCTACAAGATGAAGTGTTTCTCTTTTGAAAACAAGTGTTAAAAAAGAAAAATTAAATTGAAACTCACAGTCAATGAAAAGGACTAGTGTGAAAAGAAACATTGTGATTAATGGTGCCAGAGGCATTCTTGTGCTTATAATGCCATTCTTTGAAGGCGTCTTTAATCGCCAGCAATTCTTTTCTGAAAAAGTATAATTAGTTTCCGCTGGTGTTAGTTTCCTGGAGCGGTAGGCAACTGGGTGGAGCTGTCCGGTTCTTTGTGTCTCTGTGAAAGTACCCCTCCAATTGCCTGATCCGAGGCGTCTGTTTCGACATAAAAAGGTTCCATTGGGTCTGCATGTAGGAGGATTGGCGCGGTGGTGAAATCCTTTTTTAATAATTCAAACGCCTCCTGAGCTTCTTTAGTCCATTGGAAATTTAAACCTTTCCTAAGTAACCTTGTTAAAGGTAGGAGCTTCCGTGAAAATTAATTAATGAATCTCCTATAAAAATTGGCAAAGCCTATGAAGCTTTGTACTTCCTTTATGCTAGCAGGAGATTTCCAATCAACGACTGCCTTTATTTTCTGCTTATCCATGGTGATTCCTGTTGGAGATAGGACAAAACCCAAGAATTCCACCGCGTTGACGTTGAAGACACATTTTTCCAGCTTAACATACAATTTGTTCTCTCTGAGCTTCTGCAAGATTTTTTGCACATGTCCCCTTTGTTCTTCTTCGTTGTTTGAGTAGATCAGTATGTTGTCTATATAGACAATTGCACACTGGTCAATGAATTCACTCAGAACTTCATTAATGAATTACTGGAAGGCGGCGGGAGCATTACACAAACCGTACGGCATCACAGTATACTCAAAAAGACAAAATCTGGTTACAAAAGCGGTTTTCCACTCATCGCCTTCTCTCATTCGGATCAGATGGTAGGTGCCCCTTAGATCTAGTTTTGTGTAAATCCGGGCACCCTTCACCTGATCCAGCAACACAGAAATAAGTGGTATGGGGTAGCGGTTTTTCTTCGTAATATTATTCATCGCCCGATAGTCAATACAAGACCTCAGTTCTCCCTCTTTCTTTGGGATGAAGAACAATGAAACTGGGGATTGGGATGGTCTAATAAACCACAAGGAAGCACTCCAAATAAAAACACTCTCATTAGAGGTGGCCGCTGCAAAACTGTCAAACCAGCTACTAGGTCCCAGTCTTACACCTATGCTGAAAGTAATGAAAGCCAAAGTAATCAACGCACTAACATATGGTCATGAGATCACCAAGGGCTCAACCAGCAAATTAATAAACAAATGAATTACAAAAATCTTCAAACGAGCATTCCGGCTGCCAAAATCTGCATCGCCAGCCCAGGTGAGACTAGAACTGGGACTCCAAGATCACCTCGGTGTGGAGGCAGGTGCCTTTGTTAAACTGTGCCATAGACTGCGTCAGGCCCGGGAGGGTTCTTTGGAGGCCCGACTCTGGCAGGAAATACAGAAAAAGCCTACCAGTCAAAAGCACCGACAATACTTGGATCACAACTTACAGCTTTTAGGCGTAAAAGACCTATGGGACTTAAATCTCTCCCCATCAGTGTTAAAATCTGTCATAAAGAAATCTGTTAGGTTGTGGTCCTTCCATTCAGACAGGACAACACTATCGAAAAGGGGACATGCCTGGGCGGTAATTGCCAACTACGAAGTGGGTGTCCAGTTGCCCTATCTGTCTAGCACATATGCACTTTATTGGAAACGTAAGTTTTTAGCCCTGAGGATGGGAGAATGGCCCTTTTTGAAGAATCTTCCGGCATGGCGCCGGTCGGGCTGTAGCATTACATGCAGGTTGTGCGGTTACCATACTGAATCAATGGAACATATTGTTTGTGCATGCCCAGTACTACTTCAAGCCAGACGGCAGTTATTGAGAGGCCAATGTATTAAATTAGGTGTACGTTCCTGCCGTCAAGCAATATTGGCTGCCCTTATCCCTGTGAACACCAAGTTAAATATTGGGCTTGCGAAATTTGTTCATAAAGCGTCAAGACTTCTTGAAGCCAAACCTCCATTTCAGTTAGAGTTGAGATTCTGAACTAAAAGATGTTTTATCCAAAACTACATGAAACCTAGGGTGACGTATTGCATCAGAATATCACCAGACATTCACGATCACTGAACTCCATTTTATTGATTAATTGTTTTAAATTTTTTACTATAGTTAAACCAGATTATTTAATTATTAGCATGTACAGTTGTAAATGGTTTTTAAAATCAAACAATAAAGAGTTATTATTATTTATTATTATGGTCTAATAAACCCATTTCTCAAATACTTGTCTAGGTACTCCTTGAGGTGTTGATTTTCTTTTTCGGTCAGTGCATACACCCAACTGCAGGGTAAATTGGAACCAGGCTCTAGATATATTCAGCAATCATAAATACGATGAGGTGGCAACTTTTCGGCTTCTATTTCATCAAACACATTCAGGTAGTCATGGTACTCCAATGGAATCTTGTTTGTATGTATTACACAGACAGAGTTACCGGAATCACACAAAGGAGTTGCTGGGTTTTGGTCTTTGGATTTCCTCTATCTTTCGAAACAGTGATTTAAGCAAAAGTCAGAATCCATCACTATGGTTCTTTCACTCCAATTGATGGTCGGATTGAGCTCGGTGAGCCACGGCAATCCTAAAATAAGCTGGAATTGCGGAGCATCTATTAAATTGAATTGGAGGATTTCCTCATGACCTTCGGAAGAAACTAGTCTCACCTGTTCTGTATGGCTTACTATGGGACCGGAAGATAAATGTGTTCCATCAACTGCACGCACAGGTTCACTTTTGGTCTTTCTGATGGCTCTTAACCCAATCTTATCAGCAAATTTGAGGTCACAAAAATTTCCGGTGGCTCCCGAGTCTATCATTACGGAAATCTCAGTAGGGGTAACCTGTCGGAATTTCATTCTCATAGACAAAATTAAATGAGGTGAGGATGACTGTAATGTGTTAGCGAGCTGGTGATCAACTGGAGTTGTTCTAATCACCGCATCCATCTGTCCAACTCCACCTACAGATGGTGCCTCTAGTTTTCCTTCGGCTTCATTGACATCTTAGGCTTCTTTGGACAAGCTCATACAAAGTGTCCTCCTGCTCCACAATAAAGACACAAATTATTTTCTCTCCGCTTCTCTTTTTCTTCCTTAGTTAATGGACCCCGAACAGTTCCAATTTGCATTGGCTTGGATCCAGATTGGTTCTCAGCAAGTTTTTTAGGCTCTACTCTAACTCGGTCAAATCGGGGCGTGTTGGGTCTAAATTCTTTTCTCTTGTCTCCTCTACTTTTACTCTGTCGGAAATCAATCTCCAAGGCCAGATCCACTAAGGCCGAGATCTCTGTGGGTCTATTCAGTATTTGTGCCAAAATATCTTTTAGCTCGTCCTTTAGCCCTCGGTAAAAGACTGCTGCCCTTTTATTTTCAGGCCAATTAGTTTCTACCACTAGCTTATTAAACTGTGCCAGGTATGCGACCAACTCTTTATTTCATTGCCGAAGTTCTAATAATTCGTTGTCCACTGCCTGTGAAATTTTTCGGCGATCAAAAATCCGGAGGAATTCTTTTTGAAGTCTTCAAAATTATATAGCAGAGCATCATTGCATGATACCAGCGGCATAGACCAAGACGCCACATCTCCACTAAGGTAGGAGAGTATGAATGCCACTCGAGACAGGGAAAATGGTGGGCCGACACATGAAGTGCAAAGAGCACTGGGTTAGAAATATCTGCGCCTTTTGAGGGTCTCCACTAAAATGTTCTGGGGGTGCTAGTGGTATTACAGGAGACAAGGAGTGCAAAACGTGAGTTGTGAACCGAGGCATTTCCCCCCCTGACACAGCATTGGGAGCTTCACCCTTCGCTACAGGAAATCTATTAGCCCTGGTGACTAAATCTAAGGTTTTCTTCAAACTTTTATTCTCCTCTCTCACTGCTACCAATTCTTTTTTAATAGATTCTAGTACTGCCCCAAGTGTCTGTAAATTTAACCCCTCGGCCATTCTGCTTGGGAGCAAACAATATGTGGGCAATTCACTCTGTCAGAAGCGAGTAATTCCTCTTGTACTGTTCAGGAGCAGAAGCCGCTATTTCCTCAATTCCCCCCTAGGAGCCCCCAGTTGTATAGGTGTCCAGTAGACTCTCTCGGGGGAAGGGGGAGTGGATAAAATAACAAACCAAGAAGAGGCTGCCAAGAATGTCAGGTTTTTCCTCCAGAGCCTCTTCCGTTCTTCTTTTTCGTCTTTAGGAAGAATATATTGGAAGAACGCTCTGGACATAAACTGCAAGACAATATTCAACAATTATTTACTTCTCTTGTTTTACAGTGGCAGCCCTAATGATCTATATAATTCGTTATCCCACCTACCCATTCTAGTCTTGGAATGTATCCTCTCTTCTGGATTATAGGGCAAATGATTCTCAAAATAAGGCCTTCAATTTTTAAATAGTTACCTAGAGATTCAAATAAGGATGAGGTAAACTCACTTAGCCAACTATGCAATTGTTATCAAAGAATAAATTACTTTTAAGCAGTTTTGGGTAAACACTATCTAGAGTCAAGTTGCTAGCAAATCATTAAGTAAGAAGTCAAAACTCTTACCTGTGTCATCGCTGAGAGATTCTCCAAAGGAACATCAGGATGTCTTTCTTCAACAGTCGACAGGAAACACCAATTACTTCGGAGCATAGACTATTCCCCAAAACGCTCCGACTAAGGATTCTTCTTTGAAGTGTCACACTAAAAACGTCAAGTGGGACTTATCAATGTTAATGTTAATATTAGCAAACCCCTAAGAGGTGGGCTGGGATAGAGAACACCTCAATTTGGGGGGAAAAAGTGGGGCGGGAAAAAAATGAAAGGGAGTCTTGAGTTACGAGAACACTATTCCCAGGAGAATAGTGTCTTCAGAGGGGAGGATGCCCTGAGTTACTTTTAACACGCAAACTCAGAAAATGAAACTCTACTCAAGCTTCCATGGACCCGACTGGAGCGAAAACGGAGCTAGCTAACTCGATGCAGAGTAACCCCGTTGAACAGACGAAAACTACCTGACTAAAAATCTCCGCGTACAAAACTAGGTGCGCATGGGGCAACGACTTTAGTGAAGTGCGTCGAGCTCTGGTGTCTCGCGCCTCATCAGGATTCTAACGAACTCTGTATAACAACTAGACCGCATATTGACCGGCGGCCATCTTGGAGTTTCGCCCGAACCAGGCTTCTCTCCAAGACGGTGATCTAGTTCTCCTGGCTCGAATTTGTGACAAGACACAGATGCTATCATGCTTAGGCTTCTGGATCCTGACACCAGTGCAGGGAGGATGGGTGGGTAAGTAAGGAATATACGCCCCGATCATGTCTCTACCAGATAAGATGTTTACGAAGATAAGTAACTTGTTCATCTTGTGGTGTGTTTCTTGCATGGCCCATTTTTGTTTTCCCTATGTTAGCCTAATTGTGCATGTTTTTGGCGGCTTTCATTTTGTACAAGTTACTGCATAACATGCTTGATTTTGGGCCACATTGTATTTTCACACAAAACCTGCACATGATTTCGTGTTTTATTATATTTCCTTGTATATTGTCTGAACACACTAGAGAAGGACAAACAACATTGCCTATTGGTATTCTCTCTGGTCAGACACTAACACCTAGACATAACAAGAGAATGCCGCTGCTGTTTGTGAACACACATATCTTGTCATACAACTGAGAACAGGGCTTCTGAAAAAATACACACTGAGCGAAGGTCCTGAAGCAAGAGTGCTGCATCAGCTGAGATGAGGAACATCCACCTATGGATGCGAAGGTATGGGGTCCACCACTCACCCCACAGATGTATAATATATAATCATTTAGATTCAGTAGAAAAGGGTGGGGCTTTAGGTTAATCTGTCTTACAACATGACAGGTTTGTTTATGGTATATGGTTTGTTAACCACGCTAATGCTATTTTTGATGAGCATTTGTTGTCTAATTAAGGTGCACAATAGTTTAAATAAACATTGTAAAGTTCCTTTGTGTCTCTTTTTTATCCAATTGTGGACAAGTATGAGTGAGACAGCACAAGGGTGTTTCCTGTTACAGCGATCCCTCAAAAGGTCAAGCATGGGGTTCCAAATCACTTGTTTCCCTGGAAAAGTTAGAAGGGCAAGTCTGGCACTACAGCTAGTCAGACTTGAGCTCATAGATACTGAGGTGGAATGGTGGCGTAATCCGTACATGCTGATGTTCTATGGTGCAAAGCATAGTTCTGTTCCTGAGCAGAATTCCTCCAACAATCTGCCAGAGATATTTAGCAGCAGATTCCTTACTTTTGAATAGATGCCCAAGCAATACCATCCCAGGAAGCCCTGCAGGACATAGCAGACAAAAAGGCCATCCCTGTGGACTCTACTGTGCATGGTAAGTGTGTATAGGGATGCCCATGTTGCTGCCTGACGAATATCGAGGACTGAAACTCCAAGTTAAAACGTTATGGTAGCAGCCTCATCTCGGGTGAAGTGAGCCCTTAAGCTTTCATGATGTTGCTTTTTGGCCAGAGTGTAGTAAATTGTGATACTGAGGACAACCCGTTGCGAGATATTTATCTTCTGCTCCACACAACCTTCTTTATTCCAACGTACTCACTTCTACCACTCAAAGAGCTCCACTTACAAACGTGTCCAGCCCACTCATTCATGTTCAGTGTCTAGGTGAGGGGCCAATGATAAAGCATGCCACAGGTGGTAACTGTGGGTGAGGAATATATATATATATTATCTACTGGCGGTCGCCAGTAGATAGTTATACTTAGGACCGAGTTCCCATAGGAAATCTGAAAATTCTATTTTGAATAACTTTGGCGCCGGTTGACGAATCCTCGCGAAATTTTCAAAACTAATGGGGCGCTCCGCGCAGCTCCTACCCTGAAAGAATCGGGGTGATTCGTCAAGCGGGGGCTGAGAGGGGGGTCCCAAAACGCGTTTTCCCCATGTATTTTCCCATAGGATCTTTAGTCGAAGGTACAGCCCGAACGGCTGAACAGAATTACTTGAAATTTGGCAAAGAGGTAGTCCTCAGGTCAGGGATGTGCCTTTTGCATATATGGTGTCAATCTGTTCAGTAGTTCCTGAGAAAATTGCAGTTAAAAGTACATAAATATCTATATGCGCGCACCGTGCCGTGCGCGAGCGTAATTCTGATTGGGGGTTAGATGTCAGTCAACATTCGAATCGGTCGAAATCAGGAAGTGTCGGACGCCATTTTGTGTGTGGCAGTGAAAAAGAAAGGTGGAGAACGTGAAAAGGGGGCAGGGTAGCGAGTTCCTGACCCCCTAGCCTTTGTCAGGGGGTCCCTGAAGGACCCCGAAGGGCGAAAAAAACATTATATTTTTTTTCAAAAAATCGCGGGGTGCGTGCACGGTGTGCGCACGGTGCACGCATGGTAAAAACCCCTTAAAAAAAAAAAACATTTTAAACGAGCCAGTCCATATTACAGGATACAGTCAATCTATAACTATATACATAGGTAGTTTATTGTAAAATAAATATATAAAAAATATAATAATACATACATAAATTAGCATTTAAAAAACCTTACAAATTCACAAAAAAAAACATAGGCTTCACACACGTTATAGTTAGGAATTAGCATTTAAAAAACCTTGCAAATTCACTGAAAAAACCATAGGTTTCACACACGTTATAGTTAGGAATTAGCATTTAAAAAACCTTGCAAATTCACTGAAAAAACCATAGGTTTCACACATGTTATAGTTAGCTAGACATTTCACTCGTAAAAAACCATTGAAATTCCCCCGTTATAGTTAGTTCAGCTAAATATAACTCACGCGACCGCAATCCACTGCTGATGACGTCACATATTACATCACTCATGACATGGTCAGTGACATCACTCATGACATCACTGATGACATCTCAAATGACATCACTGATGACATCACTGATGACATCATCCAGTGAATATGTGTCTTTCTGAAAAATAAATATTTTTTATGTATGTATATCTAAAGGTTAATGGAAGAATAAATGGGGTAAAGAAGTGTCTAAATGGATGGTTTTTTTTGTAAAATTAATTGTATAACTGACGTATTAACAGTATCTTAGTGAATACAGTGATGTAATATGTGACGTCATCAGCAGTGGATTGCGGTCGCGCGAGTTATATTTAGCTGAACTAACTATAACGGGGGAATTTTAATGGATTTTTACGAGTCAAATGTCCAGCTAACTAGAACATGTGTGAAACCTATGGTTTTTTCAGTGAATATATATATCAATGGCATGGAAAGGTGAGAAACAAATCACACTGCAATTCAAGAGGAGTTCGTGCTCTTTTGTTTACTTCAAGGAAGTGGAAGGGCGTTTGTTTGAATTTAATATATATATATATATATATATATATATTACCTACTGGCGGTCGCCAGTAGGTAGTTATAGTTAGGACCACGTTTCCATAGGAAATCCGCAACATTCTATTTTGAATAACTTTGGCGCCGGTTGACGAATCCTCGCGAATTTTTCAAAATAGGTGGGGCGCTACGCTCCGCTCCTACCCTGAAAGTCTCGGGGGGATTCGTCAAGCGGGGGCTGAGATAAAAGGGGGGTCCCAAAACGCGTTTTTTCCATGCATTTTTCCATAGGACCTTTAGACACAGCTACAGCCCGAACGGCTGAACAGAATTACTTGAAATTTGGCAGAGAGGTAGTCCTCAGGTCAAGGAAGTGCCTTTTGTAGGTTTGGTGTAAATCTGTTCAGTAGATTCTGAGAAAATAGCCTTTAAATCAATATATATATCTGAGCCAGCGTACGGTGCGCTTACGGTGCGCTTACCGTACGCGTACGGTGGCGTGCGCGAGCGCGATTCTGATTGGTTGTTAGATCTTAGTAAACATTCGAATCGGTCGAAAACAGGAAGCGGCGGCCGCCATTTCGTGTGTTTCACTCAGAAAAAAAAGAGTGATATCTTGAAAAGGGGGCAAGGGAGAGAGTTACAGACCCCCTAACATTTGTAAGGGGGTCAAAGAAGGACAGAAAAGTACAAAGAAAACATTTATTGATTTTAAAAAAAATCGCGGGGTACGCGTACGGTAAGCTCAACGTACGCGTACGGTAGAAAAAAAATAAAAGAAAAGAAATGAAATGCAGATTTAAGAGTTGAAAAAACCATAGGTTTCACACACGTTATAGTTAGGAATTAGCATTTAAAAAACCTTGCAAATTCACTGAAAAAACCATAGGTTTCACACATGTTATAGTTAGCTGGACATTTTACTCATAAAAAACCAATGAAATTCCCCCGTTATAGTTAGTGCAGGCAATTATAACTCACGCGACCGCAATCCTCTGCTGATGACATATGTGTCTTTATGAAAAAAAATATTTGTAATATATGTATAGCTAAAATTTAATGGAAGAAGACATGGGCAAATAAGTGTCTAAATACAGTATTAGCATCAGCAGAGGATTGCGGTCGCTTGAGTTATAGTTGCCTGCACTAACTATAACGGGGGAATTTCATTGGTTTTTTATGAGTAAAATGTCCAGCTAACTATAACATGTGTGAAACCTATGGTTTTTTCAGTGAATATAGATATAGATATAGATATATATTGATATATGTATATATATATCTCACAACTCTCTCCTCTTGGAAAGAAATAGCCGCACTCCCAACAGTGATAATCCAAGGTTTGTTTAATCAAGGCGCTGACAATCCTGATGCTTTCAGTCAACTATGACCTTTTTCAAAGGAGCGCCCAGGCATCATCTGAAACGACACACAAAAGTCAGTTGCTTACCTTCATTATTTTTTGCCCTCTGGTGGACGCCCCTTTTGGGCCGCTTCTAAAGCATGCTGGTACTTGTAGTGTGGTATCCAGTTCAATTCAACCCTTCAGTGGGTGATGCCGATAATTTTGTTTAGTAATGTTCCATTCACCGTTGCTCCATCGTATTACCTATTTTGAAGGCTGCAGGAGTCCAAACCGAAGCCAGTCTTCGGGGGCAACAGCTGTCCTTAATCGTTTTCACGGACACAACAAAGGTTCGTTTTGGACAGTAATGGCGCTCTTAGCTGGCAGTGCGTCGCTTGCGGCGGAACCAAGCCGCTGTAACATCTCACAACTCTCTCCTCTTGGAAAGAAATAGCCGCACTCCCAACAGTGATAATCCAAGGTGTGTTTAATCAAGGCGCTGACAATCCTGACGCGTTTCAGTCATATATATATTTTACCTACTGGCGGTCGCCAGTAGGAAGTTATAGTTAGGACCTAATATCCATAGGAAATTCATAACATTCTTTTTCCAATAACTTTGGCACCGGATGACGAATCTTAGTGAAATTTTCAAAACTGGTGGGGCGCTCCGGTCAGCTCCCATCCTGAAAATTAGGGAGTGATTCACGTTTTCTCAATGTTATTTCCCATTGGAAATTTTGGAACAGGCTACAGCCCGAACTGCTGAACGGAATTACACCAAATTTTGCAAAATGGTAGCCCTTGGTTCAGAAAGAGACCTTATTTTTAAATGGTGTACATTCGTTCAATAGTTCCTGAGAAATTAAAAAAATAGAGGTAAAAAAACCAATTTCAAATAGGAAAATTTAGACACAGTTATAGCAAAAACTGTTGAACAGAATTACACTAAATTTGGCAAAAAGGTACTGCTTGGCTCAGAAAGCGACCTTCTAAAAAATGGTGTAAATCCGTTCAGTAGTGTTTGAGAAATTAAGAAATAAAGATAGTGATATCTATGGCCGCGGTGGATCCGCGAGCCCTCCCGATCACGAGCTTCATGCTAATTGGCTGTCAACACTCCAAACCAGGAAGTGTTGGCAGCCATCTTGTGCCTCAGTAGAACCGAGGCACAAGAAAACAGAAAAACAAATGCACAAAACAGGAAAAGGGGGCAGGGTAGAAACACCCTGACCCCCTAGGCCTGCTCAGGAGGTCCCAGAAGGACCCCCAGGACCAATAAAAGCATTAAAAAAAAATAAAAATCACGGGATGTGCGGAGGATCCGCGGATATGGCCCCAAAAAAAAATGAAGTGCGGGTGCCTGCGCTTCATGTTCATAAAGCCCCCGGGTGGGCCAGGTCCCGGGGGCAGTTGATAAAAAAGTGTGGGGGGGCCCCAATCCTCCCACACTTGCCCCGGGGCTCGCCACCTCCCTGGGGTTTGATGAAATAGGTGAGGGGGCATGCAGCCCCCCGCAGCCCCGGGGACCGCCACCCCCGGGGCAAATTTTTAAATGTGTGGGGGCCTTTACGGCCCCCCCAAGCCCCGGGGCCCGCCACCCCCAGGGCTTTCATTAATTGTAAGCGGGGGGCACACGGCCAGGGCTTTTTAAAAAAAAAAAAAAAATGACCCCCAGGGCACTAATTATTCTAAATAGGGGGTCCGATACAGACCCCCGAGCCACGGGGACCACCACCCCCAGGGCTTTGCATTAAGTGGGAGGGGGGCCGTGCGGGCACCCTTCTGGAGCCAATGATGGCCCTAGGGACTGCCACCCCCCAGGGACAGCTCCTGCAGTGTCCCGGGGTGCCCACGACCTGTCATTGCAAACTCTGCCTTGCTTTATTGAAGCGAGGGCAGAGAGAATGTCAGCAGCTCTCCTTGTGGAAAAGCAATGCCGGCTCCCGCAGGACGCGGGGAGCCGGTGGGACCATGGGGGATTGGGGACCCCCCCACAGTCCCCAACAGATAGGGCCGGCCCGGGGGGTGGGGTCCCCGGGGCCAGAAGTGGCCCGGGAGTGGGTCACGCAGCCCCCCGCCCCTAAAAATGTAAAAAAAAAAAAAAAAACAGGCCGGCCATGGGGGATGGGGTCCCCGGGGCCAGAAGTGGCCCGGGAGGGGGGCCACGCGGCCCCTCTCCCAAATAATTTTAAAAAATAAATAAATAAATAAATAAAGGCCGGCCCCGGGGATGGGTTCCCAAGGTCCAATTGAGGCCTTAGGAGGGGGGCCACGCAGCCCCCCTCCATAATAAAAACAAAACATTTGGCCATGCCCCAGGGGATGGGGTCCCCGGGGCTGGAATTGCCCACGGAAGGGGTCCCACGCGGCGCCCTTCCCGTAACATTTTATTTTTTTAAATGGGGGTCAGGCCCTGGGGATTGGGTCCCTAGGGCCCATAAAATAGAAAAGGAGGGGGGCACACAGCCCCCCTTCTTTAAAAGAAAATTAATTAAAAAAGACAGGCATCGCCCGGAGGCCCCACCCCCTCCCTGCAGCACTCTGCAAATGCGCTCCCTGGCAAGTTGTAAGTTGGGGAAGTAATTCCCCTTGAATACTGGGGGTCCCTGGGGGCCAACTAGCCTACCAGGTACCTCCAGTATGCACCAGGGAGCTGCGTTGCAGAGAGGTGTTCAGATGCCACACCTCTTTTTACACCTATCTGCAGCACATCTCTGTGGCTCTTACTGGAGGTACCTGGTGAGCTAGTTGGAACCCAGGGACCGTCAGGATTCAAGGGGACTTTATCCCCCAACTCAAAACACGCCACTGGGTGCGTTTTTGCTCAGTGGTGAAGGGAGGGGGCAAGGCCTGAGGTGACTTGTGCAAACACACCCTGTGGTGTGTTTTAAGTTGGAGAATTAATTCCTCTTCAATACTGAGGGTCCCTGGGGGCCAACTAGCCCACCACTTACCTCCAGTAAGCGCCACAGCGTTGCAGAGAGGTGGCCCAGGCCATGCCCCTTTTTACACCACTCTGCAACGTAGCTCTGTGACACTTACTGGAGGTAAGTGGTGGGCTAGTTGGCCCCTAGGGACCCTCAGGACTCAAGGGGACATAATCCCCCAATTTACAATGCACCAGGGGGTGCGTTTGTGCAGTGGTGCAGGGAGGGGGCATGGCCTGATGTCACAAGTGCACACACACGCCCTGTGGTGCGTTTTAAGTTGGAGAATTAAGTCCCCTTGAATCCTGAGGGTCCCTGGGGGCCAACTAACCCACCAGGTACGTCCAATAAGTGCCACAGAGTTGCATTGCAGAGGTGTAAAATGGGGCATGGCCTTGGATCACCTGTCTGCAACGCAGCTCTGTTGTGCTTACTGGAGGTACGTGGTGCGCTAGTTGGACCCAGGGACTCTCAGGATTCAAGGGGACTTAATCCCCCAACTTAATACGTGCCACAGGTTGCCTTTGCACAGTCATAAAGGGAGGGGGCAGGGCAAGAGGTGACGTGTGCAAACGCGCCCTGTGGCGCGTTTCAAGTTGGGGAATTAAGTCCCCTTCAATCCTGAGGGCCCCTGGGGGCCACCTAGGCCACCAGGTACCTCCAGTAAGCGCCACAGGGCTTCGTGACAGAGAGGTGGTCCAGGCCATGCCCCTTTTTACACCTCTGTGCAACGCAGCTCTGTGGCGCTTACTGGAGGTACCTGGTGGGCTAGTTGGACACCAGGGACCCTCAGAATTCAAGGGGACTTAATCTCCCAACTTAAAACGGCCACTGGGCGTGTTTGCACACGTCACCTCAGGCCCCCCCTCCCTTCACCACTGTGCAAACACACCCCGTGGTGCGTTTTAAGAGGTAGTTTTAATCCCCCTTCCCTATTATGTACTAGGGACTTACAGAGGACGTCATGCTCATCACAGGGGTACCCCAACGCATAGTGTTCCCTAGTGTATATAGGTGTTTTCACTGTATTCTTAGTGTCTTTTAGCGTAGCACTGGCTCTAGGACTGGTTAGTCAGAGTCAGTTACCACCAGTACCCGTCTGAAAAAGTTGTGGGCACAGGATGATTTTGCAACAAGGCCTCTTTCTGCTCCTCTGTCGGTTCTTTCTGCACGTCTTCCTTCTTCCTGCGCTTTTCTTCGTCTTTGTGGACTTCTGTTGCTTCTTTCGGCATTTCTTTTGCTTCTTTCTGTGCTTTTTTTTTTCTTTCTTCACTTGTCCTACCTCTGTAGGCATAGTTAGAAATTAGCATTTAAAAAACCTTAGAAATTCACTGAAACAACCATAGTTTTTTGGGAAAGTTATAGATAGTTGGACATTGCACTCGTACAAAACCATAGAAATTCCCCCATTATAGTTAGTTCAGCTAACTATAACTCGCACCCCCGTAATGCACTGCTGATGACGTCACGCATGCGTGCATGCACCGTGCGCCTACGGTGCGCGCATCTGCATGCTCCGAGTGCGCATGCATACGTTGTGCGTGCTCCGTGCACGCGTGCTCCGTACACGCATGCATGCGTAGACCCTACGCGCGTGCTCCGTATGCGCAGGCGAGCGTGCTCCGTACGCGCATGCATGCGTGCTCCGTGCACATGCGCGTGCTCCGTAAGCGCATGCATGCGTGCTCCGTGCGCGCACGCAGGTGCGCACGGTGCACGCACGGCAAGTCATCTGATTTAAAAACAACACTTTTCATTGGTTTATAGTAGTTTCAGTTCCAGAAACTTCCAACACCACACCCACTCCCCTCATTATTACTTCTGATTCCCTCGGAGAAGGAGCTGAGCAGCTTTTCCAGTACTTGAGAATGGCAGAGCAGCAGTCATCTTCTGGGAGTGAGCAGGAGACCCTTGTGCCACAGAGACAGAGGAAATAGAAAAACTCTTTTATATGGCAATTTTTCACTTTTCCAGAGGCGCAGTTGAAGGTGAATGCTCCAAAAGTCACCGTCACTATTTGTGGTGGTGTCTTATCAAGAGGAGATCCTAAAAAGAAATACTCTTTTAGTATCGTCACTATGATCAGGCACATTAGAGATGTACATCCTGTGGCTTATGCTCGAGCTGCTAGAGAAAACCCTCCAGCAGCTCAGCCGAGCACATCCGCAGCAGCTCAGCCAAGCACATCATCGGCAGCTCAGCCGAGCACTTCATTTGCGGCGGCAGCTTCACCTGCTTCTGTTCCTCTGGATATACACCCTCTGTTTAAGAGAGTGCATATACGGTGCAATGCGTGCAATGCTCTTCTCTCTTATGGGGACACCAGCATTCCCCTAATAGAGAGCAAGATACAGCAGCACACATGCGGCACCCTATAATTTTTGTCAGTTTTGTTCCTCTGTTTCTCAATTAACACAACGGCTCTTTTTAGAGCCACCTAACATCTAAACACTTAAATTTGATTTTTAATTCTATTTTTTTATGATTTTTTTCTGCCGTGGGCGCACCCCGCAATTTAAAAAAAAAAAACTAAAATGTTTTTTTCACCCTGCATGGTCCTTCAGGGACCCCCTGACAAAAGCTAGGGGGTCAGGAACTCTGTACCATGCCCCCTTTTCACGTTCTCCACCTTTCTTTTTCACTGTGACACACAAAATGGCAGACAACACTTCCTGATTTCGACCGATTCGAATGTTGAATGACATGTAACCACCAATCAGAATTACGCTCGCGCACGGCACCGTGCGTGCACGGTGCCCGCATATAGATATTTATGTACTTTTAACTGCAATTTTCTCATGAACTACTGAACAGATTGACACCATATATGCAAAAGGCACATCCCTGACCTCAGGACTACCTCTTTGCCAAATTTCAAGTAATTCTGTTCAGCCGTTCGGGCTGTACCTTCGACTAAAGGTCCTATGGGAAAATGTATGGGGAAAACGCATTTTGGGACCCCCTTTTTTCTCAGCCCCCACTTGACGAATCACCCCGAGACTTCCAGGGTAGGAGCTGAGCGGAGCGCCCCATTAGTTTTGAAAATTTCGCAAGGATCCGTCAACTGGCGCCAAAGTTATTCAAAATAGAATTTTCTATGGAAACACGGTCCTTTCTACTGGCGACCGCCAGTAGATAATATATATTCACTGACAAAACCATAGGCTTTACAGACGTTATAGTTAGGAATTCGCATTTAAAAAACCTTTGAAATTCACTGAAAACAACATAGGTTTCAGGGATGTTATAGTTAGTTGGACACTTGACTCATATAAAACCAGAGAAATTCGCCCGTTATAGTTAGTTGAGCTAACTATAACTCGGGACGCCCGCAATGCACTGGTGATGATGTCACATATTACATCGCTCATGACATGGTCAGTGACATCACTGATGGCATTACTGATGACATCTCAAATGACATCACTGATGACATCCCTGATGACATCATCCAGTGAATGTGTGTTTCTGTAAAGTTTAAATATTTTTCATATATATCTATGCCAAGGTGTATTGAAGAAAGAGTGGATTTACAAGTGCCTGAATGGATTTAGTAGGTGCGTGACTGACTGTATAAGTGAGTGATTGAACATGTGTTACCAAATGTATGGGTTAGTGACTAAACTGTGTGAAAGTCTGTATAAGTGTCTCAGTTGGTGTATAAGGGGCTGCATGGGTTGGTGAGTAGCTACATGAGTGTCTATATGGGTTATTGATTTGTTGTCTGAGTATCTGTATGGGTGCCTGAGGTCTGTATGGGTGGGTGGGGGTGTGTATGACTATGTGCATAGATGTCTGAATGGGTGATTCACTGGTTGTATGGATTAAAAAGTGCATCTGCGAAGGGTTGTATGGGTGAGTTAGAGTGTGTATGGTTGTGTTGGTGAGTCAATGAATGTCTCAGTGGTATATGTGTGAGTAGCTACATATGTTTTAAGACAGTATATGTGAGTATTGGAGTATATGGATGGCTATACGTGAGAGTAAATTATTTGAAGAGTGGGTGTATAAATGAGTGTCTGCTTGTATCAGTGATTGTATAAGACAGTAAGTATGTGTTAGCATCTGCATAAATAAGTGATGTGGTGTGTGTGTATAAATAACAGAGTTGGAGTGTATAACTATACATGAGTAAATGGTTATGTGATAGATTATTTGCATGAATGACTAGGTGTGTGAGTAACTGTATGGATGAGTGGCGGAGTGTGACTGTATGTATAGGTGTATAAGTGCATATTATAGTACTGTATTGATGATTAACTGCATGTATAAGTGACAGGATGTGTGTAGACCTAGGAAATAGTGAGTGGTATGTAGTATCTGGCATTCTTGTGTGTATAGTTTCAAAAATAGTAATCTATATTTTAGAGTGCATGTATCAAAGTTTATATTAGGGCATCAGTATGTGCATCAGATTATCACGTGGATGATGTCATCAGTGATGTCACTGACCATGTCATGAGTGATGTAATATGTGACGTCATCACCAGTGTATTGCAGGCGCGCAAATTATAGTTAGCTCAACCAACTATAACGGGCAAATTTCTCTGGTTTTATATGAGTCAAATGTCCAACTAACGTCCCTGAAACCTATGTTTTTTTTAGTGAATTTCTAATGTTTTTAAAATGCTAATTCCTAACTATAACGTCTGTAAAACCTATGTGATGGGAGGAGAACAGTGAGGGCTGTGTGCAGTAGGCTGACGCTTTTCTCCTCCTCCCTCTGTTCTTTTGACTCTCCCTTCCCTTCTCCCTTCCACCCACTCGCTCTCTGTCCCATTCTCACTTTCTTCCTTTCATTCTGACTACCTTTCTTTTTCTCTTGGACATGGCACACATACTTATGCTTGCAGGTTTTGTACACTGCTTCCGGAGGAGTCCCACCCACTTTTTTTTATGTTTTACTGTTATTGTTTGAATAAAGTTATGTTTCCATTTATGTGTGTTTTAATAAAAGTAATTTTTTTTACCAATAAATAAGTGAGTGTATGGGTCTTCTTTTTCTGACAACACTTGCCTGTAGTTTATTCTGAAAATCGGCGGTTGTTAGAAGGTTATGAGGGAAAGCATTTGTAATTTTGCGGTGCACCTACCAAATATAAACCAACAGACTATTACATAAATGAAGCCTAGGTAATTCTTCAACGGCAAGGGTTCTATGAGTGTATCACTTTATAACACCATGACTACTTCCCATGTGATTACAGAACCAATAAGGCACTGCCTAGGACCACCGAGGCTTTAAGGACTGGCGAGGCCTACCCTGCATATTTAAATAAAGCCCCGGAGGTTGCCGATCCACGGTCTTGAGTTGGCCTCAAAGCCCCCCGAACAATTCGTAAACAATACCCGGGGAGGTGTCGATCCCCTAGGCTGCGAAACTTCTCTGTGCCCTCCCGCGCCTAATTTACATGTGAGATTAAGTTCCCGAGTGCTGCAGAGACCCCGCAATATAATATCAGGATTGGCCCCGGAACATTACCCACCAGTGGGCTCACTTAAATGAACGGGTGAGAACCCGCTTCTTTTTTTTTCCTCCATTTTTACCATCGGGATCCGCTTTATTGAAGCGATACAAGGTTTTCCTCCTCTCACTTCAACGAGGCAAACAACAATTTACTATCACAGGGTGGAAGCCATGCTCCTGCCCTGTAATAGCAAACATAAATGTCCCATGGAGGCACACCCCGGGACATTGTATGAGCTGCGCCTGGGAGGTGGCACTCTATAGGGACATGATGCATTGGTTACTGCATAACTACAGAATTAGGATAAATGCATACTAACACTACTTACACACGTGTACTACAGCAACCAGAGTGTTATGAAGAGGCAGAGGAAGCCCAAAATCAAAAAATATAAATCCTACCAGAGGTAGGATCACATAGTTAGATGAGCCGACGACCCTAGGATGAGTAGAAACAGCTTCACCAAGAAAACGGGTCTTCAGCAGAACGCAAGCAAGCTCAAAATCTTGGTGAGTGCTGCCTTCTTTTTACCTTCTTCCACTCGTCGCCAAATTTATGTAGTGACGAGGAAGACAGCAGTGGATCCGATAAGTAGATTTATTGCAGGAAAAGAAGACAGCTTAAACAGCCACCAATGGGACCAGACAGGAAGGGAACCTTCTTCTCCAGCACTGTGTACAAACTTCCCAAGATTCCCCTCATGACAGCCCTACATTCTAACATTACATACTTACATTCTACTATGACTTACACTGGAATACTACACAGAGCACATGACTTTACAGCAATGAGCTTATGGTTTCATCCACGTATCTTGAGACCGGTAGGGGTGAGTAGTTCGCTTCCCACTCCCTGTATTGTATAAACGCAAACTGTCACTGCTTCCACAGGTATGCTACAGCGCCCATAGCACATTACTTTACAGCAATGAGCTCACGGTTTAATCCCCGAGTCTTCAGACCAGTAGGGGTGAGTAGTTCGCTTCCCACTCCCTATATAGTATAAACGCATACTAACACTAGTTACACAGTTATACTACAGCGGGCAGTATGCTACAGCGCCCAGAGCCCATCACTTTACAGCAATCAGCTCAGTTTGATCCCCGAGTCTTCTGACCAGTAGGCATGAGTAGTTCGCTTCCCACTCCCTGTATTGTATAAACACCTACTAACACTACTTCCACAGGTATGCTACAAAGACCAGAGCACATCACTTTACAGCAATGACCTCACGGTTTATGCTCTCGGTTTCATACCCGAGTGTAGCAGCATCTCATCTCAGCTGAGCAACACCTCACTTTCAGTCCGGTAGGAGTGACTACTTCGCTTCGCACTGCCCCAGAGGTTACATTGCTCCTATCCTCCCGTTTCCTACTCCTTTTGCCCTTTTTCCCCCTTACTAGTTTCAACGGAATCACAAAATGGCTGCCAACACTTCCCAGTTGGAACAGCTTGCAGCCAATAAGCATCAAGCTCATGCTCGTAACACCTCAGCCAATCAGATGGCAGAATGCCCAAATATCGATATCTGCAAATTTTGATATTTCTCCAAAACTACTGAATAGATTTACACCAAATAAACAAAAGCATGATTTCTAGACCAAGACCCTTCTCCCTGCCAAATATGGGGTAATTCTGTTCATCCGTTCGACTTGTAGCCTGGTCTAAAGTTTCCTAAGGAAATTAACATGGAAAAAACACGTTTTGGGACCTCCCTTTTTTCCTCGGCCCCCCCTTGACAAATCATCCTCAACATAGGAGCGGATATGAACAAAGAATTAGTTTGGAAATTTAATGAAGATTCATCAAACGACGCCAAAGTTATAAGCTAAAAAAAAATGCTCTTCCTATGGAAACTTGGCCCTAACTATGACTACCTACTGGCGACCGCCAGTAGGTAATAAATAAATGGCACTCAACTACGGTCTGCCATATGGCTATCCAATGCAGCTTGCCTTCCTGCTTTAATTTCATATTAGTACTGCCAACGCGTTTCAGGGTATTCAAACCCCTTCTTCATGGGCTAAAAAAAGACATCTGAAGCTCGCAGTGCGATATTTCTGGTTTCTTTTTATTGGTATCTCAGCCCTCGGTGGGTGTGTGCTTGGTGCGATATTTGTTTGAGTCCCAATGCGAGTATTACTGCACCGTTAAGTAAGATCAAATGTCCATTTTAATTTCAAAGTCTCATTATTTCCTGTAGTAGGTAATAAACAGTTCGGCATGCTTAATTTGCATATAGAGTGCTGTGCTGAAAGTCCTGAACAGTGCAGAACTGCGGCCTCACCCAGCTGGTTTGTCCTTCCTTTTCCAGCTGGCGATGGTGCTCTCCCCGCACGGCCGGGCTTGAACAAAGAAATTAAGAACATGGTTGTAAGATATAGGAGCTTACACCTCATTGATGAAACAACAGCAGATATACTTGTTCATCTCAAACCAAAACCTGGGAGATTTTACATGCTTCCCAAAATTCACAAAATGAACAGTCCTGGCCGTCCCATCATCTCTGGAGAGACTATCTTTATTTGTCGACCCGCACCTCCAGCCCATTGTACAGGAACGTCCATCATTTGTTAAAGATACCAGTCACTTCCATCAGATTATTGAAAAATTAAACCAAACCTACACATTTGATGATACTCTTCTGACTACATTTGATGTTACATCATTATACACCAATACACCACGAGGATGGGCTTATGGCATTATCTGAAGCTCTTAATAAAAGAACTGTGAAAAAGCCATCAACAAATGTGCTTACCAACTTTGCAAGAGTTATCCTTAAATCCAACAATTTTACATTCAATGGTAAACACTATCTGCAGATACAAGGGACTTCAATGGGCACTCGGATGGCTCCATCCTATGCAAATATCTTCATGGGCAAACTAGAGAACTGTATACTTGCTACTTCTAGCATCAAACCACTGGTATGGCTACGATACATTGATGACATATTTATAATATGGAATGCAGGAAGTAGAACATTGGAACAATTAACAGCTTATATCAACAATATCCATCCTACCATCAAATTTACCAGCAGCAATACTAAACAGAAGCCTCATCTCCCTTTTCTGGATGTGCTACTCACCATTCATGAACACAAAATTACAATTGATCTGTACTACAAGCCTACAGATTCTCATTTGTATCTAAACTGGACTTCATGTCACCCACACCACACTAAACAGAGCATCATCTACAGCCAAGCACTCAGAATAAGACACATCTGCAGCAATGAGGAAACCTGTAAAGACCATCTACAGGAGCTTGCTACATTATTTAAAAGGCAAGGCTATCCTCTGCATATCTAACAGCAACAAATTGACAAGTCTTTGCAGTTACCCAGAGAAGCACTTATTTGGAATACCAACGGCAGAAACAAAAGTGACAGAACTCCATTTGTAGTTGACTATCATCCATCAGCTCCCAACTACCTACAGAAATATAATGCAAAAAACATTTCCCTTACTGTCCACTTGTGAAAAATTGCAAAAGGTTTTTCCAAAACCGCCAGTCATTGCTTACCGCAGAGCTCCAAATTTACGATCTCTTATTGCGAGAGCTGAACTCAAGCCAGCTGTAACAAATGCAGGGGTTCATTGCTGTGACTCTAAAAGGTGCATCACCTGTGAATATCTTTTACAAACATCATCTGTAACTTGTTCTGTTATGAGAAGGACCTATGCAATAAAGCAGCATCGTACATATCGCTCAACATGCATTATTTATGTGATTCAGTGCCAACGACAGAGCTGTAAAAAACAATATGTAGGCCAAACAGTGAATGACCTTCGTACACGATTCAGGAACCACAAATCGGCAATAATTAATAAGAAAATTGACCAACCTGTAGCAAATCATTTTAACCTTGTGGATCATTCATTATCAGATTTGAAGATTTTCCCCGTAGAACATTGTTTCAAAGGAAAAACTACTAGACTCCATGGAAAACTTCTGGATGTACCGTTTAAAATCACTGCATCCAGATGGACTGAATATTACTGACAACACAACCTGATTACTGCATATCTCAAGAGCTCTCAGGACTGCATTGATTCCACGTTCCAAATGGAATCTTCACTCATAAGGTTGGGACTGACCTCACAGAGGATTGGCCCATTGGAGGGCGTGTTAGGTCAAATGAATGCAGGTGTGTTGGACTGCTAGCTGCGGTGTTGAACCAGGTAGAAGGGAGCCATTCCCGAAACGCGTCGTATTTTAAACACTGCAACTTTGCTGCACTCACCCTCTTAATGACAGCGGTTCTACTTGAATAAAGATGTGCCACCATCAGCGGTGGTCTCGAGTGCTCTCTTGTGCATGGGCACAACGTTTTCCAAAATTTCACGCGGCCGCCCAGCCGCGGAGAGCAGCACCACCCCGAGGATTGGAAAGGGGGCCGTGAGGTTTCGCATTTGCGGAGTCTTATGGAGCAGCGTGGGGGTAGATTTTGAGCCACTACATCCAGAGGGGCCCATTCAGGGTTAAATGCATTAGGACTCGCAGGACAAATATTGTGGCCATTGACATTGCGACACACTGCAAGTACCAGAATGCAGTTGGGTCTGACCTCACAGAGGATTGGCCCATTGGAGGGCGTGTTAGGTCAAATGAATGCAGGTGTGTTGGACTGCTAGCTGCGGTGTTGAACCAGGTAGAAGGGAGCCATTCCCGAAACGCGTCGTATTTTAAACACTGCAACTTTGCTGCACTCACCCTCTTAATGACAGCGGTTCTACTTGAATAAAGATGTGCCACCATCAGCGGTGGTCTCGAGTGCTCTCTTGTGCATGGGCACAAAGTTTTCCAAAATTTCACGCGGCCGCCCAGCCGCGGAGAGCAGCACCACCCCGAGGATTGGAAAGGGGGCCGTGAGGTTTCGCATTTGCGGAGTCTTATGGAGCAGCATGGGGGTAGATTTTGAGCCACTACATCCAGAGGGGCCCATTCAGGGTTAAATGCATTAGGACTCGCAGGACAAATATTGTGGCCATTGACATTGCGACACACTGCAAGTACCAGAATGCAGTTGGGTCTGACCTCACAGAGGATTGGCCCATTGGAGGGCGTGTTAGGTCAAATGAATGCAGGTGTGTTGGATTGCTAGCTGCGGTGTTGTACCAGGAAGAAGGGAGCCATTCCCGAAACGCGTCGTATTTTAAACACTGCAACTTTGCTGTACTCACCCTCTTGATGACAGCGGTTCTACTTGAATAAAGATGTGCCACCATCAGCGCTGGTCTCGAGTGCTCTCTTGTGCATGGGCACAACATTTTCCAAAATTTCACGCGGCCGCCCAGCCACGGAGAGCAGCACCACTCCGAGGATTGGAAAGGGGGCCGTGAGGTTTCGCATTTGCGGAGTCTTATGGAGCAGCGTGGGGGTTGATTTTGAGCCACTACATCCAGAGAGGCACATTCAGGGTTAAATGCATTAAGACTCACAGGACAAATATTGTGGCCATTGACATTGCGACACACTGCAAGTCCCAGAATGCAGTTGGAACTGACCTCACAGAGGATTGGCCCATTGGAGGGCGTGTTAGGTCAAATGAATGCAGGTGTGTTGGACTGCTAGCTGCGGTGTTGAACCAGGTAGAAGGGAGCCATTCCCGAAACGTGTCGTATTTTAAACACTGCAACTTTGCTGTACTCACCCTCTTAATGACAGCGGTTCTACTTGAATAAAGATGTGCCACCATCAGCGGTGGTCTCGAGTGCTCTCTTGTGCATGGGCACAACGTTTTCCAAAATTTCACGCGGCCGCCCAGCCGCGGAGAGCAGCACCACCCCGAGGATTGGAAAGGGGACCGTGAGGTTTCGCATTTGCGGAGTCTTATGGAGCAGCGTGGGGGTTGATTTTGAGCCACTACATCCAGAGGGGCCCTTTCAGGGTTAAACGCATTAAGACTCGCAGGACAAATATTGTGGCCATTGACATTGCGACACACTGCAAGTACCAGAATGCAGTTGGGACTGACCTCACAGAGGATTGGCCCATTGGAGGGCGTGTTAGGTCAAATGAATGCAGGTGTGTTGTACTGCTAGCTGCGGTGTTGTACCAGGAAGAAGGGAGCCATTCCCGAAACGCGTCGTATTTTAAACACTGCAACTTTGCTGTACTCACCCTCTTGATGACAGCGGTTCTACTTGAATAAATATGTGCCACCATCAGCACTGGTCTCAAGTGCTCTCTTGTGCATGGGCACAACGTTTTCCAATATATATATATATTATATATATATATATGGTCCTCACCCACAGGTACCACACTGAATGGTGGGCTTGATTCGTTTGTAAGTGGAGCTCTTTGAGTGGTAGCAGTAAGTGAAGGCAGGGTTGAATAAGTTTGCAAATCGCAAAAAGCAGGGTAAAAACGAGGTCCTGATATATATATATATATATTTTTTTTTTTTTGGGGGGGCATTTTTCACACCATCCCGGAGAAAGTTTACTGTCTGAGAAATTGTGAATCAAGCAACAATTTACCTGGGTGCATTACGCTCCCTTGTTTTTAGATACAGGCATGACAGACACTGTCACAAATAACTGGTTCTCCCTTTTTCTTGTGTTTATTGTTAAGAGAACCTGCCAGGTATTGATCAACCATGGATATGCCCTGCTGTTACAGCCATGTCCAGAGATGCAGGGCCTCTTGACAAATGATCCACAACCCCATCACGCTCTGTTTGTTGCAGTACCACATGGCGGCCTGTGAACACTTAAACCAGCTTTCCCTTGATTGAATGAAGAAAGGCTTTCAATGCCAAGCGAATCGCTCAGAGCTCCAGCAAGTCCAGATTCAGCCGGAGACCAGAGTCCTCTGATCTCTTCCTCCCCCAGATGGCCACCCCAAACAATGAGTGACGCATCTGTCACTACTGTGCGGTCTGGTTGGGGAAGAGAGAGGGGTCTGTCTCTGATCCAATCACAGTTGGTTAGCCACCACTGCAGGCCCTGTTCAGTTCTCTCCAAGATCTGGACCATGTCAGAGAGATTTCCCTGAACTTCAAGTCACATTGCAGAGCCTGCATATGCCATCTGGCATTGGTCACTAGCAGGATGCTGTGTCACTAGGCAGGTCGCTCCCCCCATCCGCCACGCAGCCCCCTGTGGGTTGAACCTCCGTTGCCACTTTTGCCGCCTGACTGCTCGCTCCCTTTTTTATTCTGTACCCCTGCGCTTGGCTTTCTGTGCCACTTTGTTTTTTCATTCTGTGCCCCTGTGTTTTGCTTTCTGTACCCCTGTGCTTTGTTGTCCCTCTCCCGCCGTCTTTTCCCGCCGTTTTTTCCCCGGGTTTTCCCCCGCTGCTGAGCCCCTGCGGCCCGCCCCCTTCACTCCCATTGGCCGCCCCGCTCCCACCTCCCAGCTGCTCCTCCCTCCCTCTGCCCTCATGTGGAGGACATGAAGCGGCCGCGCAGCGGGCGCGCCGCTGGTGCGCCAAAGTCGTGCCTAAGGCAAGCCCGTCTGCGCCCGTCCGCGCCTGGACCACACCCAGCGCCAGAACCCTGGACCCCGCACCCCTCGCAACGCCAGACTGCACTACGACGCAAGCACCCTCCATGCACTCAACACCAGACGAGACCACCCCTGCTACCAGGCCACCCACCTCAGCACCAGACATCACCATAGCCATCCCACAGGGCTACAAGATCTCCCGCAGAGACCGCACCCTCAGAGGAACTCTCATATACAGACCTCCCGGACCCCGCCCACAGTTCAGTGACACCATCGCCGACCTCATCAGCACCCACCCCCTCGCTTCCACAGACTACATCCTCCTCGGGGACCTGAACTTCCACCTCGAGAACAACAATGACGCCAACTCCACCGCCCTGATCGACAACCCCGCCAACCTCGGACTCAAACAGCTCGTAACGACACCTACTCACGCCGCTGGACACACGCTCGACCCCATCTTCTCCGCAAGCCCCCACGTCTCCTTCAACCACACCACCGAACCACACTGGACCGATCACAGATGCGTCCACTTCACCTTCAGAAAACCCACCACACACCACTGCACCCAACAGCTACCACGCCGCTGCTGGGGCAAGGTCACTGAGGACCAACTGACTACCGCCCTCGCCCTGAGACCACCCACCGACCCCACCGACCCAGACACCGCCACGACCAACCTCACACAGGGGATCAACGACTGCACCAACACTCTCGCCCCTCTCAAGACCTCTACAACCAACCACTCCAACAAGAAAGCCGCCTGGTTCACCGAGGACCTCCAGATCTCCAAGCACACCTGTCGGAAGCTGGAGAAGAAATGGCTCCACGACCGAACACCAGACAACCACACAGCCCTCAAGAGCGCCACCCGCAGACACCACCAACTCATCAGGAACGCCAAGAAGACTGCCTTCAAGGACCGCCTAGACAACAACGCACACAACACCAAAGAGCTCTTCAGCATCGTGAAAGAACTCTCCAACCCCAGTTCCAACACCAATGACATCCCGCCATCTCAAGACCTGTGCGACTCCCTGGCCACCTTCTAACACCGCAAGATCACCGACATCCACGACAGCTTCATCTCCGACCTCCCCGCACCCACCACCGAATCCACCACCCCTGCGACTACCACTCGCACCAGTCGCCTGACTGTCTGGTCCAGCGTCAGCGACGAAGACACCATCAAAACCATGAACTCCATCCACTCCGGATCCCCATCGGACCCCTGCCCTCACCACGTCTTCAACAAAGCCAGTGCAACCATTGCGCCCCACCTCCGGAAAACAATCAACTGTTCCTTCGAGACAGCAACCTTCCCAGAATGCTGGAAGCATGCCGAGATCAACGCCCTTTTGAAGAAGCCCAAGGCGGACCCCAAGGACCTCAAGAACTTTCGGCCCATCTCCCTGCTCCCTTTCCCGGCAAAAGTGACCGAGAAGATTGTCAACAAACAGCTGACCCGCTACCTCGAAGTTAACAACATCCTGGACCCTTCCCAATCCGGTTTTCGCAGCAACCACAGCACCAAGACCGCCCTCATCGCCGCCACTGACGGCATCCGGACCCTGATGGACAAAGGAGAAATAGCCGCCCTCATCCTCCTGGACCTATCAGCAGCCTTTGACACGGTCTGCCACTGCACCCTATCAGCACGCCTCCATGACGCCGGTATCCAAGAGAAAGCCCTGGCCTGGACCACATCCTTCCTCTCCGGCAGAACCCAGAGCATCCGCCTCCCACCCTTCCGCTCCAAAACCACCGAGATCATCTGCGGCGTCCCACAGGGATCCTCCCTCAGCCCGACGCTGTTCAATATCTACATGGC
The DNA here is from genome assembly GCF_964204655.1 of Triturus cristatus. Taxonomy (NCBI): domain Eukaryota; kingdom Metazoa; phylum Chordata; class Amphibia; order Caudata; family Salamandridae; genus Triturus; species Triturus cristatus. The sequence goes on from NC_140583.1 coordinate 878,140,862, forward strand.
CCCCCTCGCCCACGTCGCACGACAACACAACCTCAACATCATCTCCTACGCCGACGACACCCAGCTGATCATATCCCTCACCGAAGATCCCCACACCGCCAAAGCTAACCTCCACAGAGGAATGAAGGCCGTAGCCGACTGGATGAAGGACAGCAGACTGAAGCTGAACTCAGACAAGACAGAGGTCCTCATTCTCGGACCCACCCCATCAGCCTGGGACGACTCTTGGTGGCCCACGTCACTAGGCACAGCCCCGGAACCCACGGACCACGCACGCAACCTGGGGGTCATCCTCGACTCCACTCTCTCCATGACCAGGCAAGTCAATGCCGTCTCCGCGTCCTGTTTCAACACCCTCCGTATGCCCAGCAAGATCTTCAAATGGATCCCCCTCGACACGAGAAAAACAGTTACCCAGGCCCTCATCACCAACAGACTCGACTACGGGAACGCCCTCTACTCAGGAACTACAAACAAGCTCCTGAGACGACTCCAATGCATCCAGAACGCCTCGGCCCGACTCATCCTCGACGTCCCCCGCCGCAGCCACATCACACTCCACCTGAGAGGCCTGCACTGGCTCCCCATCAACAAAAGGATCACCTTCAAGCTCCTGATCCACGCACACAAAGCACTGCACAACACCGGACCCACCTACCTCAACAACCGACTCAGCTTCCACACCCCCACCCGAAGCCTCCGCTCAGCCAACCTCGCCCTCGGCACAGTCCCTCGCATCCGAAAAACCACTGGCGGATCCTTCTCCTACCTCGCCGCCAAGACCTGGAACACTCTCCCCACCATCCTACGACAGACCCAGGACCTGCTGGCCTTCAGAAGACTCCTCAAGACCTGGCTCTTCGACCAGTAGCACCCCTCCTCCCCAGCGCCTTGAGACCCTCTCGGGTATGTAGCGCGCTTTACAAATGCAGTTATTGATTGATTGATTGATTGATTGATTGACTAGCAGGATACAGTAGTCCATGAGGCCTAGCAGCCTCAGACTCATTCTCACCAAAATCCAGGATGGTAGCTGAAACATTAGTATCATAGCCTGAATATCCTGGACTCGCCGTTCAGGAGGATAGGCCCAAAACTACACTGTGTCCAGAACAGTACTGATGAAAGGGAGAGTCTGAGGCAGAGTCAGGTGTGACTTTAGCACATTGATAGTGAACCTCAGCGAATGCAGGAGGTCTGCCGTAGTCTGGAGAGTGGGAGACAACAGCCTGGGGCGAGCTTGTCTTGAGCATCCAGTCTTCGAAATAGGGGAAGATTGGCACCCCTGATCTGCACAGATGAGCTGTGACCACCCTCATCACCTTGGGAACACCTGAGAAGCGCTGGTAAGGTAAAAGAGGAGCATGGAGAACAGAGTGCTTGTGGCCTACCATAAACCACAGGTACTGCTGATGAGCAGGTAGGATGGGAATGTGAAAATAGGCACCCTTCAAGTCCAACTCTACCATCCAGTTTCTTTGGTCATGAGCAGACAAGACCGGAGCTACAGTGGGGATCCTGAACTTTTCCTTTTCAGAAAGGAGTTGAGATCTCACAGATCTAGGATAGTTCACAGACCCTTTTCCTTTTTCGGGACCAGAAAGTAGCGGGAATAACAACCACAGCCTACTTCTGCCACCTGAACCCTCTCTATGGCTCCCTTGGCCAAGAGAGTCATGATTTCCTGCTGAAGCAAAGTCAAGTGATCCTACATCAGCCGGTCATAGCTGGAGGCATCATGGGAGGGGTAGTCTCGAAGAAGCAGGAGTAGCTCCTTTGGACTATCTGGAAGACCCACCTTTCCAAGGTGATGTTCTGCCAGTGGTAGTGTTGATGGCTGATCATGCCACCAACTGGCCACCCATGATCTTGAAGGGGCGGACTAGGAAGGTTTGGAGACAGAGGTTGCAAGGAGGTGGTGGTGGACTGACCCGACCTCTTGCTTCCCGACCCAGGGGATAAGACTAAGTTCTGCCAACGGCCGCGCAGAGGTTGTTGAACTTGCAAAGGTCTGCGGCTGGGTATGGCTGAAAGACAGAAGGATGTGGCCAGGGGGAGGCCCAAGGACGTAGCCGAAGCCTGTGAGTCCTTAAAGCACTCCAGCGCCATGTCTGCCTTATCTACGAAGAGACAGGTGCCATCCAATGGCATGTCCATGAGAAAGGCCCGGACACCCTTGAAAAGCCAGATGTCCTCAACCAGGTTGGCAGTGTCAAGACCACAACAAGTGGCAAACTTTGGTGCATCTCTTCTGTCTCATACTGCTTGAAAGAGGATAACCCAGGTCTCCTCCGGGACCTGTGGCAGCACTTGCACAACAGTTTCCCACAAAGTGTAGGAATAATGGGCCAATAAACATGCAGTGTTCACCAACTGCAATGTAAGGCTGGCAAAATATTTTTCTTAACCCAACTATCACGCCTCTTGGATTCCCTATCCAGCGGTGAGGAAGAGAATGCATCTTGGGATGTAGAGCTTTTGATCACCAAGCTCTCGGGGTAGGGTGGTTGGTGAGGAAATTAGGGTCACCTAAGTGCAGGGCAAAGGCGGTGGGCAATTGGCCTATTCACATGAGCCCCTGTGCTGGGCTTGGATCTGGTTCCCACTAGGACATAAGTATGGCCTCAATGAAAGGTAGCAAAGGTTATGAGGAAGGCTGCAGGACCTCGGTCAAGATATTCATCTTGACTGAAATGGAAGGGAGCTGAAGGTCCAGGACCTCAACTGCCCTTCGTATGATGCTGCCTCCTTTATAGCCACGGTAGGGGGAGAAAGCCGTCTAAAAGTTGGAGAGGTATCCAGCCCATTGGCCTCACCCAATTCCTCAGACCAGTCCATTTCTTGATAAGGCTTGTCTTGTAAAGTGTCCAGCGACCCCTCACAATCATCCTCCATTCCTAGCCCTTTAGAATAGGGCTGAGGAAGCGACCTAGAACTTAAGGGTTCTGTCAGCGCCGGTATCGTCATCGGTAGGCACAGATCCGTGTCGTCTGGGATAAGAATGGGGCTGGCGCCGCTGGTGGACTTCAGTGGTGTCTGGAGTTGCGGAGTTGGGACCGGGGAAGGTCACAGTGGTACGAACATAGTTGGCCCGGATCCATCGCTGGGTATTTGGGGGGAGGGGGTGGGGGGGGGGGGGTTATCGGCACTGGGGATGGAGCTGCCAGCACAGAGCTCGATGAAGCCCCCACTGAGCCTCCAGGGCCCAAAGGGGCGCTAGTAGGGTCAGGCAGCCCAAATATGAGGAACATGGCATCATAAAATTCCTAGAGCGGGACGAGGGTCGCTCCGGCTCCCAGGAAGGCTGGGAGGTGCAGAGCCAACACAGATAAAGGTTCTGCGGAACGAGGCCTAGAGCGCCAATTCTAATCGGTCACGTTGGCCGATGGATTGGGAGAAGTCGAAGTATGCTTTGACTTGTTGTGTTTCTTGTACTTCTTACCTGAGCGACTTAAAGACTTCCAGTGGGAGGATGAAGACATGGAACTCCCAGAGCGGTGCTCGGACATTCCTCTCGACTGGGACCGTGAACGAGACCTCTGGGGAGAAGCAAGCAGTGCTGAGCGTCGGGCCACAAGCAGCTCTCGGGACCGCTCCCTTACAGCTTTTGGAGCCAATGTCCGGCAGTCAGAGCATGACTTCGAATCATGGTCATGCTTCAGGCCCTAGAGACAATCCAGGTGTGGGTCCGTCACCAACATTGTGTGGTGACAGGCTCTGCATGGCTTGAAACCAGAAGACTTCATGGACATGAGGAAAAACCTACACACCAAAAATGGGTTCGACAAAACATTGAACAAATTAACTGACATCAGCGCGCTGAGGTGGTGCCTATATAGAAGTGACACAGGCATCACTACAGTGAAGATGGCAACGTCAAGCGGAGCCGACCGACACCACCATAGGAGTATTGCTTGAAGAAAAATCTTACAGGTCCAGTCTGATGCCTGGGAAATTAAAAGGTGAGGAATCTGCAGCTAAATGTCTCTATCAGATATTAATAAAAACAATGACACCCAAAAAAAAAATTCCATCAGAGTTATGAATTTTTCACGTTTTAAGAGAAAAATAGTGCCTACATGATCAAGACACCAACTGTGTGTAACTGGCTGCACTAGATCTGGATAAAGTCAAAAGCTAAGGTAGATAATATAAGGTAATGCTCTGAGGGGCAAGGCAGCCAACAGTGTCTGAGGAGAATGCGTTGTCTTCGGGGAGCCAGTGGACGAAGTCACAGTGAAGGTTTCTACGTTCGTACTTTGAAACCTTTTTAGATTTTGAAAATCTACAGCAGGATGAAGCTACAGGCTATAGCCATTGAGAGCTCCATGGGCCCAAATACCCCTGAGCCATTAGAAAGGACTTGCTGCTCTGGAGAGGAACATAGCAGGGGTTACAGCAAAGTCAGGCCGACCAGCGATGCACTTCGGTTGGATTGGGGAGAAGGTAGGTCCTGGTCTCCTGCCGGTTCTCAGGCCACTTTTTGGTGGAAAATGTTCTAAGTTCCAATGTTTCAAGTTTTCGCTAAAGAAGCATCGTTAGCACCAGTTCCAAGAGTCCAGGACTGCTTTGGCACCACTTGGGGGGTCATGACTTACTCCAGGTAGAAGGCAGAAGCAGGGTTCAAGATCTCTGGAGCTTGTTATGTCCCTGTAGCTCAAACTGGAGGTCAGCCAACTTGGTATTGGAGTCACTCTCGTTTTCATGAAATCAAGCAGCAAGGCAGGCCACAAGCATAAGAACATTCGTCTGATGATACAAAGTAAGCTTCTAGCAGCAGGGCAGTCCTCAGTAGAAGTAGGGCACTCCACTGAGGCACAAAGCAGGCCTCAAGCAGCAGGGCAGTTCTCTGAAGGACAAGGCAGTCCTTCTGGGGGTCCTCTGCAGGGCCAGGAGAGTACTGAATAGCTTGTCTGAGGGTCCAATATTTATACCCAATGCCAGCCTTTGAAGTGGGAAAAACTATTAGGTTATCCCCCATCTGGTTTTAGAAATGTCTTTCCTTCCCATTCCCATGCTCCTAGACACCTAGGGTGACAAAAGGCTGGTGTCCAATTAATTTGTGAGCATGCTGGAGGCAGCCCTTTCAAATAGAAGTGGGGCAGCGAGCAGCTCCGCTCCACCCATTCTGGCAGGTTGGCCATCCTGTCAACACTTGGGGGCCCATTAGGATGACAGGTGGATCACCCCCACCTGGCCAGCGGTAGCCACCGCTGGTCTGGCGGGGGCGATCCGCCAGCCATACTTGCCTGATTGACCCCCCACCATATTAGTATGGCTGGGGGGTCCGCGGCGGACGGAAAGACCGTCCATCGGTCAACTCGTCAACCGGGCGGAACAAGGGCATAACATGGAGGCGGTGTCTGCAAGACACCGCCATCCATATTATGGTTCAGGTGGTGAATCGCATTTCCATGGCGGCGCTGCCGCCATGGAAAGGCATGCGGTTCCTGCTTATGGGGGCCCGTTGCGGGCCCCCAGGGTGTTGGAGGGGTGGGGGGTGCACATGGGGGTACATGGAAGGCACCACCATGGCAATGCTGTGCACATTCTTTATGCATTGCGAGTGGTTCTTCAGGCAGCAGATCCACCCGCAATGTATATGGCCCAGGATGCGCCCGCCAGCATCCTAATGCACATGGCAGGACCGCCGCCACTTTGGTGATCTGTCCCTGGCAAGAGTCCACCCGCCATCGTAATAGGCCCCTTAGTTTCCTTTCTCTCAATGTCTGGGAGGAATACAAAAAAAAGCCAACTGCCATCTATTAACAGATATGTGACCCAGGACACAGGATTCCAGCTCCAAATGGTTAGGACAGAAATGTCAATTTTCTAAAAGTAGCATTTTTAGAACCGTGACTTACAATCCAACTTTACCATTGAAGAGGATATTACATTACAATTCTTTTGAGACCAAACATGATATTTCTACCTGCTCCCAATCAAAAGTCAACATTTACTAATTGTTCTAAGGTAACCCAATGTTTCTAATGTGAGAGGTAGGCCTCACAGTAGTGTAAAACAAATTTGGGAGTTTTTCACTACCAGCACATGTAAAGCTCAAAAACATATGTCCTACCTTTTGAATACAATGCACACTGTCCTACGGCCTGTTAAAACTCTTCCTTAGGAGTAACATATGCATTAAAAAGGGAATTTTAGGCCTGGCAAAAGGTTTGTTTTGCCAGGTTAAATTGGCAGTGTAAAACTGCACACAGGCTGCAATAGCTAACCTGAGGCATCTTTTAAAGTTCAGTGGGTGGCATAACAAATGCTGCAGGTCCCACTAGTAGCATTTAATTTACAGTCCTGATGTTCATATACTTCTACTTTAATGAGGACATTTAAATAAACTAAAGGTGCCAATTGGGTGTAAGCCAAGTTTTTTCTCAGTAAACTAATTCTAAGACTAGCATACCTAACATGTTGAACTACTTCATGGACAGCGTGCTTCCAAAGGGCACGATTTCGAGGTAGGTTCTCAACTACTGGGTTATGTGCAAATTGACAACTTTTTTACACAGCGGACCCCATGTGATAATGTTTGCGATGTTAGAGGTCAATCACAACGTCCCCTTGTCAACCTTTATTCATTACATTTCTTGCTTTTGGTTCATCCAACCACTTCAATTGCCAGCCTTCTCTTAAGTGCGTCTATGCAAAGCAATGACTTTGAATGTGTTCCTCCTCATCTGGAATATCTTCATGAGGGTAAACATTATCATACTAAGCACAGATACTTCACAGACCCAAAATTACTAGACAGATTCATTTCTTCAACCTCAACATAATATTTTAATCATGTTTAGAGCACTTCTTTCTTTCTATAGGGTTGTTCACATTGAGAAAAATTCCTCGCCATTTTTTACATTCCTAATGAACTGTCAATGGTTTCATACTAATATTTCAGGGAATTATTTATGATTGAAGGGAAGAGTGAGAGGGAAAGTTGGAAAGAGTGAGAAAAGCATGTATAGAAGGAAAGAGCATTAGTAAGAGTGATCAAGTGATGGAGACTTTTGTTCTGTATAGCTTTAATACATTTTCACAATTGTTTGTCTATGAGTAAACACAGCATATAATTTCCCTGGTTCATTGCGCCTGTATAAATGATGGTTCCAAAGAAAGTAATGGAACTAGCTTTTGGAATATCAAAGGGTAAGACTTTTCTAATCTACTCTTTATTAATCAAGACCAAACATCATGGTGTGATCATTGCCACAGTATGCTGAACTAAACACAATCAGGCATTTCATGATTGCTTCTGAAACCATAATTATTTTAAAAAATGGAATTGATTTAAAAAAAGAAATCAGAAATAATATGTTTGACTTTAGAGCTCCTGTTTTAGTAATAAAATAATTTATAGTAAGGATAGCCCCGCTCTTAACAGGCAGACATACAGTCAGCTGCCTATATTTCCACCGAATTGGGGAAATGTATTTGCTCTCAAAGAAACCTCTTCTTCCACCATTTACATTTTACACCCAATTACTTTCTAATTACACGTTGCTGCCGCCTACAAACAAAGACAACATAGACCATCCTGGGGTTTGAAGTGATGAGCTGTGGGATGACACTAGGCATTTGTCTATCCAGCTTGCTGAAAATATCCAGCCCTTCAGGATGCTGTTTTAAAATGAGATGTCACCACTTGCTTACCATTTCCTTGATCCAAGTTTCAAACGTCATACTCTTTATCAAGCCACATTATTAAAAACCTGCATAAAGGGAAAGACCGAGAAGACAGAGACCAAGGTGGCTTTCGAATTCAACTCATAAAAAGAATGCTGTGTACATTTTCAAATGGTCACTAGTACGATGTGAAAAATGGGCTGAGAGGGATAGGCTAGGTTGGAAATTAAAATCATGTTAAGTTTTCCAGGTTTTATAAAATTATTCAGGTCATTATCATTCAATTCAATATAAATTGTAATGTTCTGATAAAACTGTTGGGTTAGGGGATAGTGTCGGAGAAGACTGGGAAACAATGTGCGGCATAAGAGGTTACCTTTCATTTACTAGATAGAGCTAGAGCTTAATTAAAAAGAAGCATGAGCATAAATTAATTGAATTAAAACAGTGACTGGCAAATACAATGCAATCCTATAGCACAATTTACCAATTCACCCTCCATTTATCAGGCAACAGAAGAATGCACTCTTTTCTGTAAGGTCATCTGCAAGAAAGAAACTAAATCAAGTGTGTAGAAATAATTATGTTGCACTCGCTCTTGGGTCCTCTTGTCATTTTTCCAGTTTGCAAAACAAATATTCACATTCACTTAGAGTTGCTGTTGAAGAAGATAGTTACACCAAGCAAAAAACTCAGATACATCTAGATGGAAAGAGAATAGTGCATTATTGTAATACTTTTGTACATTGCCTTCATACATATGTAAGTAGCTATCCTGCACTAAAACTCAACGGATTATATTTAATTTAATCACCAATTTAGACTTCAAAACGGTGCTAAAGATATTACCCACAATACTAAATTATTCAAACCATTAATTGAGGAGCATGAGAAGACTGCTTAAAATGTGAAATTATAATTCCGAAACAGTACATTGGGAAAGTGCCCACCTAAATGCTATTTTTGAAACCATTGCTATTCTACTTAACACTTACAATGCACTTTTCCACGCGGTGAATGGGACAATATGTTAATACCTCTCACTGGATCCTTTAATGTGAAGGAGCAGTATTATTTGCTCTTATTCAATAGAAGAGTAATTTCAGATAGGCCTGATCCCCCACAAGAAAAATACACATATGCAGAATCCAAGAGGTGGGGCTTTGTGCAGGGACTCCACCCACTTCAAGGGTCCTCAGAGTCCATGGCACTCAGTTTTATATGATACTATATGTAAATGTAAGTCTGCTTATGGTAATATGCTTTGATAAGGGGATGTTCCAGGGCTGGCTTTAGGGAAGTGCGACTGGTCGCTGACCTGTGGAGGGGGCGCTGAACTCGGAGGGTGGGGGGCTGTTTTTAGCAATAACTAATGATTGGATGGATGAGTGGCACTTTTGCCTGGTGGTAGTGAGAGAATCCAAGGAGTCAGTCATGGGGCGTGGGAGCATCAAAGATGATTGTCACACTGGGCCCCACCAATGCTAAAGCCGGCCCTGGGCTGTTCCTTCTCAAGTTGTCAGAAATGCTAGCCGTTCATGTTTCTAGTACAGATTAATGCACACATGTTGATGGGTCACCAGGCCTCAGTTGATATACACAAATAGCGAGTCATATTTTTCAGTCCAGTTGAGGGTCCTCTTTATAGAAGGTGGGGCATCATACGGGCATTTCAGATCCCTCTACAGGGAGCTCAGCTTTAGAGGAGGGATTTTGACCTTTCGCCTAATGTGAAGGTGTAGGTGCACATACACATAATGTTCCACTGCAGTGGCAGCTGCGCTAACAGGGTTTGTGTTTTGCACCAGGCAACTCACCCCTTCGGTGCAACTTGAGAGGAATGATAATTCGGTCTGTGGTGTTAATGCAAATGCACAGGCATTGAGGAATTGGCAGAATTATGCACCATCTAAGTACTATTATGTTACATTTCCTGTGATAGTAAAAAAAAAAACACCCCAAAAGACTACGTCAAGTATATGAGTATAGCTACACTCACGAAGAATAATTCGAAATCTCAGCCCTTAAAAGCACTCGCATTTGATATAACCTCACAGTAACGTTCGGGGAGGTCAATGTCCAGTTTGGCACATCATTCAGTATTTGCACTTTTGTGATGCAAGTTTTCAGTAACTGCGATAAGATGGCCTCATTTTATACTATTACTGGTTTTCTCATGGCTGTATGAACATACCAAAGCTTTCTTCTGTCACTCACAGTAAGTGTTTGGATAGAGATAATGCCTAAAAGTGTTTGACTGCCAATTCATGCTACGGATATATTGGAACTATGAGATATTATTAGTAATTTGCCTTTGAAACAGCACTACACCGACTGTTCTAAACTATGGTGTGTGTGTAGGTCCAATTAACGCTGATTTGCACATATTTTGCTCTCCTAAATTAGGCACGGATGGACGGGTATTAAATACTTCCATCAATGAAAGTAAGCAGGGCGAACCAAAGTGGTTAACTTGCCTTTTGTCGCTTGTATAAAACATATTAAAAATAAATAATATTTAAAGACAGTGCACCTGAAAATACTGTTCCCGTTATGCCATTTACATACACATAGAGCATGCCCACGGATAATAGAACGGCAAAATCCTCATTCACAAACAGAAAATATGGCAGTGCACAATCAGAAAGCTTTGATAATCGTTGTGTTCTTTTCCGATGTTGAGATATACTGTATGAAGAAACCGCATTCACAATTTATTACGAACTTCCAGCAGGAAACAGTTTGTTTTGTTCTGTCTCGTGGTGTGACTGGTGGGCTAATGTTCTTCCGAGCACGTGGCGCCTGTGAGGTAGCCGTTTGTCCCACTGGCGCCGCTGCTCGTGCCATTGGTAGTGGTGCTGTGCGGGCTCTTGTGACGCACTGTGCCTTCCTCATCTGAACTGGTCTCAATGTCACTTCGGTCGTCTTTTGACACCTGAGGATAGAAAAGAAATATATGTAATGTGTTTTTTTGGCAACATTAACCGGGGCGCTTTGTGAAAAGCTTGGAAAAGAGAATTTTGCACTGAACTGATGTATTTACACAACTGAAATACAACAAATTGATTTGGTTTCAGATTACCACGTTATTATAATTGCGTACAACATCGTCACATGACGCGAGGCATCTGTTTTTCATGAGGCAGTTAAGCATGTTCTTTAGAGCCATGCAGGGGACATGTTTCATCCCGGCACTGATATTAGATCCTGGTTTGTTAACAGCAATTTTCAACAGATAGTCTAAAATGTAACCAAACAAACTGCATCCAATTATTCAAAACTTTGATTTGGGACAAGAATGAGGGCTTCTGGGGGTTGCATTCACAGAATGTCCACCCCCGGAGAGCTTCGGGCTAGTAGCACTGTCCAGGACACGTAGGTTGTCCTGATTGGCTAGAACGTTTTGTAGAAGACTTGGTTTTTCCATGTCAGGCGTCAATTAGCCCATCACAGAATTAGGATATCTGCCAACATGAGAGCCGACTTTGAAGTTTGGCTGACGTTCTTCCGAGCATTTAATGGTGTCGCGATTTGGTCATTGGACGAAGATTTTGTTTGGCAGATATAATTATTTTCTGATGCTTCTGGTGCAAACGGATTTGGTCTTTTTTGGGACGGGAAATTATGTGTTGAGCAGTGGCCAGCTAAATGGGTATCAGAAAAGAAAAGCATAGCCTTTCTTGATTTTTTTCCCTTAATAGTTGCATTGGCTGTTTGGGGGAAGAATCTAGCAAACAGGACAGTGTTGTTTTATGTAGATAATAAAACAGTGATGGATTTGGTGACTGGTCAGAGGGCCAAAGAGAAACAATTATTAAAACTACTACAAAAATTCATATTGGGCTGCTTAATGTATAACATAGTGTTTAAAGTTAGGCATGTACCCGGAGCCGACAATAACATCGTTTTCAGTGGCAGAGATTCCGTGGTTTGGCGCCCGGAGCGGATCTGCACAAGACTCAGGTTTCAAAGGAGGTATGGGATTTAGCAAATTGATAGCTCAGCAACTTATTGAGAACTCTCTGGCAAAAAGCACCAAATTGGCCGACAGGACAGCTTGGTTAGAATTCCTAGATTCAGGCGCTTCTTATAGAACTAGTAACACCAAAGGGTTGGAGAAACGCAGGGATGACATAACTGATTTCATAATGTCCAACATAGAAAGGAATATTTCTTCAACAAAATGAGCAGGGAAGTTAGCAGGTGTGCCTTTCTATGGGAAGTTATTTTGGGGATACAAACCGAAAGTGGGTGAAATGGGAAGAAGAACACTCCAAGGATGGGCAAAAATAAAAAAGAGAGGACAATTTATTCGAGAGCCAATTTCTCTGAAACTCTTATACAATATAACAAGAAATTTGCAATTAGTTTGCTTCTCTGAATTTGAATGCCATTTATTCAAGTTATGCATGATATGGTTATTTTATGGAGCGTTCAGAATATTTGAATTGTTGGGCAAAGCAAAAATTGAAGATGTTAAAGTTAAAAACGTTTTTCTGTATAAAAATTCAATAGGTATTTTTCTTGAAAGTTCAAAAACAGATCAAGTTGGTAAAGGTTCAAAAATAATTTTACAAAGACTTGGTGGTCCATTATGCTCTATGAAAGCTTGGTTAGAATTTCTAGAGGTAGGAGTCGCTACATTTCAATTTGTATTCAGGCACCAGGATGGCTCTCCTCTCAAGGCCCCCCAAATGCTGGCAGTGCTGAGGAAGACTCTAAGAAATTTGGGTAAAAATCAGTTTAATTTTGGTACCCACTCTTTTAGAATAGGTGCGACTTCAGAAGCTGCCAGGTGGGGGTTCTCAGTCATCGAAGTAAAGAAATTGGGGCGTTGGTCTTCTGACTGCAGCCTGAGGTCTTTTAGAGATTTAGATATATAAGTTTATTACCAAGTATATTCATTGTCATTTCTTTCTAGGTTAGGCGGTGGGTTTCCAAATTCCGCAAAAGCCTGTTTGGATAGTTGGACATTCTTTTGGTAAGTGGGCTGCAAAGCAAGAAGAAAAGAGACATTTCGGGAAAAAATTAGGTTTTCGTTTAGATGAAGTTTCTGTTGTTTGGTTGGGGAAAAGCGGCATGAAATGGGGTGAGTTAATGCCTCTGCTGAGTGAGCTGTCATCTAAGAATCGCCCCGAAGTAATATTGATTCACCTGGGGGAAATGATCTTGTACAGCTATCAGGCCTGGGGTTGCTTATAGATGTAAAGGTTGATCTTGAATTGTTTGCAAAAATACGGTCCAAAACAAAAGTTATCATGACAGCGCTGATGCCAAGAAGGGTTTCGAGGGGTGGAGAGATTCACTGCTGTATAAAGAGCAAGGAGGAAAGTAAACAGGAAACTACACCACTTCTGTAGCATTAATGGTATATATAGGTTCGCGCACAGTGATATTACGAAAGAGGACTATCAATTTTTTCGTCATGATGGGGTGCACCTTTCTTTCATAGGTAATGAGATTTATATTTTGAATATAAAAGAGATGATTGCAAAAACCCTTGAAGTAAAAACTTGGTGTTAAGAGATAAGTTGTTAGGTGACAGCTTTCATATATCTCTTTCATCCCCGCCTCCCTTCTTTCAAATGCTCTCCCCCCACTCCCCCAAATTTTTCTTTTGATCAAAGTTATACCTGCTCTTTGCATTAATAAGAAAGTTTTTCAGCAGAAAGTTTTTTCAGCATATTTTTGTCTAGCTAATTTAATAAAGCGTTGTACCTGTTTTGGAAACAGTGTTTTTTTCTTCAACAAATAAAAAAAGAAAAAATTCATAACAAATTTTGGATTTCAATTGGTAAGGGGGACAGGAAAAACATCTATGTAAGGGTTTTTCCTGGTGGTAGAATTGGAGAAGATCAAGACAGGCAGGAAGGGTTGAGGGCATTCAGACTAGCTTCGGACAGAGGGAAACAGGGGAGCGAGGAATGAGGCAAGAGGTAGGCAGGGGACATAAGTTAGGGGTTGGGGAGGAGGATTAGCTAGAACAGTGTTGGGGATGTTTGTTGTGGTGATTTGTTTATGGGTGATAGAATATAATTATATATTAGTGAGGCCTTATTGACATATCTGTATCAAATGTAACTGCTTACCTGTCCAATAAAGTGGCCTTTTATCCCATTTTGGCCTATGGAAGTGCTTATTGCCCGAAACATACCTGAAAGCTCCTGCAACTTTAGTTCGCAAAGTCTATGAAAATACATATTTTAGAGAATATGTTGTTAAAGAAATCCTGGATAGATATTGCAGGACTCCTTTATAAGAGTATATATTGATTTGAGAAATCTCTTAAATGAGCAAATAGAAGTTGTTTGCTGCTAAACCACAAGCACTGTACAGTGGCTGCTCCTCTGCTAAAGCTGAGGAGCATTGCCCCACTGCTTTCCAGAAGCGTGAATAAAGAAAAAATAAAATGATAATAACTTGTTGTTATTATCATTTTACTTTTTCCTTCTGCGGCATATTTGCGGGGAGTAGCGTGGCAGAACAGGGGGAGGGGTAGTGGGCACTATGTTAGTGCAGATCACTGTTTGGCCGACACTTGGGGAGCCTGGAAGCTTCCTGTCCTGGCAGGGAAAGACGCGGAAAGACGAGGATCCCCGATCTGTGCCAGCCGCCATTGCAAACAAAGTGTTATGCTGGGCTTTGTTGCTGGAAATTAAAAAAGAAATGTCCCTGACACACTTGGACTTTTCTCTCTGTATGTAGAGGCATTTTTAGTTTTCTGCTTGGGGCCACCAGCTTCTTTTTGGCAGCCCTGAATAGGAAAAAAGAATTATGTAATGGCAGCCTAAACAGGACAGATGTTACGTGTACATTTACCGAGGGCCCAGTGATGGACAGGTCATTGGTCAAAGGTTTTCACCAGTAAAACCTCTCAGGATCCACCATAAGAAGCGCTTTTGTCAGACGGAACATCCTCCACTCATTGGCAGATATCCAACGTTTCATCAAAATCTAAATGAGACCCTCACTGTTTTCATTGATCAAATTCTCTTTTTTCCATCATACATACACCGATAGGTCTCCTTTTGGTTGAATTGTGCTAATCTCATTAATTTCTTTGTCTAAATTATCCTTTCTTTACAAGTCCTGGTCTCTTAGATCTCCTAGCTAGTTTTACCAGATCTAACTACTGAATTGGGAGCGTACCAGTGGAGTTAATACTCCCACACTCAACCCATCATGTAGACTGAGCTCAGCAGAAATTGCATAGTTGAGCTTTTGACATGCTATACTCATTCCAAAATTGGCAAATGAAAGGAGTTATTGTCCAACTCACCCACAGCTTCTTCTAAGAGCACTAGGTTCGAGAGCAGATTCCTTCTTTTGCACCCTGAGTTGAGTTTTAATACTTCCAGGCTCTAGTATGTACGTTTGGCTGACACATCACAAAATATAGTGAGTCATTTACACCTTCCTTCTATATCATATACTCTCTTAATATATCCCTCACATTTGATGAGGTTTAGTGCCCTTTAGTTGCATATAACACATGATTGGAGGAAAGATTCTTGCTCTCCAGTTCTAAGCTGTTGACACTCTCTAGCTCTACAAACATAATTCCACATAAATCATCCTTATATGTACTTCCTTCCTCCCAGTCTGGGCATTAACTATGTTGACTGTGGAGCCCAAATTTATGCTAGGAATGAAGCCCTTCTCTCTGGCGGAAGAGTGAAGAACCAACTTTACCATCAGCGCAGGCCATTTCCAACGCTACCATCTGATCCAGTGCTTGCTAGATTTTTGAGCTAGATGAGACATCCCCACAAAACCTGTACATCATGTGTCAAGTCTGTACACATTATTCAAATGTTTGTACACTTGAGCATTATCATGTTGAGAAAATCTAAAACAAATTTGGTCCTGTCACTGAGTGATTGCTGCCGAGTATGTCAGGTTTTGGCCCTGTGAATTATATACATGAAAAGGGGACTAGTTAATGATAACTGCCCCCAGCTCTCTATTGCAGATCTGTGCATCATCACTTTACATACTGCTCCATTTCAGAATTTTTTTACCAATATCATTCTCAATTCAACCTCTAATCCTCATCAGTCAGCTGGTAAACAGCAATGCAGGGCTGGCCCTCCTAGCCCACCTAAGCCCTGAGCACATGTGGCTCACAAATGACACACACTTCAGGTTGCAAACTGGGCACCCGACAAATACTAATTGAAGGAGGTGCAGTATTTTCCTGATGTGTAGTTTGCATCTGGTCTCTATTTAAATACCTCAGAATGGAGCATATTTTGCAAATAATTATTGCTAATACTCATTCTAAAGTGCTCAAACAGTGCATGTGCACTATTTGCCTGTCCATTTTTGCCAGCGTGGACCTTCAGAAATTGCCTCTGCAAAATCCCCTGGTTGCACAGTTTCCACTCGTACAGTGATACCAAGTCCGGTGCAAATGGGAGTTAGTATCTGAAACCTTCCCATATGCCCATTTTTATTGCTATTCTACAAAAATGGATGAGAACAGCTAGGAAGACCGCAGACTCCTTGTGACTGGACTGTGTGTCTATAGAAATGGCAGAAACACGTACAAATCTGGATAAATGTACACCACATGGCCATCTGCTCCTGGGTCAGTATCAAAGCTGCCCCTAGAATTTAACTGTCATCAGAGGGTTACTACCCCATGTCTAAATTAATCAATTGATCAGCATGCCAATCCGTTACCTTATATGCCTTTTAGGCTAAGCTTCCAATTCTTACACCCCCTGCCTTGCTTCTGGCTTCTCCTGTCATGACCCCATCAACTAAGGTTTTGTACAGAAAATGATGGGTGTCCACATGTGGACAAGTATGACCTGATTTGAGAGTCAAAATGTGATGATAATTAAAAAAAAATGATGTCATCTGAAAACTAACTGGACTACCCTCCTCAGCATACCTACAAAGATTATCAACGAAATACACAGCTCTACAAACCTCCCTGGAAGCAGGAATATCCTGTGGTTACAAGACAATCCAGGAAGGCAACAGGGTAGTAGGAACAACTAACAGAGCTGGGAGCTAGCAATTTGGCAAACTAGTAAAGGTTAGCCGAGGGTCACAGGCTGTACTCCAGGCACAATTCCACCAGACATCCCTGCAGCTACTTTTCTCAGGGCCATATTCTTCTTTGTTCGCAAGTTCTAGGGCTAGTGCTAGGGATGCTATGTGACCAGAAAAGATATGCTAACCCTCTTTCTCCTCAGAATGATGAAAAAGGTCCATCAGAGGACCAAGTTGGTAAGTAAATAAAAGGTAGTAAAATGATCCGGTAAAGGAGGTACATCCTCAGTACCAGTTAGGCCCAGTAATGCAAGATCAAATCTGGTAGCACGT
The DNA here is from genome assembly GCF_964204655.1 of Triturus cristatus. Taxonomy (NCBI): domain Eukaryota; kingdom Metazoa; phylum Chordata; class Amphibia; order Caudata; family Salamandridae; genus Triturus; species Triturus cristatus. Next base: position 878,157,833 of record NC_140583.1, read on the forward strand.
CAGATTGTTCTGCCCACTGATGTGAGGGAGTTAGCATGTCCAATCTAGAAACTGCCCAAGCCCAGTCCGACCCAATGCCAATGGTTAGGTGGGAGGAGTGATGGAGAATTAGCGATGCTGAGATGACTTGTAGCAGCGGAGGAGTGCGAGTTTTAATAGGTTTGCATGTTGTAATTGCTTATGTTTAGATTGAGGTGTTTGTAATGGCTGTGTGATATCATGCAGAGTTGATTTAAGTTCATGTGTGATTGTGGAACCTAATGCACAGGAGTTGAAGGGGTTAACAGGTCAGTCAAGGACTCTGATCCCAGGATATTCGCACCTACATGGTGAGTATCAGCATCGAAGAAACTTGGTGTAGTTTGCTGTGTTATGGTGTTTGTCATGAGACGTTGTCTACAGCAGCTTTAAGATAGGGACTTGTTCTTTGTGTGGTTGTGAGAAGTGGGTGGTATAGTTGATCTCAGTGCACACAGAATAGCTGTATCAATCTGAGAGAGACCCCTGTGGTCGGGTTTCACTCGGAGTAAGTGTTAGAATACGGCAACAAGTATAGTTCCGAATTACCTTATGTTTGAAAATCTTTCCTATCATTAGTGGAGCAAACTGACTTAGTTGCTGAAGTTGCTTGCATTGTTTTATTTGAATTGCTTAGAAAATGTGCTTGAGAAGAAAGTTGTAAAGGAGGGTGAGCTACTGCATGGAGTGAGATTGACGTCACAGTGTGCCACACTGGTATAGGTTGGTTGAACTTAAGGCTGCGCTGTGATTGGTTGTAGACGTCATAGAGTTGCGTTTGTATTGGTTGCGACTGCCGAGTAAGGGGATTGTGGGAGGGATTTATTTCCTGGTTTCAACAGAAAGTCATTTCTGAATGACATACTAAACTGAGCTATAATGACATTCTTGAAAGCTATACAACACATAGTAAGGGGAGATGTGAATGTACCCATTAGAGAAGGAGAAGAAACACCACCTGACGGTACACCAGTTCGCACTATCGTGGTCGATGTGAGTTTCCACACGTCTTTGGCACACAGAATGGCATAATATCACCAAGAAAGATGGAGTTTTGCAGTTTCACCATTATGGAACATTACATTTCAGGATTGAGAATAAACCTGAGGATGGTGAAAGCAAATTAGATGAGGATTTTGTGACCGAATGATTGCTAAACCATCCGCCCCCATATAACAATATACCAATTGCCGGACCAAGAAACACACCTGTTGAGGGAACTTTTGCTGTTCCTTCTGCACCACTCAATCCGAATCCAAAAGTAGTCAGAGAAAATGAAGTAGCGACTGTTACTTCTACATCACATGCTCTAAATGCTCCAGATACACTGACAGTTCCCATCACCATAGGCCCTGTAGTTCCTCTGTATAAACCCGGAGCAAAAGGAAACACTACGCATACTTTGATTGTTCCTACTGGGACAACTACTGTAACTGACACTTCAGTAGGCTCAGTGCTGAGACACGTTCCACAGACTCCTATGCTTCCGACACAAGGAAACACTTCAGGTATTTCCAATGCAATTTCTGATTCGGCTCCAACAGTGATCTACTGGTCCCAGAGGTTTTCTCAGAGACATCACCTTTTTCCATCAAAATCAAGTGCCCCACCAATGATAAACTGCAGTCCCCCTAGGAAAGAAGTGCCTACAGGAAAGACAGCTTCTGACACGTCCCTTTTGCATTCACTTCCTGCCCTAAGCAGTGGTACTTATAGTGGAGAAATAATTCTAAATACTCCAGAAGAACAACCAGGTATTTCTGCTTGAGAATTCAATGATTGGTTTAGAAGTGTAGATACCCCAATGACTAATGGAAACACTGGAATGGAGAAGCTACTGCTCAAACTCCAGAGTGAGAAGGTGTTATGGATGTGGCGAAATTGAAAATAGAAATGGAAGAAATGATAACCGGAACTCCTAGTCCAACTTGAATTGAGGTTTATAAAGAGGATGAATTACAGTTCCTGTGTAAAGACATTACCAGAAGTGCAGTACAGGACTGTTAATGAAGAAATCTCATCAGGTAATCATCCACTTGAAAATAAAATCTCTCCAAAAAGAGATCTACGGGGTCTAAATTAACAGGACGACCCAGGAGTCTAAAGAATCGATTCATGCTAACTATGAAAGATTGCTGCAGGCATTGAAACAGCTCAGTAGGACAGAGAATATTTCAGCGAAGGAGATGGGACATTATATTTACAGATAAGTGCATGGGTTGGGTCCTGAAATTAGTTCCGTGATGCAACATTTGATTTGTTGTCAGAGGAAGCCCATTGATGAGATCCTGCGATACGCAAGTATTGCAGTGAAGAACTGTAAATGAAGCACTAGGAGCTGACTGCAGGTCCCTATGATGCAAGGTGTTAATGGTTTCCCGCAGCAAGGATTTGAGCCACAGGGTATAGGACGAGGTGTGCCGATCGATCAGAGAATGGATGTTGATGTGCTGACTTTGAAGAAAACTAACCCTTGCCACATGTGTGGCAAGTTCGGATATTGGAAGTGTGAATGTCAATTTAAGACTGGTAATACGGTAAATGGAAATCAGCTTCAGAATGGTGGATTTGTTCAGTCACAGTGAAATAACAAGGTCCTGCCAGAGCAGGGACAGAGGCAAAGAGTTCAGAATCCCAATGTGCCCCAAACTCAAATGATGCAGGTTCTCCAAGCCCCAATGCCACAACAAAATATACTACCTCAGAGATACAATACAAATCAGGTCCGAAATGCTAACTCAAATTGTTTTGTGAATCAGAGTATGTCCCAACAGTATTCTATGATTCAAACAGATGAATTCAACTCAGACTGGTCACAATGCGGGGCATGAGAGGGGCGGAGGATTACGTACTTGGCACAACCTTAGAGGTAGACCAGAGAGGTCCCTTTGCGGAAGATGAGGTAAATGGGAAATCTGTCTCATTCCTCGTTGACACTGATGCTACTCACTCTGCCGTGAGAACAGCAGAGGTTGTGAACCTACCCCTCTTAGGCAAAAGAATCCAAGTTGTAGGAGTTGCTAATTAACAGACGACTAGACCAGTTTCAGAAGCGGACCTGCCAAAATAGGGGTCTTTTAAGGATCTGCACAGCTTTATGGTGTGTGATTTGAGTCTGGTCAATCTTCTTGGATGAGATCTTTTATGTAAACTAAATTGTTCCATTTACTGCACCCCAAACAGTATTGAGTTTCATACTCATGATGAGGACATTGTTTGAAACTTACCCAGCAGAGATCAGATATTGGGATGTACCCCTTACTGACTAAAGATGAACTGTCGCACGAGTTAAGAGACACAGTGTTACCTGACGACTGAGACTTTTCAGGTAAAGACATCGGACTTATCAAAGGTGTTGAACTAGTCCACATTGTTGTCCTGCATCATAATTTGATCCTTGAACCATTGCTGAGATAACTTCTGTGATTGACTTAATGATTGTGTCAAGCCTTCTTCTCTATTCCATTACATGAGGATAGTTAATTCCTCTTCGCTTTCCGAATCCGCAGCCATGTCTTGGCATGATGCTGAGTCCCATAAGGGTATACCGAGAGCCCCTCAATTTTCAACCAGATACTCAAAAAGAATCTAGAATCTCTAGTGATGACTCAGCATTTGGTTCTAGTCCAATACATTGACGACCTGTTGGTGATGTTGAATACTCAAATCGGCTTCCAAAAGTAACACTATTGCTTTGCTGAACCACTTACCTGAGAATGGACATAAAGTATCCCCATCCAAATTGCAGTTCTGCCACAAAGAAGTATCTTTTTTACCACATTGAGAAAGGTGAAACGAAGGTGTCCCAAAAGAGAATCTCTGCAAGTTTGAAAATGAATCCGCCAACCACCCAGAAGGAAGTACAAAATGCTCTTGGGAATGGTGACTACTTTCGATATTGGATTCACAACTTTTCCCTGATGGCCAAATCTCTCCATAGGTTGACACACAAACATGTGTCAGATCATGGGATTAAAGCTGCATGTGTGCCTTCTCAGAGATGCAAGAATGTCTCAGTTGCTCTCCAACCCTGGGAATGCCTTATTACAATAAATGTTTTGCTTTGTTATGCAGTGAGAGTGCTTACCCAAATTCACTGCAATACTCGCAGACCAGTGGCCTATTTTTCTACCACTTTTGATTCTGTGGCTGTCAGACTGACCGGTTGCCTGAAAGCAGTTTCCTCAACATGTGTAAGTCTAGAATAGTGTGAGAGCATAGTTATGGGTCACCCGTTGACTGTATTTGTATCCCACTCAGTCGAGGTGCTACTAACTCATACACGAACACAGCACCTTACCAATAGTTAGCTTACCAGGTATGAGTAAATCATCCTGGGTGACGAAAATATTACCCTTAGAAGGTGGACCCCTATGAAACCTGCCACTAACTGTGGGTGATGAGGCTTAACATGACTGCCTAGATGCTACTGGGCAATGCAGAAAGCCAAGACCAGACATATAAGATGTGCCACTACTTGATCATGTGCTGTTCATTATTGGCTCCTGTTTACGTGACCATGATGGAAATGTATAAGCTGCTTATGTAGTCTGCATCAATGCAGGTGTGATTGAAGCCTCCTGGCTTCAAGTAGTGTTTTCAGCACAAGTGGCTGGATAAATTGCTCTTACAAGAGCATACTGTGTTTCATACCAGTTGAGATTTTCACTGATAGTAAGTATGGCTTTTGTGTCGTTCATTAATTTGAGAAGTTGTGGTCTCAACGAGGATTCATGACCTGTTCTTGGTCACCAATCCTTAATGGAGAACGTGTTTAAAATATTTTCAAGTCCCTACAATTGCCTGCCCCAAATTACTGTGGTCATGTGCTCTGCCCATAGGTCAGGTACAGATTATGTAACAGTTGGCAACAAATATGCAGGCGAAACCAGTGCACTAAAGTGATGCACCTTTAATGGGGAATTCATCAATGAAAGTTCACATGTCACAAGATAGATTTGAAAAAGTGTGTGTTTCCACATCTCTGAAGTGGCCTGATGCATTGCCTTTTATGTTGATGAGTCTGCGAAGTACCCCAGACAGGAGAACAGGACTATCACCCCAGGAGATCATCATGGGAAGGTCTATGAGACAACCAGCTGCGCCCATGAATTAATTTGTGAACATTAAAGATGACATGATTCTTGATTACTGTAAAGTATTGGCTGATGTGGTGCGTTCTGTGTCTCTCCAGGTTGGAGAGGCATCACGAGCATTGCCATGACCTCAGTCCCAGCGACTGGATGAGTGAAGAAGCATGTGCACAAGACATTGGCAAGGGCTGTCCCAGGTCATTCCAGTTACCACTACTGCTGTAAAGTGGGGAGGTCTCCCGAATTGGGTATATGCTGCCCATACTCGCAAAGTCCCATGTCCCCTCGATGATATAACAGCACCTGTTTCTGATGTGCTGATGGTTACAGTGAGACAGAGGGAGGAAATTGGGGGTTTATTTGGATGAAAGAGAACCTGTGTTCCCTGGAGTTTATAACATGTGTGAGAAGAATGCATTTTACAGGTTACCCAAAAGATGGTATGGAACATGCTATTTAGGAATAGTGTTTCCAAAAATGTATCATGTGGACCAATTTGATGACCCGACAAGGGGAAAGCCCGTGAGAACCAAGAGGAGAAGCAGTGCTAGTGAAATAGTAGCTGATATTTTGTGTGCCTTTATTCCAACTGTAGGAGTGATTCTGAACTCAAAAAGATCAGAAAAACTCCTACCATTGTTGACAAGTTGCCTACTAGTGCAGCTGGAGAGTTCTTGATTGTCAACAAAGAAATGGTTATCATCAGAACCATGGTTTTGAACCAAAACCTATTTAAGATGCCCTCCTCTTAAAAGAGGGCAGAGTCTGACGGATGTTAAAGATTCAACAGTGTTGTACCTACATCCCAGATGGGAGTGAAGACCTGAAGTAATACATTAGCAACATTACTGACCTGAAGAAAGATTTGAAAGGATTAACAACTACAGCTGCTTGGGAAGCAACAGGGAATAGATTTTTTTGCTATAGGCTGATGGTTTGGTAACTTAGGAAGTGGACTTGTTAGAAGTATCCTGAGACTCTTGGTGATAATCGCACATTGTGGTTTTTTTTTGTTTGTGATACTGAAAGTGTACAGATGTGCACAAGTGAAGAAGGGAGTGAAGAGGAAAAGAGCAGATGTGGCACTAGAAGAGAAACAGAGCAAACTTTATGATGACTTGGATAAATGATGAAGACAACAAAGCTGCAATCTTAATATCTGATAGGAGATTGATGTGATATCTTGTTTCACCATCAGAGAGGGGACTGGAGTAGCGTAAAGTTGCCAACTTTATACATGTCACTAAAACTTAAAAACCACTGATACCCGACACCTACTGCACTTTTCACATGAGTCTTTTGTGTCTTAATGATACTTACACAAATTAACCTGCCACTGCCGATGCAGAGAGTCTTTACTATAGAATTTATAATACTGACATAGAAGATTTTTCTAAAATTGAAATAAATGCATTTGATGTTTAACTTAGAACTCGTCTTTATTAAATAAGAGATGTTTTAAAATGAATGGCTTTGAAAACAGTTACTTGATATTGATTATTAAAAGTGACAGACATGTATTAATAAAACATATATGCTTTGATACAACTAAAAGGATTTACAATTGTAATACGTGATATATTGAAAGTGAAACATTTGCAATGTGTAATTTACCCTAAACTATTCTCTTTACTTCACTGCTGGAACCATACACATGATTCATAAACGTCTGCTGATTTGTCTGTGTAACTGCTAGAAATGTAGTTCGTAGCGCTAAATGATCTTTCTATGTGTGTTATATTAGTGTAGGTTTAATGATAACATTTCATCAATGTATGCATTAATCTTACAAGTATGTACATTCAAATGTAGTTCCTAGCTATACTTACTGTCGTGCAATTTTATTGCTTGCTATTTGATTTATGTAATATGAAATAAAAGTACTAAAGAAATATACATGCATATATGTTTACATGTGCACACATATATTAAATGTACATTATTGATTTAATGTCTCAAGTTAATAGGTTTTCAATCGAACAGCCTGAATCTTTGTGCCATGGGAACCTACTGTGCTTCTGCATTTCTGCTGATTTGCTTTCTTTGAAGGTGTTCCCATGAATTGTTCGTTTAAGAATAGATACATTTCTTGTAACAAACAATAGATACATGTCTGGGAGCACATTTCAACGACCTGTAGCCAAACAATGGACTAATGTACTAAACCTTGAGCATGTGACCAAGATGGTGTTCCCATGTCCAGTGTGGGATTTTTCTCCAATGTTTCATTATGAAACCATGTGAATTCATACAGACATTGAAACAAACACAGTAGACTTCTATTGATGAAGCAACCAATGGAGAGTTGCTGAAGGAGTCTATCGATTATAACTTATTGTTGCCCTGGCTAAGGGTATCTCAGATCACTCAGACCGCTAAATTCAGATGGCAAATGACTATGGTCTTTCTTGCTGAACTCTTATGCTGAAACCTTTTCTGCAGATTCTATGTAAAACATTCCCTGGAAAATGACCTGAACTATTTCCCAAATCCCATTGCCCTTTGAATGGACTTTTAGAGACAATTCCCTATGGGCTGTTAATTTCCCTAAGTGTGGTTCAGACTAACACTTTTCCTGAGCCATTGAAGACTCCTGACAGAGCTTCTGCAATGCTATTGGTAATACTGTTCATAGTCATTTATCTGATTCCTATCATTTTCTGCAGATTTGTGCTATTACATTTTAAGTGCCTTAACCTGTGTCTGAGAGATGTATATTGCTAATGCCTCGAAAGGACCAAGCTATATTGTATTCGAGTATCAAATAATTATGTTGTATTGAAGCTACAGAGCTGCTTGTATGTCTGAATCTTGTTTGCCTAAACTTTTTTAGGAGGTTTGGCCTCCCTATTGCCAACATGTACCGTTATAATCTTATCTTAAGTATGCTATACCTGAATCTGATCACAAATTTGTAATGAACACCCTTGCACGTGGCTACTGATTCCTGGTACTCATTTTGTAGCCAAACATGGTTGCACTCTAAATTAAATTTTATCAGACAAAATATGCTAACTCTCTTTCCGGTCAGTGCAACGAAAAAGGTCCATCGTAGGACCAAGACGTCAAGTAAGTAAGTGGTAGTAAATGATCCAGTAAAGGAGGGGAATCCTCAGTACCAAATGGGTCCAGTATTGCAAGATCAAATCTGCTGGATCAGATGTTTTTTAACTGCTATTCGGTTTCAAGCCTGGATGCTGTGCGTTTTGGTTGAACCATTTTAGTTGTTCTGAGAAAAGATGAAGAATTCAGGACATGTCTAGAAAGAATGCTTATGGTCACTTTACTTGCTGTACATTCATAAGCTGGAAATCTATTAATATGGTAAATTATATGTTAGGTATTATCCATGGTGTTTCACTACACCTGAGGGCAACCAGAGTAGAGTGGTGCAGAGACGAGCAGAGTGGTGTAGAGTGCAGTGTACACCCCTGCACTCTACAAGAGGGCAGAGTGCTGTGGCGTGGAGTAGAGCACAGTACAGTAAAGTGGCACAAAGTGCAGTGGTGTAGAGTACAATGGCATAGAGTAGAGTGGTGCACAGTAGAGTGCCATTAGGTGCAGTCGTATAGAGTGGTGCATAGTAGAGTGAAGTATAGTTCAGTGGCATAGAGTGCATTGGTGTTGAGTGGAGTGGCGCAGAGAAGAGCAGAGTTGCAGAGAGGAGCAGAGTTGCAGAGAAGAGTAGAGTTGCATACAATGCAGTGGCATAGAGTAGAGTGGAGTGGTGTAGAGCAGAGTGGAATAAAGTGCAGGGCTATACAGTGGTGCAGAGTAAATTGCAGCAGCACAGAGTGTAGTGGCATAGAGTAGAGTGGTGCAGAGTAGGTTGCTATGGCATAGAGTGTAGTGGCATAGAGTGGATGTTGGGAGGAAAATAAAGATTATGGAAGAGGAAAGTGTTGGGAGGGAATAGAAGTTACATGAATGAGGATATGGGAGAAGGACTGAAAACACAAGCACTCACATGGAGTCCTTCAACACAAAGAAAAAAGTACCGCCAAAAACGGGAGCAGTGTATGGATACAAGTTCTTGGTCCATGCTCCAGGGGAGGGCCAAACACAAGAAGAGGAAATGACGCCCGCATGCAGTGACAAATGGGGTCGAAGAAAATTAGAGAGATACTGAAGCTAATACATTTTAAGCTTCGGACATGCTGCAAGACCACTGTATGTAAATAACATGTCTTGCACATGTCTTGCAGAGTAAGCGCATACACTGATTAGGCGAAACCTAAAAAGAAGCACTTGGCAGAAGGCAAATTGGCACAAAATAATGTTATGTCAAATACTTTTATGCTGGGCGGTAATATGAAAGTGTAGTATCATTTAAGCAATATGTTGTTTTAGAAGGAGAAATTATCAGCAGATTTGTACTATTGGTGGGGCTGGCTTTAGTGCTGGTGGAGCCTAATGCAACAATGTTTGTTGCCGCTTACTCCAAAAACCTCTTTCTCCACAAACGTTTCCACTACTACGCTCCACCAGTGGCCCTCATCTCTCCAAAACACCTCTCTAACATGCATTGTATTTGTTTTATGACGCTGCTCATACCAGTTTAGGGTGTCACTTTTCATCACACACATTATACAGAACCAATGAATCACACTGTGTAAATTAGTTAATAGGAATGTTACATAAGACAAACAGGATTGCAGGGTGCATGAGTCACATCTCACCGATACTAGTAGGCAGAATATTTTAAGAGAATTTGGTCAGGAGAAGCAGAAACTCGGGATTTAAAACATACCACAGTGGTTTAGGAAGGCTTTACTAATTAGAGTGTATTTCTATCCAAACAAACCCTTTTTAGCAAAAATTAGGATAATGAAAGACTGGGGAAGAAAATCATAATGTTCTAACTCATACCATGCAGGTTGCATACAGACCTTTGAGGTCAGTTCATAGCTCTTTGTGCTTTATCAAAAGAACTGTAACTTATGAACTGCAAGTCAGAAAAGGATCTCAGTGACAAACGTAGCAACCCACTGAGCTATCCACATAAAATACAGTTTGGTGATTTGCATGGTATGCATATTCTCAGCAGACCTATTAACCCTCTATACTACTTTATCTTGAGTGCAAACTGCCACCAGACAACACTGATCTCTCTCCAGTAGGAACATCAATCACTAGAGTTATCTTGACATGTTTTTGTTGCCCAAAACTGCTGGAGACACAAAGTTCTCTACAGAAGGTACATTTTAAACCTGAGGTATTTCTAAACATGGGGCTCCCAGATATCAGCGACAGGCATGGCTACACCGTTCTCACCGTCCTAGAGCCGGCCCTAACCACAGGTGATCACAAAGCAATTTATTGGGCCTGATTCTCGAAGGTAAACTTACACTTCATAGAAAGCTTACTATACATTTATGTCTCAAGTTCCCTGCACCCAGAGACTTCACAGTCCGGGGAGAGAACTCCACACACATAAGTATAGGAAGTGTGGAGTTATAAAACGCTGTATGTACTTTGTGAACTGCAATTTGTAGGTACGTTTCGTTGTACTACAAAGTGCAGTTTGAGAATCAGGCCCTATGTGTTTAAACGTGAACTATCTACTACCTTAGATGGGAACGTAAATGGTAGGCAATGCATGAGTTTGAATAATGGCATAACTAATATCAAACTAAATGCTGGTCAGAGCCAAAAAAATAACAATAGGGGAAACCACTAAAATCAAATGAAAATGTCGGTAAAGTCAGGACATAAAAATGAACTTTATCTTGAATTCTCACATGTCTCAAAGCACTTCCAATCACCCATGTAAGCTAGGCAGTGAACTTCACAATTCCAATGTTCCCATCTTTGAATAATGCATTACTTTAAATATGATCTTGAGTTTAAGAGAACTTCATGTGGTACACTTAGAGTCAATACAACAAAAGATATCAAAACGGATTTCGAACAGCATTAATTAGTTATCTTTGTTACTTCATAAATACAGGATGTTGTGAACTGGCATCCTGAAAATATCCCTCCTTAGGGTTGAAAGCAAATGTCATCAAAAATAAGGGAGAACACATCAAATAAGGTATGACATTAAACCTGAAGTCTGCACAAAATTAATCTGGTGGTTTGACTGCTGAAAAAAGAACAGGACCACATTAAGAACTTAATTAAGAGAGGTACAATAATAATGATTGGACAAGTAACAGTAATTACCAGTATTAGTGAAGTGATGAGATCTCCTGAAGAATCAGAGATCTGGTTTGTTTATCCTGGATAATTTGACTGCTGAAAGGACCCATAATCTCTGCGGCACAATGAAAAACTATCAGATATTCAGACCTGGACTTACGAATAACCCAGGAATTTATCATTTATAATTTGACCCTCAGGGTCCCATTTATAACCCCGTGTATTCCAAGTCCCGAGCTAACCAGTAGCCTGGGTATTGGGAATCGCAGGGTGGCATTACCAGGAGGATTACTGGGGTAGAAATAATGATGCTCTAACACGTTGCCTTCATCTTAAAACCCCAACTGAATTTGAGCATCATAATGTACTTAAGAATTAAAGGAGGGCCTTGCAATATGGGGTACTGCAGAAATAAGTGTGACATTGTTGACTTAAAGTCTTCTTTACCAGCCCGTGGTTCAAAAAGAACTGAACATAAATAGCAAAGAATAGTAGGGTGATTCCATGAAGGAGAGCATTCTATTCCCTAGCAACAAGTATGCTCCAATCAGATACATATCTTGACATTTTGCAGGGGTAAAACACCTTTTAAATTCTGGTATTCAAAATATACTTCCAAAATTCCTATCTGATGCTACTGCAAAAGACCTGGGCAGAAATAGTCCTTAATATATTGAGTTGCAATATTTTGATAAATACGGAAGTAAGGGGTGTAAAATGACGTATACAAAGAGGATTCCACATTCTCTCTTAATGAGGAAAACATATAGAAAATTGCATGCTACCTGAAGAATGTAGTAAATTCACATTTGATCACATGTTCAAACTGGAAATTCAGCATACATTGTATAGTTGGTGTTTTGGAACTCTGGGCAATGAAGTACTGCGAAACTGTGTATCAGGGCGTGTGAACTTGCTGCCTCAGCTATGGTAACCATTTGGCCATATTAATTGCCATAACTGACTTTTCTTAAATATGGCATCTCGCAGACGCCTGCTAGAGTGACTGCAGAATCATGATGGAAGAAGCCGCACACAGGATTCCCAGCTGGAGAATTTACTTTCAAGAGCATTGTCAAAGCCAAACTATGAAATTACCTTAATACAATTAGCATAAAGGTAATTACATTGTAGTGCCCCTAACTGTTCGCCTAAAAACAGCCGTTTTTGACTTTTTTTTTTCTCGCCTTTAGAGTAACCCTACTTTTATTTTTCCAGTGAAGAGAAAAATGATGCAAATTTTGCTTTTTCGTTTTTTAGTCGAAATCTTTGCCCACCCCTGCACTTTACAAAGAGCGCATGGGGCACAATGGACCTCTAGAAACGCTTTTAAATATTGACTTGGCTGATTTATTCTAAAAGCAACTTAGATTTTTTAGAAATTCTGGCAATGAGCACTGGGCTTTGTGAAACCGACACCCAGTGCAAAACATAACCTTGAGCTTGACATTTAAGGCTCTCGGTACAACTGGCCGGCAAAATTCGATGGGTCCAGTAATGTGTGACCAGACTCATTAAAATTATGAGGTAAAAGGGAATCACCGCTGATACTCTTACCCAGGATTTCACCTGCTTCAAGCATAAGGAATACCAGAGTAAACATGGGGAAATCAGCATGATAAATTCAATTTCTGGATTTTAGTCCCACCAAAACATACAAGTTGTTATTTGCCCATCCACAGAATTACCAGCACTACCAGTAACAGTAAATTCGGGGCAGGGGTAATTACATACATAAATCACTTGTAATGAGCACCTATGTCTGCCATGACCACCTGCGTGAAGTCCGGGGTAATGCAGTAATTCTTGCGTTACTGGTCAGACAAGAGTTACTTGCACAATAGGATACAAAAAGGAATCAATGACTGCAGCTCTAAATAAGGGATTAACTATAGATGATGGAGTCTTGACTTGATAAGATAAGGAAGGTAGTGCTTTAAAAGAATGGAGGCATCAACAAGGAAATGTGCAAGTCCTTATTAAGAAAGTCGTTATGCATTACACCAAAACATTCTGACCTCAAGTGCCTAGAAGGTAAATCATTGAGTGAAAGGACCTTGCAGATTTATTAGTACACAGATTAGATCACGTTCCAAAACTAGGGTAGACCAAAGTCTCCTTTTGAGCTAATGCTGAACATCTGGTTATTTTAGTGACTATTTTAGTGCCTACAAAGGCAACTGGCAGTCATGCAGAATGCAGTTATACAATGTGGAAAACAAGCTTTTCATTAATATGAATAAAACTATGGTAATGTACTTTGGTCTAAAGAGATCTAAGTTCATCTGGACGATAGGTAGTATTAAGATCGAAGAGGACTAGGAATACACATACCTGGGTGTTGCATTAGATAACAATTTAGACTGGAAAAGTCATGTTGAGAAACTAAGAAGTAGAATTACTAGTACTATGGGAGCACTCAAAGGGTTTTCTAAAGTTTACGGGGGGGGGGGTCGCTAGGGCCTTTGATGGACTTCATAAAAGCAAAGATTATTCCTGTTCTTTTATATCGCTCCTTAACTTGGCCGTGTACAACTACCCAAAATTTAGACTCGATGTTTTTGAACTGTTTTGAAAAAATCTTTCAAACTTAAGGTAGTCTACTCCTTTGTGCTGTTTAAGAATAGAATTAGTGTTAGACCTGGCACCTTGGCGTGGGTCTCCCTTCCATTTTATGCTGTTGCCTCATGTGTTTTTGCTGGTGTTAGATGCTTTGGGCACTGTGCCGCTGCTATCCAGTGCCACAGTGCAAGTGCTCACTATGGTAAATTGATGTATGGATTAGTGATTCCATGATTGACTGATTTGGTTTACTTGTCAGACCCTAGTACAGTGCACCAGGAGTGCCCAGGGCTGGTAATCCAAATGCTGCTAGTGAGCTTGCAGCACTGGTTGTGCCACCCACAGAAGCAGCCTGTAAAAGTGTGTCTAAGGCTTGTCATTGCAGAGCCCGTGTGCAGTCTGATACTGCCATGCTGACTGGGCAAGTGCACCCACTTGCCAGTCCCTAAATCTACCCTTTTCTTCATATCAGACACCCCTATGGCAGGCCCAAGGGCAGGGTGCATTGTAAGTATAAGGTAGGACATGCCGTGGTGTGTGTGGCATGTCCTAATAGTGAATTACAGCCATTTTAGTTTTTCACTATTGCAAGGCTACCTGTTCCCCATAGGCTAGAATGGGCAGTTTGATTATTACATCCTATAATCCTAACTGACTCAGGGAACATGGTAGAAATTCGAGTTTAGTATGCCTGAACTCAGAATGATAAAATGCATCTTTTAGTGAAGTTGGTTCTAACATTCTGTGTTTGAAAATACCACTTTTAGAAAGTAGGTATTTTCTTGTCTAACCATCCAAGCCTGCCTCTGCTAGGTTGTGTATTCCTTGTCTGGAGTTTGAGTGACAGGGGCAGGGGATTCCAGGAGACAGGTTGAGTCAGCACAGCACTGAATAGAGAGATCTGCATGCAGATGGGTGGGAGGAGTTGCACCTGGGACCTGAATAGGGCTGTGCCTTCCCTCCACAATGCTGGCTCTTTTTCCTGTGGTGTGTCTGATGCCCCTGCCCTGCACTGTGAAAGGAAAGAAGGAGTCATGTAAACAGAGTGCTCCAGGACTGACCAGAACTGGTTTGGACTAGGAAGAGAACACAGAGAAACTGAGTATAAATATTGGGACCCAAACCAAAGAACTTTAGATCACTTTGGGAAACAAGAAGAAACCTTTGCTGAGGAGAGGAACCAGAGAGACTCAGGAGAGACTATCCCTAAGCTTGAGGGATTGGCCTGCAGTGGTTGCCTGACTGCCAACGAGAGGAGAAAGAAACTAACTTTGTGTACTTTATTCAACTTGTGAAGGATCTCCAAGGGCTTCAGAAAAGAACTTGCCTCCTGCTGAAGTCTCAGGGATAACAGCCTTCACCAACCAGCTCCCCAAGAGTTCTTTGAAAGTGCCTGCTGTTTTGCGAGGCTTTCTGAGAGACTGCGTGTCGCAAGGAGCTGGAAGCGCGACTCACGAGCAAGAAGCATGTTGCCGCACTGCAGCTGTCTCTTCACAACGAGAAAGTGCCTCGCATCGCCAGAGAAGTGGATCGACATTGCAGCAGACGTTGCCGCATCCCCGGGAAGCGTGTCGCAGGGCCTGTCGCGGCCCAGAAGAACCGTTGAGTCATCGCAGGGTCCCCGAAGAGCCTCGCATCGCCGGAGAAGAGGATCGACGTCGCATCAGATGCTGCCACATCATCGGGAAGCGTGTCATAGGGCCTGTCGCAGCTCGCATCGTTGCCGAAGCACCTCGCATCGCCGGAGAAGAGGATCGACGTCGCATCAGATAAGTCTATATAAAGAATTCTTATTTTTTATATACAAGCTGTGTGGTGTCCATCTGTAGTGTTGTCACTGAGTTACTGTATATGTTCACAAATGCTTTACACACTCCCTCTGAGATAAGCCTGTCTGCTCGTGCCAAGCTACCAAGGGGGTGAGCAGGGGTTATTTTAGGAGTGTACCCCCTTACCCTGACTAGACGCAAGGGTCCCTATTTGTCAAAGGTACCTACCTCTGCCAACTAGAGACCCCCAAATCTAACAATTAGGATTTACTCCTTTGCTCGCTATGGCTAATATTAAACAAATCAATTACTATATACCTTCTAAATAGGAAGGAATGAGAGCTTTAAGAGCACTTATTAATGAATCTTTAGCCGCACCTAGTGGGAAAATATTTTTCTCAGAAAGTTCATTCATAAAGTTGCTGGTACATTATAATCTTCGCCCATGGCAACACTAGCAAGGATGTCTAGAATGACTCATTTAATGGTGAAAAAGGGAGTCCAAGCGTCAAGTCTACTCAGGGATACAGAGACTGCAGCAATATAGAAGCATAATAAGCACTTCATCAAAACGTTTACACCCTCAAGGCAATCTTATCTCGATTTTATTAAGTGTCTTCAGGCGACTATTGCATTTTTCCTTTTGAAGCTTTTTAATCTCCCCTTTAAGGATTTTGCTGGTGTCTGCATATAAAACGATTACATTACGTATGTCCAAGATTGGTAAGTTAGCCAAGGAGTCCATGAAAAACATAATGTGCTTGTGCCCTGCACTACTTGATGCTCAGAAAAAATACCTAAAGCCCATGTTTAAAAATGAGCGCATAAGAACAATGTCAAAGGCGGTAAATTTTGTTTTAAGGGCAGTATACCAAAATTATTGGGTAATATTGTAATATTTTTGAGTCTGGCCCTAAAGCTTTTTTATTTTGAAAAGGTTTTTAGGTCGAGCCTAGAGGCAGCGCGCATGCGCTGCACTTCTCTGTGAGGCATGCAGTATTGGAGTATGCACTTGAAGCCCCCTCTTATCTCCCCATATTTGTCATTTGCTTGTGTCATTGTCCTTTGTAAATGTTGGCTTTTGATTCGTAAATAGGCTTGTTAGTCCTTCCTTAGTTCCTCCTTGTCTTCATTTGTAACCTCCAATGGCGACTGGCCCTTTTACTTCGGTTGTTACATGGTACATGCTATTTAGTCTGTAAGCACTATTTCCTTTATTGAGTTTCTGTTACTGTAGGTAGGACATGCGCTGCTTCAGCTGGAACAGTTTGTGTTTTTTAATCATCACGGCCGCCCGTTATCTTATATTATGTGTTTTTAAATTAACAACATGGGGGCCTGCTTTCTCCTTAACACGGGCGCCCGCTATCAATCACACGGGCGCCCACTATCAATCACATGGGTGCCCGCTTTCAATCACATGGGCGCTTGCTTTCAATGTCATGTGCGCCCACTTTCACTTTTTGCGGGCACCCGCTTTCACTGTAACACGGGTGCCAGCTTTCAATAACACGGGCGACCGCTTTTACTTTAACCCGAGTGCCCACTTTCAATAACAATACGGGCGCCCGCTTTCACTTTAACCTTGGAGCCCGACATTATCTCAATCCCCCACCCACAACATTGCAGTTTAATCTCACTCTGTCACCCTTATGTCTGTTTTCCCCCGACCAACCAGACCTAAACTCCTGCCTCCTCCACGAGACCATCTACTTTGTCTCTATCTTTACTTGTCTTTCTTGAACCTACAGGTCGGAGCAGTGCAAGGAGGTTCCGGAACTGCGCCTCTCCCATGTGATGGAGCTGGAGGGGCAATAGTGGAAGGGGCAGCTGGCTGCGAACCTCCACCAGGCGCTTCTCTATAAGGTGAATTAGTCTGTTCATGCGTGCACACACACGCATCTCCTCCTCATTGTGGTTCACTTTGCTCATTAGGATAGCTTTTGCTTCGGGCAACTGTTCCCACAGTAGCTCATTGGGCAAACGCCACCCCGAAACTATGCAAACCCAGCTGCTCTCCAGGGAGTCCGGCTGCCCCTCCCTGGGCTAATTTATCTCTCCAACCAGCTGCTCCTTTCCTAGAGGACCGTGGCTCCACCCCGGGTGTATTCTATTACGCCCAGTCCTCCTGTCTTGTCTACAGCCTTTTGCTTTTGGTGCGGGAAATTTTGTGGTAGATTCCCATTTGCTTTTCGTTTTCTTAATCTCCTTATTCATACCATTTTTAATTCCTAAAAAGACACCTGGAGCAGGCTTATTAGTTGTCCACAGTGTTTTCTGTTTCTACCTATTCTGTATACATTCTGAGGGGTTTCATTTTGGGTTTGGACTGTTTCCATGCTGAGCAAGTTTTGGCTCTTTGATCAGTCTTAACATGTTCTTCATTTTCTAACTTTTTCTCATTGTTTTACATACTAAGCTACATATGTGTGGAAGCAAAAATGGTTGCCTTGAATTGGATACAGGGCAGCTTGAAATGTCTATGTTCAGAAACTTGCCTACTGTCTCGCTGTGATCGTTTCAACTTAGTAACATACTTTCCTGATCTCATACTGTGCGGCAGTTTCAAGATCTTTCAAAATAGTTACAGTTGCTGTGTGATGCATTTTAGCAGTGCTTTTACTTGTGTTCGCCGATCTACAAGTTTAAGTTGAATTACCTTTAATCACAAGTTCCTGTTTTGTAAGCGTGTCCATTTCTTCTTATTTTTCACAACATTTACACGCTTAGTCAGTGGAATCTTGATCGCTACCGTGGACATTTACAATGCCAATAGCTCTAACTTTAGCAAATGTGAGACCTATTGCATTGCAAATGCTAATTATTGGCATCTGTACAGTAATCAAAAATAGTAATGACATACTGCTAGAGTTTTACAGGTTATCGTGCCACATTACAAGAACACTCGAGACCCTTCCTCTCACCCCCATGGTCTCATTCCCATTCTCTAATGTATATCCAACAGTACACATTGTAACATGCATAGTATTGAGGGTAGAGTAAAGATGTATTCTCCATAGCATTCCCCACTGTTAGGGTTGACTCTGGTTCCACCTCAATTGATCTATCTTCATTTCCCCACCCTATTTCTCACTTTGGCTCAGGGAGGCAAGGCATCTGGGGGGTCTAACAGTTCGAAGAGCGTCGCCGCCTAGGCTTGCATGTTGTCAGCTAGTTTATAGTCCTTACAAGTTTTTTTGCATGACATTCCTCTTTATTTTCCCTTTCAGCTACATTTCTCAACCACTCCACAATCTGCAGAAATGTCAGGGACAGCAACCAAATAGTAATTCTGCACTTGGCCAGTGTGAACTCCAGTATGAGGAACTGTCTGCTCAGTTTCCTTTTTTTCCTCACAGGGATTTGACAAAACGAACACTGTTCTATATCTCTGGGCATGGACCAAGCAGTGGTGTTGGCCAGGGATTTAAGCACAGTAGACCAATAAAAGTCCAAACGTGGGATACCCACATCTGGTGTAGAAAGTCCTCATCAATCTGGGCACAGCAGGGGCAAGATGGCTCTTAAGCTTAGGGAGAAAAATTGACAGTCCAATTGAGATGTCCCGCCTGATAAACTAGTATTAATATATATTGTAATGTTTCCTTTTAATGTATTCAAGAACATACCTGTACCTTTCTAACATGCATTGCACTTGTTTTTAACCTTTTCAATGCTATTTTGACTAAGTATTTATCAGGTGTGGATCTTATTTGTGTAAATCAATATTGTACACATTTTTTACGTAAACTTAAACAATAAACTTAAAATGTAATAAGTGAACATTCTTGGGCGTTCTGTGACCATGAATCACCTTAATATTCATTTTTGCTGTGGTCCAGGAAGAATAGAAGAGTTTGGGGTCATAAATGATGTGCAGACAGGAAGAGGTTCCCTTGGAATGCTTCTCCTTTATTAATCAGAGTGGGAACTCTGGGGGGCCCAGGGACAAGGGGGTTGATACCGGGGAGGATGTCCAACTCTCACTATTTTTTTATGCAGTTCCATTCCCCGTCACGGAAATATGGCGGTTTTATATAAAAGAAAATCATTTTGAAATGCAATGACAGGGACAGTGGTCTACTGTTCCGTGCAGGCCTCCTTCTCTGTCACTGCAACCGTCACAGTGGGTTGCAAATTGCGACCTGCCTCATGAATATTAATTAGACTGGTCGCTCTGTGACCCCCCCTGCAATTACTTGTTTTATGAGACAACCTAGTAGTACATTAGTATCAGTTACAAAACATTTGTGTGCAATTTGCAACCACTTTTTGTGACCAGTAAGTTTTTACAACTGGCCCCTTATGTCTTAACTGCTAATTATACTTAGCTGTCGTTAGACTCATGCACCAGAGGGAATGCGAGAGTCAAAGAAACCACAATCCTTACAGTCGTAACAAGCTGTGGATGAGCTCTCAAACAACTGGTGTGGGAGTCCCACAGTGAAAAACCACCATGTGCAAATATTCAACACCTCCTCTACCACGTAGGAGCAATGATATTAACATCCATCTTTCAGTTTCTATGACCTTTTAGAAGGCCTTTGTGATTCCTTCAACCACCAGGCTCAAGAATGAACAGATAATTCACTCAAAGTTTTAGACATCTGAGCCTTCAAGCAACAAACCAAAGAAGGCCGAAACAGCATGCAAGGAACTTCAATATTTCTCGGGATAATTCAAGCAACATTCTTTTCCAATATGCGGTTGGCAGGTTTCAGTTAGGCAGTATCTTGGACAGTGAAAAAAGATTATTGGCCAGGATCCAGGCATTCCTATTCTGCAAGAGCTGCTACAAGGTGGAATCTGTCAGCTGATTCATTTTTCAGGCAGCCTTCTCCAACTTTTACATGAATGCAGCATCCAGACCTCCAGAGATTTAGTTTGCACCTGCTCTCATAAAAAATTCCCTACTTTCTCAAAGTTCCATGAAGACTTCTGACTTCACATGCCTGCTTCTTCCTTGTTGGGCAGGCCACCTACCTGATCGACATTGGACAGGCTGTTGCCAGACGTCTTCTCCAGTACCCCGCTGAGAAACGTACTCACACCATGGATTTTTTTTCATTGTCCATCACCATGGCCATCATTTCATGGTCCATATTCTTGTGATAGTCAGGCTAAGTGTATTAAGGAAGCCTGACTCAATATATAGATGACACATACAGACACTGATAGTACATTGGCCATAATATATCGAAGATAACACTTTTTTATCTTCTCAATGTTATCACCAGAGACAACTGGAATGTTAGAATTTCATATACCTATATTGATATCCCCAAAAACTATCTGATAGCGGTCATTAACTTGAAATTATATCAAAGATGCAATTCAGTTTAAAGGCTAGGTTTAGTCTGATTGGTCACTTTGTTCCCTTTGTACTCGGTGTCACACCATGGATGCAAGCTGAGTCACTTAGGTAAAGTATGGTACACATTTCTCCAGCGCGTTTTTTCAAAATTGCAGGAGGCAGAATGAAATCACACACAATAAATACATGTGCGTGCACTTCTAAGAAAGTTAAAGTGTCTAGTTACACAGTAGAAGGGATGAAAATGCCTCACTAATGTTATCAGTGTGGACACAAAAACTGAGGCAGCACAATACTGGACTCAATCTATTGTGGAGGTCAAAACAAAGAGGAAAGGCAGGCAGAAAACCTTGAGACAGATGCAGACGGTGTGGCCATGATAGACAATGCCCATACCCTCTGTTTGCATAGTATATGGTCTACTGAGTACAATAAAACTGGATATGATTGTGGGGCCAGCAGAGAGGCACATAGTGGTGGTGCTGATCCATATTTCTATGCAAGTCCCCCATTCGCAAGTGCTGGGATGCAGGGTCAAACTAGTAAGGGCCATCTAGAAAACTTCTCTACTCCCTCCGGATGCTGTCCATGAATCACCACACATATGGGATAGAGTCCTGGTAGGGCCACTGGCACTCTCTCTGTCCCTATTCCAACAGTGTGTCCTCCATGGACTCTGAACCCTTGAGCACGATACAATATTATTTAACATTTGCAAGGATAAATGGATTCCATAATTTTCACGGGAGGAGGTTCCCATGCAACTGAGCAAAAATGCTCTTGCTGTTTGTTTCCACGCCATCATGAATTCAGAAGAGGGCAGACATACAGCAGTGCCCTCTTCTGCAATTACTACATTCCCTGGGAGCAGAGAAACAGGACCAAATGTCTGATGGTATTATATAGTGGCCTCAGAATTATTGCCTTCAGTCTAATAGTTGATTATTAATAATCTAACTGTTCTATTCACTCAGGCTGGCTTTTAACCTAGTCTTTCTACGCTACATATTTTCTCTGTACTCATGGGAATAGCTAAATCTGTCACTGTAAAGAGATAACTGACACTACAAAGTATTACTGAGGATTAAAAAGTGCCCTTAATTACTACTGATCGGTGTATCCTGTTAAGTAAACAGGCACCACTCAGAATCTCTGCTTCGGTAATGCAAAGTACTAAATTTCAATACATGGGTCACAACTCAAGTCCTTAAGAACAGGAATAAGAAAGTCCAACGTGGAGTGAAGCAAGGTTGCATACTCATTCTGCAATTCTGTAATAATGACAGAGTTAGCCAAACTTCAGAGCCACAGATGAGCTCTGGAGTTCCTAAACTACATAACTAGTGAAATCCTACTCTATGATAATGGGTCTGAACTTAGACATGCACCAGTCACTTTTATATCTCCTTGTCTATGGTTTTAGGGCTTCAATTCCCATCTCTTTCAGTGCCCCAGGAAAGGTAAACATTTAATTGAGCTTCCAACCACTCTGTACGTGGACCTTAGCCTGCTTTTATTTCTCAAGATTCACCCATTCTCCCTTCTGTTTGTAGCTTCACACATTGCACCTACTGAGGAAGCAGACTCATTGTAGGACTTTGAGGGAGCTTAATGGAGTCTTTGAAATTACCTAGGGTGCAATGGGCAACTCCCGCTGACTCATTCCCAGCCCCCCCCCCCCCCCATATCATGAGAGTCCAGAGGTTCTCCTCAGGCTATATAGCCGGGCTCTAAGGCTATTCTCCAGTTCGGGTTTCTACAAGCTTTAACAATGAGCAAGGTAGAGCTCTGTAAGAGGGTGTGCCCTGAGCTCAGAGAAATGATAATTGCTGAATCTATACATCACATTTCCCAAAGAATGAGACTAGCTCCAATACTAGCGCTTAACAAAACAAATGAAATTATCCTAATAGCACATGCTATAGCTGGCAAGCAGTACAACATAGGAGCTTATAAAGCATAAAAGGTCTGAGTGTTAGTTGTGAGCATTAACAAAATGAAATCCATAGTCTTTGACAACTCATGAAGATATAATAAAGAAAAACTGGAAGTTGTAAATGAATATAGTTACCTCAGGCTGCAGTTAGATAATATTGTATTAAGAGAGACTAGAAAAAATATTTTTAAAAACCAATGGGGCATATGTACAAGGGGATATCTTCACTAGAATGTCACTTTTAGCGATGTTCTGGTGGTGATATCCCCTTCTTGTTAGTTACAAAGTGGCGTTAAGCCACCTAACATGTATTAACGCCATCTTGTAGGTAAGGCTTCTTTCACGCTTCACTTAGCATGAAAGGGGTGTGCAATGGGTGTTGCAGTGGACGTTCCGCTGCAGCACCCATTGCTTTTTAACCCCTTCTGTGCCCATGACGAGATAGTCTCGTCATGGAGCGCGGTTGCGCTGTGCCCATGACGAGACTATCTCGTCATGGACCCCGCCCGCTAATGAAAGGGCCGGCACAGGAGGGGGAAAGGGCGGGGCACTCAAGGGGTTAATGCTGCCCCATATTTACAAGTCTTGGGCTGTGCTAAAAACCAAAGACAAGGAAATACCTGGTCTTAGACTGGTCATTTTTTGCTCTTTCCATGTGTGCTGCACTCTGCAAAATGGTGCAAGAGTGCCTGTGCTGACACTAGGCAGCTTTATTAGCACCAGCGATAGGGGA
The DNA here is from genome assembly GCF_964204655.1 of Triturus cristatus. Taxonomy (NCBI): domain Eukaryota; kingdom Metazoa; phylum Chordata; class Amphibia; order Caudata; family Salamandridae; genus Triturus; species Triturus cristatus. The sequence goes on from NC_140583.1 coordinate 878,181,402, forward strand.
AACACAGTGGTGCACCGTATGTTAATAAATACAGAGCATCCCTGCATTTTAGAAATGTACCAATTTTGGCATAACACCCCGCTCCGGCATTTTGTTGTCAATATCCTCCAATGTGCTAGGATCTCTAAAGAGCTTTAATAAATATTAGGTGGGTATACATTATCCGACGTAGTACGTTCACTGTGCCAATGTAATTTGCAGCTTCTGTTTGTTGGTTTGATGTGTGTTTAGCACCTGATAAGATTGAACGATATGCACGGAAAGAACTTTTAAACTATGCAAACCAATTCCCATTCAAGCAGTGAGATTAAAATTGTATTGATAAGAGCTAAGAAAACTTTACTGGAATCTGCAACGCTTATAATGTAGGGTACATAGTCAGCAACAGAGATGAGCTGAGCTGTTTATTTAACTAGTTACTAAAAGAGTCAGTAAACGTTGTCTACTAAAAAACGTGACCAAATGTATTCTTTATTTTCTGATCATAAATGGATTGTGAGGTTAGCTCTCACATCATTTGTTATAAGTGAATCAAATAGAAGGAGTAAATTCCAAAATACACTGAAGAAAAGTTGTAATCCTGGAATTATCTTTTCCAATGGTGCTGTGGTGTGTATTGGGCGTATCCTTCATGTTCTGTCTCCTTTGAGAATATGCATGCACTCTTCATATTTTGATTAGGTCAATTGCCATTTTTGTTTACCACTGCAGGAAGAAGGTAGGTTGTTGGGTGAGGTGAAAAAGTCACTAAATTATCCATGTCACTAACCTTATGATAACTTGGCACAAAAAACAGTCAGGGTAAAGGTAGTGGCAATGAGTAAAGTATTTAAACAACGCTTAAAAGTAACAAAGTTAAAACACAAGACAAATCCCATACCAATTCAGAAAAATAGAGTAGAGTTTCGTAAATAATTTGACACCAAAATGACAAAAATCCAATCAGTAGAACCTTAGATATGCAATTATAAAGATATTAGGTAAGTTTAGTTCCTAAAACCACAAACCGCCACACGCGGTTATATGATCATGCAACACTGGGTGAAAGCTAAAACTTCAGGCCGATAGCGATGGAACTCTGTCAGGATACTGGGACCCATTCAGTCCTCCTGAAAAAATTACCTTCTAAAGACCAGAGCAAAGAGTTCCGTTTCCGGTGGAGGAGGCTGCGAGGAGCAGGGAGAGCGTCACAGACAGTTGTGGCTTTAGCAGGAAGATCCTGTTGGGCGTTGTGGATGGTCGTTGCTGGAGATTCACAATGGTGGTCACTGAGTGCTGTTGATCCTGTAGTGCAGATCTCGAAATGGCAGTTTTCATTGGTGGTTGCATTAGTGTGAAGTGTTGGGTTCACCGGAGCTTCACATTGGTGGTCAGTACGGGTCGCAAGATCTTGGCGCAAATGGGCCTGGTTGCAGTTCCAAGGATCCCAAAACTTCAGGATTCCTCCTTTTCTTCTAGAAGCTCAGCTGATGCAACAAAAAGCATCCAGGAATTGGGAGGCATCTCTTTGGAACCAGAAACTCGCTCCAGAAGACACCAGTAGGGTCAGGCAGGTAATATTGCAGGATCAGGCAGGCCACGTTGCAGGATCAGGCAAGTCCAGTTGCAGCAGGTCAGCTTGCCTGTTGCAGAGAGGCCTATGGAGCTTGTGGTGTCCCTGTAACTTAGAACAGGAGGTCAGTCAGCCGACCCTTAGAGTCACTTCACCTTGGGATGAAGGTGTAAGTCTAGTCTTTCTTCACAGAAAGCAGTGCAGGCCTCAAGCAGCAGGGCTGCAGGATGTCCTTCTTCTGTAGTATCCACTCGTCAAGAGTGGGTCTGAGAGTTCCATTTTTTAATACCTGGTGGCCACTTTGAAATGGGAGAAGCTTCTGGAGTCACCCCTTCTTACCCCCTGCAGCGGTATCTTGAATTTCCTGACTCCTTGCCCTGGTCCCAATCTTTCTGGGGGAACAATAGGATTAGTATTAAGTCCTTTGTGTGTGAGCTTGGCCAGTGCATTTGAAGTTCAAGGGTGGTAGGTGACAGCTCCACCTCCCATCTTGACAGAGTTGACCCATCCTGCCAACACCTCAACTATCTATTGTGATGTTGTCTGAGAGTAATAAAAAAAGGCCTCTGCCGACTAAGCCTTGTCATGTGACCCAGGAACAGCCTACAGGCACCAAATATCTCGGACAAGAAAATGCAAACTTTTTAAAAAGTGGCATTTTCATATTTATCACTTAAAATGTGACTATCATTGGAGAGTTTTAAATTATAATTCCTCAGAATCCACACATAACTTTTATATCTGCTCCCAATCAAATGTTATCAATTATTAAATGTAATAAGGTAACAAAATGGTATCCTATGGAAGAGGTAGGCCTTCCAATAGGGAAAAAAAGATACACTGCACCCTGCAGTATGGACTGTTTAGGACCTACCCAACAGGTGACTCCTACGTACTAAAAAGGAAGGTTTAGGCCTGGCAAAAGGTATATTTTGCCAGGTCCAAATGGCCGTTTAAAACTGCACATACAGGCTGCAATGGCAGGCCTGGGACATGTTTTAAAAGGTTACTTAAGTGGGTGCCACTATCAGTTTTGCACGTCCACTGGAAGCATTTAATTTACAGGCCCTGGGTACCTGTAGTACCACTTTACTAGGGATTTAAAAGTAAATTAAACATGCCAGTTGGGTGTAAGCCAACTTCACCATGTTTAAAGGTGAGAACACACACACTTGAGCATTGTTTAGCATTGGTAAAGTGCACCGAGTCCTAAGGACAACAAAAATGAGATGAGAAAAAATAGAGGAGTGATGGCAAAACATTTGTGGGAAGACTACCTTAATGCTGACAGGTCCAACAACTACATACAGCAAGGAAAATCAGAGACCACCGATAATGCGGTTGATGTTTTTCTGAAAATGACACCTCAGAGAATATTATATTTGTATGCTCTACACTTTGCACTTTGTAAGCAAAGAGGAATACCCTATTATCAACTGGAGAGGCATTTGATGAATTTGAATAAGAGAAAAACGTATTTGTACATTTCTGGCAATTTATTTTTTTAGTAAATGAAACTTTATTTAAAAATGTAGAATTGTATATTTAATCTCACACTAGGACCAAGGGGTTGTGGTAATAAAGAGAAGGTCAGCACCTCCGCAATGTCTGCAATACATTTGATTCTTAATGTATAAGCGTGCTCAATGTAAACACTGGCCACCTATCCAGTGCTGCCCTGTATGTGAAAAATAATTTTCCTTATACACTTGAAATCGAAAAACTATGGTACAGAGCACAGCATCAAGTTGGTTTTCAAGCTCACCCTGTTGTCAGTTAGATTTAATTGTTAATACAACGCCAAGGAAAAACACAATCGACAAGATGATACAGTCCAAATACAAGTATGGAAATGTAGAAACTTGATATTTTTGACACGAAGTTGTAGCATAGATGCAGACAGCCTGGCTGGCTTTCTGCATCTACGCTATAACATCATCAAGAGTTTCTACTTTTCCATACTTGTATTTGGACGGCATCATCTTGTCCATTGTCTTTTTCGTTGCTGTTGTATTTATGATTAAATCTAACTGACAACAGGGTCAGTTTAAAACCCACTTGATGCTGTGCTCTGTACCACAGTTGTTTGATTATATATTTAATTTTTCCTTTTCTATTTAAATTGTGACAGTGTAATGCTTATTTGTGTTAAAGTTGAGCTTAATGCAAATCTTCTTATTATCCTTATTCTTCTTAACATATTAGGTTGTGGTGATTTTATGACTTTGGCACTAATGGTAAAGAGGTGGTCAGCCATTTGAGAGAAGACCTAACTAGTAGAATACATGCATTTCTGCCATTTATTTGAGAAAGTATAGCAATCAGCAAAAATTGATTATGCTAAGGAAAGTAATTTCCTAGGTGTCCATACAGAGAAAAAAATCAATAATCAGTTTTGAGTATGTAAAGTAAATTGTTTGCATTTGCTAGTTTTATATATAGTAATGGGACATTGTAAAAAAAGCTCTTGTCAGACTAGAAATTGTATATATGCAGATGAGTACGCAATGTATTACCATTGTTGATTAGGTGGAGGGACCGAGAATCACAAGTGGCAATGCTTCAAGAGGCTCATGCTTGCCTTCGCCTCACTCAACAACGGTAATAAATATAATATTGCACTCTGATCATCTGCATTTAAGGCTGATACCAAAACATTTTCATGGGTGTTTGTTTTAAAAAAAAAGTTAATTATCAAAACCATGGATGAAGGGTGTTGAATATGTGCTACAAGATAAACTCACAATAAAGTGCCCCCTGACTATTTGGAAAGTTGTTTCCATATGTAAATGTAACATGCAATCTGTGAGGAAGTAAACACTGTTTTTCCCTTGTCAAATTCTCATAATCAAATCAAGTTTATTCTGTTAATAAACCTGATTCGACCTTTGCAATGTAGTAATATTTGTGTGAGTATCCTTTTAATCAGTGCAGCTGCTCCTACAATACTGTTACTGGACCACATTTATTTTTATTCCTTTGGCATAAAATATCATATTGCACTAGTAATCACTAATTCTGTTAAGGCTGATCATGGTAAATGCAATTTGAATGACCGTAGTGGAAACACACAATGTAAACTGCCTCCATTTTCTGTTATTCTTTGGCGCCAACATTCTTTCTCAAATGTATTTCTCTAGTATCTGGATGTCACTTTCACAATGATTTCCAATGTCTGAACAAACATATTTCTGATCAGCAATTCAGAATTTGTTAGTAGAGAGGTTTTCTACTAATTGTTAACAATATTGGAGGATATGTATCAGAAACTTGTAATAAAAGTATCGTCTGACAGAAATATTGTGTCCTAAATATTGTTTACATAAATATCACCTTTTTAAAGTTAGCAATAAAATATCTACACCTAATTTAGCAATACTGTTTGTAACAGACATTTAGGACACAATATTTCTTTCAAAGACTATTTTTGTTAACGAAATTTTGGCATACAGCCTATATGAGCCGTCGCAGAAAACGTGTCCGCTGTTAATAAATGTTACAATTTAATAATCTTAAGGCACAAACTTTACAAAAGCTACTTTATTGACGATTAGTCTACTGTTAATATACAAGAATGTGTCATGCAATATTTTCAGTGAAACTTACGTGCAAAGGATTCCACTTCCCAGTCTTCCATGTTGGCACAAGGAAAAGCATAGACAAATAGAATAAGAAACCGCAACATAACATGGATTCCAAATTGTATGGGCTAGTCTGAAAAGCTAATTTCCTACTTCTGCCCACATATATCATCGGACATATTTCTGATGCTATTGGAATGAAGCTGCCTTACCTACTTTTTTCTATACATGCTATGTAACAGGTGATACAATGCACACACACAAGTTTTTTCCCACTACTAACGGTGACAAGGAAATTAGCAATGCAATTGCAATATTATCTCGGTAATTGTTTATTCATTTTTTATTTGTGTGAAAAGTATTGGAAATTGCAAAAATCTATACATGTAAAGCAGGATATAACACAGGATATAACTACAATGACACTCACAGAATGGTTAACCTATGAGATGCTGTACCACAAAATGTTCTCCCTCTCTTATCTATATATATATATATATATATATATATATATATATATATATATATATATATATATATATATATATATATATATATATATATAATTGCAGGGGCCACCAAGTCTATCAGGGCACTGAAATATTTGCAATACAAAGCAAAGAAAAAGGAGCATGAGGATGGCTGCAGCAGGGCAGGCTTTGATTTCAGGGGCACTGCAGAGTTAAAATGGAGAGTTCTTCACAGAAAAGTTTTGATGATAGCAGTGTGAACATGAAGTCATTGCAAAAAAAACTTGCTTTCAGTTTGATGCCCTTGCTCTCCTTCTAGTCCCTGTTCCTTTTTACCATCAGCTTTCTTAACAGCTCATTAACAGCTTTTCTGTCTGCTCAAGAGGGCTCTTTATAAGCTGCATGCCTAATGGATATTAACAGGCTGAACAATTACAACTCGCATGTGTGCAGAGGTGTGTAGCTCAAAGGGAAACCTAGGGCACCAGCACCAAGAGCTTTCCTTCTGTCTGCATATATCATTGTATGTGCCCTCCTCATGACATCCAACTTTTAATGAGGCCTTGGTTTGAATTTTTGTGGTTCTCACAGCACTCCCTTCTGCTGAAGATTTCGGTCCCAATTGGGCTCATTGTGCTTCAAACACATTGCCTTGTCCTAGTCTCTCCGGGAATATTGTTGTAGATGTTGAGACAGCTTGACTTTTGAGCATATTTGACACAGTTTGATTTCAATATCTTGCAATGGATAGCTGTCATTTTTAGGTGTCTACTACAGCAAGCTCCAGCAGTCTTTAGACCTATTGCCAACAATATACAATATATAGTCAGTGTGGGCTTCGGATCAGCGCCTTGCTCATCATGGATATTGGGTTGTCTAAATAACTTGTCTAACCTAAATGTTATTGCTTTCCTCACCATTCATGTATTAGTCCTACCCAGGAGCAATTTAGTCTTACAGTGTGGTAATTGGAAGAGGTGTATCCTTCTACTGTTAACGTTTCAGGACTACTGTTAGCTTTTGGCAACACTTTTTTAATTGCCATTTAGCATTCCACAGAGATCCATGTGTTTGCTTGCTCCCGTCCTTACTGCTCCACTTGGTCCTCTGACCCCACTGGTTTTGCTCCCCTTTCTTGTCCCCTCTTCACAATTTGTTGTATACCATTTTTATATATTAATTTCTAAAGAGGTTTTGGTAGCTTCTAAGAGCTTCTACCCAAACGTTTTCATTTATTTTAAACAGCGCCCCTAGTGTTAGTGTTGGAAACCATTGTGATGAAGTAGTCTAGACATTGTCTGGATTGAGCACACTGATCTCCGGCTGTTCCTGGCACAACTACTCCTCCCACTGGCACTGGAGCATTTTCTTGCCTCCCAGCTGCCACCACCTCTCCTGCTTGCACATCTCACTGCACTCTCATCTGCACCTTTCCTGTACCCAACAGCAACAAGGAGAGGCAGTCAAGACATTTATTGGACAAACACAAAGGGTATCTGGAATGTTTAAAGTGTTTTTGGGGAGTCCGTTCAATGACAATTTATCAGAATGGGTCCCAAAGATAACCTCTGGAATACCCAAAGATATTGGAGTAGACGCCTCCCTCACTTATCGTGACATGCTTCATCATCAGCATCTATCCACACCCTGGTAGGATGATACCACCAGGGAAGACTCAACCAAAGACTGAAATGGAAGTTCTTAAATTAAATCTAACTGGATAACCAGGGATACAGGTGAAACCTTTGCTATTATAAATACCTACAGGTATACCCAAAGGTTTCCTTTATTCATCAGGTACCTGGGGTATAAATAAAACTTGTTCTAAGGTTTTTTATTGCATATAATTGTTGAATTTAACCTCCTGTATTTATGCCAACATGTGTCAGTCCACTCTAGGAGCCCAAACGGATCTGGGGCTTTTGTCAGGGCTGAAGGAATCTATCCCTGACAGGGTGGGTACCTTCAGCAACAAGGATGCTTGAATCCGAAGGACCAGAATGTAGGGAGGCTGAGAGGAGAGTGCCTGTAGCTTGATGACCCTACAGGAAGATGCAATTGTCATCAGAAAGTCTGTCTTGATGGTGAGCAGCCTATGAGGGCATGCATGGAACGGCTTAAAGTGGGTGCACAAAGTAAGAACAAAGTTAAGGTCCCTTTGAGGCATAACAAAGGGAGGCTGTAGGCCTTTAAGGAACCTATGTACAATAGGCGACTTGACAAGAGAAGGCTGATCTTGCAGCCGCAGAAAAGCAGAGATGGCAGATACTAACCGTTCAAAATGCCCAATGCAGAGCCCTGTTGGGCCAGAATTGGAATAAGCAAAGCAACCTGAGAAACAGAAGCAGATAGGGGATCAACCTGTTTCTCATCAAACCATGCCACAAATGTATTAAAACAGCCGGCTTATACAGTCTTGGTGGAGGTACGCCAAGCTGCCAAGATAACATCCCAGACTTCGGGTGGAAGGTCAAAGCCTGTCAGCTATTGCTGCTAAATCTCAACCCATGAAGGCAGAGGATTGACAGGTTCGGGAGGAAAACCCTCCCCTGTTACTGTGACAGAAGATCCTGCTGAAGAGGCAGCATAATCGGAGGACTAACAGCTATGCAATGCTCAATTGCTCGGAATACCAAACTCTCCAAGACCAGTTCGGAACCACAAGGGCATCTTGGGCCCAGTCGTTCCTGATTTTCTTGACAACTCTGGGCAGGAGTGGTATAGACAGAAAGGTGTACAAGAGGCCTAAGTTCCACTCGAAATGAAAAGAGTCTCTGAGCGAGAGACATCTCTGACACTCCAGCGTGAAAAACTGCTGACATTGCATGTTCACAGTGATGGTGAACAGATCTAACCAAGGCTCTCCCCACTGCTGAAAGAAACCTTGAACTACCTCTGGGTGGACACATCATTTGTTATCCTCTAGGCATCTTTGTCTGAGTTTGTCTGCCATGGCATTTCGATAGCCTGCAAGGTTTTGAACCACCAGGGATGTGCCCTGTTGTTCCAGCCATGTCTAGAGGCACAGGGACTCTTGACAAGGTGTCCATGAACCCACCCCAACCTTGTTTGTTGCAGTATCACATGGGGGTGGTGTTACCAGTGAACACCTGCACCAGCCTTTCCTTGATGGAGGGTCAAAAGACTTTCAATGACAGTCGGATTGCTCACATGTCCAAGAGGTTGATGTAGAATCTGGATTCCACTGGAGACCAGAGGATTCTGATCTCCAACTCTTTCAGATGACCAACCCATCCCAGGAGTGACGCATCTGTCACCACTGTCATATCTGGTTGCGGAAGGTAGAGGGGTCTGCCGCACACCAAATAGTGGTTCATTAACCATTACTGCAGATCTTTTGAAGTGCCATCCGAGATCTGCCCATGTAGGAGATATTCCCCTAATTCTGTGCCCACCTAAACACCAGGTCCCGCTGTAGAGCCCACATTGCCAGAGGGCATGTGTCACAAGCAGGATGCAATAGACCAGGATGCCCAGCAGTCTCAGTCAGTCTCACAGAAACCCATGATAGAGGCTGAAACATCAGTATCATAGCCTGAATATCCCTGACTCACAATTTGCGAGGATGATCCTGAAACTGCACTGTGTCCAGAACAGATCTGATGAAAGGGAGCATCTGATAAGGGGTCAGATATGACTTCGGCACATTTATAGTGAAACCCAACAGCAGCTCTGCCGTAGTCTGGAGGTGGGAGACGACCACCTGGGGTGAGTTTGCCTGCAACAGCCAGTCATCGAGATGGATGCAGGCTGGCATCTCTAATCTCAGCAGATGATCTGCAACCACCGCCATCACCTCGATGAACACCTGAGCAGAGTTGGTATGGCCAAAAGGGAGCAATGTGAACTGAAGGTGCTCGTAGCCTATCGTGAACTGCAGGTAATGTCTGTGGACAGGCAGGATGGGAATGTGTAAGTATTCGTCCCTGTTGGACTTGGCCCTTTTTGCAGGGTCATCTCTAAACTTTCTGCCTTTCTCCTAGCCTTTTTTCTGACATGGTGTTGGTGGTTCTAGGACTCTGGGCACTTTAGCACTGCTGTCCAGTGTAAAGTCCGTGTGCTCTCTGTGTTAAATATGGTAAGATTGGTCTACACCTGTTTGGCCTATTTAATTTACCTGTCAGTCCCTTGTAAAGTGGTATCTCATACCCAGGGCTGGTAAATTAAATGCTACTGGTGGGCTTGCAGCGCTGATTGCGCCACCCACCAAAGTAGCCTTTCAAACCTATCCCAGGCCTCTGCTATTGCAGGGCCTGTGTACGCAGTGTTACTGCCGCTATGACGTGGCACCTAAAGTGTGTGCCATGTCCGTGACCCCCCTTTTACTGCATGTCAGTCACCCCTAAGGTAGGCCCTAGCTAGCCCATTAGGCAGGGTGCATTGTAGGTAAAAGATAGGACATGTACCTTAAGTGTGTGACATATCCTGGTAGTGACAAACAGCCATTTTGGTTTCTCACAACTGTGGGGCTGCCCTCCCATAGGAATGCATTGGGGATTCCATGATAAGTGTTTCAGTGGTAATTCCTGATATGAGAGGTGCAGCGTTGTCAAGTTTGGTAAGTTTGGAATAGTGATAATAAATGCTACGCAATGGTGTGCGCAGATTTATTATAACTATTTTACAAATGACACTTTTAGAAGTTGGCATTTTTTGTGGGCTATGTGTCTGCCTGCCTGATGTGAATTGCACATCTGGCTTGTGAGTGACAGGGGCTGGTGAGGTGTGTGTGGCTCCAGGAGGGGCAGGGTGAGTCAGCGCTAGGCTGAATGGGACATCTGCATTTGGAGTGGTGGGAGTAGAAGTCCCTGGTCCCTGAATAGAATTGTGTCTGCCCTAGTGAATGCTGGCTCCACCCCCCTGTGGTGTGTCTGATGACGAGCCCCCACCTAACAATGGAGGAGAGGAGCCCTGTCAACAGAGTGCTCCAACCCCCCCTGAGCCAGTTGCATCTGGTACCCACAAGCCCTGTGCTGACGCAGACAAAGGGAAATGGAGTATAAGTGTAGGAGCTGTGACCCCATGATTTTTAGCTAGTTCCTGTGCTTGTTCTGATGCTGGGGGCTGCTGCTGGGCTCCAGGAGGAACTGCCACAAAGGACTGCCCCCCCCCTGCTGGAGGTCCCTGTGTGCTCTCCTGCTTGAGCCCGGCCCTGTGTGCTCTCCTGCTTGAGCCCAGCCTTGTGCCCCCTGACCTTTGCCTTGGACTTAGCGTCTCATGGAGCGCTATCTTCCTACTGCTGAGGAGAGCGCTTGTGTGTTTGATCTGCAGCACTGGGCTGTGATGTGGGATTCCCCAGCATTTTTGGCGCTTCTGCAGCAGAGCGGGAGCCCACCCAGCACTGTCGCTGCTGAAAAAGAGCAGGTGCCCACCCCGCATTGCCAATGTTTTTGTGTGCCTACTGGAGCCTACCCCGCATTGTGGTTTATTTCCAACGGGAGCCTACCCGATATTGCCACGAGAACAGAGAAGCCGCCGGCTGCCGCGATCAGGCGGCGAAACAGGAAGTCAGGCATCCTGAAAGCCTGATCTTGGGCGGGCCGACCTGCAAGGTCGGAAGCAGAAAGAGCCGGAAGTCGGGCGAGACGAGCAGATGGAGAGCGCGCTCCGTGTCCGACTCCAGCCACAGCCGCCCAGAGCATCGTGGGCGTCCCACCGAAGTCCCGGTCCCAGGAAGGGGGACCGGGCGAAAGGAGACAGACAGCACAGCACTAGAGGCAAGGCGGAGCTCCATTGTGGTGAGGAGAGCCCCGCGTGCCTCTGAAGCCCGGAGGAGTGGAGAGAAGCCTGCAAGGTCACGGTGAGTGGGGCCGATCGGGAGGCAGCGTTTCTTTTTTTTATGTTAAAGAGCCCAGGGGGGCTCACACAGGCATTGCTAGTGCCAGTCGGGGAACATTGTCGGTGCCCGTTGCTGCTACAGCGCCTGACAGTGGGCAGCTGCAAATTTGGGGGCAATCTTGGCTACACCAAGGAACATTGTCGGTGCCTGGAGCCGCGTCGGTGCTCCCTGGGGGCCCCGTAGTCCCAGTGCTTGTTTGGTTCCCTCAGCTGCGCCGCCATAGCGGGCAGCTGCAACATGGGGCAAAGTTATTTACAGAGCCCCAGAGTGGGGCTCACCAGGCACAGTAGTGCCAGTGCCATTTTGCCTAGGTGAGAAAGGGGGTGAGTGCACCCCATGCCCCAATGAGGTGCGCACTTTGCTTTAGCTGCATAGGCAGCAAGAGGGCCAGTGGGAAGGTCCTAGGATTAAGCCCTGACTTTGCGGGACATAGGGCATTTGAGCCGCAGTGAGAGGCCAGTTGGCCTGGGGTACTCTATGTGATGGTGGAAAGGGCGCAAGGCCCTAAGGTGATGTATGCACCTTGTAGTATTCCCCGTGTCTCTAAAGCTAGAGCAGGCGGCCGTTCATTTCGGAACCTGGCGGCCAAACTCTGGAACTCTCTGCCTGTCTCTATCAGAGTAATTCAGAAGCACCTGGCCATTCGTAAAGCCATAAAGACCTGGCTTTTTTTCTCTGGCTCTGTTAAATTAACATCTCTTTAGCTAACATCTTGCTTCTGTCTCCTGGGCGCTTGTCTCGGTTGGGGGTCACGCTGGGAGGCCCCGTAGCTGGGGCAGCCATGCGCGTTACAAATCGGACTAATTATAATAATAATAGTAGTGTCACTGTGGTGCACTACTGAGTCCCTGCCTAATATGTTTATCTTAGGAGGTGGTTGCATAATGTGTTTATTCTAATAAGGTTTGGGCCTAATGTGTTTTATGCCTAATGTGATAATCCCGAGGTCATTAGTTACTGGTTGTGTTTTAGATTTACTTACCTGTTCTGTTAGTTCTGACCATGGCCCGATTGGCCTGGTCCTGCATATAGTCCCCTGTGAATATTGCCAGTGCCAGTTGGCACAGTGTAATTGTGTGATTATGTTTCTAATGTGATTATGATAATACAAAGGCTATTTTTTATATAACCTTGTGTGGAGTTTCTTTTGTAGTGTGCCTAGTGTGTTGCTACTGTGTGTGTGTTGCGCAAACGCTTTACATATTGCCTCTGGGATAAGCCTGACTGCTCGTGCCAAGCTACTAAGGGGGTGAGCATGGGTTATCATCAGTGTGTAACTCCCTTGCCCTGACTAGAGTGGTGGTTTCTACTTGGCTTTGGCGCAAGCCTTAGCCAACCAGAAATCAGATTTCTAACAGTCCCTTAAGTCCAAAGCAACCTTTCCCGGCAGACAGGACTTCAGCTAGTATTAGCATTTTGAATTTCTCCTTTTTCAGGAAGAAATTGAGAGGGAGCAGGTCTACCATAGGACAAAGACCTCCGTCCTTCTTGGGCACCAGAAAGTAGTGGGAATAGCCACCACTAACTACTTCTGCTGTTGGCACCCTCACTATGGTTCCCTTGGCCAAGAGAGCAGCCACTTCCTGGTGGAGTAAGGAAAGATGGTCCTCCGTCAACCTGTAGTAAGTGGTTGGCATGAGTAAAGAGGTGGTCATGATGGGGAGGGAGTAGCACTGTTGGACAATTTACAGAACCTGGCATTTGGATAGTATTGACCTCCAGTGGAGCAGGTGATGGCGTATTCTGCCTCCCACTGATTTCCCATGATGGCTGGAGGACAAACTAAAGTGGCTTGAGGGCTGCAGCTCCCGGGGGAGAGGTGGACTGGCATAAGCTCTGGCTGCTTGGCCCCTGCATCTGTGGGTACAGAGTCCCTGGCCATGCATGGGATGGGAAGCTTGGGCGCCATGGTGGCTTGGCGAGTAGAGATGTGGCTGGAAGCCCCTTAAATGGTAATGAAAGGAGGGAAAGGTGGACTGGGGCATCAAACGGCATGTCCATAAGTGAAGCCTGGACATCCCCTGAAAAGCCAGTTGTCCTCAGCCAGGCGTGGCACTGCGAGGCCACAGACGAAGAAACTGCTTTGCCTAGTGAGTCAGTTGGTTTTTTAACTTAGCTGCATCTCTCCTGTTAGCCATAGCTTGGGAGAGCATGGTCTGGGCCTCCTCTGGGACCATAGGCAACACCTGCTCAACCGAATTCCAGAGCGATTGGGAGAAACACCCCAAAATGCACATGGTGTTCACTGACCACAGTGCCAGGCTGGTGGAAGAAAACATTATCTTGCCCAAGCTGCCCAGTCTTTTGGATTCCATATCTGGTAGGGAGGCAAGCTAATGCACCAGGATTTACTCCTAGGTAGAGACTTGGACCATTAAGTTCTCTGGGGTTGGGTGAGGAAATTGGGGTCCCCTGGGATGGGGTAATGGTGGCAGGCAATTGTTCTGTTCACAGGCGCCCCTGTGAAGGGCTTGCACCAGGCCCCACGCAGGATGTACTTGAGGGCTTCATTAAATGGGAGAAGCAGTTCCAAAGGAGTGACCCCCGGATGAAGTACATCCATCAAGACATTAGTCTTGACTGCTATTAAGGGCAGCTTAAGGTGGAGGACCTTGGCGCCCCTCTTTCTCACTATAGCAAATAAGGCTCCCTCCCTCCATAGCTACTATAGGAGGAAAGACAAAACCAGTATCTGGGGAGGTATCCAGTCCACTGCCCTCTGCCAAATCCTCACACCAATTGCCCTCATTTGGGTCGAGGGACTGGTAATCATAAGAGTCCAGAGGCCCCTCCCAATCTTCCCCAGGTCCAAGCCCATAGGAATAGGGCTCTGGCACTGGCCTGGAGGGAATGGCTCCAGTCGGCGCCGGAGTCGGCATTGAACAACGCCCATCCGGCTCTGTGTCGGAGCCGGGGACTCACCACTGGAGGCATCAGTAGTGTCGGCAGCTGGGTCGGTGGCGGAGAAAGTTGAGGTGTCTAGACCAGCCCCGGTCCAGATCCATCTGTGGATCCAAGGGTTCTAACTGGCGTTGAGGGTGAACCCGCCAGAAGAAGACCAGTAGGGGCCCCTCCCAAACCTGCAGGGCCCGAAGGCACTCCAGCAGAGACAGGACAGAATGGGACGACTTTGACTGCGATGAAGATTGATGACTCCATGACCAATCCCGGGACCCTCCTCTTGACCGGGATCAAGACCATTACAGCGTTGCAGATTGAGCGGCAAGGAGTTTGAGGGATCGCTCCCTTAAGGCCTTTGGGTGTACGGCATGACAATCTGGTCTTGGTGTAGTGGTCACACTTGAGGCACAAAAGACAGACGAAGTGTGGGTCCGTTGCCAAATTTTGTCAGTGCCAAGCACTGGAGGGCTTGAATCCAACGTTCCTAGTTGACATACCTGTCACACCAGGATGCAAGTGTCAAAAAAGTTTGGACATAAAGACCGTCAAAAAGCGAATGATTGTAGCTCGCTCTGGATCTGCTCTGACACGTGCAGAAAGAAAAGAACTGATGTGAGCACACTGGGGTGACGGCTATATAGGCACCATACACGTCCCATCCGGCACAGACAACGCAGATGTCATGCAGAGCTGAATGCACCACCTACCGGTGTGCAGGGGTACTGCTCACTTAAAATTTCCAGATACAGTCTGATGCCTGGGGATAATTCTAAGGTAAGGAATAAGCAGCTAGAAGTCTCTATATGAACACATTTGTGTGGGGATGCCTTCTGAGGGGGGCATAATACAACACTTCCTTTGGTTATGGCTTCTTACTTGAACTGGCTTTCTCATTCACTGAGACAATAGAGGCAAATAAAAGGGGAATGAGGTGAAGCGGGTCCAGGCAGTTGCCTGATTCTAAGACTGGAGCAAGTATTTAGTATTGCTTGCAATATCTTGCAGTTCAAAAACCCCCACAATTGTGAAATAATACACCTTCATAAGAAATCATGGCAATATGGTTATATTTCTTCTTCAGCAAAACCAGAAGCAATAACGGGGCGCTCATATACAATTCATCTCAGTGCTTCATTTGTTAAACAATAAGTGCCGGGGCTCGAAGGTTTCTCAGAAGCTTGCAGCCGGCACTACAAATGTCAGCGGTGCTGAATACCAAGGCTGTATGGTCATGTCACTATCATTGACCGACAGACACTCCCTGCCCCCTTGTCTCATTCTTGCAGGTTCTTTTGATCTGTACTTTCTCCCTTTGTCACTGTTTTTCCATATTTCTCTTTATCTTTCTTACCCCTTTTGTGTTTTTCTGTCTCTTACTCTGGGTAAAAATCTGATTAGGAAACATAAGTGCCGGCATCTGAAAAGTGCCAGAGGCCCTACCTGCAACCACCGGCTCGAATTAGACACTGCTTCCTATATCACAAATGTTATGCATGTCCCCCTCACACTCTTTTGAGTGTCCTCCCTCTACTCGCTCTTCCTCTGTACACCCCACCCATACATCAAAGCCCTCCCATTCCACATAGTATGCTGTATGAAGTGACGTACAAATTAAAAAAAATCGTATTAACTCATGTTCTTCAAAGGAAACCCCATACAGCCTGTTTCATGTAGCCAAGAATATTCTGTGCGGTCAGGAGTAAACATGTAAAACCCCTAGGCTGCCTCCATATTAATGTAATGTAATGTAAACTTGAATTAGAGAGGGCAACTAATGCCCAGGAGAATGGGCTCCTAGGTGCTGAAACCTGACAAAAGAAAACATATGAGACTGCCTGTGAAAAACCATGTTTTCATTTTTTTGTGAACTATCATCTGGGTCGGTAAGGTTCTAAGCGCAGGCGGGAGTTGTCTCTGTATTAATCCCAAACTATCAATTAATGACTGTGTTTCATGAGAGGGGGATTTGAATAAGTCACTGACGTGATTTGAAACAACGCACAGCCCTTAACTACCTATCGCCCATCTCTGCCATAAACCTAAGACACCTGCAAACTGTAAAAAAAAAACGCAATTACAACACACTTGCTTTACATTCCCGAAATTTAAAAAAAGTGTATCCAAACACATTCAAAGACATGGTTTACTGCTTTCTGGGGCCAGAGTAAGAGCCATTAGACATGATCCAATCATACGTCATGCACATTGCACAACCATCTGAAAAACTCAAACTTTTCTTCTTAAACACACACTGGAGAAAGAATAGCTGATATCTTCTTGACTTTTCAATAACCAGTAACTAGGAGGGAGCATTCAAAATCTGCTAAAATCATAGACAGCATGCAAACTACTAAAGTCGTCTCCGTTCTGGTGCAAACTTTATTTTTCACTTTCTTAGTTTTCATTCACATGCCTAACATTGCCAGCTACTATGTCAGAACAATAAATAAAAAATAGGAAAATAGCTACCAATACCATGCAAAATAACGCCTAGGTGTGCTTGTGCATCAGCAGCCATCGAAGAATGGGATTTCTTTAACAGAAAACCTATTGCAAAATTGTCATACATACAAGAGCATTTTTCATGATGCATTCGTTCAGGTGTAGCAGCAAATAAAAAAGGTAATGGCGAAGTCTAAAGTCCAGCCCCGTTGGCTTTTCCAATGCTTGTTTTACATTTTAAACTTTGAAAATGTAGCTTTAGATTTGAAAATATTCCATAAAATAATGCGGAAAACAACCCTACTCCTTTCTAACACACATTTTTAGTAAAGTACGATTTGTAAAACAACATTTTTAAACAATTAGACAAATATAAAAGTACATATTTTGACAGCCAACAGTGAACACATTTTTTCTTACCCTGCCTTTTGAAATAGCTTTACAGGCCATCTTGATAAGGAGATATGACCAAAAGGAGTGCAAAACTTGAAGTAGTAAGAGTAAGAAGTTAAAGACCCACCACGAAGGATATGGGCCAACAATTTCCCAACTTTCAAATAAAGTAGTGTTTAATACCCTGATGAAAAGAAAAAACACAATTATTAGGTTCAGTTGATACACACAATTCAAAATCACACCATCGTTAAATAACATTCGAAAATGTAGCTTTCATATTTTTTAAAGTCTCGGATTAGTGGATTTCTTTGTCAGGATTTCATTTATTCTGTGAAGGCGTTCTAGAATATCAGTTGAACAGGGTGACAGCGGAAGTGTATTGAATTTACAAATGTTTTTCATAGGTCAACTCCTACACTGTATCCTGCATAATCTTAGTTTCGGGTGTTATATCTTCTCTACAAATATTCACTTTGTATTGTTTTTGTATTTGATCATCCATTGCTTGTGCTACTGAGATAGTACAACAGTTAAACATGTTTACAAATATAATTTAGACATACATATTATTGGATTCCTCTGGCTTCGCGGAATACAAGCATAATGTACTATGATGAACAAGTGCATAATTTCTGGGTTACGATCTTTTTTTAATTAAAATGTTACTATGCCCCAAGCAGGCTTTTGATCTATAACTAATTTTCTTTTTGGCTCAGGTGAAATCACCTCAGCACAATCTTCGAAAGAACCCAATAAAGCCTCAGGTCACATTTGTTGGAAATTGTGTTACTGGTTGAGGGGAGTGGAACCCTTCTCCAGCAGAAACCACAATTCCTGACAGGGTGAAGTCACAAGCAACCCCATATTAACTTGTGCTTAACCCTTTGCCAGGATGGCACGAAAGCAGTTAGGCTTAACGTAGAGTAAGGTATTTATGCACAAGTTCAAGCAGTAATAAAGTGGAAACACAACACAAGAAACATCCCACACCAGTTTAGGATAATAGAGTGAAACTTTATAAATTATTTGACACCAAAATGACAAAAATCAAATCAGTTGAACCCGAGATATGTAATTTGAAAGATTCAAGTGAAAATAACACCTACAAGCACAAAAAGCCAACTGTGCTTATCTGATCGTGCCGGACTGGGACAAAGTCACAAGTTCAGGCAGACCTGATAGAGCATGGGTCGGATACAAGGACCAAGGTAGGCCCGCTGACCAAAGCACCTTAAATCCTGGTTTGTGGAGCACTGCAAGATCCAGTGTCTAACCAGTGCGGTTACAAAGAAGCTGCGGGGCTGCAATGCTGAGCCCTGTGATGTCATTGGGAATGCCTTAGATGAGGGGCTTGCGATGTAAAGGACTGCGCTGAGGATGCATTGCGCAGCTGCGGTTCCAAGAATGTGTTGTGCTGCTGCAGTTCTGAAGCAGCTGTGCAGAGAAGCATCAAGCTGCGTAGGTTCTGCTTACAGAACAACAGCTGGGTTGACAGAACACCTTCAGGCCCAATTCAAGGATTTAGGACTGGGGTGGAACTGCAGCCGGAAAAGTTCAGGTGATGGGTTAAAGGTGGTTGGAGCCTTATCTGTCCCTGAGGTCTGACCAGGAGGCCAGTCAACTATCCTCGGAGTCACTCTGATGGTCGTGGGTTCAAGATGCAGGTCCAGTCCTTTCATTAAAGCAGCAGGGCAACAAACAGAGTAGCCCTTCTCGTAGAGCACCACAGAAGTCTTCTAAGCCTTTCACAAATCCAGAGGCATACTGAAGAGTTGGATATGAGGGTCTATCATTTATACCTAGTGCCAATTTTAAAGTAGAAGAAGGTTCTGGAGGTTTCCACCCCCAGAGAGTCATGAACTTTCCTGCCTCCCTGTCTAGGCACCAGCTTGCCTGGTGTCACAAAAGACTAATGTCAAAACCTCTGTGAGTGTGCTCAGAGCCTATGTAATGTGCAAGTATGCTAGAAGATAGCCCCTCCCCCTCAAGTCAGAGATGGCCCATCCTGCCAACATGTGATTACGCTCTGTCCCACTGTCTGGGAACAATACACAAAGACCAACTGCCAGCTGCACCTAGTCATGTGACTCAGGATACAGCCAGCAGGCACCAACTACTGGCAGCAGTAGAATGACAACTTTCTAAAAGTGGCATTTTCTGAATTCTGACTTAAACTCCGACTATACAATTAAGGAGGGTTTTAAATTAAAATTCTTTAAATGCCAAACTCAACATTCGTTCTTGCTCCAAATTGAAAGTTAGGACTTTTTAAATTTAATACGGTAATCCAATTTTATCCTATGGGAGAGGTAGGTCTTGCAGTACTGAAAACGAATTTAAGAGATTTTCAAAACCAGGACATGTAAAAGTTAAAAGTACATGTCCTAATTTTTAAATACACTGCACCCTGCCCTATGGGCTGTTTAGAACCTACCCTGGGTTAACTTATATGTATTAAAATGGAAGGTTTAGACCTGGCAAAAATAGAAGTTTAAAAATGTATGCAGGTGGCAGTCGCAGGCCTGAGACCTATATAAAAGGCTACTTAAGTGGGTGCCACAATCAGTGCTGCAGGCCCACTAGTAGCATTTAATTTAGAGGCCCTGGGTACAGGTAGTACTACTTTACTACGGACTTGCAAGTAAATTAAATGTGGCGATTGTGTATCGGCCAATTTCACCATGTTTAAAGGAGAGAGCACACACACTTTAGCAATGCTTAGCAGTGGTAAGGTGCACTGAGTCCTAAGGCCAACAAAAAACAAGATCAGCAAAAATGTAGGAGTAAGGCCAAAAGTCTGGGGGAAGACAACCCTAAGGAAGACAGGTCTAACATGTGTACTCCCCACCTGAAAGTGGGGAGAACTACCCAACCTTCTGGGAATTCACCTCATTAAGGCAGAAGGACCTAGAGAGACCATCAACACAGGCATGGTCTGCCCAAGGACGGTGTTCCATCAAAAAGTCAATTACCTGTAGGGAGATGGACCCCCTCAACATCTTGGGATTCTTACTCCTCATTTGCATAAGGCATGTGAGAGGCCTGTGGTCTCTCTGAATCTGGACATGAGTACCGAAGAGGTATGGTCTCAGCTTCTTCTATGACCAGACCATAGCAAAGGCCTCCTCTCAATTGCACTCTACCTCTGTTCCTGGGGAAGTAACCTCCTACTAAAGCTACAGGTTGCTATAGGTCCTCCTCATTTAACTGTGCTAAGACAGCCCCTACACCATGCTCTGAATCTTCTGTCTGCACAAGGAACTCCTTGGAGAAATTAGTAGTCTTGAGTACAGGCGCCGCAGACATTGCTCCCCTGACAGAGTGAAAGGCTTTCTGATAGGCTTCTGTCCAAATCACCTTCTTGGGCTGCTTCTTTTAAGTCAGCTCAGTAAACAGGATAACAATGGTGCCATAACCCTTAACAGACCTCATGTAATATTCAGTGATACCCAGGAAGGGACTCACCTAAGTCTGTCTTTTGGGGTGTAACCAGGCTATGATAGTCTCAATCTTGGCCTAGAGGGCTGCACCTTGCCCCTGCCCACCATGTGGCCCAGATATACCACAGTACCCTGCTCTATCTGGTAGTTACTGGCCTTGATAGACAGGCCTGCCTGCTGCAGGGCCTGAACTACCAGCTGGAGGTGGCACAGCTGTTCCTCCCAGCTGGAGCTATAGACAGATATGTCATCTAGGTAGGCAGCACAGAATGCCTCCTTCCCAGCCAGGACCCTGTTCATCAATGTCTGAAAGGTAGCGAGGGCATTCTTTAAAATGAAGGGGATCACCCTGATAAGGAAGTGGCCTCTGGGGTCAAGAATGCAGACCTCTCCTTTGCACCCTAAGTAAGAGCAATCTGCCAGTACACCGAGGTGAGATCAAAGGTAATGAGGAACTTGACAGCACACAGTCTGTTTATGAGGACATCAGCTTGGGGATGGGGTGGGTGTCAGTCTTAGCGACAGAATGGAGTCCTTAGTGTCCATACAAAACCTAAGTTCTAGGGTGGTGCTCTGTGGGGCAGCCTCGAGTACGAGCAACACTTAGCTGGACGAGGGTCTGTTGTAGGGCTCAATCATGACTAATGTCAGCATTTTGGAGGCCTTTTTCTTGATGCTAGATCTTACCTTGTCCCACAGCCTGTATATTTTGTTCCTAAATGGCATACTGTCTCCAGCATCCATGTTGTGGGCAAACACATGTGTATATCCAGGGGTGAGGGAGAACAGAGAAGAAAACTGCCCAAGTACCTGGAAAGTGTCATTCTGCTGTTCTGGGTTCAGAGAAGGGGAGGGGTTAACACCCTCTACTAACCCATCGTGCTCCTGGGTAGATAGGTCAGGGAGAGATTCAATTTCATCTTCCACTCTGTCATCTGTCACCAAGAGCATGATGACTTCAGACCTCATAAAGTCTTGTTTGAGGAAGTTTATGTGGAGAAACCTTAAGGGGTTTCTAGAGGACTTGAGATCCACCAGGTAGGTGGCATTACCCTTCTGCTCCTTCATCTCACATGGACCTGTTGAATGATCTTGGAAAGCTCAGGGCTCCACAGGTTCCATGACACTCACCTTCTGGCCAGGTCCAAAATAAACCAGTGGCCTTTTGGTCCTACTAGATTTCATTATGTCTTGACTGGCCTCAATATTGTCCTTAGCCTTTTTCCAAAAGTGTTGCATATGGTTACTGACAGTCAGCACATAGCCGGGTACATTCTGAGGGGGTTTCTGGGGAGCTAGCCTCACACCCTCTCTCACAAGGCTGAGAGGCCCCTTAACAGAGTGACCACAGAGCAGTTTAATCAGCTAAACCCAATGCCCTTCTGCGCTACCTCCCTTTAGGCGAACAGCAAGAGGACACCTCACTACAGCCCCCTGGGTTCAGGCTAGCCGAATATCATACCCTTCAAGGTCTTGTTGAAACCCTCAACAAGCCCATTGGTTTGAGGGTGGTAAGGTGTGGAGAGCTTGTAGGTTACCCTACTCTTATCCTATATGGACTTCAGCCGCCTCTATCAGACACTACCTCCTTAGGGAACACCACACAAGTAGAAATTCCCATCAGGGCCCTAGCCACCACAGGTACAATCATCAACCTTAGTCGGATGGCTTCTGGGTACCGTGTGGCATGGTCTACCAAGACCAGGATGAACCTTTTGCCCAAGGCTGTCTTGGGGTCAAAGGGACCAACAATGTCAAAGCCCACCGCTTCAAAGAGTTTGCCAACAACAGCCAAAGAAACCAGGGGAGCCTTCAGTTTCTCCCCTGCTTTCCTGCTGGCCTGGCAGCTGTACAGCACCCGCAGACCATGTCTGAGGCTCTCTTCATTTGGCACCAATAGAATGGGGGGACAAGGTTTTGTCCAGAAACAGGTGTCCTGCGAGGGGTATATCAAAAGCCATCCCCAGTAGGAAGTCACTGTAACACTGGCTTCCTTGATGCCCCTTTTGGACAGCCATGGAGCCTGCGGTCCTACAGACACATTCAGACAAGCCTAACATCTCCAGGTTTGACCTGAGCTACACTTACTTCCATAAATTGTGCTCTAGACCATTGCCCAACACACAATCTACAGGCATGGCAGGGCTCACAGCTACTTTTAAAGAACCCGACCCCAACCCCCCTCCCCTACTCAAAGGAAACCAGAACCATAGGTTTGTGACTGCCACGGTTGTTTGAGACTATGACCTGGTGGGATGAATTTGGGATGACTTGCTATGAGGACACTAGTTGACACTTTAAAGTTTCCATACTGCCTCCTGAGTCTCTCAGAGCCTCAACCCTGTGCCCAATGATGGTGACTCACTGCTTATACTTAGAAGTATCAGAAGGTAAATGGGCTTTTGGCAGAATCTCTCTATCACCTAGGGACACTAATGTACACTGCTCTCTATCCCATGATAACTGGGACAACCTCCTCCCCAAGCGCTACAATGTCCAACCCAGGTGTCTGCCCACCAGTGGGCGGCTGCAACCTCTTGGGACATTTGGTATCTCTTTTGGAATGCTAATACTTGAAGCACTCAGTAAATTAGGTGACAAACCTCTCTATCTGCTTGTCAAAGAAACCCTTTTTCTTTGGTTCAGTTTGAGACTGGTTACTGTTGGTCCCTTAGGAATTAGTTTGGAGGCCCTTTGAGAACTCCTTATTTTTAGGTTTTTCTCCCCCCTCTTTCTTCTGGTGGGACCCCTAACTATCCTTCTGGTGATCCTCCCAGATACCTTTTTGTATACTCTAATGCTGACACAGAGGTTTGCCTCCTTAGCAAACTTCCTGGGAACAGTGAACTTGCTTTCAACTAGGTGCAGGAGCAGCTCTGTAAAACAAATATTTAATATGTGCTTGCTTATAATCCAATTAAACAGCCCGGTAAAATCATTAACTTTGCTGCCACACGCCCAACCATTCAGTGCGTTGCTGGTGTAATCAAGAGAATGCACCACATGACTGGCTCTGCATCTTTTGCCTATCCCTGAACCTAATGCGGTACTTTTCTTGAGTGAGTCAAAACTTGGTAACAAGGATGGTGTTTATTGGGCTGTACGTCATCTGGTCCCATACCTCCAGTGTAAGCAAGTTATCCCAACTGTAGGCATGTGTTTCCAGAGTGATGCCCCACAAAACTCATCTGGGACCCTGTGCATTTTAAGGGCCACCTCATAGGTAGAAAACTACTTCGCTATGTCATCCTTATCACATAACTAGGCTCCACATCTTTCATTATGTTAATTTTGTTGTCCTCCTTCAGACACAGTGTGTGTATACTGACACCATTGTTACTGGACTCTGCTTGCCTAGTTCTAATGTCCAGATCTCTGAAGCTCCACTCATGAGCCAATTTTCTCTCCTCTGCCTCCATGGTCAGTTTATTTTCCTCCATCTTATGTTTTGCCATCTGCAACTTAAACTCCATCTCTGCCTTCCTGTCAGTCAACTCGTCTGGGGGCAGGCCTTTTGAAGACGCACCTTCCACTCCTGCAGGGAATTCCAATTCTGAAGACGAGTAATCCCCTTTCCCCGAGTGCTGCATCTCACGGCTTGCATCCAGGCCCTGCTCCTCCACATCATGCTCTCCATTCCCATGATCTGTTGTTGCCAGTACTTAGTGAGTCTCCACCCAGGCCCTCGGGGACTTCTGGAGTTCGTTTCCTGATATTCCTCTTGACTGGAAGCCTCCTTTCCTTATAGAACTCTTTAAGATCAGCCACAGTGTAGACATCCATGTTGGTCAGTTCAAACTCCATTACTGGAGGTATGGTCACAGGCAGGTAGAATGAGTAGCAAAAAGGCCAATTAAGGAAAATATACAAGAAAGTCTGAATGATCTTAAAATATTTATCCGGGATTTTAGCGTAACAGAAAATCACTGCACAAACACAAGTCCTAATATCCCCACTGAACACTAATGTTGGAAATTGTGTTTCTAGTTGAGGGGCGTGGAACCCTACTAAAGCAGAAACCACAATTCCTGTCAAGGTAAAGTCACAAGCAGCCACAAATGAAACTGTGCTTAGCCCTCTGGTAGCTTGGCACAACAGCAGTCAGGCTTAATTTAGAGGCAATGATTAAAGTAATTATGCCGCACTTCAAACAATAATACAGTGGAAACACAACACAAAAAAGACAACACCAATTTAGAAAAATAGAGCTAAAGCAAATAAATTATTTTAGATCCAGATTTGAAATACAGATTTATAAAGAGCGCTACTGCCCAGAGGCGCCTTGACGCTAGCCTATAGAGGAGTTAATCCCAGAGAGCTATACTAAGAATATGAATAAGAGCAGACTATAGATTAAAAAGCCATGTTTTCAGACCTTTCCTAAAGGCTAGCAGCCCTGTCATTTTCTTAAGATCTGGGGCAAGAGTATTCCAAAGCTTGGAATTACAGCTGATGAATCTTCTGCTGTCCGAGTTAGATCTTCTGACTTTGGAAACAGTTACATTAAATGCTTAAGTTGGATGTAAAAACATGGAGGGAGTGTAACACTGCAAGATTCTTTTCAAATAGGCAGTGCCAGACTAAGGTAGGGCCTTGAACGCAATACAAAGTGGTTTAAAATCAATGCATCCCTTTATGGGGAGCCAATTAAGTTTGTTCAGGGCTTAAGAGGCAGATTGATTCTTGGGGATCATCAACAATTAAGGTTTTGTACGGTCAGCAGCTTGTTTAAAAGTCTTTTCTGCAAATTCATAAATAAAGCATTGCAGTGGTCCAGTTTGGACAGCAGGAGGGCAGATACTTCAGTGTTCTGCAACTCCTGCAGGATAAGTGGAAAGTCTTTCCTTAGATGTTTCAGAGTGAAGAAGAAGGAGAACGTAATGGCATTAATCTGACTTTCAAATAAAGGTTTGTTGTCCCCACGTTTTTAAGTTTTGTTACTGGAGTGGATAGATTAGTTAGTTCCTGTTGTCACCAGCTGAGGGGCCAAAAGGAGGTGTTCCTTCCGAAAAGCAGAACCTCAGTTTTACCAGAGTTCAGTTTCAGACAGTTTTTGCTCATACACCTGCTGATCGATTGCATGCAGTTATGGAACTTAATAGTATCCTCAGGGTCACTGCCCACTGACACCACAATATGGGTGTCGTCGGCATATGATACAACTGAGAACCCAAAAGATTTAAAGAGACGGAGACGTGCCAGAGGGGTAACTTAGAGGTTGAAAAGGGTAGGACTTAGAGATGGCCCGGCGGCACACCACATGGTAGAGAAAACACGGGTGATGTGAATTTGTCGAAAGCCATGAATTGCTCATGTGCAAAGAGAACAACAACAATTCAATCAGTAGAACTGGAGATATGCAATTTTAAAGATTCAAGTGAAAATAGTGCCTAAGATCATAAAGTGCCAACTGTGCAGTAGCAGCTGGAATGGTGGGGCAGGGGAGGGGGTATGACAGATAACGGGGAGGTTGGGGGGTGAACGGAGAACAAAGAAAATAATTTTTCACAACGTACCTGACACCCAACGTTCTTCTACTCCATGTCCTCGCTGCAGCACCAAGTCCCCCAGTGTCCCCTGAAGCCAACCCAAACACAGCTCTCATGCTTGAAATCAGCATCAGGATTGGTCTGAGCATCAGGAACTTGTGCTCCCAGAAAAACTGGGAGCTTGTGCTTGCTGTCTACAACCCGGCAACACAGTTGAGTTGGAGACAGTTCTGTGTGCATGTCAGATTGGCAGTCCTGAGACAGTCGGCCAAACCAACATGCACACTGGTAGGAGTGCCCACCACTACCTCTCGTCACTGCCCCTCGCAATGGTCCCGCCCCCAAGAATTGCTGTCCCACAGAACCTGAAAAATAAAATGATAATAAACCCGTTTTATTATAGTTCTATGTTAGAAGTTTTGAGGCTGGTAGGGAGGCAACGCTCCTCTGCCATAGCAGAGGTGTCGTCACTGCAACTGTGGTTATCACAAAAATCTATTCCTGTTACATGGACTGATTGTTGTTGAGAGCCGTGATTGTGGAGTTCCTGACTAAGAGCAGTAGTTGGACTAAGGTCATTCAAAGGGCAAACTGTCAGACTGGCTGTCTTGCTGAGTTTGTTGCTGTTTGGCAGAGACGATTGCCTTTGACAGAAAGTTTCAGTTTTCTGGCTAACACCAGTCTTTCTGATACCAGACTTTCAATGCAGAAGTTACTTTCAGCGTGGAAGCTCTCAAGAACAATGGTTAGTAATTAATGATCTGTTATGAGTGGTATCAAGAGAGATCAAAAGCGACAGACCATACAAAGCAGACACTTTGATTTGGAAAGCAGAAAAAAACAGAAAACGACAAATTAATTCATTTATTTTCAAATGTTTGGCAAAAGAACACTCAGTAAAGTAGTCTTTACAGCAAAAATTTGCAGCTTTTAAACAAAGTGACAGAGTGAATTAATGTTTGTCTGTGTCTTTTATTTAATGAAACAATTCAATCTTCTACAAGAACGAGATTGTTAAATGTTGCATTTTCAGGTGCATGTTACAGCTTCACCCCATTTAGCAGTGAAACGTCGAGATTGAATACCAAACAAGCTTACATATTTTCTAAAGAGTAGCACTTAGTTGAGTAATAATAACCACAGAAAGCGGCAGTTCTACAATCAAGTTAAGCTATATGTATTATTGAGAGAGAAACTGCTATACACGTAGGCCTAGAGGCCAACCAAAAAATACGGGCACTCTATGGACCTGATTCACAAAGGTAAACTTATACTTATGTGTCCGTTTGATTGCTATTCACAAACGTATTTTATGAGTAGTATCTATACGACTGTGGAGTTTCCGCACGTAAAACTATAGGGCTGTCATAAAGATACTACTCATAAAATACCTTTGTAAATAGCAAACAAATGTAAACTTACACAAAAGTGTAAGTGTATCTTTGTGAATTAGGCACTATAGTTTTAGGTGTCTCAGAAGGAATCGTACATCTACTAGAATTTAGAGCAGTACGCTGAGAACAAAGAGCAACTGCTATTTAAGCAACTTACTATTTATTCAGTAATGTTCAATGGACAGATGGCTCACTGAACTAATGCACCCTCTCCAAGACTCTGCATCTGACTGCATAGTCACAGGCTCAAATCCCAGTCGGTCATTCTTCTGAAGGCAATGCATTGAGCTGTATAACAAGAAGCGTCTGGTATTCAGTACCAAGGTGCACCATGTGGTAAATGTATGATTTTCAAATGCATGCTACATATTTTGATGTTATGTGTAAAGATAGTAGAGCTTGATGAACCTTTGCAAATTATTGGATGAGTAGGTAATTCTGTAACACTTGCATTAATGCTGTGAGTTCTAGTAGGTGACGATGTAGTAAAAAAAGAGATTGACAGAATGATGGTTAGCCTGTTATTTTGAATGCACTACTCGCATGTGTAGAGATTACCTTACAATATAGTTTATCCTACATGGAACGGGCTCAGGTCAACTTAGCCTCAGATAAGCAGAGAGAGGGAGAACCCTGATCCTCTCTAATTGTACCTAAAACAACACATGTTATAAAGGGGAAGACTACAGGCAGAAGTGTCAAGTGAACTGCTGTGGAAATCAAATCACCTGCTGAGATATCGCTGACTATCAGTAGGCAGAGACGTTCAGGGACTGGCTGAATAATTACATTAAAATCTCAACCTGGATGACATAATGTTGCAACCTAGCCTCCACATGGTGTGCAGCATATTCTCGGAGTCTATAGTCTTTGACAGTTGCTCATTTTCTACTTCTCAAGGTGACATTTCTAAAACCCAGTTGCAAATGACAACTTTAGAATAAAATGTAAATATACTGGTTTTTGGACACGTGATTAAATGGGCCAATTAACATGAACTCAACCCTAAAGTACAAACACAATTCCTGGCAGTTAAACCTTACAGGAGCTTGGCGCGTTCTATAAAATTGAAAGTATGCCCATTATGGGTTTTGTTTTCTTATTTCCATGTGCAAGAGGCACTATAGAAATTAGAGAATCCTATTACCTATGTACTTACTATCTGTGAAAATCTAGTTTTAGATATGTTCTGGATCTAGTACCTGTCTCTCATGGTAGTAAAACTGACTCAACTTCTTGTTGGCCATGAACTTGGAGTGGAGAACAATGGCACTTGCTTTATGAAAGTCAAAATAATACATATATACTTTATGGCAGCAAAAATATGGACTTTAAAGCAAAAATATGTTTTTTTAGATCACTTTGCGCTATGCAACTACATTGGTTATACATCAGGATTGAACTTTAGGATATTAAATACGTTGTCACAGATCTCAAAACTTCACTGATATTGCAATTGATGCACGCCTTTAAGCACACTGGTACTGATTCACAAAGGATTTTTGGCCACAAATGTATGTGGCCTAAAATCACTGCTGAGTATTTCTAATAGGCTATCTAGCGGATGTAAATGCATTTACTCACGAGAAAATATAGTCCACAACCATGAACAGTTATGAAATTATGCAGCAGTTAATCCTAGGCAAGAGCTGAGGTGTTGTGCTGTAAAGTATGGTTACCCCTGCAAGTTTATGAATGCCCTCAAACCCATGTCTATGTGAGCATTTGCAAACTACTCCCTCCCTAATGCCAACTGTGGGAAGGTTCAGTGATTTGCTCTAGCAAAGAGTCGGGTAAATCCCCTGCTAGGGTGGAAAGGGGAACAGAACAACCCCAAACGTGATGGTGGTGAATGGAAATATGAGTGAGCAATTGCCCATCTGTACCACCATTTCCCAAAGCACAACTATACTATGTATATATAGACCATCGCAAAAGATTCATAGATCAAATTATGCGCAAATATAAATTTAGGCAATGCCGCCCAGGGTTGTTCTTTTTAAAATATTTACCCGACCTCCTTGTTTGTTATTCTTTCCTGGAAGATCAGGAGCTCCCATTCTATACAAGAATGAAATAGAAATTTTATTTTGATTTTAATGGATGGTTTTAATAAGAGATCTTTTTACTCTGTACAATGATGAATGGTTGTGTCTTGTATGTCTTGTGCTTTTATAATCTTATTGAATAAGAATCGAATAAAGTGATTTGACTTGACTTGCATATATAGTTTCACATAGAAAAAAAGGTCTACCTTCGATCGAAAAAGTAACATATCGTTTCCAATAGTGCTCATGGACGCTTACAACTGGTGCAGCTGTCCAGACATACACTTAATAAAGTTTTGGGAATTTCAAAAAGTAAATAAGTGTGTTCAAGTGGTAGAGAAAATGTACAAGCTTTTTTGAGAATCGGTTCAGTCAATTTCACTTTAGCAAAACTGTTTTCTTTTTTTTTTTGTTTGAAACCGTTTATTGCAATCTCAAATATATACAAGTATGGGCCTACAACCTTCCGGCCGGCCGCTAGAGTGACAGGAGCATATGACATACGTACAAAAAAAAAGGCTCTTGGCGTTGCAAAGAGGTAAATCAGGAGATATCAACGACGTGGGCCACATGACTCCGAGCCCGCAATACGGTTTCATTTTATAAGAACACAACAACACAAAAAAACCACACCCACAAGGCAACCCGCAATCCGAAGTGACAGCACGTGCTCCTTAAGTGGGGAACCTCAACCATCCACAAGAATCTAAAGAGGGGAGCGGGAAGAGAGCAGGGACTGGGGGACCCTGTGCCCGGGGCCGGGGGAGGGGGTCAACTAGGG
Organism: Triturus cristatus; assembly: GCF_964204655.1. Classification (NCBI taxonomy): domain Eukaryota; kingdom Metazoa; phylum Chordata; class Amphibia; order Caudata; family Salamandridae; genus Triturus; species Triturus cristatus. Next base: position 878,211,756 of record NC_140583.1, read on the forward strand.
GGACGGCGCTGGCGAGGCAGCCGGCAGCAGCGGTGGCTCACAAATACCCCCGCGGTAGGCGTTCCAGGGGCCCCAAACTTTCACCCACGCCCCAGGCTTACCTCTCGCCACGTACACCACCTTTTCTCGGAACATGCACCAATCCATGTGTTCTTTCCAGGCCGACACCGCCGGGGGCCTCTGAGATCCCCACAGCTGCGCGATGTCACGCTTAGCTATCATGTATCCCAGAGTCACCCATCGCGTCTGCGGAACCGAATAGTCAGTTGGTTCCCACACATTCAGCAAGCATCTCCTCGCTTCAGGCAACAGCGCGACACGCGTAACCACTCGCAGGACCTCATGCACACCACGCCAGAATCGCTCCACCTTCGGGCATTCCCACAGAATATGCAAAAAAGTCGCCAAAGCACCACACCCACGCTTACACAGCCCATCCTCGGCATAGCCCATACGCAGAAGCCTTGGCCCCGTCATGTAAACCCGGTGTAGGATCTTTAGCTGGACGAAGCGAAGGCGAGCCGGTATGGCCACCTCCTTCGGAGAGGCCACCGCGGAAATCCAGTCCTCGTCGTCCAACTCCAGCCCATCGGCAACCCAGGCCTCGCGGAGGCCAGTTAGCAAGCCCGAGCGATCATTAATCAGTTTTTTGTATATGAGGGAGATCGTGCTGTCCGGAACATGGCCATCCAGCACTCTATCCTCCAGGGGGGATGACTCCGGAATGGAGGCGACGTCTGGGAAGACGGAGCCCAGTGCGTGGCGGACCTGCAAGTACCGAAAGTATTCACTGCCCTGCAGCTGAAACTCCGTCTGCAGCATCTCGAATGTTTTAAATCCCCCCCTCGTCCAGAGGTCCCCCACTGTACTGATGCCGATCGTGTCCCACTTCTCGAAGCCCTTCGAGGTCCACAGGGAGCCCAACCTCTCAGACGCATATAGCGGTGACGCCCGGGGCAAACGGTCCTTCCACCCCATAGCTGCGTTAGCCGCGTGCCATACTCGCACCATGACACGCGTAGGCCCCGTCAGGCGGGGGCCAGGCGCGCCAGAGTAGAGCGCTCGATTGTAGTCGCCACCAGGCAGGAGCATCTTGTCCATTTCAAATGCCGGGTTTAAGGCGGGCCCGTAAAGGCCATGATTAATTGCAGCTAGCTGGGAGGCCCAGTAATACCGTTTAATATCCGGGAGGGCAACCCCCCCGTCGTACCACGGGAGCGTCAACTTCGCCAAGGCAATACGCGGCCTCCCGTCCCAGAACAAGCGACGCTGTAGACTCTCCACCGCACGGAAGTAGCGCGCCGGGACCAAGTCCATAGTGTTCTGGAGAGCGTACAGGAAGCGTGGCAGCGACATCATCTTAAACAATGCCGCCCGGCCGAGCGGCGAAAGCGGCAGGCGCCGCCAACGCGCGACGTCCTCCTTCAAGCGCTGGAGGGGGGGAAGCAAATTCCGCTTGTAGTGGGCCTTCGGGTCCAGAGTGATATAGATACCCAGGTACCGGAACCCCTGAGTGGCAATCTGGATCGGACAGTCCCGCGGAAGGACGGGAGCCTCCCCGGACAGCACATACACACATGATTTAGCCCAGTTGATGACAAGGCCTGAGTTGCGGCCGAAGGAGCGCAAAACATCAACCAGGACAATCAGTGATTTACGCGGGGAGGCGAGGTACAGAAGGATATCGTCAGCGTAGAGGGACACGCGGTCCTCATACTCGGGGGTCCAACGGAGACCACGGATGGAAGGGTGCCACCGCAGCCACTCCGCCAGGGGTTCCAAGGCCAGTGCAAACAGGAGAGGCGACAAGGGGCAACCCTGTCGCGTGCCTCGTCCCAGCGCGAATGGGGCCGAGACTCGTCCATTCACCACCACCTGCGCCAATGGGCCCGAATACAACAATTTGACCCAGCTGATGAATCCCGGTCCAAATCCAAATTTCGCCAGCATCGCCCAAATGTATGGCCACTCGAGTGTATCAAACGCCATGGTGGCGTCTAAGGACGCCAAGATGGCCGGCTCCCGCACAAACGGAACACGCGCGAGCACCCCGTGCAGGCGCCGCAGATTGAGGGCCGTGTTGCGATGGGGTATAAAGCCGGACTGGTCTTGGTGGACCAGATCGCCCACCACGCCGACCAGCCGGTTGGCGAGCACCTTGGCGAGGATTTTAGGCTCCGCATTCAAGAGCGAGATAGGCCTATAGGATGTGACCCGTTCTCGGGGTCTCCCCTCCTTGTGGATCACCACAATTGTAGCCAGACGCTGGTCCGGCGGGAGGGAGCCCCGCGAGTGGGCCGCCAGGAACATCGCGCGAAGGTGGGGTGCCAGCACATCCGGTCGCAGCTTATACAGCTCGATAGGGATACCGTTTGGGCCCATGGCCTTGCCAGATGCAACCGAGCGTATGGCAAGGGCAATTTCATCCGAGGTGGGAGCAGCCTCCAACGACTCCCTGTCCTCCACCGAAAGGGAGGGCAGCGCGATGTCCCGAAGCAGGGCATGGGAATCCTCCTCCGAGCAGGGAGAAACCGGGGAATACACCTCGCGGAAATAATCCGCGAAGCAAGAGACAATGTCTTCTGGCTCGGTGACACGTACACCATCCATTCTCTCGATCAGCGGGACCACACGATTCGCTCTCTCCTTTTTATCCAACCACGCAATCAATTTACCAGCCTTATCACCCACATCATACAGTCGCCCCTGTTGCTCTCTACTGAGGCCCCTGGCCGCCTCCGTGACGAGGGCCCTATAGGCCGCCTGCTTAAGGTGTAGAACATGTAGCGCGGCATCCGTCACCCCACTCCCCAGGTCACCCTCTAGTTCAGTAATTTCGGCTTCCACCCGGGTCACCTCCTCCTGTTCGCGCCTCCGGGCATGGAAGATAAAGGAGAGGGCCTCCCCTCTAAGAACTGTCTTGAAGGCTTCCCACAGGGAGATAGCCGAAGGGACAGACCCCGCATTCTCCTCAAAGTACCGCTGCAAGGATTTAATCAAGTCGGCACGAATAGTGGGGTCGCGCAGGTACCATGCATTGATTGGAGCTACCCTGCCCTCCCCCCTCGGGAAGACACCAAAATGCAACAGGAGCAGGGAGTGATCTGAAATACCCCGCGCCAGATGGCGCACCTCTCCCACTCTCCCAGCATAGGCCGCAGGGACAAGGACATGATCAAGCCGCGAGAGGCTACCATGGGCACCCGAATGAAAGGTGTACTGCAGCTGCGTGGGATGTTTTAGTCGCCAGCAGTCTACCAATCCCAATGTATCTAAGAGGCCGGGCAGCCACGCCTGTGTCCGGGGGAGGTCCCTAGGGGGGTAACGATCCATAGTCCCAGAAGCCACCGCATTGAAGTCTCCCCCAACCACCAGAAGCCCCCCCGGGAGGTCAAGGAGGAGGCGCCCCAGGTCCGCAAAAGTGGTAGATTGTAACCCCGGTGGGACGTACACTGATACAAAAACGACTACCTTGCCCTCCATTCTCCCCACCAAGACCGTGTAACGTCCCCTCTCATCATGGCGCACCTCATCTATTTCCAGCGGGAGCGAGTTCTTAACCATGATGCCCACCCCCCGCGAGCCCGATGTGAAGCCCGAGTGGGCCACCAAGCGATAGCCCCGCCGATTCATGGCATAAAAGGAATTACCAATAAGGTGTGTCTCCTGCAGAAAGACCACATCTGGAGAAATTCGTTTCAGATACTGCAGGACCACACCTCGCTTGATCCTATCCCCCAGTCCATTAACGTTCCACGACAACAGGGTCAAATCCCCACCCCCCATCACATACAGAAGCCATCATTTGTCCCCCAAGGAGCTCCTCAAAAACACCAACACAGTAAAGGGTTTGCCTTGCGGTAAAAACAGACAACACCCCACCCCAACCCACCCGTCCCAACAGAACTCCCCCCTCCCTGCACCCCTGCATGAGCCCAGACAGCCCCCCCAAAGTGCAGTGTGCCTGTCGCCCCATAGATGAAAAAACTAACTAGTCCCCCAGAGGAGGAGGGAAAGCCCCCAAGAGACCCCGCACGACCTCCACAGGAGGGGAACATACACGAGCAGTCAATGATAACAACAATATTGTCCCGAGCAAGGCCTACTATTTGTCCCTCAGTCCTGATCCGGCGGGCCCTCCCCACCAACCGCACCCCCCCACCCCCCCGGCCCCGATCCCCGGGCAAAGTGTCCAACCAGTCCCCGGCCGCCTCGGGACGGTCAAAAAAGTGCGTGCGGCCATCCACCTCTACCCTCAGCTTAGCTGGAAAAAGCATTGCGTACTTAAGGTTCAGGTCCCGTAGGCGACGTTTAACTCCGAGAAAACTCAGTCTCTGCTTTTGGACCGCCGGAGTAAAATCAGGATAGAAATTGACGTCCATGTTGTCGAGTCTGACCGGTCCTTGTAGCCTAGAAGTCTGCAGGATAGCGTCCCTGTCCCGAAAATTGAAAATCCGGGCAATGAGAGGCCTCGGCGGGGCTCCGGCCTTAGGTCTTCCTCCGGGGACCCTGTGGGCACGTTCCACCGCAAAGAGTTTACTCAGCCCCCGGGGCTGGAGATGGGTGAGAATCAAGTCCTCCACAAACAGATCCGCCGCCTCCTCCTCTCGTCCCTCCGGCACCCCAATAATGCGGACATTGTTCCTCCGGGCCCGACCCTCGGAATCCTCCAGTCGACGATCCATCAGGGCGCTCGCATGGCCAAGCCGGCGCACCTCCTTTTGGAGGGCCGCCACGTCCGTAGTGAGGCCCGAGGTAGTGTGGGCCAAAGAGTCGACCCGGTCATTCGTTTTGGACAAATCGGCCCTTACCAGGCCCACATCCACGAGGGCCGAGTCAATCTTCTGCGCCAGAGTGTCAAAGCGCTGGTCCACCGAGGCCTTCATCTCGGCGATGGCGCCCATGACGTCTCGGAGGGTCAGATCCGCGGGCAGAGCAGGAGCATCAGTCGGGCCCGCAGGGGACGTACGCGGCGCCTCAGGAGATCCCTTCTGGAGGGTGTAGCGGTCCATGTTGTTGGACTGATGGGCCGTGCCACGGCGGGTCGATTTCACCTTTGCCCGGTCGCCATCTTGTTTTGTGGACATGGTTGCAGTCCCCAAATCGTGCCAATCTCCTCGAAAGGGCCGACAAACCAGTTCACGGGCTCCGGGGGGGGGGGCGACCACAGGTCTGCAGGCCGATTCACAGAAGGCGGGTCGGCCGGGCACCCGGGCAAGGCCACACCACCGCACACCGCCCCGCAACCCTACCTCGCCAGTCAGCAAGGAGGGCGCAAAAGCGAAAGTGAAAGTGCGGGGTACGCGAGTCGCCCAGCCTTGCCCGCCGCTGTTGTTCACTTTGTCTCCGGATCGCCCCACTACTCCAATCCGGGGGGCCGGCGTGGAGAAGGCCGCAAACCTCAATCGGTGCTCCCGCCGGTGTCCGAGGTCCGATTTGGAAACGGAAAACGGGTGTCACCTCAGCTCGGGCTCACAAACACAGTCCCCTCATCTAGGACAGGATATAATCAGGATTAATGCAGGAGGTCGCGGAGGTCCTCGGGAGCCTCGCACCTACGCGGCCATCTTGGTTGCGTGCTAGGCTCCTCCAGCAAAACTGTTTTCGATGGACAGCGTTACTCTTGTCAAACATAGCAAAGAGTCACATGAACCGTATTAATCCATTTCACTAGAATAAGGCACTAGTCCATATAATGACTCAGGTGCTTCTCATTCCTTTGTACATCCTTGGGCATCAGGTGTCTTTGTCTCTGACAAAAAAACAGGCACTAACACAGCTCCCGAAATCATCAATTATTTTACATTACAAGACACGCACATAACATACAATGACGGCATGACGGACGAGCAAGCTGCTATTTCACTGCTAACTTGTGAAATGAAGTCACAAGTACAAATCTCAAAAAGGTGTTTTTACCTTTTACCCCCCGAGGGCGATACAATGGGATCTCTTAACGATGGGTATTAGTTTAGTAAAGTTATTTCAGGAGATAACGTACAGTGATTTTAAACTGTATAAAAACAAATATGCCAGTAGTTATGTTTTGAAGCAGGAATCATACAATAATACTGCATGTGGAAAATAAGCTGCGCCTTGTGCAACACATCAATCACTATAATAGAAATGACACAGTTTTTGAATAAAGTCACCATGCGTTGTGGATGTCACATTTCAGAATTCAGCCAGAATGACATTTTAAAATCATTATAAGTCAATGAAAAAACTTTTGTCATCACATTTCACAATAGTTTCTCCTCTAGTACCAGGGACTAACTACAACCACATAAAAAGACAGTACAGGTAGATTGCAGTGCAGGTCACTTCATCACAATGTCTTTCCTTATTGTCCAAAAGGAAAGACCAGAGGTGACGCGTCGAGTAAGTGATTCCGACAATGATGAAAATGACAGATGACAGGGAAGACTTTGTAGGAAAACTGATAAACTCTGGACTTAGGGGACAGATTGGGAAGTAAAGCGACAGATTGTGAAGACGCTGGACCAAAACCATACAACTCCTCACCCTTTCCTGTGGGCACAACCAAGCATACAGCAACAGCATCTCAATACAGAGCAGCAATGAAGCTGGGCAAGACACCCGAGCAGCTTAATTTGGGTGGGCTGCTGCAGACACTCTCTACAGGGTTTCTGTGGCTTTTGTGGAGAAACACATGGAATTATAAAGGAGATCCTAAAGCCTCAAATCCACATCTTCAGAGACCTAGCGGCGAGGCACCAACCTGCCTCAGCTGCTGATTAAAATGAAGCAACACATGAGGGCAAACAGGAATCTCAGAGTACAACTGCACATGCAGTGAGGAACCCTCCTGGAGCCCTCATTAATGGACACTCAGAGCCTCTATTCAGATGCAGAAAATAATTATTTTGCACTATGCTGCTAGTGGCTTAAGGATCTTCTAACATACCAAGACAACCAAACTCAGTGCACATCGCCAGCCATGGTCCTATACTGGGCTTAATTTGTATTAATAAATGCTGGGGCTCTTGTCAGGAGGCAGCTTAAACCAGCTAATTTCTCCTGCTAGTGCTGCCTAAATCAGAACCAACTGCTAACCATGAAAGTGAGGAGAGGATGTGGCGTAATGGCCAGAGCTGCAGACGTTGGCGCTGGGGAGCCATGTTGAGTCTTGGTGTCGACTCAACATGCTGTTATTCTGAGCAAATCACTTAATCTCCACACAAATTAATGTGTCCTTAACTGGTGCTCATGAAAAGTGCTGGTGTTGATTAAATGCTGGTGCTGAGCACCAGAAACCACCGGTTAAAATTAAGCACTTGTCCTAAGCCTGATGGTAAAAGAATGCTACTGAATAAGACGTTTGCCTCACTTCCTTAGCACTACTGGACTTTCAAGTAGGAGGAAGGCATTGGTCAAGCTATCAACGAGGTTATCTGAAATACAAGCTTGGCTCCCCATCAGGCCCTAACAAATCTCATACCTCCACCCACTTTAAAAGCATTAAATAGGTATATGTTATCTGTGCTTCTATCATATGTAGTCTAAAGACGACAGAACTAGATTACAATATTGCATCACTAGTATAAACATATAAATGCCTCTGAAATGTCTACAGGCAATATGTGTCTTTAGGTTTTCTAAGACATGGTAAAAAAGTAAATATTTAAAGACATACCCTTCACTTCTCTACAAGATGAAGTGCACTTCAAAGTCCAGCACATAATGAACATTTATTTAAACTAAGCATACACGCAACTATCCCTGTCTGTACACACGTCCACAGTCCAAACATGGAAAAAAGGGTTTCTGGGTCACCTTAGTCGTACTGGGGATGAACAAAACCAAATATTATTAGAAGTTCGAGAAATTCTAGGACATGTTTCGTATAAAACAGAGTTACTGGGACCCGTTTCAAACAGATAGCTTGGAAATGAAGGTTTTTTAAGAGGATCCAGTCACAACCACTGTCCCCACACAATTCTGCTTTTAGGCATTCACATACGAAGTATGAACTGGGCTGCAAGGTTCACTTTGCAAGGTATATGCGTTGCTTTTACAAACAAAAGGCAATGGAGGAATGCATATCTTAATTTTGCTATAGTGTAGGACTCTAGGACAACATGTTCAACCACCCTACAAAAGACAAATTAGATGCCATCACAAAACCATCATGAGTCAGAAAGGCCTACATTATTAAATTTCTCAACAACGCAGGATATCAAACTACATAACTCTTTGGAAGCTAGCCAACAAAGATGGACCCAGAAGCCTTGTATACGCAACCCTAGGCTAAGCCGTGAACCGATTAATAGTCACCATGTACATCCACCTTATCCTCCACACTGCCCAGTCCTCTCTTTCTTCAAATGAAAAGGGAATATAACAGGCATTGGTCCTTTTGATTGATTTTTACACATAGAACAAAAAAGATTATTGCCTAAGTGCAGGTACCACTTCTCCTTTTGCTTGTGGCAGATATTGAAAACAGGATATATGCACTGGTCTCTCACGAAATTGCCATGATCCCATTAAAACCACTCACGCGCGAAAAGTCTACTGCAAGCCTTTAGGATAGGCTGAGCTACTAAACAAACTAATGATGGAATCCTTGAATTATTCTCAGAAACCGGTATTTAGTTTGGAACACTTTCCGTGTCATTGTTTTTATGCTTTCAGAGCTGCTACAAACAGGGAACATCACTAAGCAATTCAGCAGTAACATCAAAAAGGTATCATCTACCTTGACTGCAATGCCACTACCCCTTTAAATAGAGATCCAATTTTCAAGGTTAAGCCTAGTCATGGGGCATTTAGGTCTCAAGATGCACCTCACTGATAGAGTTTAATAAGGAAGAAACAAGTCTAGGGTTCATTTACTTACAGACAGGTATTTTTGGGGGTGTTCAGGCTGGAGTGTCCATTTTGGAATGGAACCAAGACTGGCTTTCATATGGTTGCCACCTTCTAGTGGCACTGTGGCCAGAAAATTCATAGAATGTGGCACTGAGTAACTATCAGAGGTTGAAATTAATTCAAGCATTCAATCACTCACATTTTCTTTTTCTCCTTGAGCAACCCTAAGTTGGACGGGTATGCCCAGAAGAGGTTCTCACTATAAGCTGTGCAAGGAATATAGCTCTATATACTAATAAGGTTCAAAACAGCTGACACTTGTCTGTGGTTTCATGTGTTCCCATAGATATAGAACACTGCCTTGCACTTTCTGAAGGTTTCTCCTTCTTTTAGCAGGAGCAAGAGGTTTGCGCATATCTTTGTATCCTCTCTGTAGAAGTATAGTGACGAAAAAAGATGGACAGTAATGTGCATCCTGTCCAACTAGGGACCCTCACTCTAGTCAGAGTAAGGGAGTCACACAACTAAAATAATCTCTGCTCACCCCCATGGTAGCTTGGCATGAGCAGTCAGGCTTATCTCGGAGGCAGAGTGTAAAGCATGTGTACATAAACACAGTACCACAGTGAAAAGGCAAAAAAATTAGTCCAAAGAAGATTAGAAAAATAGCCAGTATTTATCTAAATAAAAGAAGACCAAAAGACAAAAATTCAACTCACACAAGCAAAGAAATCGCTTTTCAAAGGTTAAACAAATGTATTCCAAAGTAATCTATGGATGCATCACTTTTAGCACAAAGTACCTTGGACGCGTTAAAATTCAAAGACAGTGTAAGGCACATGGGAGTGTGGCGCCAGAAACGAGGGACGTTACGTCGACAATCCAGATGCGCTGCATTGATTCCACAGCGATGAAGCAGGTGCTGCATCAGAGTTTGAGCGGTGTGTCGCTGACTACGATGATCAAAACTCACGCTGCCACAGTTCTTCTGGCAAGCTGTGACAGAAAGCTGGGGCCTGCGGCGAAAGCCGCGGTCTATGTACTGCTCGGGAACCATTTTCTACTTCAAAGGGCTCATGAACTGGATCTGGTAACACTTGGCAATTCAGGGCTCTCAGCAGAAGAGCCCAGACACTGGTAGGTGAAGCCTTTGATGGCCCAGAGACTTTTTAACAGGAGGCAAGCACACACAAGCCTTTGGAGAACCTTGGAAGCAGGATACAGAAAGAATAGTCTAGCCCTTTCACTCCCAGGACAGAAGCACCAAGCAGCAGGCCAGTACAACAAATCAAAAGGCAGAGAGTCAGTCCCTCCTACAGCACCCAGCTCTTCTTCCTGGCAGAATGTCCTTTAGTCCAGAAGCATCCTGATTTTGGGGTGTCAGAGGTCCAATATTTATATCCCTTTTCTGACTTCAAACTAGGAAAATTTGAAAGAAAAATCTTTGCAGTGCACAAGACGCTGCCTTTCCCTGACCTGGCTCTAAACATACTACAGGGGGGGGGGGGGTGACATTTTTGTGTGAGGACAGGCAGAGCACTATTGAGGTTTTAGAGACAACTACTCCCATTCCTCTAACTCAGAAAGGCTCATCAGCCAGGTACTGGCCCATAAGAATATGCAAAGCACGCCTCAGCACCCTTGGTGTGAATGCACAAGAGCCCAACTGTCATCCTAACCCAGACGTGGCTTCTACAGACCGGCAGAGGCACAGAATGGTTAAATCCCCCTAATAACTGTAGTTTGTGATGAATAGTTGGGTACAGGTGCTTTTAGTTGGGTATGATGAGGTATCTGTCAGATTTCACCAGGAATCTTTACACACACAGACAAAAAACGCACACACACAATCTTCCTCTTTCTGTTTGGAAAGAGAATACATTTTATTTTAGGTATTTCCAAAAATAATGTGTTTTCTCACTTAGTACCCCTACTAATCAGCATTACTTTTTCTTTCCACTGCCCTTTAAGCCCCTCTGGTCCCCCTTGCTTGTCATATAATGTATTTTAAATTATGGGTTATGTTCGCTAAGATTTTGTGCCATGTTTGTACTACAAAAGTGACACAAATCGGCCCAAAATCCTTTTTCCCAATTTACTTTCTAGTGCAAAATATGTCTTACACTGGAAATTCAATTGAAAGTTACACACAGAGCTGCTTTACATTACTTAGTGTCAAGTAGGCGTCCCATGGGTGGTGCATGGACGTTCCCCCATGCAACCACGCATGTTATTTGATGCAAAATCCAATTTATTATAAAAAGTAGACAGAGTTTTGCGTCAAAAAATAAATAATGGCCATTTCAAATAGGCACCATCAAAAAGAAATGCTTTTATTTCTCTTTTCTTTTTCGACTTTGCATGAATGCTGCACTGTGCAGGACACATACAAATTGGGGAAAAGTTTTAAAGTTAATCTAAGCATTGTATTTTGTCCTGGAAGGGTTCCCTTCCAGTACAAAACCTATGCAAGACTCACAAAGACAACCTTGCGCTAAGGTGCAAAGGTGTGTGCGTGGTGCACAGCTACCTGATTGTGCACCAGTGCTAGGGAGAGGGGAGGAGAGTGTCATAGCTCTGTGAATATGGCGCTCTCCTGTTCTCTCCTTCTCACGCAGCGCAGCATTTTTGGCTGCCGCGCTGCATGAGGATTTGGTAAATAAACCTCTATGTGCCTCCGTGATTGTTGGGAAATCTGAAGCTCACCGTCCCCCAATCTTACTGAACAAGCTCTGCTCCTGCCCAGGAGGAAGTATGCTTTTAGCACCCTCACAATCCAGCACTTGTGTCCTTCACAAGGGGTCCAATCAGAGACTTTCTTATAGAGACTGGGATGCACTTGCAAAGGCTCTGCTGTCTTTGTCGGTACTTGAGCATCATGCATCCCTTGATGGGTGACAGACAGAACCTCTAACAGTACAGATGCAGCCTGAAATTAAGGTCACACTCATGAGGCCCCGGGAATACAGCTCAAAACCAATAGCAAAAATCTGTTACAGCAAACTAAGTTACAGATACGCGCTGGCTAACTTGAATAACTACAAGTGCTCAGGCCAGCAAATGAACATTTGCATCAATACATATACCTCAACCCAAATGCCATAAGACACTGCTGCAGTCAAGACATCAAATTTCATACACAGATTTTTCATTAGGGAGTACAGGCCTGGTGAATCTTGTTGCATGTGGCAAGCTCCACTGGGGATTACTGCCACTTCGCACAGATACACTTGAGGTACAAGCAGTGAAATGATGGCTAAGGCCACTGATGCTTAAAGAACTAAACATCAAGCTGAACTCAAAATGGGGCCTTTGTGTGTTGAGCTCGATGAGACGTTTCACTTCTTAGGATCAAGAAACAAAGGAAAATTGCAAATGTAAATGCTCCAATTATGTACCAATAAACTTCATTACTCTGAGTGTAAATTCCTCATTATGAGTGACATGGTATTTGGGCTGATATTTATTGGACAATGTACGATCTCACTCTGCGGGGCTAGAATTTGTCAGGCCTTTTGTTGGACCTAGCCCTCTATGCAAGGTCACTCCCAAACTTCTTGCTTTCCTCCTCTTGTTTTCTGAAACCGTTTTAGTTGGCTTTAGGGCACTGCTCACTCTACCACTGCAAACCAGTGCTAAAGTGGTTGTGCTTTTCCCTTTAAACGTGGTTGAGTTGACCTACACCCAATTAGCACATTTGTTTTAATTTTAAGTCACTAACAAAGTCGTAACATGTACCAGGGCCTGTAAATTAAATGCTACTAGTGGGCCTGCAGCACTTATTGTGCCACCCAATTAGGTAGCCTATCAACATGACTCAGGCCTACCATTGCAGCTTGTGTGTGCAGTTTAACCAGCCATTTCAACCTTGCAAAACAAACCTTTTGTCAGGACCAAACCTTCAATTTTAATACATATAAGTCATTCCTAGGCTAGGCCCTAAATAGCCCATAGGGAAGGATGCGTTGAATTTACAAAGTTGAAGACATACTTTAAAATTTTACATTTCCTGTAGTGAAAAACTCTCAAACTAGTTTTCACTATCGCAAGGCCTACCTCTTTCATAGGATAATATTGGATTTAACTTTTAACATTAAATAAGTGATAACATTTGACTGGGAATAGGCAGGAAAGTCATGTTTGGTGTCTGAGGAATTGTAATTGAAAACCCTCTTTATTGGTAAAGTCGGATTTTAAGTCACAATTTTGAAAATGCCACTTTTAGAAAGTTATTAAATATATAAGGGCAACCCAATATTCCCTTGTGGGCTTGGGTATTAGAAGTCAGAAAGGCAATGGTGTCAACAAAGGATTCCTTTTCATGAAGAATTGTTAATAAAAGTATCAATCATATAGGATGTTTAGACATGGCATCAGAAATTAATTTAAAGTTATACATTCAATGTCTCTTTTTTTAAGCAACAATTTGTTTTGGAACTATGTAATGGATGATGGTACTCTAGCCACATAACCTTTGGAGAAGATGTCTGTCACTCCACTCAAGGTGAGTCTGTAGATATTTTCAGTATTAGTTATGTTTTCGTTTCAAATGTATCCAGGTGGGTCTTTGAGTTTTACACAACTACACAGTCCTGAAGATGGTCTCATAGATGTATAACAACAGAGATCGAAACTTTGACGCTTAACCCAACTTTCCTTTTAGTCATTGTTAAATTTAGGTTTGGATTCTAGTCTTTATGTTAGAGACAGACCGATGTACTGTATACCTGAAAGTGGATTGTTACATACATTGACAAATAGCATGTCAATATAAAAAGGGATTGTAGTCTTTATTGTCAATGTATTTGGAGAATATTTTGTGAATGCCTGTTTTTATGATTCTGGATTTCAATATGAATTCAATATAAAGACATACAACGTTGTGCTGACATTTATTTTTTGGATAAAAAAAGAAAGATGTAATTTATAACTTTCAATTAATTTGCAATGCCATGTCTAGACATCCTATATTTAGAAAGTTAGCATTTTCTTGCCCTAGCCAAGAAGTAAAGTGACATTTTCAAAATTATAATTCAAAATCTGACTTTACCATGAAAGATGACTTTTAATTACAATATCATAGATACCACACATGAAATGCTTATCTGTCCCCAATCAGAAATTAGCACTTATTTAATGTAAAACCACAACCCAATGCTAAGGGACGGGTAGGCCTTGCAGTAGTGAAAAACAAATTCACTACCAGGACATGTAAAACTTAAAAGTACATGTTCAACATTTTAATTGCAATGTACTCTGCCCTATGGGATGACTAGGGCCTATCTTAGGAGTGACTTATATACAATAAAAGGGGAGTTTAAGGCTTGGTAAGGGGGTTATATTGCCAAGTCGACTTGACAGTTTAAAACTGCATTTTGGCTCCAACAGCAGGCCTGGGACAGGTTTTAAGGGGCTAAGTGAGTGGCACATTTAGTGCTGCAGGCCCTCTAGTAGCATTTAATTACAGACCCTGGGGATATGGCATTCCACTCTACAAGTGACTTTTAAGTAAATGAAATATGCCAAAGAGGTATAAGCCGGTTTTACCATGTTTAAGGTCGCGTTCACAAGCATTTTAGCTCTAGTTAGCAGTGGTAAGATGCACAGACCCCTAAGGCCAACAACACAAATTCAGTAGAAATAGGAGGAGGGAAGGCAAAAAGTTTGGGGTTACCCTGCAGAGTGGCCCAGGTCCAACAAGGACTAACCTGGTCCTAGTCTCTGGCCCCTTCTCCATCGCGGTCGGCCTGGACTAGTGACGTTCACTGGTCTCACACGACCAGCGGCTCTTTGTAAATAACTTCCCAATTATGAGTTAATGGGTACTAACATCCAGATTTTGAAAATGAACACGCCACAATCTATATGTCCTTGAAATTTATTGGAGAAAAAAAAGCGGGACTGCCGTGTTAGCCAACAAACTTCTAATTGCTATTTATTGCAATATGAGGAGCTATTCGTAATGAAGGCCTTCATCATCACAGTCCTGGAGACCTTTCACCCTGCCTGCGGGGATCAACCACAGAACTGTTGGATTGTGTTTGGTATTGCAGCAAGTGTTTTTTCATCATTCTCCGGATGAACTCACTGGCCTATAGGGCAATCAAGCAGTGCCCAAAGGGTTAGCCCGACAGATCATGTGTGGCCCGGGTTTTTAGCAGTTTTGAGGCTTGCTTTATTGCTAAGTGGGCTGGTTTTAACTATTGATTTCCACGATATTACCACAAACATTGTTTGCAGCAAACACAAGTCTCCCCTTCCTTTCAAAATATCCACATAGCATGACTTTACAAGCTCAAAACTGGCCGCATTTGCAAATGTAGTCCGCTTTTTAGGTCTCGCGCCTAGCGATGCAGTGCATAACACTGCTCGCGCAGTTCGCGGGGTTCAGAAACAGAGCCTGGAATCGCACACGCTCGTGCATGTGCTTTTCCTTTTGTGCTACTCCATTGGCCTTTGCGTGCGTCTTTTAATAAAAGACTGCACGCAATTGGCCAAAGGCGGGCGCATTCCTCCGCCCATGGCCTATTGGTGTCTATTACGTGCTTAGTGCGCGTAATAGACACCAATAGGCCATGTGGTTTCAATTATCGTGCCCGGACACGGGCGCAATAATTGAAAGCACATGGCTCGCTGTGGCACGCGCGCACGCACCACTCGCAGGCTTCTTTGTTTTTCAAGCGGAAGTGAAAGCGAACGCTTTCCCTGCCGTTTGTTACTTATTCCCACTGTATAATTTGCCTATCATGCCGAGGTATACTGAAGTCGTGATAATAATAACAATTTAAATGATTCCTAACAGCCCTGCCGCTTTATACAGTAAATATTTATTGTCGCTATCCTGCTCAGTGGTACCCGTTTTAGCGAACCTGGCAGGATGAAAGTCTTCACTACGCCCTCCAGGATTGAGACCTGTGACGTCTCATGCACTCTCGACTGTCACAGATGCCTTAGTCTGCTGCCGTTCTGCTCGTGTTTTAGCAGCTGCCGGATTCTGCCTAAGACTTCCAAGTTGTACATCTAAGAACTTGAGACAATAATAAAACAGATTACCCTTCCAGGAAATTTGGCTCCGTTTTTATTTTCCAAACATTGGAGCCCACTAAATCTTAATTACAATATTAAGCAAGCTCGGAGATAGGTGCACGTTGAAGCTGATCATGTTGTCACAAATCTGCTGTCTTTTCCATTGAGTATTGTGTTATGTTATGGTAAGTGTGTAGAGTCTTTCCACAATTTGTCCCAATGCACTTTCGAACCTTGGCGTCTTTTACGTTTCCCAGGTTCTTGACGAGCAACGTCAGTAGCCTGTTAATTGTTGTTTGGTTGGTAGTCGTATTTAGCAATGCTGCAAGATTGTGGGAGATTAACATATTCCTATATACTCTGTGTCTAAATCTGAATCATTTTTTTTTTTAACAAACTGGTTCCTTCTTTACCGGACCTTTGAAACATATACTTAGTTAATTTGAAATTGCACTAAAGGTTTCAACATTTGCTTAATGTGATGCATTCTATACTGTATGTTAGTTCTATTGATGGGAAAGATACGGGACTTTTTGAAAAATCTTAAATTGTTTGCACTGTTGCAGACAGGGCCGGCTTTAGGGCGGTGCGACCGGTGCCACCGCATCGGGTGCTGGCTTCCTGGGGGCGCCGTGTTTGAAAGTGTATTATGCTTTTGAAGCACCTGCTGCAGCGTTTCTTTCCGCCTGCAATTGCCAGGCCTCACATAAATGTCAAGATAACTTGTGTGATTAATTATCTTCCTGGAGAGAGATCAGCGTTTTGTATAGTTGAGGTTTTGACCTCTGTGAAGTTAGTGCAGAGGGTTAATATACCTGCTGCAAAGAACGTGTACCAAGTAGATTTCAGAGTGCGTATGATGTAAACAGATCAGCAGGTTACTGCTTTTAAAAGAGACATCCTTTTGTTACTTGCAATTTATAACTTAAAGTCCTAATATTCAACAGTGAGCTATTAACTTTCATCCCAAAACTGCATACACACTGCAAAGTATACATTATTAGAGCATTGATTAATGTTGCAAAAAGGGTTAATTTGACTAGAAATCGATTCTTCTTATTAAAGAAAACTCCCAACTATGCTGTTTCTTTTTCGACTCTGCGTTTGTGCTTCTCCACACCAAGCACTTTTAAACTATACTGCCTACCAGTATGGATGACATGTGACTCCTACACTTTCAGTCCTTTGGCTTATGTAAACATTTCCTATACACTGATTTACACTCGTATGATTGATTGTCTCTGTGTAATGTGTGCGTGATGCAAAGTGCTCTGACACCCTACACTGGTATGAGTGGCGCTATATAACTAAGTCAATGTATCTGAGAGAGTGTGGTTATGGAGACTGTTAAAGGGTGCTAGTGAGAGAATCTGTGGTGGAGGTGGACATTGGGGGGGGAGCCAACAAACATTGTCGCACAGGGCGCCACCAGCGCTAAAGCCGGCCCTGGTTGCAGAGTTGCAAAAGTGTGTAATTTCTCTCTCTCAAAAATTACGCAAAATATGGGTTGCCAGCATCTTGAATGAAAACTGCTTATGAGGGCTTTCTTGGCTAGGAAAGTCTTTGGTTGCTCAGAACACATGTTTTTGCTGTTTCCCAGAGGGGAAACTAGAGGAACATGGGAGAGTTCACTTAATGCTATGATATGCCACATATTTCTTGTGTCTTTCTGCTCCCCTTCCTCCATTTGTATCTTCATTTACCCATCAATGAATAATTTGCAGTTAAAACGTAATGTGGCACCAGTGGATCCATGAGATTTGTCAGTGCACCAAGTGGGTAATTGAAAGATGACCATAGCAGGTATGTAGTACTCCGTATTGTATCGGTTTTCTTCACTAAAACTGATTTGAAAGTAGAGAGGATTAGGTTGGTAGACAGTACGCAAAAAATCAGTTTATTGCCATAGTTGTACATGTAAACTTTATTGCTAAACAATAATGACAACTTTACAATGTGTACACATACTTGTTTGGTCTCGCATTATTAAACTTTGAGCTATTGGTGTTGCATTATTTAGCAATGCCAATAGCTCAAACTTTAATAATGCGAGACCTATTGCATTGCAAATGCTTATTTTTTTTAGCTTTCTGGTTTGCTAATCGGCGCCACTTTGATTTTGGTGCTCGGGCCTATTCTTTGTCCCAGTCTGACCCCCGTCAGTTCCACTTTGTGGGGTCAGGAAACATCATGTGTGGGGATTAGGGAACACGGGAGATTTGGGAGAAAAAAAAACAAACCAGAGTATATCTCATGTAGCAGGGGCTGGCTGCGACGAGGAGAACAGGCGAGGAAGTAAATTGATTTCTGTTTTTAATATAATTTAATGCTTGATTATGACTTTAAAACATCGCATATGCTCGCATTCTACACCAGTTAATGTGGTGCGCCCAGTTATAATATAATTTTATGGAACCAATCAGAGAGAGGGGAAGAGGAGATCATTTTTCGCATTTTTTAACAAACGGCAGAAAACAGTTCGAGTGTTAGGCCTTCCGGTTATTTTGAGAGTAAAACCTGCAATCCTGTCGGAAATTCCTTTTCGTAGACTGACTGATGTTACCTGCTGTATCCGTAAAAAGATTATGCACTACAACAAAAGTCCAGCAGGTGGCGCATTGAGAGAGAAATACTGAAGACCAGTTCTTACTAACCATAATAGAAGCTGAAAGGAATCCGTTTAAAGCAGTCCAGTAAAAAAAAGTGGATCAGGAAATATCCCTGGTGATATGAGCAACTACAGGGAGTCACTGATTAACAAAGCTGCCCTTTGTCTCCACAGTTGTAACTATATGAGCAATCAATTCACCCGCTTAGCATTGAGCAAACGTTCACCAAACATTTTCTTATAAAACCAATCTTATAAAAACAAATGTGATTTTCCCAGATAAGCTGTTTACAATTACTACACTGAATACCTTTCTTCAGTACTAAAAGCTACAAAAATCGGTTTAACGAATTCAAAAAGAAAATTATCCTGACCTAAAAAGGAAAATAAAAAGACAATTACAGAACTGCACATTTACATGTAAAAAACATGAGGCAAACTTTATGAGAAAGATAACATGATACAAGTGCAAAAAGGCCACATCATAAAAAAGGGTGACTAATAAAAACTGTGATAATGGAAGTTTCAAAGAAAAAGAACCACACATTAACAAAGCCAATAGGTCTATCTTTGTAGGTCTGGCCTGGGGCCAGTTTCACTGTTTTGCCACACCTGTATAAGCAAAACATGCATTAATAAAATACATATATACATCATAGTGTTGCTTTAGATCAGCTCTTTTTTCACTGGTCTGTTCAGGTGACAGTCACATTTTGCGAATAACATTCTACTAGGCCTTAGGGTGGGTTGGATTAGACTGGGACCAGTTGGTCGCCAAGGGGACTGCATTATTCTCAACTTTAGAAGCCCACATGTGGTGCATAGGTTGTTATTTGACCCTGTGGACAAGCCGGTGCTGCCTTAGGTATATCCTTATTGCTCCTTGGATACTTTTACAAACCCAGATTCTTTGTTGGGCAAGACCGTACTTCGTTTTACCCCATTCCACCTTCGTTAAATGCCAATGGACACCAATGTTCCAGTTTATAACCGGTACTCTGTGATTGAAGGGGTTGATTGACTTATGGATGTCGGGCCTGCTACGACAGTCATATTGGGCCTGATGTAACCACCATTTGATGTTGTTTGGAAGAATCACTGCGGGAGGGAGAGGGGTGTATGGAACGTGCAGCACCACATATGGTCCTCCTTCTCCCTTCTTTTTGGAGATGATCACATTGCTATCATTAAATCTATGAAACCCCAAAACTTCTTTCAGGGCATCATCAAATCCTACATGGAGAAAGCTACACTTAAGGTGCTCGATGACATCTATTGCATCATTGGTAAGACTGACTCTTGTTTCCTGGTTTTAATAAACCTCCCTACAGCATTTGGCACCGTAGATTATGTCATATCAATGGGGGGAAGGTCTGACATTTGAATGTTATCCTGATAGTTTTTTTCACAGATTCTTTTACTTCCCAAAGTTTGCAATAAGGATCCACATATTTATGGGATCATTGGGTAACCTTTATGGTGCAAAAAGACCAGAAGTTTCATCAACAAGGAGTAATGCATGCTAAGCACCACCCTTGAACTATTGGTGGGTAATCCCCCCTCCTTTATACATTAGGATTGTGAGAAAAAAAAGAGTAAATATAGGTGCAATTTTGTTGTGTGACTGAGGAGGCGTATGAGTAAATATGAGTGCGACTGCGACTAATTGTAGTTCCAATATCACTAAAATAAGTCCTTTTCTGTGTATGAAAGATGTATTACTAAGAGCAATACAATGTAAAATTATGGGTAGAAGAGATTCTGTTTTAACTTGTGTAGCCTGGACTAATTCCTAAAATGGATATTATTTTTCTTTATACGTTCTGTGATGGACTTTGATTAGTGGAAGACATCTATTTCTTTCCTGAAGAAGGTGGTTTGGATCATTAAGAACCCACCGAAACACGTCGATGCAGCAATGTTCTAACACTAAATTGACTCAACATTGGCTAAAATAAGAAACTTTTTATACATTCTTGTGGTTTAATCAATTATTCATTGCTCAATTAGTGTGACCTAAATGACAAAAATGAATATCTACTGTATTCTCCCTCTTAGTGAAATTTATATATAATGTTGTTTTTAACTAGGTTCTTCAATTTGTGCATGAAATTATTTTGGTGTGTTTTTAAAGTAGAATATAGGCTCGACAGATATAGGACCCTATTTATAGCATGCTTTGCACGTATTTATTGTTATATTGAATGTGTTTTGAAGAAATCTTCGAGTTTAAAAAATAAATAAAAGTGTCCTAATTGTAAACTATTCATACAGTTTCAGAGTGCTACTTGGTGATATTGGTCTCATTTGGATGAATGGTTGTTTTGTTTGTAGTCAGCACAGTTTAGTATTCAAGTGTTTACATCCTTTTGCACCCAAAGGGAAATCTTTGATTTTGACTCATCAGCACTACAGCAAGACAATCTGTAAACCAGGCACACAAGGGCCTTGGCTTGGCTGCCACCAGAGAAACCTAGCACTTGTGTGGCTGGGCCTTCCGCCTGCAAAAGTTTGAACCATGTGAAGTCAATTTTGTGTCAATAAGGTCTTCACACAGTTACAGTTCAGTGATGCACACTAGGTTCAGCCACACATGGGAGGCAGTGTTTCAATAAGAAAAAGTGTGGGTATGGAAAGTTGCAGGACTTTGAGCTCTGGCTTGAAGTGACCAAGTTTTCTGTCACAGAGATATGGAAAAATCACCTTTTTGACCCATACTATGCAGGAGATTCTGGGTACGAAAATGTTCTGGGATTCATGTACGCCACACTATCTTGTATGCCCGTTGGTTTATAGGTTTCAGAAATATCCAGGGTTGTTAGATTTCTCTGGTTGCTCGCTGACACAGAGCTTGAATATTTCAGCCATTTAACTTGGCAAGTGAGAGGAAATTCTGACTTTTTTCTCACAATTGTCTTCGGATGTCTAAGTGGATTTTGTGCTCTGGGGTAAAGACTTGGTCCTGCCCACATTCTCTCACTCGTGGGGTAGCAGAAAGACAGTGTAGACCTTTAGGGGTGGGGGTTGGTCCTAATGTCTTGACTGGCTGACCGCATCCATTCTTTTTTACAGTATTCCTCTAGAGCTTAAGTGGGCATTCTACCCTTGAGGCTGCTTGGAGGAAAACCTTCCCATCTACCCCTTGGTAGACAGAAAGACTGTTGTGACCCTTTAAGGCTGAGCGTAAGACCCAATGCCTGGGAGTGTCGCCACCACGCCTTCCTTAATTTGAAAACATATATATAACTCTCTGGCTACCAGTGGGATTTCTGATCCCACTTGTTGTTATTGCTATGAGGTCAAGGCATAACCTGATGCCAGTGTGGGCTGTCCATGCCCATCTTTTTAAAATGAGTTTACCTGGGGGGGAGGGGTGCAGCTCAGGATCATCCGAAGAGCTAGGTCTTGAGGCTCTTCCTGAGGGTGTGCAGAGCGGGGGAGCGTCTGATGTTGACTGGGAGCTCGTTCCAGGTCTTTGCTGAGGGGTAGGAGAAGGCTCTTCCGACTGCTCTGGTTCTGCGGATGCGTGGGGACTCTGCCAGGGCGAGGTCGGCGGAGTGGAGGTTCCTTTTGGGTACGTTGAGGTATTTGGGTCCGATGTTGTAGAGGGATTTGTAGGTGTGGATGAGTAGCTTGTATGTTACTCTCTTCTCGGTGGGGAGCCAGTGTAGGTCTCGTAGGTGCTGCGTCATGTGCTCTTGTCGTGGGGTTCCGAGGACGAGTCTGGCTGCGGTGTTCCAGATGGCTTGGAGCCTGTGTGGCAGGGCTTTGTTGATTCCTGCGTAGAGGGTGTACATGTAGTTTAGTCTGCTGGTTATGAGTGCGTGGGTGACGGTCTTTCTGCATTCAGGGGAAACCACTTGAAGGTCTTGCAGATGGAGTTGAAGCAGGTGGAGGCGATGGCTTTGGTCTAGCGGGTCATGGTGAGGGAGTAGTCTAGAATGATGCTGAGGTTCCGGGCGTTGTCCGTCGAGTTGGGAGGGTTTCCGAGCACAGGGGGCCACCAGGAGCTGTCCCACGTAGTGGGGGAGGGTCAGAGGACAAGGACCTCAGTCTTCTCCAAGTTCAGTTTTAGGCAGCTGTCGCTCATTCATGCTGCAACGTCTTTCATTCCTTCTTGGAAGCTGAGTCTGATGTCTTTGGGGTTCTACGTGAGAGAGAGGAAGAGCTGGGTGTCGTGCTGATAAGCAGACATTGTGCTCTTTTTCGCAGTACCTCTGTTGCACTGATCAGTGCACGGGCCAGAGTTATGCCCTTGAGCACTGATCAAACTGAAGGGAGTCGGTGGTGCAGAGTGCTTTCAGTTTCAATTGTTTTACATCAGCATCGTGAGACACAAAGAAAATTAAGTTCAGGGAATGAGGGAGGCAGTTTCAATATATACTCATGTTTTTCTGAAAAAAGAAAATCCTCTTGGTGCAAGCAAAATTTTACAAATCAAAGGGTTTGTAACTGCAAAATGTTTTAGTATTTTAGTTTCGTTCAAATCAAGTGAGGAATTAAAGATGGATTGATGATGTTGAACCCTGTCCACTTTCCTTTTATTGTAAATCCTAAAACTCAGTCAGACTCCTGTTTGGAAAGCACACTTTTTAGTACATGTAGTTTGACTCTGCTCTGAGGGTTGGGTTTAGTGCGTTTTATTGCCTGGGGCGCTGTAGTCACTAGGATGTTCTCAAGTGTTTTGGAAATTTGAAGATTCATTGTGTGAGGAGGTATGCAGTTATTGAACTAAGATTCCTCTTGGTGCATAGTGGAGAGCTAAAAAGCATAAGTATTTTTGGCATTTCCTTCAGTGGGATTTGTAGACAACACAGAAGGCCTTTAACTTATACTAACTGGGACCAAGTGTAGGACTTTACATGCTTGTTTGATGTGATAATATTTGTGAAACATCAGGCACATTCTGGCTGCCAATTTTGATCTTTTGGGAGTCCTGAATTGATGATATCACTGTAGTCAATGTGAGCCAGGACCAATTTAGAGAAGCAAGGGAATTTTTCAGAGGATGATGCACTGCCTTTTATACTATTTACCAGCTCTTTGAGCCCAGCTTTGACGATAATTCCCAGGTTACTTACTTTCAGTGGAATTGGTGGAGGTCTTCAAAACCCTGGAGACTGGATCAGCTGCATTGCAATGGGTTGTGTAACTCATAGCACCAGTATTTTCATTTTAGTTCGTATAGCCAATGGTTCTCAGGAATGTTTACCAGGCAGAACTTATATGAAGCATTTAAAGAACAAAGCCTACATACACATCATGGTGGACCAAAACATCTGCAAGTCTAACAACATTTTTATGTGAGCAAAGTAAAAAAGTGAACATTCAAGGGAATTATTGAATAGGTCTGTACATTTATTTTATGTCAGGCTTATATTTCCAAAGTGGAAGAAGCAAAGCTTTAAATCAGCAATAAAGTTATGCCTGCATGTAAATAGAAGAACACACGCTGGATCTCAATTTCATGGTAGACGTTATTCTGCATCTGCAGTTTAACAAAGCACTACTTGATCACATCACCAAAATGTAATGGTAACACTGGATAAAACAGCCATCTACAAAATGCCATGGCCTTGATGAACAATCCAACCAAGCAATGGCAAAACCAGAAAAAAAACTCTTGCTAGCAAAAGCTCACAAAGGGATGACTCAGAGGCCATTCTCTCTCTATAACGCTTTAGATTTATTTTTGATAAATTGATGACAAAAACTTTAGCCAGACTGAAAAAGGAGTTGTACTTAACCTGAGTATCTATTCAAGGGTCCATGAAACCAATGAACAAGTTACTTACCTTTTCTAAAGCTCTTTTTGGTGTATACTCTATCTAACTGTAAATTCCTCACTTTTAGAATATTCTCAGGCGTAAGACTGGATCAGGAGACATATTCAGCAATGCTCCCGGTTCACCAGTAGATGCTTATATATGACTTCCTACCACTATAGAAGTGATCAAGCAGAGATGCATATGAGCACAACCCATAAGTAATGACATCAGTTCCTTTCTTTCAGCACCCGTGTAATTTTTCTGACTACTACAAAGTCATCCAAAATGTATCAGGAAATATGTATCTCAATAAAACTATAGGATTCAAGCCATCCCGCAGCTGCAAGAAGCAGATGTCAGTCATGATCCCACACCATATGTGCCTCTCGTATTTGGAATCCAGTCCTGACTCGAAAGTGCTGGATAAAAACGCTCTCACACATCCGAGATAATAAGGGAGTTGAAGGTACAGCTCTATGTCTCCGAACTTCAGGTCATGATTGAAACAACAGTCTCACTCCAGGTCATGGACCACTCCCCACCCTTGGTCACAGAGCTTGTCCCATACAAATTCATAGTCTCAGTGGAAGTGACAACGCACCATAAGTGCAAGAAAGCCAAGCGGGACTTGACACCACCCCTCCACTCGAGATCGGGTGAGAAGTTGCAAGGGCAACACATCAAGGGCTCCTGGCCTCCAGCGTCTAATGAATCTGCTGTGGTTGCGCAGTTGTTTCAGCGCACCCCGAATTCCCCAAGCAGTCATCAACCCGCAGCAAATTGCCTCCGTCAAAGAGGCCATGCTATTAACTTTCAACACTGTTGGCTACCTCTGGTGTGCCTTTGGGCCACACGGAGCCGCAGGAGCCTCAAGCTGGACTTCTGCCACAGGGACCTCTGCTGACACTGACTGTCTACTTAGGTCTGCGCCCCGGGTCTGTGCCACAGTTGGTCCAGACTTTCACTCCAGTCCCAGGTTCCATGCCAGTTCCCTCCAAGCTGCCATAGATACCAACTCTATCAGTTTGAGTTCTGAGCAATATCAATAATTTTGATGACACAATGGTCCTTTTCTAAACAATAGACCTTTAGACATTCCTACCTCACAGATGCCAATCAATAAACCCCAAAAATTCCAAACAGGGCCATATTTGCACATTTAATACACAAAATCTGATCATAGTGGTCACATATAACAATCAACATCATGCAAATGGGCTCTGGAAATCAGAAGCATGGTGTAAGATGGAGTCTTAAGCTCAACACTGTTTACCATCAACCATCAATGAACAACAAAGTGTGCTCGTCACACTACAGGAGAGCTACTGCTTAGGAAAAGTTTCACATTCAAAATGACCTTTACAAAAAAGGTTTTTCTGGTTAATCTGGAAAGTAACAATAACCTCTGTGTTTTAAAATTAAGCCAAAATGTTAAACATAGATACCAATTTTTCTTCGTCAGTGATACGGAAATAGAGCATTCTCAAAAATATGCATACCACAGCAACATAATACATGACTGAGTTTTAAACTGATTATTACAAAAAAAGCAATGTTATGGTCTATAGGGCTGGCCTTGGCAAGCGTGCAATGTTACATTTGTTTGGGAAAACTTTAGGCTGGTGAGACAGCTATAGCTGTGTCTAGTTCAGACCTAATAAAGTTTGTGGCTAATCTAAATAGAAACCAATATACTGGACAAATTCAGCACCTACTAAATCTACTGCAGAAATAGTTTCAGAGTAAAATCCTGTTTATTACAATATATAGGTATAAGTCTTGGGATCAATAAGGCTGTTAAACTGAATAAATGTGACTCGGTGTAATTGAACCAGAACTTATGCAATGAACAGAAGCCAGAAACAGATTCTGGGGTTCTTTTTAGGTAACCGAAAAGGCTATGAGAACATCGAGTGGACAGAACGGTCATATTGGCACCCCAGCCCATACAGCCAGACTCAAGTTAAAGCCATAAAACCCCATACATCCCCCAAAGAGATATAGCAACTACAAAGCATATGGAACAAAAACTATACAGCTCTTTGAGGAGGTGCTAAAACCTAGTAAGCAGTCTCTCCTGTTAGGAAAACACAATCAAGGCTGACAGTCCCCAGCTACAGGCAGAGTAACAGACTGGAGCTCAAAGATGGCTGATACAATCAGAAGTGGGAACAGCAGAGAAGCCTGGCTCTGTGCCCAGTGTCAGGGGTACCATAGATATCAAGAGCCATTTGTTCTTCCACAGTGCAAGATACAGTACAAGTTTTGGAAAAGTCTCATAGGATTGCAAAGGAGCGTGGAGAAGAAAGGGAGACCATCATCTTAGGACAGAGCAGAGAAATGACAGGAATAACTTGCAGATACTCTAAGCTTGGACCCAAAATTTAATGGTTGTACCAAACCATAATTACATTTTGGTGCATGGCTTACAGGCAAACTTTTAAAGTAAGTATTTGCCAGTCTTAGGACCATGAAACAAATCGTTTTGGCTGATGCTATTTGATGTCCCTTATGGTAAGTTTAGGAAGCGCTTTGTGGCAACACCTTTTACCGATGTAGCACAAAACCAGGTTTCGGGAGATAGCAATATGACAAGAAAGCATGTGCATATTGACTGTGTGGTATTTATTTGTGTCGGTGATGTGTTTTGTTTTTGTGCTGCTGTATATTTCTGATGTATTACTGCAATTTGATGTTGTTGTCTGGCACTGTGCTTTTTGTGTAGTGTTCTGCTTTGTTATGCTCTATTGTGTTTTAAGTGTATTGTTATGTTGCCTGCTGGCCAAAACAGCAAGCCTGCACTGCAAACAAACAGTAAAGACACAACAATAAGACTCTGGTCACACGTGTCCTCCCTGGTGAAGGAAGGCACTGAGAGTGTGGCATGCTAGCCAAGTGGGTAAAAAAAAAAAAAAAAAAATCCAGAAGATAAGAAAAGGGGGGAATTCAACGATACTGACCAGCACTGATGAACTTGTTTTGCATCCACACCATTGCAAATATACCAGCGGTGGAGCCCCTCACAGTGGAAGATGCCCCGTCAGCACAAGCAGCGCAGTGAAAAGAATGGGCAGAAAGGGTACTACTCTATTTCAAAGCCACCAAAGTGGACAACACTCAGAGGAGAGCCCTGATCCTACACTTGGGGGGAAGAAATATCTACAAAATTTCCGCGTCAATAAATGAAGCTGCTCCCAAGACACACCTCACTCTCATAGCGTGCACTTTGTGCCGATGGCGAACCAGGACTATGAAAGGTTCATACTTTGGCAAGCAAGGCAGCATGCCGAGGAATCCATTGATGTATTCTATGCATGGGTAAAGGACTTGTGGTTTTAATGATGAGAATGAAGAAATAAGAGGTCAAATCGTTCAGGGCTGTGCCTCCGCCAAACTACCTGAGCAAATACTAGAAGAATTGGGAAAGTCTCTAACTAACATCCTCACACTAGGTAGGACCAAGGAGCTATCCATGGTCCGAGGGACTCACATGGAAGCAGTACTACAGAAACCAATAAAGACTGAACCAGTCAATAATGTCACGCAAAACCCTAATACCAAACAGGCCAGGAGAGACGGCATGAAACCCCGGACATGTGGTTACTGCGGGGGACCTACTCATCGCCCCTCTGAATGCCCGGCGCGAGGCATTAAATATCCCTGGTTCTACTGATTAGACGTTTGTTAAACTGGTAGCATTTTATTTATTATAATTTACTACATTTTTCTACATAGATTGGGGATTTTTCGTGCGTTGTGTTTTTACTTTATTACTGTTTGTGTGCCGCATAAATACTTTACACATTGCCTCTAAGTTAAGCCTGCTTTTGCACCAGCCTATCAGAAGGTTAAGCACGGGTTAATCTAGTGCCTTTTCTGATTCACCCTGAAAAGGACTCTGGTTGTTGCCTGAGTGGGGCTTCCATCCCTCTAAACCAATAACTCAATTTATTACAGAATGGTTTGGAAATCAAACACCTAAAAGTGAGTATGTCCCTGGTACAAATCCCATGGCACACACTTACCCAATTAAGCATCCTGGAATGTATCCTTTCTTGTACTAGCAGCCAGTACACATTCTGCCTCCCGGGTGAAATATGATAATGTTATTGGTTTAATTATGAGATTTGTTTGTCATGTGTTTATCAGGCACAGAATCTTAGTCTTGTGCCCTCGGCTAAAGAATGTTGACATGCTCTGACCTGGATTAGTTATAGAAATTTGGCAACAGCATTGAACAATCATATGATGCAATACAGAACATAGTTTATTTATATGCACAGTTACATGATGTGGTTCTCTGAATGTTTTTAATTTGAGTAAGTCTGAGAAGCTGTAAATAGCTAGTGAGATGGGAGCTATGCAGCTGAAACTCTCCTGCCAGGACGACAAAGGACTTCATAATTCTACCTTTGTAGACATCTCCCTGTGTACATGCCGATAAGGTTTCAGGGTCTGAATCCCTTACGGCAAGCCCTTTGAGTAGCCAGGATCCCTGCCACAATGAGGTCATATGCATAGAAGTTATCTCCCAATAATACAACATTCTATTTATTATGCCGGTTCGCCCGGGGGGCCAAGTAGCCAAACGTTGGTGAACAATGTTTGAGCATCCCAATAATATAATTGCATTTTAGCCGCTCTCAGTCCTCCATCCTACATTGATAGGATGCATTTATTTATTGATATTCAAGGTAGCACACCATCCCAGAGAAATGTCCAATAAAGAGCACTCACTGATTCTAAGCAATTCTTTGGAAATTCATATAAATAGTTCTAAAGTACATTCAAAACTCTTAGAAGTAGAATAATTTTGAGTAAAGGAATTCTGCTTCTAACAGTTAAGGGAATGTTGTTTCAACCATATATGTCTTCATGTAGAGTTTCTATGGTGAGATTATGTTAAATTCTAAACTTACCTTGGGTATGTGATGATATGCATCCCTAGGTATCTGAAACTGCAATGTGTGTATTTGCATTTGGTCGTCTATCTCAATTTGCTACCACCCCAGGACAATAACTGTCTTTTTCCCAGTTAATGACCAATCCCAGTCCCTACCCATCATTGGCACAAAATAATAGGGACCTCCTGCAGACTTTGATGAGTGGCCGCTGAGACAACTTTATTTCACAGATCTTCATAGACTTCATCTGTTTGGGGGTCCAGCCCATCATGGGTACCTAAGCAACAGGAGCATGTCGTTGGCTTACAGTGAGTTTGTTTTTACTTCCACCCTACCACGGACAACCACATTTTATTTACACTATCCATTAATTTCTCGACACCATAGTCCCAGGCAAAGTCCCTGTGATTCGTTGTTCTCAAATTTGCCCCTCCATCACATTTTGCAAAAGCCCATAAAATTCACTTATACATAATATAGTAGAAAGACGGCTCGGTAAATTCAAACATTCCTCCAATAATCTGTCCAATCTTCTTGTATGTGTTCCTGAGCAACAAAAACAAGGGTCTGTGGAAAATCTGTCTAACTGGTCACAACATTGCAAAGGCTAATTCCAAAATGAATAGTGACTGCATAAAACAGACTCGTGGGGAGTCTATAATGTAGTATAACCGTTCTTAATACCAAAAGGATTTCCTTTGACAGCACCATCACCCACAAGATTAAAGGTGTGTACAAATGACTGTTATGCTTTCACTATATTCTTTGAATTAATATGTGCTGTGGGAGATGGAACTCCAATTATCTAAAGGTAGGAGGACTTGAGCCACGTGCCCTAGAAAATAACTTTCGATCTCTGTATTTAATCCTAATTTTAAAGCAAGGCATTTTCACACAGTCCTGGTTATTTTTGAATCATGGCCATGAACAGATTGCAAGATGTTTGTATTTTCTCCTGTCACCTATAAATCCACATAGAGTGTGTGTAGCCTTTGTACAACTGCAGTAGGAGTGTACTAGTATTTTCTTAACCATGCTAGACCTTACAAAATAATTAAGATTAATTTTTAATAGTTTCTTTTGTCATATATAGAATGTTATTCCACTGACGTTTGCGATTTTGTGGACTTGTGAGTTACAGGGAGTAATATCAGGCAATGATAAATCACTTACAAATAACTTGGCCCCCCCAACTATTGTGACATTACCTATTCGTTTTTGAAGATTGATTTTCGTAAAATAAGCCGACAAATTAGTATTTAGCTTCAAGTGTTATTTTATCCCTATTTTATGTAAAATACCTTTGTTCTGTCCAAATACTGAGCACAAGTCTTGCTGTTTAGATCCACATTAACCCTCCCATTTTGGAAAAACGTTGTGTTCGATGGTTAAAACTTAACACGCCTAATTAAAGAAATAGGGGACGATTCTCAAAACAATTTGTACTTGTAGATATAACTCCCAAGCAAATAGGCTTTTCTAGGAGTACAAAAATATACCTCTGCTGTTTTGAAAAACTGCTTTTGCACTAATGAACGGGTTTACTCACAAAAAGATAAACATAGCTGCCAAGGTTTCAGGTTCCTATGAGTGACATTTCCATAATTTCAGTGTAAATATTAGTGACATTTCAATGACTATGAGTGACACTTTCTGGCGACTAAAATAAAGCAAGGAACCTAAGGGAAACATAAATATCAGACATTACACCCATTTGCCCAACACGGTTGTCTGAATTATACTGTGTGTGTACTACACAAGACCATTCATTAAAGGGGCCATCGTGAATGATGGCACAATAGGTATAAACAGCCAAGCAGACGTCATCAAAGGAAGAACATTCTGGAATGCTTACTGGTGGTGTCTGTTAGTGGTGCAGGAGAGGCATATTGCTTTCTCCTCAAGGATGCCCCTTTGAGAGAGAACAATCTCAGCCAGGCAGCAGCTCTGCAAAAGCGATTTATGACAATATGATTTAAGATAACTTCACTGTGATACAATTAATAAAAGATAATTTCACAGTGGAAGGAAGGCGGTTCCATCCTCAGCTCATTTATCACTAGTAGTTGAGGGCAGCTGGCATCATAGATTAAAAAACTGAAATGAAACACTAGCTTCCATAAAGGCTCTCTCTTTTGTCTCTCTCACTTTTATCTTTTTCATCTTCTTCCCCTCGTCTCCTTTATAATTTTACATCTTTACTATTTAGGGTCACACTTCTGCTTTTTCAATACTTTCTTTTTCTTGCCTCTGCCTGTTTCCTTTCACCTCCTCCTCTTCTCTTCCCCCTCCTTTCTCTTGCCTTTCTCTCCTCTTTACATACCTTTCTTTCCATCCACTCTCTTTACTATCCCAGTGTCTCCCTTCCTCCATTTCTCTGTAACTTATGTAGCAAAATTATACCTTCAGCTGACACAAACCCAAGTGTCTGACTCACTTTTGCCTCATATTTCCTCAAATGAAATGTTTCTTCCACGAACGTCCGAGCCCGGTGCATTCCAGTGACAAGGTCACCCCGGCCCCGCATTTCAATGGCAGGGGATGCTTGCGACAAACATGACCCTGTGTATGATTCAGACAACCATGTTGAGCAAATAGGTGTAATGTCTGATATTTATGTTTCCATTAGGCTCGTTGCTTGATTTTAATCGCTAGAAAGTGTCACTCATAGTCGTTGAAAAGTCACTCATAATTACAATTAAATTATGAAAATGTCACTCGTAGGAAGCTGAAATCTTGGCAGCTATGAAGTGGAACGAGCCCGAAGCCTGCGGAGCAGCGCGCGCATGCCACTGCACGTACTGCCAGCTGGCACTCCACAGTTTTATTTAGGCAGCGCGATAAACTTTCATGACAGCTGAGGTGCTATGTATAATGCGTGACTTCTCATTTCAGTGCGGTGATGTGGATCACCGCACTAAAATGCGTTAGTGTAACGCCTCATGTGTGGTACTTGGCAGGACTGGATAGAGTGTGAGTGGAAGTGCGTATTATAAGCATGAAAGTCGTATAAAACTCAAAAAATGTTCACGTATATTGGTGTTCACAGATTTCTGAGACTCCCTCTCATCATGGAAAAGGTCAGAGGTTTACTTCCGCAAGGGCTGGTGAAGGGGAAGGTCGCACCTTCCTAAAAATGATGGGAGGTAGGAAAAGAAAAGCACACAAATGTTCTCCAGGAGTTTGCCTAAAAACCTGCAACTGTAGCTTTAAACTACCCAACACTCCCCACCCCCCGACCCTGCCTGTCATTTAAGGTGCCGTTTTGGCCATGAACAGATAAAATGACTTTTTACAAACATCTCTGCAAATATTTAATTGAATATTGTTGCCGTGATAAGTACACAAAAATAAAAAAATTAAATGTGCTTTTGTCCCATTGTATATTTGTTCTTTCTTTCTCATGCTGAAGGGAGTCAATTGTATCGAAGACTTACTGACTGGTAATTACATTACAGGGTACTTTTCTAAACTCAAATGTTCCTATTTCATCTGATTTGAGCATCCATTTTCTAAAGATGTCTTCTTTGTTTAAAAGCAATAGTGATTTATGTCCACTAAGACAAGTTTCTCAGCACATCTCACCATGCCATAGAGTAGTAGAGTAAAAATCGGGAAAAACACATTAACAGGCACTGGTTGTCTCCTATCAGTGCAGAACAATTCTGATGCTGGTAAGAAAATATGGCATGAAAATACATGGAACACGGTATAGTTTAGGGCTGATGAATAGGCCCTTAAACAATACAATTATTCATAAGTAGATCTTTCAGTTTCTGTGCCATCTTACAGTGTAGCCTTAAAATATTTAAAAACAAGAAACACCTCTGAAAAAAGAGGAAATTCAAAAGAATAGGTTATCTGTAATACGCTCTTTAGTTTTTGTGTCATGTATCCTGTCTGAATACGAATTCCACTGAGATTATTTTCAAGCATAGTGATTTATGAAACCGCACAATGATGATCAATCACGTCTCTGAGCAGAAAAACTTTAAAACATGATGGAAATTGTCAACTGTATTGTATTGAAAAGTCATTTGCGAAGCGTCTCATTCTTCTGACAAAGTTTGTAGCACATATTTGATTGATGTATTTGATTGTCCTGAATATCTAATTCGAGTGGATTCAAAGTATCAAAAAATGAAAAAATAAAAATGAGACCTAAAATTAACAGAAAGGAAATGGGGACAGGCAAGTCAGGAAATACAACTTAGAAAGTCCCTTTAGTGGTTGCAACAAAAAAACATACTTAATTTGACATTCATGATAATATGTGATACCTTATCCTTCAAGTGGCATGACCAGAAGATACAATAAGGCCTTGAGGTTGTATAATTTATCTCCTACTTTTTATGCAATACCCATAATTAAACAACAGAGTGTGTTCAACACTGCATTGAAAGTATCATGCCCAATTTGAGCTTATCTTAAAAAGGAACTCATTGGTTGCAGATATAAGGAAAAAACAGAGTTGCCTCAGGATGCTCATAAACAGTTTCCAAAATGCCTGTATTTCATGGTCATAGTGCTTCTTCGCCATTGTCTGTAGTTGAAATCGAATTAAAGATACTCATAGTATAATTTGGCAAAGACACTTCATAGGGACTAAATATTTCTTAGAGTGGTAGGTATGCTGACTGAAGAATTCTTAAGGTACAAGGCATCAGGACAACACATTGCTGATAAGGATGAGAAATGTGTATATTTATCAGGGGCATAACTTAGTGAGATGGGGGAGGGGCGTGTGAATTGTACATTTCCCAAATAAAAAACAGTAAGCTGAAGGTTGGGAGATGACCAAGTTTTGGAATACATTGTTGCCAAGAGGAACAGGGGCAATACTGATTTGCATTAGGCGGGCCCCATTCTACGTTCCTGATAAAAAATAAAATAATAATAAGTTAAAACCTT
The DNA here is from genome assembly GCF_964204655.1 of Triturus cristatus. Lineage (NCBI taxonomy): Eukaryota > Metazoa > Chordata > Amphibia > Caudata > Salamandridae > Triturus > Triturus cristatus. The sequence continues at coordinate 878,245,808 of NC_140583.1, forward strand.
TTAGTGAAACGAGGATGACGAAAAAACCCAACAAAGGCATGGGAGGTCCGGGCCCTCAGAGCCAACTCTTAAGCCAAGAATGGGTTTATTTGGGGGAGGGGTTCACAGCCCAACCCGCCTCTCCCTTCCCCCGTGAAGTTAGGTATTTATCTGCTCATTTGCAGGCAGTGAAATATAGCACATTTTGGGATGAGATGTAGTTCATTCCCTAATTGTGTTCAATTCACATTTTATGACAACTATTTCCAATTAGATGTGCAAAATAAACAGCAAAATTAAATAGCAGGCTCCAAGTCGGTATCTGTGGACATTTACTGCTGCAGATGACATTATTTAGAACCATGACAAATTCAACAGAACAGCAGATTCTGTGTAGGAATTATTTTTTGGTGGTAGGAACAGGAGTGATCTCAGTGGAAATGCGGGGGTGGTTATCGGGTAGGTAGTGAACTCCCAAGAAGTATTATCTCTGTAAGTATTCATTCACCTTTAAATGTTTACTCCATTCGTGAGGGCCTCATTAAAACCCTCAAGGGAATATCAATACGATCCCAAATGTATCAGGATTCTGAGTTTTGCATTAATCATCACAGTTGCAAAAATGTTCCATGAAATATCAGCAAAGGGTACATCCAGGGAGGATTTGAGCTGGGAAAACATCATCAATTCTGTGTTTAGCATCAAGGAACAGGGGAAATGTGTGACAGCAATCTCATCCATTGTGAGATGTGTAAGTCAGAATTTTATTGATAATATGGTGCCTGGTAAATACTTCACTGCACATTATCAGACCTTACCAGGAGGCTCTATGTGACAGTGGAAAAAGAGAATGAAAAACACCCAAACTATATTTAATGCATACACAATCTCTGTACCAGCATATAACACGTACTGGTCATGACAGCACATCTGGCTTGTATTGTATTTTGATTCCACGAGCTAAGAATTAATGTATGCCTATAATACAGAAAGTATGCAGAGGGTGGCACCATTTTTGAGTGCATGTCATATTGTGAAGTAGAAAATAAAGGAACTACATTGCCATCCACATTATAAACATCTAAAGTAAGTGGTATGGGGGAACCATCGACAATATGCCGTCACCTGGTAGTGATTTCATAGGCGCTTGCAACAGACAGCGAAAGCTGTCTGCACCCAGATCCTAAACATGAAATGGCTAATTGGTGTACCACACTTTGAGATTATTTCAAGAATAAAAGTAATCTACCCATGTAAGGTACTGTTCAGTGCATTAATAATGGAGCAGCAGACACAAGTTACAGTAACAAGACAGAGGCCTCACGCATTGTATAAAAAAGAGCTACATTTGGAAAAATCTCTACTGAGGAAGTTCTAAATGTTGCTGGACAAATTAACCGAACAATTTGTTTGGGGTTCAAATACAATCCAGAATAGTGTAAAACTACAAACACCTAGTAGACCTCTTTTGTACTGTATTCATAAATCATTCAGTTGATTGTATATTTCTTAATGTCTAAAACAATTGTGAATTACACCACTAAAATTAAAAAATCATTTGAGTGAAGCCAATATCCCTTTTATCCTCAAATTACAGGCAAATGTAGTCACATTACAATTCAAATCCTGCTTTGAGAAAATAAATCCCCAGGCCATTGGCAGTCCCATTTCTGCCTGAATAGGGACAGAGAAATGGCACTAATTGATGCCCAGTCCTCTTTATGTGACATTCTAGATAAGGATGCATATGCTGTTGGGATGCTGTTGGGATTAGCCCCTGCTTCGAAAACATGAACTACTCCTCCATGATGGAGTGGTTAAGATGCGTGGTTGGTGTGTTGTCGGGCCAGGGAATGGTTCAGTTTTTTAGATCGAGCCTGGGCAGCACCATGCGCTGCTCTAAGAGGCATTCTGTATTGAGGTGAGGACTTGAAGCTCCGCCCACTCATGCCCACATTTTTCATTGGCTTGTGTCATTGTCCACTGCAAACTGTGTGGGTGTTTACTGGTCAAAAGGATTAGTAGTCCCTCCTTAGTACTGCCTTGTCTCATTTTGTAAGCTCCCAAGGCGACACCCCCTGTTACGTTTGTGGTTACTCAGCAGGCTTTGTTTACAGCCTCCGACCACTATTTTATCAAATAGCTTTGTCCTGTCTGCTGTTGCAGGCAGGACATGCTCTCTCCTAATGCTTTTTCAAAATTTTATAGCACACATTTGCTATGCAATAGGTCTCGCATTTGTGAGAGTTTAAGCTATTGTCATTATAAAAGACAATACCTTTTATCTGTTTTAAAAACAACACACAAATAAAAGGCATTGTCATTTACAATGCCAATAGCTGAAACTCTCATAAATGCATGACCTATTGCATTGCAAATGCTTGTTATAGATTAAGAGTGTGATATGCACTGTTTCTGTGAAGGCTTGCCTTTCTCCACTTATATTTAAAATGTATTTTCAGCTTCTATATGTTGTACTGAAAAATAGATAATCAAGTTACGCAACGATGCTGATATGGAGGTGGTGAGTGGTGTACTACAAAGTAACTGGAGACACTGTAAAAAGAATGAAAGGAAATCATTTGAGTTAGCTTCAACAAGATAAAATGGAAAATGTATTGCTATAGATTCCCAGAGAACTTTATGGAGGTTACAATTCACCTACATCACTTTCTCTGCAGGTAGAAACATGGTTACCCCCAAAGGATAAAGTTCTTCTGGTTGTATGGTTTGACTCTTCTATATGCATGAGATGTCATATTCATTTGATAGCTGAAGCAGTCAATTAGCACTTGAAATTGCCAAAGAGTGTCAACCTCCACTGAAGAGGGCAGCTAGTGTTAGAGGATCGGTAAGTCATACGCTCTACTATCAACTATTTTAGCGCAAAATAATAATTGAAGGGTAAAAGGATAATTTAAGAATAAGTAAAGTAATTCAAAACTCAGAAGCAACATCAGTCTCCCATGTACATATAAGAGTCTGGATGTAGGGAAAGGGATTTATTCGCCAAGCATAATGTATTTCTAATGGCGAAGAAAGCAACATTTGTTTGACGCCCCAAAGTTTCAGAAATACTTCCTGATGCAGTCCATTTTGAAATTGCACAAGTGGACACCAAACTGGGCTGTGAGAGTGATTTTGCAGTTGACAAAAATATTCCATTATCTGATGAAACAGTCAATATGCAAGAAAGAATAGATGAGAAACTCCACAGGTCCATTTCATCAAACCCATAGAATGTCAAAAATTGAAGGTGGTGACGTTATTCTGGTAAGAAGCTGACAGCATGTGCGATAATCACCAATGACATAACATAAATTTAACATATCTTTGATCATTTATGTTTGCCCTTGGAGCACTAACATGTGATCTCAAACAGAGCCCACAAACGAGATTTTGAGTATGTTAAAAGTGAAATAGGTTTTTGTAAACACACATTGCAACATGAGGGCCTCCTCCAAAGACACAGGCTTGTTTTAAGCCTTCTGAAAACAGCAACCTCCTGTTCCTGACCAGATATACCTTTCTGTTGCAATATTGAGGAGAAGGCCATGGCCGACTCTTCACCACTGAAAATGACCAAACTCCTTCAAATTATTCTAAAAGAAGAAGATTTGCAATGGTGTGTTTTAAATTCAATCAACAGTGTAAATGCCTGTTCTTAAAATGTTCTACACCTAAAAAATAAAATATGCTAGATAGTATTGTGTATATTCAGCGAACCAGACATGATCGGTCTAGGATAGAAAATAGGCCCGGGAACCAAACAAAACGTGGCCCTCATTAGTGAAGTAGAAAGCTAAAAAAGTGGCAAATTGTGGCAGTTTTTAAATTTATAAAAGAATTTGTAATGTATGGAAGACATATGAACCTGATGTTGCTGCAGGTAGTGTTTGTTTTAATATAAGGGAAATCCACAGTAAACACTGGCCAAGAAGACCATAAGATAGGCCCACAAACAGCCCAAAACTATCCCACATATTGACCTGCCAGACTGGCCCGTTGAGCACTTCCTGATTGCCCTGTAAGGCAGTCCAACTATGATTTAAAGACAATAATGAGAATCCTGTCCCAAACGTAGGCCTCCACTAAAAGTATTGTGATAAATTCTTAGCAGTACACATGCTCCATAGCAGTGGTCTTCCACCTGTCGAGTGTGCATTCTTGCCCTGCAGGGGCTAGAAGGCATATCACCGGGATGTGATGCCAGCAGCAGAAAGACTATGGTTTGTTATCTGCACCTCACTAAGCCACTGTATTACAGGCTCCAGACTTGAAAACAGACCCATGATTGGTGCAAGAACAGATATTCCTCAACCCCAGTCTACTCTTACGCGGTTCTCTGGAACCAGATTTAACAGGCAAACAGACAAATGGGCAGTCTGTCTACCACTTCACAGACATACCAAGACACAACTGGTGTATGAAAGAAACACATAATATCTAAAAAGACAATAGAGATATATGCTAGCCAAAGAATATGATAAACACTGAAGCTCACAGACATGGAAAATAGCACATTCTTTCAATAAAATATATTATATAATGTGTGTAGCATTCTAGGCATACCTATAGTAGTAAAGACTATTCACATAGCACACAATACAAACTGAATTGCTTTTGCGTTCAATATTATTACCAAATTATCCAACCAATTAAAGACTAAGTGGCCGATTACTATGTCGTCAGGAAAGGCTCCGAACGGTATTCGGATTCTGAGGATTCTATTCGGGACTTATGTTCCCAAACAAATCGGTCCCCTTTTTGGACGACCAATTACGATGCAAGGAAGCCGCCCGGGCTGTCCGAATCGGCTCCGAACGGGATTCAGGCAGTCCGAGTCGTTCGGAGCCGAATCTTGCAGCCCAATGCAGATGGTCTCCGAACGACTGAATACGATGACCAATTCGGACAGCTGTTCCGAATCGGTTTGGCTGAGACGAAATGGCTATGGGAATCGGACTTTGGGGGCCTGTAGCAGGTCCCTCCTCAGCCGTAGGCCTCCGGATGGGGCATGTGGGAGTACCCATGGGGTGCCCGCAACAGGCCACACGGTTTTGCCCACCCACCCCTTTTTCCATTGGGAGCCTGTGTTAACGTTCAGAACCCAGGATCCCATTGAATCCCATGGGAGTCTGACCGAACCGAGTCCGTAACCATCTGGACACATTGTAATCGGTCAGTAGGACTCCCCTAATAAGAAGCATTCCTAACCCGTTTCGGTGGAAAGGCTTTCTTGACGACATCATAATCAGCCCCTAACTGTGCCCTTTACTGATTCAAAAGTATAACAAATATGGATCTTGCAGATGTTTGTAGCAGGCAAACACACCACTTAACTAGTTTGCAGAGTCAAACTTGTGACTTGCAGCTCATACAGGGAACTGCAACAACTTCATCAAGCATGTCAGGCTAGTTCACCAGAGACACTCATAGGTAAGCCTTATATTGGCTGCTCTCTCTGAAACCAAAGAAGCCAAATATTACTGTGAGCTCACTGATGTGGCAAGTACTCCCAACAGAGGCACTTGATGTGCAAGCAGTGCCTACAGATACAGCATTACTCATGAAAGCTGGTTGTAGCATCGAATATTAACTTCAAATAGCAATTCATCAATTTCCAGTCAGTGTTACTGTTTACAAAAATTGCTGAGGCTTTATTTCTAAGAAATATAATTAGCTGAATAAGAAATATTTATAGTTCACATCATTGAGGTTTCTCATTGTATCAACATGTATTTTACTATACTAAGCAAGCTCTTATTCTGTCTGAAGAACAATTACAGTTTGAAAAATAGACCCAGCGGAGTGCCTGGACATAAGAAGATACTACAGTGAAATTAACATTTTACTTTGTTATTACCATCAGACACTCTGTACAAATACATATTTAATTGATCGATTTCAAATTTTTTACCTGTTCTGAGTACACTCCAGCCAACACTTTTGGAGCCTTACTAGGAATCGTTGAAAGGAGAGCACACTGAGCAACGCATGTTTGTGCCACTATAAGTTGGGCCAGAGATATGGTTGCCATCTTGATTGATAGCAGTCCTGGATCTTCTGGTACAAGTCATTGTCGTTAGATGCCTAGTCCAGTTAGTTATAGTCTAGCAAAAAAGATTCAATTTCCAGAATCCTTTATGTTGTCAAAAGAACTCCCAGACTTGGAAACATGTTTACAGTAGACAGGGAGCGAAGTGGTAACCCAGGGCTAAGATTCGTAGTATGGCCATTAATCAGGCATTAAAAATAGACGCAAATTTAGCCCCCGACAGACTGAGTACCGTATGTCAGACTTAACATCTGCTAACATGATAGACAACAGTCCATCCTTTTTCAGGTTGAGCCTGGGCAGCGCATGTGCTGCTGCAAGGCATGCAGTGGTGGAGTATAGACTTGAAGCCCCGCCCACTCTCCGCCCATATTTGTAATTGGCTTCTGTCATGGTGGTTAGTAAACGCTGGCTTCCGCTTCATTATTAATCTTGTTAATCCCACATTGGTACCCCCTTGACTGCATTAGTTATCTCCCGTAAAGAATACTTGTCTTGTTACACCTTCTGCCTTATCTTGGCTCTGAGCACTATTTTATTTCATGATTTGCCCCTATTCCACCCACTACCTCGCAGTATGCCCACTTTTTAAAAAAAAAACGTAATAATGGCAGTACGCTTTAACTATAGCGGCCACGTTTTTACATTTATTTATTTATTTTATCAGCGCGGTCTGCTTCAAGTATAGCGGCGCTTATTTTTTAATTTATTTTGTTTACTAGCACCCATGCGGCGCTTTCACATTCATAGAGGCCGTGCCCCTTTCTTTACACAAACCACTTTAATGTGGAACATCCTCCTTTGTTTAGACACAGCTTGTCTAAAGAAGGGACGGAGCCTTCAAGAATGTGAAAGCGTCAGTGGTCATCTCTGTACGTAACAGTGGTTCCCTCCACGGTACAAAAGTTAGGCAGACTGCCGCCATTGCTATTGATAGTCGTGTACCAAATGCTTAACATTCTTTGGTGTTTAAAAACAATCTCTCAAAGTGGGAGTTTATTAATGAAACAAGGGTGTTGGAGTTTTAATTTTTTTTGTCCCTCATCGCTAGGTTTTTCCTGGCAGTGTCTGTCATGAAATAAACTATCAGACTGTCACTCTAAATAGAGTGAGTGGTGTGATGGCTTAACTCAATTCTATGGGGCCACGAGAGGTATTGTTCTGTTGAGGGAATCAACGGGGCTCCGTTGACGGAAAGCTGGTAGTTTACCCATCTCTTAATGAGGTAGGTGGACCATAGGTTTGGTGGACCGGGTATTCTGTCATATATTTCCACTTAACTCTAAGTCAATCAATTTGTTTATATACATATTCCAATTGCAATGTTCTTCTTTCAAATTTTTCTGTTTTGAGGTGAAGCACTCATTGTGAAGAAATGGTTGAAACTCATAAATCTATGTAGCAGCAACTGCCTATATTTCTTGACTTCTGTACAACAGAGTGTTCCTTAGTCAATTTGGAAATGAATGAATGCCTGTAGATGTTCCCCATCAATTACCTCCTCCTTGAAACAGAAATGGGGTTGTCCAAATACCAGGACAATGAGAGTTTTGCATGCTTGCAAAGTTGAGTGCACAGCACCGTGCAGCGACCAGGACTTGGAAGTACTGCCATAGCCATTGTGGGTAACTTTAGGTATTTTTGGAGAAGGGAAGAGTTGACAAGGTTTGACTGATATGCTTTGTTCGTAAAATTACCCCTTACATTCCTCAATACTTGTACATACATTTTTCGGTTTAAAAACATTTAAGATTTACATAAACGATCCCCAACAACATTCATTTACCATTTAGATTCTAGTCCCATAATATTTCAGTTGAGGTACTTGTCATAAATTGTAGCAATAATACTGTTCACTGTACCACATCTTTACAATAATACACAAGTAAGCGCCCGATTTCGATGCGGTTTGGAAGGCCTCTTAGAGGCATTTGCTCCATCCGAATCAGATCGGGAACGTGTGTTTCACCGAGGGCCCCATTCCGATCTCATTCGGAAAGCCCTCCAGGCGACTGGGATCCAGAGAGCTTTCCGAACGACTTGCACTCTGGGAGCCGAGCAACTGATTCCGATGTGTCCGTATAGTGACAGACTTGGTTCGGTTGGATTTCCATTGAACTCAATTGAAGCCTGTGTACCGAACGCGTACACAGGCTCCCTTTGCAAAAACGGGGTTGGTGGGGAAAAGCATGCACCCTGTGGCGGGCACCACATGGTGCCCGCCGCACTGCATGCATGGAAAGGGGACCCCTGTGACCGATTAGGAGGGCCCTGGGTGAAGAGGGCCTGCCACGGCCTCCCAAAGTCCGATTACCACAGCCATTTCATCCTGGCAAAACCAAGTCGGTGCGGCTGTCAGAACTGGTCATCGTACTCACACGTCTGTTGTTCAGAACGGGGGACGATTCGGACTAAAACAAATGCTCCATATCAGATTTACTTCTTCTGAATCCCGTTTGGAGCCCTTCTGAACGAGATCGGAACTGGGACCCGAATCGGAAAGGTTTCCGACTGATCGAATACAATGCGAGTTAGGTATTAGGAATATTTCAATCTGAACCCAACGGCATGTGGAATGACCGAGCCGTACGGAGCAGAATCGTACTTCTCTACGATCCGCGTTTCTGAATGACCGATTACGATGTTTGATTCGGAGCGTCTTTCCGAATCGTGCTGTCTGACTCAAATCGGCAGTCAAAATCAGATTTTGGGGGCCCGCAGCGGGCCACCCTGAGCCTTCCCAATCGGGTCCGCAAGGGTACCCATGGGTCCCCCCTTACCAGCCATGCACAGTGTGGCAGGCGGGGTGCCCGATTTTCCCCAGCCAACCCTTTCTTCAATGGGAGCCTATGCATTCAGTCGAAACATAGGCTCCCATTGAAGTCAATAGGAGCCCAACCAAATCTCTCCCGAACCGAGTCGGTCGGAAACCATTTCCAAACCGATTCGGTCAGGAAGATTTTCAAACGGCATTGGAATCGGGCCAGGATGGGGGCCAGTTTTGGACACAAAAGCAGCTGCAGTGTTTTACACGCCCCCCTCCACCCCCACCCCCACAGCAGCCCGTCCGACTCGATTGCCAGGGCCTGTTTGCGTTCCCAGTCCGGCACTGCCTGTGTAGAACAATTACAGGGGGACCTCTATGTTTGAGTCCTATATTAGAAGTGCTGGTTGCAGTGTGTAGGGTCCTGACATGATTTGGTCATATTTTGCCAAAAATGTTTCTGATGGTATTTAGTCAAAATATTGAGTTGGAAATGTCGACTTACACTAATATTGAGTTTTAAATATCGTGACACAGAAAAATAGATAGCAAGAATATCGTGGTGAAGAATGTCGACTTCAAGGTAAGAAATATCAATTTTAAAAATATAGTTGAAAATATCGATTTTTTTAATTAGTGTTATGCATTTCAGTATATTTTCAATGTATATGATGTATTTTTGGGTATAATTATTTTTTATGTTTTTTAATATATCTGTTAAATTTTTAGTAGTTATTAATTTTATTGTAATTACATTTTGCGTTTTTGTTTCTGTAGCAGGTTGTGGGTTTTTAGGTAAATAGGGTGGGAAGTAATTTAATTCTATTGAATTAGGGAATATTTTTTATTTATTAATATATATTTAAATCAAATTTTATAATTTAGTTCAGTTTTAAAAATTTTGGGGTACATTTTAGGTGCAGGTTGTGGGGTTTATAGGGGTAAAGGGTGGGAAGTAATTTATTTTGAATTAATTAATAATTAGTTGTTAATTAATATTAATAAATTGACAATTAATTATGGTAATTGTGTAATTAATTTTAGGTGTGGGTTGTGGTGTATATAGGGGTAAAGGGTGGGAAGTAATTTATTTGTAATCAATTAATAATTAGTTGTTAATTAATATTAATGATTTAACTGACAATTAAATATGGTAATTGTGCAATTAATTTTAGTTGCAGGTTGTGGGATTGTTAAATTTTTATTTAATTTTAAAATACATTAAGATTATTAGTTTAATAATCGTGTTAAAGTAAATATGTAGTTATATATTGAATATTATGTTTTTTTAACTTTTCTAAATTAAGTTTATTTGTCATATTTGTTAAAATGTATATTACATCTAATGTATTTATTTTTATTAATTTTATTCTTTCATATATTTAATATTTATTACCTTATTTTATATATATAGATTAAAAAGATATTTTGTACAACTATATTTATGACCAATATAAAAATAGAATGTCGATATTTTTTACATCTATATTTATAACTTGATATTGTGGTATGGGGATATTTTAGTTGTTGATATTCTGCCAGTGAACCGTTTCTAATGGTGTGCATACTGGTGTTTCTATTTTTTTTTTTAAATAGGATTTCATTGACAACTTTCTTGACAGCCACATTACAACAATATATATGCAGGTAAAGCATTCCAATCTCCTGAGAGGAGACAGTAGCAGTGCAAAACTAAGCAACTAAGGCAGCACACGTATCAATCCTGCGACATCACAATATAACCAACACAACTACTTCAACACACCGCACCCAATAGCTTTGTCCGAAGAAAGCAACCACTCCATTCATGCAGTGGTCAACCACTGCACAGGCAGTTTACGTAAAGAAACAGCAAGATCGAGATAAGGAAATGAGGAAAGAGTGGGGCAAGTGGAAGCCACTATGGTCCACCAGCCTCCTTTGCAGGCAGGGGTAAGCAGTCACTGATTCTGTCCACCCATGTTGCAGCTCCTGCAGCAGGGCATCCCAGAACCAACTAGCACTGTCCCCTCTTGGCTTCCCCGAGCAAAGTCTGCTCAACTCAACAAATCCACCTTCCCTTTAGAGACCTGTGGCCTCACGTACTCTTCCAATTTAGAGTGATTTTCTGCTTCGCCAGTATCAGAGCAAGATCTATGAACCTCGTAGTAACTTTGGGCCAGATTATGAGTTTGGAGGATGAGATACTAGCCGTATTGCAAGTTCCATAGGATATATTGGAATTGTAATACGGCGGATGGGATATCTGTCACGTTGGTGATGGAGTAGCCCAGTCTGCCAAACTCGTAATTAGGCCCTGCGTGTTTATACAATCTTGGGAGCATCCCCAGCAGGCAGGCGGCAGGCGTAACGGGTAATGTACATTCCTTGACCTCATATACAACTCCCTAAAGCGAGGGCAACCCCACACCAAATGGTACGTATGTACCCTCACTAGGCCTCATCTGGGGCACTGTGACCCTGCCTTTGGGAAAAATGTGTTGATCTTCGTAGTGGTGAGATACGCCTTATGAAGATAATAAAAAATAATCAATTTAAAACGTGCATTACCCGGAAAATCAGGGAACCCCATCCAGGAGTTTAGCCCAGTCCATGTCGTCATAGGGGTGCCGATATTGGCCACCCAGGTGTCCCTGAGGGTGCCAAGGGGAACATCAGTGCTCACCCTGACTGCCGCATATATTGCTGTGATTGCCCGGTGCCTACCCTAGGATGTGCATAGGACATGGCAGCCCTATAAGGTAGGCAGCTCCTCCTGCTCGTAGCGCCTCCGCTGACACATCAGTGCAGTGATGGCACCAAAGAAAAGAAAGTGACTCTCAGTTTCATATAGATCGCCAATCATATCCAGCCCTTGAGCCTCCCATTCCTACAACCGTCGAGTGGCATCCTCTTGAAGAAAGAGAAACAGCCACCGGAGGGGTACGGCAGGGGTATAGGAGGCTGTCACCCCTGCCTTTTGCAAATACTGCACGCAGTAATGCCTGGCCACTGGTTGCAGGGTGCAGGGCTTAGCCTGGAACCGTTTAGGCTCCAGCAAGAGTTGCATCAGCCGGGGAAGCTCCGGCGTGCCCCTCTCCAGGAGTAGACCACCCCAAATCCTACCATCTGCCCACTTGTTTTTCCCACTGCAATTGGGCTGCCAGGTAGTATGCTTCGAAGTCGGGAGCCGCCAAACCGCAGTTCCAAACTGTGCGGTGAAACTTCACAAGGGCTACATGGTGGTGACCCCACCAGATGAGATGTATCTCTCAAAACTTGCTATAGGGGATTATAACGAGGAGAGAAGCAAAATAAAATAGCCTGGGCAAAGCAACCATTTTGGTGATCGCCACAGGCCCCACCACTGAGATGGGGAGAGTCTTCCATTAGTGTATTGTTCTGCAGAGCGCCGCAAGCTCCCTGCCTTGATCCCCATCTAGTGAAGCAGCCTCAGTCTGAAATAGCTGTACTCATTGCAGTTCCCCATGAGGAGACGGGATCTCGGGGGACACCCGCAGAGGCATCACACTAGTCTTTCACCAGTTTATGCTCAGGCCAGACAGAGCACCAAACTCTTCCAAGAGTAGAGACGTCCCAGAGATGTCCACTCTGTGGTCCTGGAGGAAAAACAACATGTCATCAGCACACAGAGCAATATGGTGCACAGCACCCCGGAGCATAATGGTGCTGTAATAGGCGCCCTCCCGTGCTCTGCTCGCCAGAGGCTCCACAGCTAAGGTGTAGAACAGTGGGGCTAAGGGATAACCCTGCCTGGTACCTTGCCCCACTGGACTGGATTTGAACACCAACACCATTTCCCCAGTTCTAACTCTTGTAGTAGGGACTGCATACAACAACCTAAGCCATGAATGGAGCCCCCTGTCCCATGGGGCGCAGTATAGAGTACAGGTAGTCTTAATTAAGGCTATCAAAGGCCTTCTCGATGTCTACTGACATGACTGATGACTGTGCGTCAATCGAGGAGGCAGCAAGTGACAATGCCATCACCCTTTTGATATTTACTGCTGTGCTTCTCTTGGCAATGAAGCCCATCTGATCAGCATGAATAAGCTGAGGAATAAGGGGTAATAGCCACGTAGCCAGCACCTGATTCAGGACTTTATAGTCAATGTTAAACATTGACAGGGGTCGATATGATGCCAATTCCTGCAAAGGAATGACCCAGCTTAAGCAGGGGAACTATTAAGGCCTCTTTCAAAATAGGTGCAACACTCGAGCTTCACACACCAATCAGTCAACCTCCACCAGGCAAGGGGCCAGCTGAGCAATGTAAGTGGCATACAATTCAACTGGCAGCCCGTCTGCAACTGGCACCTTTGCCATGATTTTTATCAGAGCCACAATTTCCTCGGACAAAATATCTGCTTCCAACCCCTCTGGGGTCTTTGGTGTCAGGGCCGGTAGAGGAAACGGGTACAAGAAGAGGTTCAATGAGAGTGGGGCTGGCAGATGGTGGCTAGCATACAAAGTAGTTGAGTATGTGTGGAATAGCGTGTGGAATAGATCATTAATACTAACAGGATCGTAAACTCTGACAACATCCCCAGCCACCATCCCTAATATCTGGGATCCTAACGGAGTGGGATTCACCAGCCAGGCAAGCAACGTTCCGGCCTTGTCCCGTTCTGTATGAGCCCTAATCATGTGTTCCCTGTAGTTGAAACAGCAGAGCTTCTCTACCAAAGCCACTAGCTTCCCCTTCTCAAGCAACAAAGCGCGGTACACTGAGGGATCAGTGTGGGGATGGCGCTCCAGTGCATGCAGCCTGAATTCCTGTGCCCGTGTCTCCTCCCTCAATGTCTACCGCACCCCTCCCGTCCTAGTGATGCTGCAATCCTGGACAACTGTTTTAAAAGCTTCCCACTTGACCAAGGCTTCGCTGTGAATCCTGTTTTCGGTCACATAATGCAGAATTTCCTCCCCCAAAGTCTCACTGAACACCAGGTCCTCCAAGTTTTCACATCTAAGGTGACAGATAGGGACACAAGTGCGAGCAGGCAACCAGGTTAGGTCCGCAAGAAGTTCTGATTAGACATCATTCTGGCCAGATACTCCGAGTGTCCTATTTGGGCATGGACGACTGGGGAAGCATAGAGGCATGTCTAGACACAAATGCAAGTTATGTAAAAGTAAATGAAAAAAAAGTGGTGGAAACTGGTTGGGGAAGTCTGCCTTAGGATTCTGGACATATTCATAAACGATTTTACTGTAGCATTCCTTTCATGTGTTAGAGTAAGACCTGCATCTAGGAGGAGTCACAGGATTTTAACTGTGTCCACTGTGAAGAGCCATGGGGCCTGTTCTAAGTAGGTGAGCCAGCCTAGCATACAGAATTTTAGTAGCGATATTCCACGTGTGAAGATTTTAGTTTTGCTTGGGCTGAGTTTTAGATAGTAACCAATCATCCAAGCTGTGATCACAAACAATAAAAGTGCCAGCTTCTCTGGCGTGGTGTCATTGAGGTCCTGGAGCTTGTGACTGGTCAGAGCATTATTTGCATGATTGAAGCAAGCAAGACCACAAGTTTAGATCAATTCAGGAGGAGGGATGCAGTAAATGTTGAAGAAGAGTGCCAGGAAGTAGGCAAACCATAATCAGGAAGAGCAACTATAATCAGGAAAGAGGTTGGAGGGCAGCTTGACTAAAAGTGTTTTCTAAAAAATCTTTCACCCGTTTTCTCTAAGCAGTTTATCTTTTTGCCATTAGTTTTCTCCTACAAGACTTAATACAATATTGGGTTGTTGACCTTGACACAGAAGCCACACAATGCATCTCACGGGCTGCTTTCAAGCACTGAGATTTAATAGTAACATCAGCTACATTCGGAATGAGAAATTATCTTGTTGGTGATGAATAGTAGCAAGTATGTTGGTCCCAAACCTGCCCCTCTGATGGTCACTATCCTATACCCTACTCCAGTATTCTGACGATTAGAGAGAACCACTTTCCTTGTAGGGGTGAAAGATGAGACAAGGGAAACCACTGGTGTCCAATTTAAGGTTATCTGTGGGACAAGCACTGTATTGGCCTTAAACGCATACATATGTAAGATTTACCATTAAATGTCTTCAAAGTTGTTTAAGGTAAAAAAATAAACCATGTAATGCAGTCCTTAAATCCTACAATATCACAATAAACTGATCCAATGTGCTTGCAAATGCACTTATCCTGCCTAACTTTAGGCCTAAGAGTAGTTACAGTTATCAATGCTTAAAGGCCGATAAATGTCATAAATTGTGTTTTTGTAACTCAAAGATCATTAATGAAACCAGCTACACGTAAAAGTTCCATATCAATAGAATCCGCAATGTTATGTTATGCAGATTTGTGGAGCGCACTATGGCCCGGAAGGGAATCCTGGTGCTGGGCAGGTGTAAATCTAGCCAAATGCAAGGCCTAGTGGGACTACTCGAAAGACCAGGTCTTCAGCTTCCTGTGAGGAGGAGGCACTTAGAAGCGATATAGAAGATGGCTCCACCGCCAGATCTAGATTTCCGTGTGCACGAGTTGTGTGCTAATAGGAGTCAACGCTACTGCTGGGCCAGAGTTATGTAGTGGCTTGAAAGGGAGGGTGAGGAGTTTGTATTGTGCTCGTTTATGAATGGGGAGAGTGGCGTGGAAGGATGAGGGTGATTCTGCCCGGCGAGTTCTGAATGGTTTGAATCCTTCTGGAGAGTTTTATTGATCACTTCACAGAGGGTGTTCCCGTAGCCCAGCTGGCCTGCGACCAGAGTCTGCATGAGGGTTTTCCGGGAACGATATAAAGATTACATTAAAATAATAAAATATATTACTGTTATCACAACTTATGAATCATCACACCAAGACTACAAGCAAGTGAGAGATGTGTAGGTGGAAAGAAACAAAGCGAAGCCCAAGATACAGAGAGCAGGGACACTAAGGAGGTGGCCCGTGATACAACTGCATGATGCGGCAGATGTACAGCAATGCATTTAGAACTGGTATTTACTAATGCACCAGCATTAATAAAGAATGATTTTGAATTGATTGCGTATTACACTTAAGCAGGGCAAATGTATGGTCAAGTCATTTGATTTCCAGAGAAGAACTCAGTAGTCTAGCAAGGGTGCCATGGGCCCCACTGCAAGCAAGAAAAATGTTCCTGCATCACCACTGGCTGTGTAGTAAAACACATTATGCTAAGGCTTCTGTGGTTCTCTAAGTCTCTGGCCTGGTGCCACTGCACCTGATCTACTAATAATAGCTAAGGCCCTGGAAGAATTTAAATGTTGTCATCTCATGCTGCAAGTACACCTATATGGCCATTATTGCTCTGACATCAAGCACAGGCATCAACAAAAAGAAAGCAAGAGCGTAAAGAAAGTGTTCCATTAATATCAAACGGTGGGAATACCCAAGAGTAATGTCTGTTGCAAATTAGACTCCTACACTTTGTTTGTAATGGATCAGATTATTCACTGTTTATTTTCTCTCTCAAGGAGGTTGTGATACATCCAGTGGGCACCTTGGGTAAGGGCATACAGTGGCAAGGCCGCGAAAGGCAGGATTGTAGCGGTGATATGCATGAGTATGTAATTCTACTTGGAAAAAACACACCCTTATATATAAGGAAGGGCAGGCTTCACCGCTAGGTGCACATTTTAAACAGACTTTGGATCTAGTTCTCTCACACATCAGATGACCTGACCATAGATGAAATGCAACGAGTCTCTGCTATACACACAAATTACTGTGAAACCCCTCTTTGTTTCAAACCTTCCGCATTCCACCCACCAATTCTTCTCATTGAGCAGGTTACTGCCCCCCTTCCTCAGGCGTACCTTTTGTGTCATTCTATTGAGGAAACAGGTGGACCTGCCAGAGTATCCGTCTCAGTATTTGCCAGTAAGGCAGTAACATGCCTTCTGAGTGCCATCATCACCTAAGTAGGCGTCCCCAGATTTTGCCACATCCATGATGGTTTCTCCTGCTTTTGCACACCTATCCTTCCTGTAGCCGCTGCTTCTGAGTTTAGTGTCACTGCCACACCCTTCTGTGCCTTACCCAGCCAAAAGCCAAGAAGCAAGCCTAAAAACACCTGCCAATGCTCAAAGAAATCTGCAGGCTTCCTCGGGTTGGTCCCCTCTCAGGCAACGTGGATGAAACATCTAGCAACAACTCAATATTTTTTGTACAAAGGAATAATCCCCTGGGAGAGCAATACAAATATGCAAAGACAAGGAAGTGCACCTCAATGCATATGATAGTTTTGGGGGAACCAATTTGTACAATGGCAAAATGTTATGCAAAGAAGATGCAACGAATACACTAAGCCTGGCGCCTCTGATGCCTCTGCTGTGGGGGTGCTGGTCTCTCAAATCTGGTGCACAGCAAGACTTTGAAGCACTACTTTCACTCCTTCATACTACTAGTCTTGAAGAATGTAATTGAGAGACAGTTACCAGGATGGGCATGGCAAGAGCTTACCACCACCCATGTATACAGATTAGGGACTCGCTGAACGTGCATCCTAGGCTCTCAACTGCAACCATGCTACCAGTACCCAACAAGCAACCTCAGTGAAATGTATGCTCTCGAGTGTCCCAAATACCCAATCCCCAAAATATAGATATGCTAGCACTCTCCTGCACTGCTTACCTCCACATAGACAATTCCAGCTGTCTCTATCTGCCCTCTCACTTCCCAATCCCAGTTACACACACATCATGTCCATCTGAATTCTGCTACTATGTTTCACATCTTCTACAACTGCACTAAGCCTACCGCTTAGGATCATCAACCATACTGCCCTCACCTACAATTCTACCATGGACCCCTCTCTACTGCATTCAGAGTGCCATCCAAAATCTGCCCCACCGCCGTGCCTTAGCTAGTATGCCTCTATGTACATCGCGGGCCTCGAATCGCCAAATATCAGTCCCACACGCACTAAACAACTGCAACACTAACACTTTCACTGACTTTTTCACAGTTACACTGATTCTTCCCCTTGCACCCCAGGCCTGCATTCCCTCTTTATACCCACTACAAGCCATCAATGTCACAATGTGCAAGAGGCAAAAACCACTATCTGACCCTTGGAAGACCCATCTCAGGGAACTGTTCGCCCACAATGAGCACACTTGGCAGCTGTGGAAGTCAAATGGCAAAGCTGGGTTAATAGCCCACATCTGGTTACAATCGATCACAATCGATCGATCAGCAGTGGGAGGGTGAAATGAGGCAACTCAGACTGTGCAGGTTTGAAGGTGACATTGCTTTCTGACCCGAGGTCACATATTATCGAGTTGTTGTCCCCAGGTATAAGCTTAATCAATTCAGCAACACAGGAACTAGGTCGACCAATTCCTCTAGGTGGAAAGACACAAGCTCTGATCGTTGTGGCTACGAGGAAAGGCCTATAAATAGATGTGTCGGACTGAAAAAGAAGGTACATTTCTCCACTCATCATCTTTCACAAGAAAACGTTTCATTGATAAAATGTCTGCAGAAATCCTCTCATGGGCAGCAGGCCTGACTGCAGCATTACCCTCACCAAATATGGAATCAAAAACAATCGCTTCCCCTCAATTAACCTGGCCCTCAGCCCACACGCCTCCATTTCTGCTGTCAACTCCCTTCATTCTGTGAAGACATGGGACAAATTTATAAAGGCTTTGCGCTTGTGCCGTCACAAAAAATGACACAAAACTGACAATAAGTCTTGATAAACTATTTACTATCAAGTGCAAATCGTGATTTGTACTGTAAAGTGGTTCTAAATAAACAAAGAGTAGTGCAAATATTCTCAGGCAACCACCCATGGTTTTTGGCGCAAAGCTCTATCTACTAAAAATGAAAGGTGTAAAGTTGGAGAAAAAGTTTTCTTTTCGCTGAGCCTTTCCAACTTTGCATATGTGCTGTACTGCACACACACAAACTTGGAAAAGCTTTAAACTATGTGTAAGCATAGTATGTTATATCGAAAGGGTACCCCGTTAGTACAAAACCTATGCTAGACATCACACACACACCCTTGAACTATACACACCCTTGCATTATGGTGTAAAAGCTTTGCACGTAGCACAAGGCAGTCTAAAGTGCACCAGTGCAGGTGAAGAGTGACCAACAATGCCATATTTTAGAAGAAATAGTGCTGTAAGCCTCTCTTCCTTTCACACAACACAGTGCATCAATGTTGGTTACTGTGCTGCACTGTATGACTTCTAGGTAAATCACTTTGCCACCATGAATATCCAACATTGTAATTTCACCACATGTATGATGATGTTCTTTGTGGATAAAACTTCTTCATTAGTGTATCATTTTTATTAAAGTATTAAACTACTCAAAAGAAATAGACGTGCTTTGGCCCAGTTTTTACACTATGCAAAACAGTACCGCATTTGATCTATTTGGTGGCCAGGTCACCGGTATAAGTCAATGCCACATTGTGAATGAATGGATTGTTATGTATGGCTCCCATAGAGAGCCTCTATCGTTTACATCAGTTTCTAAAGCTCATAAGCCACTGCTATGACATAGCAACAGTTAATAACATATGAAACTTTAGATGGGTAGCAATAAATTATGGGGATGTTTTTCACTGAGGGCATCTCAGTGACATTAAATAGACAATGAGAGCTAAGCTCGAGTTGTCTATGATGTCACTCAGAGCCCTTAGGTAAGAAACACCCGTAATTCACTTTTTACCAATCTATAATTGTATATTATATATGGCCCCTAAAGCATCTGCCCCTGCTTTAAACTGGTATGCCGTGGCAGAGGAGTAATGGGGGAACCATTGCCTGTTGTTGGTGCAGGGTGCTGGTTCTGTGTTGCCGGTCATCCCGGGAGTTCACTGTTGGTGCACAGAGTCGATGCAGGCAGTAATTTCTTGGTGTGAAAAAATTACTTTGCGGTCGCAAGGAGCCCAAAACATCTGCAACTTCACCTTATCTTCAGTGGGAGCTATCACTGATGCCAGCCAAGGGTTCAGAACCTGAGGTGCCTCTTGCGGATCAGGACTCACACCTGCAGTGTTCAGCAGCAGGGCTCAGGTAGGTCCTGTTGCTGCTGGTCAGCTGAGCATTTGAAGGGAGGCCTCTGGAAGCTTGCTGTGTCCCTGTAGCTCACAGAGGAAGTCAGCCAACTGACCTTCGAGTCACTTGGGTAGCCTCAATTCAAGGCAAGCAAACCCAATCCTTCAATGAGCAAGGACGTCCGTCTTCCTCAGACAGCAGGGCAGTCCTTCACCTGAATCTTCTACAGGTGCAGCAGTGTTCTGATGAGAGGTTCTCAAGGCCCCATATTTATACTAGGTATCAACCTTTTTGTAGGGGGATTCCCTGACCTACCCCAAACCTGGTTCTGGTCAGTTCCTCCACTTCCACTAGTCCTGTCCCCAAAATGTCTAGGGTGACACAGGCAAGGGCAGGTCTGGTGTCATGTTTCGAGTGCACTGCAAGCAGGGCCCTCTGAAGTGTAATCAGGGCAGAGTACAGCTCCTCTCCAGCCATCCTGTCAGGAAGACTCTGCTCCCTCAGAACCAGGTATCATTTGTCTCACTTCTAGAAGAAATACACAACCCTCAAAAGCAGAGCCATTCCCAGTTATGTGACCCAGCGCACTGGCAGAAAGGCACAGTTAGTTTAGGCGGAAAAATGCCAACTTTCTAAAAGTGGTAATTTTAGAATTGTAACTACAAATCTGACATTTCCATTAAAGACATTTTTTAAATAATTCATTTGAAAGTAAGCATCATTTCTCTATCTTCTCCCAATCTGATGATAGCCTCAAAACAGTGAAAAGGGACTTTAGGAGTTCTTCAATGCTAGGACATGTAGATCTTAAATTCACATGTTCTACTTTTAAATGTTATGCGCAATGCCCTATAAGCCTTTAAGGGCTACCTTAGGGGGTACTTATGAGCATTAAAAAAAAAAGGTTTATGCCTATCAAAATTTTTATCTGGCAAAAGTTTAAAATTGTCCTACAGGCTACAGCAGCAGGCCTGAGACATGTTTTAACAGGCTACTTAAGTGGGCGGCACAAGGAGTGCGACAGTTCACTATTAGCAATCAGTTTACAGGCCCTGGCTACATGTAGTACCATTTACTAAGTACTTATAAGTAAATTAAGTATGCCTACTAGGTGTAGGCCAATGTTACCATACTTTAGGGACAGCACAAGCACTTTAGCACTAGTTAGCAGGGATAAAGTTGCAATGCCAACAAAAACTAGGTCAGCAAAATCAGGGAATGAAGGCAAAAACTTTGGAGGATTACCAACCCAAGGATACCAGGTGTAAAAATAGCTCTTAAAAGGGCAAGCACCACTGGGGAACTAAGACATTGTACTAATGATGCTTTAACCCCTTGAGTGCCCTGCCCTTTCCACGCCCTGTGCCGGGTGTTTCATTAGCGGGCGGGGCTCATGACGAGATAGTCTCGTCATGGGCACAGCGCAACCGCGGCCCATGACGAGACCATCTCGTCATGGGCACTCAAGGGGTTAATGGTACTGTAAGTAATATAGTTATTTTAATGTTTGGTCTGAAAAAAGATATAATTATATTACAGAAAAAGTACAAATATGTTTATTTACTTGGCATTACTACATTCATCATTATTGAAGTTTCCTCATTATATTTTGTGCTTTTTTTAAAGAGACATAAGCCAGTAGTTGTTTGTGTTTTTTATTTCTTCTTAATGCATACGTATTGCTTCTCTTGAAAAAGAACATAAGGGAATTATATTCTTGTATGAGAAATAAAACTCAAACAATTTAAATTTGAAAAACAAGGGTAAAATGAAACCAAAAACCATGCAGAAGTGAATTATGATGCATGATAAAATAAAATATTTTATGTTTTGTTATGTTATTTGCACTTATAGAGCGCACGGTTACCCTAGGGTGTCCTGGCGCTAAGCACTGGTTACTGGGGAAGACGGGTCAATGCTACTGAGTGAAGAGCCATGTCTTTAAACTCTTTCGAAAAGAAAGGAGATCCGGGGCATTCCTAAGATAAAACGGAAGCTCATTCCAAGCTCTAGAGGCACATAGAATGAAGCCTCTGCCCCCCCAATTGTTTTTTTTTAATTTGGGGACTTGCACTTGTTCAGTGCCTGTAGACCGTAGTATTCTGCCTGGAACATACCATTGGAACTTACGCTTCAGGAACTCAGGACCAGTTCCATTAATAGACTTAAAAACGGTGCATAATGCTTTGAAACATGTTCTTTGCTTTACAGGGAGCCAGTGCAGTTTCCTGAGTTCTTCCTTCACAGAGACAAACTTAGGTGTTCCCGATATCAGTCTGGCAGCTGCATTCTGGACAAGTTGAAGCCTACTTGTATGCTGTTTTTGGACATTGAGATATAAACCATTACAATAGTCCAAACGTGACATTATGAGGGCCGACACCACTGTCTTGAGATTACTATCGGTTAGGAAGATCTTAATTTTCCTTATGATTCTGAGGATCATAAAGCAGGCTGAAGTCACCATACTTACTTGATCCCCCATGGTAAGTTTGTTGTCCACCAATACTCCAAGGTTTTTAGCTTTCCTTCTGGGTGCTGGACATGAACCAAGGCTCTCCGGCCACCATTCTGGAGTCCACACCCGAGGATTGTTTCCCAATTTTATGACCTCGGTCTTGCTGGAGTTGAGTTTTAAACAATTGGAGGACATCCAGACCAAAATAGCACTCTTACAGTCATGGAAGCGTTCCCCAGATTCCCTCTCAGCTCCCTCCGTCTGCGGCAACACAATTTGTGTGTCGTCAGCGTAGGAGGTGAGCTGGAAGCCAAAATACCTGAAGACTCCAGCCAATTGTGCCACATATATGTTAAAAAGCGTTGGGCTAAGAGATGAGCCCTGTGGCACTCCACAAGGGAGTGAAAAAGATTTAGATGAATGGCCATCCAGGTCCAAAGTTTGCGACCTGTCTGATAGGAAAGATTGTAAAAGTTTCTCCGTGAAACCTTCAACACCAATTTCAGATAACCGGCCCATCAATACTTTATGATGGACCGTGTCGAAGGCCGCGGACAAGTCCAGTAAAATCAGTACGGCATTTCCTCCCTTGTCGACAGCCTCTCTAATTTCCTCTGTAGATTTCAACAGGGCTAACTCAGTGCTGTGATAGGCTCTGAATCCGTATTGTGATGGGGCCAGAGAGTTGTTTAGATGAAGAAAAGCACTGAGCTGGTTGTTAATTGCCTTTTCCAGGATTTCAGCAGGAAAAGTATATATCATTGTTCCAAACTTGTATCCTGTACTTACGTATGCTTTTCTGTTTGAATAGAGGCAGATGTCTTTAGAAAGTCTCCTTAAATGGTCAACCTATCTGGGGCTAAATAAAAATAACGCATATGCACTGGCAACCATAGATTGACTGTCATTGACTTTGCAACCATTCACTAAGCACGTCGTGACTCACTGCCCTTTCTGCCGCCAATTACTTACCTCATTCTCCCCACTTGTATGTTCCTACAGTAAATTATTTCTGTTTACACTGCTGGGCACCCCCGATTTACGCCCCATGAATCTCGTCTCTAATGCCTGATCAGTGTTCTCCAGCAAGGAGATAGGTAGGGGTGAGGGCTCAGTCTGGTGGCTGGCAGGGGGGTCATTAACATCAATGTTACATGCAGAGCCCAGGCTAGCTAACATCTTGGAAAAGTTTGTCGAGATGAACTGCTCTGAAAATAAACAAAGCAAGCAAGATACAGAGGACATAATGAGAGGAAGAGAGAATGAAAGAAGGTGAAATGAGGAGGAACTAAAGAGAGCCTGAGGAATACTGAAGGAAAGCTAGAGAAGCGAGACAGATGAAAAGCGGAGAAGAGAGAAGGGGGATGGTGATTTAAATCTGTATCTGAATTATTGAAAGTAGCGTCCAAGGGTTAGTAATGCAAGAAACCTTGAAGTGACCAAACTGATGTACATTGTAGAACAGGCGTATTGCATTACACTGACAAATTATTCTACACTGCGTATAATATCTGAACAGCCATGTAGAGACCTAATTGTACAATTACTGACACCTTTTGGGAAAAAGTAGTAAGTGTGGCAAGGGAATGGTACGAGAGGGGCAGGGCATGTGAAGCTTGGAGTCTTAGCGGTGGCGAGATGGATCTTCATTTACATAACATCCAAGCACCAGCACTGGCTGCAGTAGTGGCTGCCACAAAATGAAAGTGTGCATGTGGGGAGGGGCGGGGGGAGGTCAGGGGGTGGAATGAGGAATTCAGGGGAAAACAATGAGTAAAAAAAAGTAACTTCCGTTGCCTCCGACAGCAGCCTCGATCCTTTAATCCCAGCAGTCTCTGGGAAGGCACAGGCCTCCCCCCCACCCACCAATCCAGATGCTGCTCTCATGCTATGAGATCAGCGCCAGGATTGGTCTGAGCGGCCTGGTCTGCTGCTTAGACACTTCCCAGGAGCCTGTGGCTTTTCTTCATCCCGGCTGTGAACACAGCTGGGTTGGAGAAATAGAAGTGCACATGTCTGTTTCTTCGGCCTAAGTTGGCTGGCCAAACTTACATGTGCACTTCTAAGTGCCCACCAGCCTTCTCTTTCATGGCCCGGCCCCACCCATCGCAGGCATGCCAGCCAGTCACAGAAAAATAAAATTATATTGTTTCATTATCATTTTATTTGTCTGTCATTGACTCTGATGAGTGGCGCGATGTTCTTCTGCCATTACGGAGGAGCCGTCCCTGTCTGGCTCTTGTTCAAGTAAGCTTTGATTTTGGTCAGCCATTGTGTGGGCTGCAGTGCCTTGTCAGCTGTGCCATCCATGATTTAGGACTAAACTGGGGTGGTTTTCACACATTGCCACATGCTCACAACTGATGAATCTTCTATCTGCCGACCCCTACACCAATATTTAGAAATATTTAAGTGTGTGTGTTTTTTTTAAAATAAACTTATTCTATTTTTTAACAAAGACTGTTAGCACAGAGTGAGACATTTTTCAGCAGCCATATCCTCTTATCTCCTCCTTTACTAAAATCTACTGAAACACGGGGTCACTTGGGACCTGGTCAGATCTGTAAGAATTGCTTCAGTATATATCATTGTAGTTGTGAATTGTATCTCAAGCGCTCAGTACCCCTGAAGAGGCATTGAAGCGCTTTGCGACGAGAAATATGCTACGTCAGAAGTAAAAGTTAGGGGTACTAAGATAGCAGATTAAGAAAATTTATAGATTTTTGGTCTTGTGGATTAGTAGTGGTAAGTATGTTAAATTAATGTTTCTTATTATCTCTTGCAATTACTGCAATTGTTTTGAAATATGTGATGTCAAAAAGGCTTGTACATATGTCTGCCCTACAGGGAGAAGTGAGCCATTCCTTTATCTGAGCGGGATGATGTAAATTTACTGTTTCATCGTGCCTTCTGGCCAATCAAAATCCCGAGTAGTTATAAACTTTCACTGCTAGATTTTGTCAACCCATTTACAGTACATGTTTACATACCGAAGCTCGAGGGAATTGAGTGCAAAAACCTGGTTTGTGAGTTCCAAGACAGTAGCGGCTAGAACGATCAGGAGTGGTGAGGCAGGCGGGGGTAAAGATAATTTTTCAAAAGCTTACCTCGTCGTGTCTCTCTGCGTCGTCCCTCTTCATCCTCACCCCTCTGCTCTAGCCGGAAGAGGAAGCAGCCAGGCTCCCCTGACTAATCTCCATGCTGCAATGCAGCATTGTAATTGGGAAGCAGACAGGCTCCCCTGACCAATCACAAAGCTGCAATGCAGCTTTGTGATTGGTCTGAGCGTTGTGGTTCAGCGATCAGATGGAGAATGGGGTCCTGGGCCTGTTCTCCATGCAGGCTGTAATGCAGGCTGCAAGGAGAACATGGAAAGTGCCCATTACTGTTTGGCCGGCGCAAGAGAGTCGGTCAAACATTCATGCGCACTCTACAGAGTTCCACCACTCCATCCCATGCTCTAGAGAGTAGAGTAGCCCCTCCTTGCAAAGACGCACAAACAAATAAAATGATAATAAGGTCCAGTTATTATCATTTTAATTTTCCTTCATTGCCACTGCTAAAAGCAGTGGGGTGATGCTCCCTTCGCCTCAGCGTAGGAGCCGCCACTGTGTAAACAAGGAAAGCTTTGTCAAAACAGTGCAGTTTCTCTTTTTATTGTTTAACTGATTACTTGACACTCCTACCTCTTTAACCAGCTGTTAAATCGCGAAAGACGACAGGGGAAAAACTTTTCAAACTTAAAGTGAATAATAATACAGCGATTAAAGTGTGGCGTGTGAAAAGGAACTGTATCAGGCATGCCAAAATCAATCATCATCAACATTCAGTCGCATGGGCGAGGGGGTGAGTCAAGCATAGCTTACATTTCTTTAAAGTAATCTCTAAATGGGAGGTTTGCGTTCTACACATTACAGAAACTCAAAAGAATGTGCTATTAGAGCAAGGTTCATCCCTAAAGTGACAGCGCAGAAACATTCCATAGTGCACAAGTTGGACACAGGCCAACCCCTCTGCTGAAAATAACAAAAGTACATTTTAGCCTCTGCTGTTCATCAGTCTATTACTAATTCTCACAGGTCGGTCGGTGTGCCTAGCTTTGCTACTATGTTCTTTTGCTAAATCATTAAATCTGAAATGCAGGCCAAATCAAACGCACTATGTCCCTTGTACTTGTCTTTGCTTACTTTTCAAAGTCGAACATATAAACTTGTTTTTATTTTCTTCCTTTAAATGACCTTTGGACCTTGATATAACTGAGCCGGTCGTCTATAAATGACAACAGCAGCTGGGTGTATTTTCAGTGAGAAATATCATGAGGAAGGCTGACACCAGCTGCCAGAAAAATCCGTACCGATGGGATTTATACCAGCATACCTCAAAAAGATCCCGCCCAAAAAAGTGCATTACATCTGGGAACAATGACTTTTTTCTCCATGACTTTTTTTAAAATTAAAAATAACAAACATACATTTTAAAAACGTAAACTGTACTGTGAACGGGCACATCTGGATGATATAAAAAAGTGATAAAGGTGGTGAGGCAAGAACACAGAACCAAAACAGAAAATGCAATTTGACAGAATTCACAATAGAAAGTGGGCCATAGTCCGGGAAAACAAAGAATACCTGCATTATAAATGCATAGGACAGCCGCCAATGATTGCAGATCTGGTTATACATTTGGCTGCATTTACATGTGTTGACAGCCCGATGTGAAATAATTACTAGCTAGGACCACAGAATGGTTCCAGAAGGCACAGATTCTATGGCCAGATGATCTATGCAGAGAACAACTCGGGAGATGGGAGTTGACCCAGAGTTCTCCGGTACTAAGACAAAAATTGGGCCACCTTCTAACACACCTGTGCAGATGCTGCAGCTTAAGAATAGAGTGAATAAGACAACTTGTAAAAGTTCTTCTCCAAAAACACAAGGCAAGGTCATTTCAAGGTCATCTGTAACGCAAGCTGCGTGATTTAACGGAACCCCACTATTGCGAGCTAACACGGTCAACATCTAGATCCAGATGCTAGCTATCCCCTTATCATTCACTTCATCTCACTTCTAAGTTTTCATTAAGGTAACCCAGCATTAAATTTTTAGCACACTTCGCCTAAACCCGCAAGTCATTCAAGTTCACTTCTAGTCTTCTATTGTGTATTCTCCAGGTCCCACAACCAAAAGGACCCTATCTGCAATTTCTCTATAATCTCTGATTGTAAAGTGGGTCCATTGCCATGGAAACCACCTTCATCAAATGCCAACAGATGTCCACAATACAAAGATTAAGGGCCTAATTACGACTTTGGCGGTGTGGGAGCAGGCAGCCATGCCAGCGCCCGCTCCCATACCGCCAAAGACGTACTGACACCGCTCGTATGATTAAGAATTTCCTCGTGCCTGGCGGGCGGTGTTTTATTGGTCCCACGGCGGTGCCCATTAAAAGGGCACAACAATGGGAGCACCAAAGGCCGTTCCTGCACGGCATGGACTGCACAGGAATGGGATTGAATGCACACAAGGGGCACAACATGTGCCCATTGCAGACACCCCATGGCCCTGAGGAAACCCTGTAGGACCTCTTTTGTTTCCTCCCTGCCACAGTTTTCATGGCAGCCTCACCGCCATCGAAACCGTGGTGGTGAGGAAACTCCTAATATGCTCAGCAGTGTCGCAGTAGTACAGCCAGCATATTAGGGGCTCTCACTGACACACCACCGCTGCGGGATCCATGATCCCTGGCAGTTGTGGTAAGCCTGTGGTGGTCCCACCACCATAATCGTACTATGGCGAGTGCACCGCCAGTCTGGCAGTCCATGGACCGCCGCCACAGGTATGGCGGTCCATTGGACCACCGGAATCATACTCAGCCCCTACGTCTTTTTCTATTTTTCATACCCCCTCAACTTCATGCTTGAGCTTTAGTACCATTTCAGCTTTATTTTTTACATTGCCTTCATAATATAGAGGTACATACAGTTATACAATTTTACAAGTGAGATCTACCATGAAGAAAAAGAGGATCACTGCTTATCCTGTCCATAGGCATTATGAAACACTGTATGGGGAAATTAAATAACTAAATAACACAAACACAAACAGGCCCTACTCTCTGTCCTTATTGAGAAAAAGTGACCTTAACTAATTTTTCCTGAGTGATATGTATAGTGGGTAAATCAAATATATTAAGCAGTCATTTGCAGGTAATTACACCACACATTTCTTTGAGTTCTAATCTATTTTGTAAGCTTTTTACATTTTAATGCATATTGGAGACTCTGGTCTCTTCTTGTTAAAAGTAAAACTCTACCATCCTTTAGAGTAAGAGTAACGAAATAAATAGGTAAATAAACAAATGGGAATGCTGCGGTGGCTAGGGGAAGAATCCCTAACCTCATTAACACATTAAATCTCTTTGAGATCCCATATAAATTGTTCAAAATACTTCCAAGTCATGGAGCAAAGGATTTGGGTAAAACCCACATCTAATGTTTTAATAGTGCCTACAAATATTTTAAATAGTGCACGTTCTCACATCCTCTGTCCACAGACCAGGGGATCAACCAGGAGTATTTAGTGTGACCAGAAGGGTTTCGGATTACACTGGCTACCATACCCATGGCACATTGTGCGCTATACAAATGGTAATAATGCAATACAGAACACAATACATCAAAAGCCTCTCTTTCTCAGCAGTGATAATGCATAGAATTGTCATGCTCATGCAGCTATTCTGTCAGCCCCACTTTTTGCCTGGTATATGATGTGATTTTGACTGGAAAAGCACTGGGTTCCTGCTAACTGGGTCTGTAGTGCCTGATCTCTTTCCCAAAAACTGTGCAATTGTTTTCCCCAGTGGGTGATACCTATTGTGCCCTCCCCAAGTCCCTAGTAAATGGTATCCCTTGGTAACTAGGGCCTGAAGTACTAAAAAGTGTCTCCGAGGGAGGCAGCACAAATTGTGCCCCTTTAAGGAACCACTCACCAAGCTCATGCAACCTGCGACTGCCGGCTGCATCTTGAAACAGACAAAAAGTCTTTGCCATTCCTGTATAGGTAAGTCACCCCTACAGAAAGCCTCACAGCCCTAACGCGGGTTGCACTATATTATATGTGAGGTCATAACTGCGTGAGCAGATATACCCCTGTGCTTCTCAGTTTCTTTACTGCCCGTACAAGTGGACAGGGAAGCCATTTTAAGTACATGTGCTGGACACTTGCGAAAATGAGTTCTCCAGCTACATGATGGTTTCACTGAAAATAGGGATGTTCAGTATCAAACATATTGTACTAATAAACCCACACTGATGCCAGTGTGCCCCCTGAAAACCCACTAGTTACTGGTGGGTTGACTGACTGGTTTTAGCCACCCTGCCACCAGAAACGAGTTTCTGACCCCTAAGGGAGAGGGCCTTTGCTCTCAGGGGGCCATAAGCCAAGCCGGCTCAAACAGAGGATGCTTTACACCCCCCGCCCACAGGATGACCAGTGGACTAGCATTCCAGGGCCAGTGAGCTTCAAAGTGGCCCACCGCCTTTGGTATGCGCATATGGCTTCTCTCAAGAGAGGAAACTGACCCCCTTTGTCCAGAGTCTTTGGCACATGGACAGGCGGGAAAATTAGCTAGGCAAGCCAGGTGTGTCCACCCTCAGGCAAATAACACACCTGAACTGGGCTACCTGAAGTGGATGTAACTTTCAGAAGTGACCCTCTTGGTGATGGCTAATTTAGGATCACTGGAACAGGGTTATGCCTACTTCCCCCAGGAAGTTGTCATATAGGGGACGATGTGACCACAGGGAGAAGCACCCCATTGGCTACTACCCTATACTCCCCTAACACACCTAAATTCAGTATTTAAGGAAGCCCTGGCATCAGGAAACCAAGCACTTTAGCATAGGTTAGCAGTGGTAAAGTGCACAGAATCCTAATGCCAACAAAAACAAATTTGGAATTGGTGGTGACCCTGCAGAGAGGGCCAAGTCCAGCATCTCAAAGCAGAGTAGAAATGAGCTATACAAATCCTGGTAACACAAAATAACATAATATCTTCAAATGCAGAAAACTCCTCAACATGTCTGTTGTACTGGTATGTGTGGAAAATCTTTCGAAAGTCTCCTAACCAACCTCTGTGCCTTGTGACTCTGAAGTTTCGTTCCACCTGAAGACCTGCCTTTTTAATTGGCAGGTACTGCATTCTCATTCAGTGCCCGCGCCCCGGAAACACGTGGTGGTGACCGAGCACATTGTAAAATAAAACATAAACATTGCCTCTCTCGTGCTCAGTCTGCAAGGCAGAGTGCCAAGAAGGGTGAAGTTTGCTGGAACATTAGTTACGTTTTTTTCCTGCTTAGACATCAGGTTGCACAACTTATGAATTAAAAATTAATTATTCTAGTTTAAGCACGTGCTTCGGTTAAGAGTAGCCAAAGGTAGCAGTTGCTTGCACTTTGGTACCTTTGGCTGCTATATTTTTATTTTTTATTTTATTTTGAAGGTTTTATATAGAGCGATCAAGACTCTTATGAGTATCAGAGCGCTTTACATGTCATATGTTGGACAACAAGTATAAGGATAGAAAGAAGTACAATTATAGGTGATTCAGACATAGGGTGCCTCATAATACTACGAGCGCTTTACATGTCATATGTTGGACAGCAAGTATAAGCATTAAAAGAAGTACCATTATAGGTGATTCAGACATAGGGTGCTCCATAGTACAAACTAGTAATTAAATACAGTGCTCACTAATATCTACTACTGATCAACGTCCAGTCGTAGGTAAATACTTCACGTGAATTTCGCCATGAGAATCGCTTTCACTTCTTTTTTGAAGGAAGCAGTGGAAGGGTTCAGTCTTGTTTTTGTAGGCAAAGCATTCCAGATCCTGGGAGCCATTCCAGAGAAGGACCGGTTGTATGTTTTTTTCTCAGTAAAACGTTGTGGTTTCAGCAGAAGATTCTTGGAACTTCTGGAGGCTCTGTTCCCAGCTGAGAGTACCAATTTCTGAGCTAGATAGCTCGGGGAATTTTAGTGTCGCGCCTTGTGCGTCATACAAGCGATCTTCAGCTGTATTCTAGCTTCAAATGGTAGCCAGTTGAGTACTCTAAGGTCAGGAGAGATGTGCGATGTTCTTTCTGAACCTGTGATGAGTCTCGCAGCGGAGTTGATCGCTGCTTTTAGAGGAGCCGTCGTTGCCCTGGAGAGGCCGACGAGGGCTACCGCCCCATATTCCACTCTTGGGATTACTAGGCCTGAACTGCTTGTTTGAAATCATTAGCTGGTAGGAAGGGTTTCAGTTTTCGCAGGGTGTTCATGTGGAAATTTACTCCTTTTGTGGAGGCGCTGATATGCTTCTGCATGTTTAGGTTTCTGTCCAGTGTCACACCTAATGATTTAGCTGATTCCACAATGAGAGGATGCCCTTTCAGTGCAGTTAGCTGCTTCATCCATTCAAGGATGGTGGATGATTTGTTTGGGGGGGCGATTAGGAGGAACTCCGTTTTGAGGGAATTTAGTTTCAAATGGTTTTCAGCCAGCCATGTTTGAGTTTTTTGTAGCGTTGTGTTGAGAGACTTGATGTCCTCAAGTGAATGGATCTTGATGTAAAGTTGAGTGTCGTCTGCGTACATATGGAAATGTATACCGGAGAGACTGAGAACTTTGGTGAATGGTTCCATGAAAAGGTTGAAAAGTGTGGGCGAAAGGGAAGAGCCTTGCGGTACTCCTAATGTGACTGGTACAAAGTTGGACAGGGATTGATTGACCTTGAATCTTTGAGATCTATTTTGGAGGAAAGAGGTAAACCAGGTAAGCACAGATCCAGATATTCCTATTCTGTGTTTCAGTAGTTCTAGCAAGTTGTCGTGTTTAACAGTGTCAAATGCTGATGACAGATCAAGTAAGATTAATAAACAGGCTTCATTTTGGTCCAGGATTTTTAGAGCATTGTCAATTATGTTTGTCATGGCTGATTCAGTACTGTGACCAGCACGGAAGCCTGATTGGTATTGGTTAAGCCGGTTGAACCGATCTATGTGGTTGCTAAGCTGGCTGTGAACACATTTTTCTAAGAGCTTGGCTAGAGTGGGGATGTTGGATATCGGGCGATAGTTGTTTAAGTCTGCTGGGTCAGCCGTAGGTTTCTTTAGGATAGGGGATACCGGCCCTGTTTTCAAGCTTTCTGGGATGGTTCCTTGAAGGAGGGAGCTATTTATAATCTTGGTCCAGAGAGGTAGTATCAATGGAATGAAGTCTTTTAAGTAATTAGCGGGGAGCGGGTCTGTGGAGTGGTTGGAGGGGTTCAGGGCGGTTAGCGTTTTTAGAATAGCATCTTCACTGTAAATGTTGAAGTATGACCAGGTTGCCTTGTTTTTAAGGTTGAGTTTTGTTTAGCAGTTACCTGGAACACCTGTCAAGGGCAGTGTGGCATTCTTATGCATGTCTATAAGGGACAAAAGGTCATTGTGCAAGTCTGTCTTTATGGATTCCGATTTAGTCATAAAAAAGGAGGCAAATTCCTCACAATTGGGTAGATTATCAGGTATAGTCTTGGAGTGGTTGGGTGCACTCTTGGTTTGGGCTTTGATTAGATCTAATAGTTTCTTGGGTCGGTTTTTGGCTTGGTCTAGTTGATTCCTGAAGGAGTCGGTTTTGGATCTTTTGATCTTTCTGAAATAGGAGTTTCTAGTAGTTCTTAATAGCTTCAGGTGGTCAACTGAGGGTGCAGATCTCCAACTTCGTTCAATTACTCTAAGTGAGCTTGTGTCTTCATTTAAACTACCATCATACCAGAGTTTTGAGACTTTTAAGGTGGTTCTTTTCCATTGTAGAGGGGTTATTTTGTCTAGTAGGCTGTTCATGGAGTGGAAGTAGTGGTTGGTCAGACCTTGAACATCGACTGAGGTCTTCCGGGGGACTTAGGATGTTTAGATTAGAGGATGCTAGTAGGTTGGCGCCTACATTATTAAGATTTCTCTTACAGATCTTTGTTCTCAAAGGTTGTATCGAAAGTCTTTTAATTGATACTAAGACTTGGAATGTAATGATGTGATGGTCAGACCAATCACAAGGGAGGATCAAGTCGAGCTGAGTGGCGTCAGCCTTGGAGATTACTAAGGGTTGCGCCTTTGTCGTGTGTAGGACTGTTACAGATTTGGTTAAGATTAAGGTCTGAGACGAAGGCTTTGAGGCTGTTGACATCAGAGTCGTTCTGGTCGTCCCAATGCAGGTTGAAGTCACCCAGAAATATTTGCATATTTTGTTGGCCGTCATTGGTAGCTAAAATGTCCATGAGCTGTTCTATGAATGTGATGTTATCGCCTGGCGGGTGGTAGAGTGTGTGTAGTGAACATATTTGTTTGTTGTGACTAGAGATGTTTAAGCAAAGGTATTCACAGGAGGATGGTGCGGGGGCATTGGAGTTGGCCACTGTTAAATTACTCTGATATATGCAAGCGATCCCTTCCCCTGGCCTTTCATTTCTGTCCAGTCAAGTAATGTCATAGTTAGGGGGTACTAGTATGTGGACGATGGAGTAGATGAATCCTTTAGCCATGTTTCCATCAGGATTACAATGTCTGATTCGTTAGTGAGTAGAAGGTCAGCTATATCGTCCGCGTGTCTAGATGCGGACCTGCAGTTTAAGAGAATACATTTTAGCTGCGTCTTGTCGGATACAATGGTGGGTTCGGATGTAAGAGGGATTCGTGTGAGGCTGTTTTCAACTATGCCTTTGGGGTTGTGTCTTGTGGCTCTGTGTGAGTCGATGGGGATAGACTGGATGAAGAAGTCTATATGTAAATTATCTGGGTGTACAAAATTGTGTGGGAGGTACAATAGCTCGTAAGATCGGAGTAAGGCACCTAATTCTTTAGATGATAAAGAATTTTTCATCCTGATTGGGCGGGATCAGGCATTAGGGTAAGGCACTGTACTCCATCTTGGGGGCTTGAGATTTTGAACGTTTACGTGTAAATGATGGGTGCGTTTAGATTTTGAGATGTGTGGGTATGTTCTGGCATCATGCTTAGGGCGCGAGAGCTTGGATTGCTGTAGAATCAGGTCATGTAGGGATTGGATGTCAGCATTGACCTGATGCAGTGATGCTAGTATCTCGTCAAGTCTGGGGTCTGTAGTAAGCGTTGCCTTATTTGATGTGTGGATTGGGGGTGGAGGCGGAGTAGTTGTGCCTTGTGAGAAGTTTGAGGGGGAGTCATATTCAGGATCCTTGTATTGAGTTCTTTCCGTGAGTATGTCAGAGAGTGGTAGTGAAGAGGTTGGGTGTGGTGGTGTCTAGATGTGGGTTATGTAAGGGACAGTGTTGATATAAGTGGGGAGAGAGGGAGCAGTTGGGACATCAGGCTGATGGTTTATAAGTTTCAGGTTTCATGAAGACATCAACAGGTAAGTAATTAAAGTAAGCAGGGCTTAGAGCCCTTTCACTTTTTGAGTTGAATTTCTTGCCTTTAATCCCTGAGCAGCAACTAGGCCACATAAAGGAGAGATTGGTGGGGCAAGGGGTCACTGCTGCTGAAACCCGTTATCAGAGGGTGCATAATATCACTTTTGATAACCCTGGCACTTTGGTGAATTTACTTCTATAACTACGGGGATCAGTTAGAGGTGGGTGGATGTGGGACATCTTTCAAACAGCGGGGGTATTCACACCCCCAAACTGACAGTTCACAGACACCGTTTTGAGGCAAGAGAACTGCAGCATTTCCACTGCTAGAGCCGCAGAGGGCTCTGCTGGTGGCAACTACTGACTCAGGGGCCTGTCTGCCAAAGGACCTCCATGTCACAGTGGCAGTAGCCATTCTCTATTTAGGGCAGGGCAAACGTCACTAGTTTTCTGTACCCAGGACTGCCAGATCCAGATAGGGAAACAAATAATGGCTCTGATGTGTAAGGAGGAAACCCCCAAAAGAGTGGCCACTGATTTCTATATAATTTGCTAATTCTTTGGGAGTTTGTGAAACACAAAAATGGCAACCTGGCACGCGGAAAACAAATGAGTATCGTCTTGACATTTAGCTCTGACTTACGTCCACGCATACCAACATTTTCTGCCAGGAAACTGGACTATTTTGAAAAAACAATCCGGGGAATGTATTTTCCCCATTGACTTCTATCGAAGCAGAGACAATTTCAAGTGGGAGGTAGCTAAAATAAAGCCACTTTTTACTTAAAAAATTGGAAGTCTCTCGCCTAAATTCGGTCTGTAGTCGAGTGTGCGTGCTGACACAGTGACATTGCACCAGCCAGTGTATAAATTACCCTGTTAGTCTTTTTACAAACTCATATGTTTATCCTAACTAGTACAGAGAGTGACAAGAGCTTGCCAGGCAACGCAATTTATAGGACTTGCCTTCTTGAAATATTCCGATATGGGATATTCAGTGTCGTGATTAGTAGCTTTTTTTGTATATATTCTGTAATCATTTTTTCCTATTCTTATGCAAAAAAATGTATTTGCTTTAAACTTTGTTAAGTACTACTACGAAAGCATGTTTAGCGCGATTTCTTCCTGAAGCACAAAACAAATTTAGATACACGTTCTAACCCATTATTAAAAATAATTATGTAGCGTGCTTTTGCAGTACAGAGTAAATTGTTCTGCAGTCTGCTTGTAAATCAATTTACACGCAGCAGAACAAGTCCCTGCGTTACATAATTAGTACTTAACGTCTTTTTAATTCATCGCTGCGTAGAAAGTTCATTGCACCCAAGACGCGCGCTGTACTTTCCGAAAACAGTTCCAAAGAAAGTGTGTATTTAATAACAAAGAGGTAAACACGTTGCGCATCACTGATATTTCATGCAGGGTTGCCCTGTCAATTCTACTTTAGAGCAGGTGCAAGAAATTCGTATCTAGTAACCGTCTTGAGAATTACGGTCGACTTAACTCGTGATGGGTGCCAAAGAAGTCTAAATATACATCTTCTTGGCTAGATGTCTCTGTGAAGGCCCCTCCTAGCCTTAAGGTACACCAAGTGGCTCCCGGTGTAGTGCCAGCTCAGCAGTTTGTGGGGTGATGGGGCACTTGGGATCTGGGGCCACTCAAGCTGTGCCTAATGGGGAGATTTGTCACTGTTACTGTATATAACGTTATAATTGTTTACATTGTGCTTTAGGTTTCTAATGTTTGTGACATTTATTTACAGAAAAGGCAGTAATACCCAGCTGGGTCTGATGTGTTCTGCATAAAACCAGACACATATATAAATAACTAAATAAATAAATGATTTGATTGATTATATATCCATTAAGAAAATAGAAAAGAACAACATGCTATCTCACATTCCCACAAAGAAGACACAAAGTAAATCACCACACTTTGATCATTTAGGCAACAGTAATATTAACCATGGAAAATACAGAGAAAATGTGTGCTCCTGCTAAATGCGGCAAGAGAAAAATCAGGAGTTATCATTGGTGCCTGACCCTGACTCATTGTCCAAAACCTGTAGCCCATCTCTAATGCTGTTGAGGAACTGAATCCAGAGTAGTAATCTTCAGCAAAGACACCTCGCACTGGAACTCCAGCCAGGTGGCCCGATGAATTTGGACCAACATCTCGCCCGGCAACTCACGCAAGAATCTCAGAAAAATAATCGCAAGCCAACTAGCCATGCCAAGTGAATACAGTCTTTGTCTTCTGCTTCCACACATTCAAGATGCTCAAGAAGATCTTTGAGTGACTCCTCACCAACAGTAACCTAAATAGGGCTGTGCCTGCCTTCCACAATGATGGCTCCGCCCCCCCCCGTGTGTGTCTAGGAACAAGGCCTAGACTAACAATGGAGGTTGTTCTGCACTTAAAAATATATTTTAAAGTGCCCCCCAGAACTGGTTTAGACTGGGCTCAGAGCCCTGTGCCAGGAGGAACAAATCATTTTCACTATAAATGTTTGCGACTGTGACCCCATGTCTGCTGAACCTTGGGAACTTTTTGAACTTGCGGAACTGGAGAAGACACTGTGCTGGCAGGGAACCGCCACTGGGACTTCGCCTTGGGAGCTGCTTGCTGAAGGGACCATGTGTGCTGGGCTGCTGCCTGTGTTCTAAACAAGAGTACCC
Organism: Triturus cristatus; assembly: GCF_964204655.1. Taxonomy (NCBI): domain Eukaryota; kingdom Metazoa; phylum Chordata; class Amphibia; order Caudata; family Salamandridae; genus Triturus; species Triturus cristatus. The sequence goes on from NC_140583.1 coordinate 878,283,156, forward strand.
CATTGATTTCAGGGGGAACAGCATGAAAGGAGAGCTGTGGACGGCTCCTGTAGGCTGCTCTGGGTGTGAGACTACGTAGCGCATGTTGAGCGCTACACAGGGTCTGAGGACCGTTTTTTGCCCTGAACCTAAATTCGGGGCAACCTGGAGTTATTCTCCTGAGCCCTGGGTGTGGGCTCCCACACCTGTGGAGCACTTCTTTGTTCTGTGCTCAAGAGGCGTGTGGCGGGGGTGCAAAAGTCACCATCGGCACCCACTACGCAGGCTCGCTCCCTCAGCACGTCACAGGAGATGTCTCAGATCCCAAATTAGGGTGGGAGACTACCCGCATTTGTGGACCAAGAAGGAAGGCTACTCTGGACCCTCTACAGAGCCCGGAAGGAGTGGCGGCTGATTGCCACCCAGAGGGAAGCCAGGCAGGAGTGACCAGCCATGTGGCTGAGCCTGGCTGTGGGCGGGGCAAGGCAGGACCACGCAACAGACGAAAGAAAGGTGGAGACAGCGCCCTGTGTTTACCCGGCCCCAGAGGGCCCAATCGGAGCTTCGCCATTGACCCCCTCTCACCTGGAGCACAGGAGCGCTGGCCACCAGTTTCAGCGGACGGCAGCACCCCAGCTCGCTCAGCCCTCAAAGAGTGGCGAGTGGGGCTGAGCTTCTTTGTGATTAACCCTAGCACGGTGCACTGGCGGGGGCCTCCCCTACCCATGGTATCTCACTTACTTGGGGGGCACCAGAGAGAAAGCAGGATGGGGTGGCAACCCTTGATGGAGGTCCCGTTCCTGCAATTACTGCGCAGCCCACACAGTAAGCGCTGAAGCGATGTAGCGATGTGGCTGCAGAGTTGGAGTAGAGGTGCCGGTACTTCGGTGTTCTACATGTGTTGGGGGCAATTCGGCTCTCAGGAATGTATTTGGGGCAGGCATGTTCAGGTCCTGATTACGCTGTGAGGTTATTGTGGCGCACTATGGCTATGATTTATACCTACTGCTTTTTCCTAAAGTGTGCACGGCTGCAAGTGTTTGTGGTGCACTACTGATGTTGGGGCGGGATATCATTAGGGTGCACTGGGGATAATTGTGTCCTGCAAAAATGTGTGGCGCTCAGTGTAATATCACCAGTAGTTACTGGTCAGCCTGAAAGTGATGTGTATGACAGTGGCACAATTAGCCTAGTGATTTCTGTAATCCCTGTGAAGCCTAGACAAGTGCCTAGTGGCCAAGTGTCATATATGTGATTGTGTTCTAATGGGTTTTTGTGGATAATACAAAGACTATTTTTATATAACCTGGTGTGGAGTTTCTTTTGTGGTGTGCTTAGTGTGTCACTGCTGTGTGAGTGTGTTGCGCAAATACTTTACATATTGCCTCTAGGACAAGCCTGACTGCTCTGCCAAGTTACCAAGGGGGTGAGCAGGGGTTATCTTCAGCGTGTAACTCCCTTGCCTTGACTAGAGTGGTGGGTTCTGCCTGGCTTATGCGTACACCCTAGCCAACCAGAAACCCCATTTCTAACAATTATTTATTATAACAATCACAGCAAGTCTCATTGTATTAAGGTAAATGACCTAAAATGGGGCGAGGGAACTGAATGAAACACAAGTTTAAAGTCAGCATATTCTTAGGCAAGTTGATGGTACTAGGCAAAATATTCTCATAAATGTCTAGTAAGCCACAGGTAAGAGTCGAGAGAAAAGGCTTTGAAGGCCTAACTAAAGGGGCACATGTAAGAATAATTGCCTAATGCAATTCTTTTTCAGTTATATTATTTCATAAAGATTTTGTAAGCATGCTTTCCTCTACATATGAATGATTAATATACTATATCTTTGCAGCATTAATAAGGATTGTTCTCATTCTATCTGAGAGGAAACATTTTCTATGTGTCATTTTCTATATGAAAACATTACTGCAGCAGTTTAAACACATTTCTCTAACATGGCCTGAAAGTCAAATTTTATATTCGAACTCATTTCCGTCAGAGGTCTATCAAGCTGCTTCAAAACTGACCTCTCCAAAAGTTGCATAGGATTCAAATCCCCTCAAGGATTTTGCACCAATTGTTCTACTTGTTTTTTCTAAACAAATTCAGGAAGGAATTTAGGGTCAATTGTGCAAAGCTTTTTACGTCCGCAAACATTCTGAATCGCAGAATCGGGTTGTTTGCGAATGCAAAAGGCATTCTTTAATGTACAAAGACCCAATTGCATTTCGGTAACGTTACAGAATCACAATTCGGGTTTGCAATTCGGTATGAGGAAGGGGCGTGTTTAGGGCGTACCTTCCTAATAATGAATCGCTGTGGTACGTATGAATTTTTTGTGACCGAAATGCGGTCACAAAATATTTGTAATTTATCAACCACTTCAATTTGGTGGTAACCCATTCTCAAATTGGAAGGGGTCACCAATGGACCCCTTTCCCTTTTATGAATGTTTGTAGAAACATGTTTGAGAGCAGGCAGAGGTCCATTCTCTTAAAAAATGAAAAGAAAACTTTTCATTTTTATCTTTGAAACACATCCTGTATTCCTTCTAGGAAAACAGGCTGCATTTAAAAAAAAAAATTGCTTTATTGAAAAGGAAACACAGACATAGCGGTCTGCTTACTCCTACAGGCCACCATCCTTGTGACTTCGGCGATTCCCAATCACTTGGAAACCGAGACCTACCTCATTAATATTCATTAGGTAGGTCTATTTGCGACCCACCGGGAATCGTAAAATGTGCAATACGCTTATTTGTAGATGGGTGTTTGCGAGTACTAAATAGCAAATTGCAAATATTCTCTATTTAGTAATCGCAAAAGATTACCTACCTACATATGGCCCCTAGTCAGTAAAAGTAAAAAGGAAAGGATAGCTAATCATTAATTTGTCCTCTAAGATTCGCTCAAACCCTCCAGAAGAGCCTATTTTCAACCTTAAACCAATTTAATGTGCAACATTATGCAAAATCAAGCTCATCATAAATCTAACATTTTCCTAATATAAAGATGTTATTATTATATATTTGGAAGGGTGTTGCAAAACAGATGGTAGTTTATTGTTGTTATACTGGAAGATCCGTGTAATCTTGCTTATGAATAAAAGGCATGAGTATACATGTGTGAAAATGATACAGAAAAAGCCACAGTATGCAGGAGAAATGAAAGAAGGGAGTTTTCTGCATGAAAAAAGTAATACATTGATGAGGTCAATCGTGGTGAGTCGTATTGCTTTAAACTTCTTTCTCTCATAATTACAAGAATTTGGCTCACAAGAATAAGGATAACACTTGTTCGGGCATTCAGAAATATTAAAAAGAGGTTGTTATTCCTCAAGAGGGCTTAAAATAAGTGAGCAAGAGCATGATCAAAAGCTTGGCACTAGGTAGGAGGATCCTATCATTCCAATATGGAGAACATACATGCCACATAAGTGACCAATCATAAATGTCAATAAAATGGGTTCCATTTTTACAGGGTCAAGGAAACTAAATTGTCTCTGCTGTTGAAGCCTCTAGGGCTATCACTGCAGTAATCACCATTTAGTATAGAGCTATCAGAAATATCAGATAATGATTTATGCACTTACATATGGTCTCATAAGACTTGTAAACACCAGTCTCTAGACCTAGTATGCTGTAAAACATTTCACAGTGGCTCAAAGGAATCATTAAATCTCCCAACTGTTTAAAGGAGTTTTGTAGCCTGGGTGTGGGGAGTACAGAGGCACCTCAATACGTTTCAATAGGTAAGTAAGGTTAAAATCAAGTTGAGGGCACAAAGAATAACACAGCAAGATTGTCCATTGATAACAGAAACAAGAAAATCTACGTAATAAATGGAAAACAATATCGCTGTGTCTTAAAGGTTAGTAATTCACAATGAAAATATATACATAATATAAATGACATGCATTGCAATCACCAGACATACTCATGCTCATGCTCATACATACATGCATCCATTCCTCACCCTTCTAATTATCAGTATATAATGAAAATACAAAATGTTTAATAATCTATGGTACTGAATATAACAAAATGTTTCAATGTATTAATGATGATAGATAGTATAAACTTTTGCGGCCAAAAGACAAAATTTTAAAAAGCTATGATATTCTCTACGTGCGTTTCGGCATGCTGCCTTCATCGGGAAGCCACAGTATGAGTCAAAGGAATGTCTGTATCATAAGAAGGTGCTCTAGTTGCAAATTGTAACCTGCATGGGTAGGTGGTAAAAGATGTTCTGCATGTGTCCATCAGTTATTTGCATATCTTGTAGACCGTTATGAAATTTAGGATCATAGGAACGGTGTCCTGTGTTAACTGTCCATCTTTGGGGATGTATATAGGAGGTCGAGATATGCCAAATCCATAAGCTTATCGCATATTGTTAATCAGTATGTGGGCTAAGCCTTGATTTAGGAACTATATTGTAGTTACTATGTGCACGGGCAGGGACACTTTGTCGCGATCCATAGGGAGCCCGACTGCGGATAAGTCAGTTACTGCAGTGATCTGATAGGGAGAGGACAGAGCCACCCACACCTATCTTAGTGAATCATAATACCACAGTAGATCTACATAAGAATTCAGCATAATATCTCACTATATTGATTCAAATACAAATCATTCTTCATTTAAAGGTGGTACTTCACTTGAAAAAGTATGTGCCTTCTTACTGGCTGTTCCTCATAAAGCAAAGGCACATCTTCTTTAGAATATTAAAGATGTATTCCAACTTTAGATATTCTTCTGGAGCTGGATATCATTTAGCTCATTTGAATTAGAAAAACATATGTAAAGAACGTTGTTGGAGAATTACTCTTTGAGGCAGATTTACTATGATTGCAAGTTTGGTTTGCATCACTTTTGTAGTGGAGCTTTGATGCAAAATCAGTTTTAGTATTTACTAAACCATGCAAAGTCACTTGCTGCCTTGCTTTACCTTGCTTTGGAAAGGTGTTCCCATGTATCCATCCATGAACTTTGGTGCATTCCGAGATTTACTAAAGCTAGTAAACCTGGGAATGAGTTCAACTGCTACCCCTTCCCAAGTGAAGCATAACAAGGAGAAAGGTCTTTATTTCTCCTCATTTTTACCTCATTCCATGTGTGCTGCATTTTGCAGTACACATACAAAGAGGAATACACCTCTAAGGATTGTTTTTGGAAGGAAGCTATCCCTTCCTCGCAAAAACAATCCTCCCCATAATGCAGGCATTGGCACTAGGCAGCCCCAAGTTTGCCAGTGCAGGCAGAGAGCTGAAGAGTGCCATATCTTACTAGATATGGCACTCTCAGCTCTCCCAATTCAGACAAAGCAACACAGCAACTTGCTTTACTGCACAGCATGGATTCTCAGTTAATCTGCCCCTTATTGTCTGACGAGGAAATATATTCAGTTTATTATGAAACCGATATCTCTGGATAAGTTCTGCCAGAAAAACATGACCGGGTGTAATTGGCAGTCAGGGTTTGAGTATTCCTCAGCCACACACAATGGGAGCATAGGTGTGGCTGAATGGGCTATCACTGGCTGGATTGGAGGGAGGAGCTGTGCCCAGCCTCACTTACACCTGAATAGGCTGTGTACTATCTCCACACAAAGGGTTGCATAACCCCTATAGTTAGTCTGGAGCCAGGGCAGGGCATCTGTGCACAAAGACATGCCTCTATATGTTTCTCCCCAATGTAAAGTCACAACTGTGTATAAAAGAAGACCTCAGGCACCACCACTTCTGCACACTTCTGGACCTGTGGATACTCTGCCAGGAAGAAGGACTGCTGTGGTGCTCAATGACTGCCTCTCTGCTGGACTCCTGGTTTGCTGTGCTGACCTGCTGCTCTCTTGCCTGGGTAAGAAGTATTAGTCCTGCATCTCTTGAACCCAGAACCCAGACTGACTCCAAGAGATAGTTGGCTGGCCGCCTGATCTGAATGCTCAGGGACATAACAGGCTTCCAACAACTTCAAACCTGCACCTGGACTCTGCTACTTGTGAGTCAACCCTTCCAAGTGGTGCCATCCCAGTCCTGGACCGTTGAAATTGAGCCTAAGGTGCTTGTCAGCGGAACAAACACATCCCCCCTGCTGAGCGACACAACCCCAAGCGGAACCTAACGCATCTCCTCGGCTGAGTGGTACATCCCTGAGTAGAACTGCGGCATTGACACAGCTTTGTGGTTTGGACCTGTTGCAAAAGGCCTGCATCACCCCCACAGTCCTCTGAACTGACACATCGGCCCAGCGGCGCAGCACATCCACAGACCAGATCCTCACTGCTCTCATCGTCGGCAGCATCGACAATAGACTCCGCATCGCAGCCTCGCAGCTCCATGGAACTGATGAATCACCAGTAGCACTCCACATCCCTGATACCGGACTTTGCATCACGAGCCCTGTCAACGGGATCCTCGATAATGATGCAACAAATCCTTCCACTGTAGCGGTGCCATATCTTGGAACCAATGCTTCGCTACAGCTGCACATCTTCGACGCAGATCCATACACCGCTCCGCAACCATGGTCTAAGGTACTCTATTCAGGGCTGGATCATAGTCGGCCCTTACTTGTGACTTTAAGCTGGTCCGGCGCTATTTTCTCTTAAAACTTTAAAATTCAATATCTCCAGTGCTACTAATTGGATTTTAGTCGATTTGGTCTTGTATTTATTAAAGACTATTCTATTGTTTTAAATCTGTTGTGGGCTACGTTTTTTGGTGTATTGTCACTGTTTTCCTCTTTGAGATGTTTGCACAAATACTTTACACATTACCTCTAAATTAAGCCTCACTGCACTGTGCCAAGAAACCAAGGGGGTGAGCACAGGTTAATTTGGGGTTTGCTTGTGTCTTTCACTGACAAGGATTGTGGTTGTTGCTTGACCAGGGCTTACACCCCAATCAATCAACAACCCAATTTCTTACAACCCATCTGTGCATTTTTGTGCATTTACTGTATTTTTATACATCTGCTTTCTGTGTGCATCTATCTATGACTATATCTATGTCTGTGGATGGTCCTAGGATGCTTGTTTCCGGTCCAGGGAGAACCTGGCCTGGCAGTTCTGGCTGGACTGTTCCCATGGGTAACAAGTTCAAGAATGAGTTGCATATGGCTGGGTTTAAACTGGAATGACATGGGGCCCAGATCTCTGTACTGGGGTGAATGTTTGAAATTGATCAGCATTCTGTCAGTCAATTGTTCTTTTTGCAGCTGCATGCAGCCAAGCTTTAGAAACCTAAGTGTGCATGTGTGTTTTGGTTGTCCTGAGGCGCCACAAGCACTCCTCCTCCCCCTCCCATGCCCCGCCCCTCCTTGCACAAGCTGGCTCAGAGCTGGATAACAAAAAATAAAATGATGCTAGTGCATTGTTATATTTTTCGTTTGCAGGCACTGCACCAGGCAGTGGGAAAACGCTCCTCCGCCATTGCAGAGGAGCTGCCACTGATGGCTGCATTCGTTTGTTGTTCTGCTGAGAAAAATATGTTTTTGGCAAGCTAGGGAGACAAACCTGCATTAATTTTTACGAAAAACACCTTGCTCATTTCAAAACCCTCAAAAGGATTTCAAACCCTGCTTAATAGGTTTTTAATATTTTCTTTAATATGCAAGGCCTAGAGGTTAATACTCAAAAGACAAATTTATGTGTTTTAATTGCTGAAAAAAGTATGGGAGGGAATGAGGGTTGGCGAGAATCAGCTTGACAGAGTATCTGAATTTGATTACTAGGGAATTAGGTTAACCAGCAAAAGTTCATGGATGTTGCATGTCATAAAACATTCCCTTCTTAAAAAGCACAGGGCATCGGCTAGTCTTAGGTTTGCCCATCATATTTCTTCATGCCCTATTTCCCCTGCAATAGAAACTCAATGTACAAGCAATTATTGCTGCTCTCTACGGTGCTGAACTCTGGCTATTGGCACACTCCATCGTCTATCTGCCCAAATGCAGCTGCTAGAGTGAAGGGCAGATACTGGGAATTATTTATGGAGAAAAGGGAATCATCTGCAGCTCTAGGTATTTTATCACAACCATTCCTGCACCACAAAGATGTCTTCAAGTTTGAAGAATTTAAAGATTATATATCAACCTTCTCTTTGCAATATCCTTGTACTTAAAATTTGGATAGTAATTTTCGTCCATAGCCAATTTTATATCCACATGGTCTTTGGGCTCCACCAAGGCTACACTTTGACCTTCATGCCTAGCAGCAGATTTTCATGAACAATTACTGTTCTTTTGTGCTGCTTACTCTAGATCTAGGGCAGGGGCGGCTGGTGACATTTGAAAGAGGTGGGCGTAAAATGATTGGCATACTGCACCGTTGCGAGCGAGCGTAGCGAGCGAGCCCGAACCACCATAAGGGGTATGCATTTTGTTATCCAATGCACGCACCCAACAAGCAGGTATTTCAGTACCTCCAGAATAGTGTGCTTTCCCACCCAGGGAAAACATGGTTGTTCAAAGAGCGAGGAGGCAACAAAAGAAGGGCTTCACTGGCAAACACTGTAATGTGGCGCTAATGTGTTTAGGTGTGAATAAATCAATATGGCCACCTTGCTTTAGTTAGTTAGTTATTTCTCATATTTTGAATGTTTTATTTCTCTCTACCCTGAGGCTGCACTTAGAAATTGAAAAATGTCAGCAAAAGTCTACGTTTCCAGCAAGTGTTTTTCTTTTCTTTTTTGGATCCATTTCACAAGGAAGCAAATAAACGAAAGGAGGAAAGAGAAGGGTAATACCTGTTTCTTGAAGTCTCTACTACATGAGGAGGAGCGAGACAGAGAGGGAAGAGGGGGAACAAAGGAGGGGGGAGGCAGCTGCCAGCAGCGGGAGAACTGGACTCAAGCAGTGACTTACGACAACAGACAGCGCTATAAAAGACTTGTGTTGAGCGTAGCATCCAATACCTACTTCAAAATGAACAGCACCATGCTAGACTCAGACTAGTACTGGTCACAACGGAGGAGCACACTGCCACATAACAAGAGACATATAATGTTCAGAATAGTAATATAAACAGAAATATGTGTGTGAAGTCAGACTGAATTTTATAATAATATCATGCCAGTTTTACGTGCACTTATAGAAATACTTACCAACACGTGGATGGCCCCGTAGCGCTTTGGGAATCTAGGCACCCTTTGCGGTTTTGGCATTCATGGCGACCAGAGCACAGGAAGGTGACATGTAGCTTACCGACTAATGTGGGTGAGATTGCTCCTGGAGCTAACTGCTGGCATCAATGTGTGCCCTATGAGTCACAGGTTCCAAACACTGCATGGCCGACTCAAACATTCAGCCAGTTGTGGGTCTGCAGAAGGAACAGCTGCCACTTGGGTAATGGTAACACCAGTCATTACCAACAGTGAAAAACTCAGCTGGTAAGCGCTGTATAAAATAAAAGGTAGCTTGGAACTTCATAGCACCTATTGTTTACAGCATTTAATATATGTAGGTAAGATTCTTCAATGTGGTGTGCACGCTTCACATGAGCCTATGCATAAATTGCATGAACTCACTGTACCTTACGTTCCCTTCAAGGGAGGGTCACGAGGAGAATATGGGCTGTGAATAGATCAGGTGTGGTCCTTGTAGCGTGTACCACCGTTCATCCCAATGTTAACAATATTGTCTCTCGGCCCCTCATCGCACTCTGCCTTGGGGGCCATTATGTTGCATTACGGCAGTGTGTTGGGTACACCACCTGCTTAGATAAAATGTCGGTGTGAGCCCTGCAGTCTCAGCGGCTAGTTGCCCCGACGTGCGTCCTTAAGTCTTGGCAGAGCACATCTAACAATCGATTGAACATCTATAGCGCCTACTGAGACCTAATGCCCATTGCTTATATCATTAAAAAACGAAAGCAGGTCGCGCGGGGTGGGGGGCCGAGGGAGAATAAAATTAAAACAAAAACGTACCTGACCCGACCGCCTCTGCTCCTGGTCCGCGTTGGCGCCTCTGCCCCCTTTAAACAGGAACACCACGTCAGCACACTGGAGTAGCAACCCCTCAGCCAATCCTGGCGCTGCTGCAGCGCCAGGATTGGCTGAGGGCACCGCTTACGCTTCGCCCGCCGCCTGCCCATTAGGAGACCGAGGGGCTCCTAATGGGCATGCGCAAGGCAGTGAAAACACAAGTACGCATGACTGGGCACGGGCTAAATATGAGCTCACCATGCCCACTCATGCGCACTTGTGCTGCCTTTCCCTGGCTTGTCTGACAATGCATGTCAGTCAACATTACGCCGGACCGCCCACGGTCCTACGTCATGCTGACTGACATGCATTGTTAGTTCTCCCTCGGCGTCTCTGAACTTAAGTAAACTAAGTTCAGAGACGCCGAGGGAGCTGCGGGCGGGGGCAACGCCCCCACGCCCCAATGGACGCACCGTGCCTGATCTAGGGTTAATTGGGTCGCTCCACTATGTTGAAACATGGGCATACTGTACAGGACAACTGTGCTAAGAATTTGCAAAACCGATTCAAGAAAGCTTATTGTGTTCTCGGAATCCAAATGTCTGTACACAAACTGGCAGATAAGACTCAAGTAATTTGGAAAACTGGACATCAGTCTGTTTTTAGAGTTTTGAAAATATTTATCTAGTTTCCTTTTAAAATGCATTTGTCTGCACTTATTGGGGTTCTAAAAACTGAACAATTCATAGGCCTTGGTGTAATTTTAATTATACTGAAATATTAGATTAATTTAGGTAATCATTACTCTATGGTGTGGAATTAAAGATAATAACAGATAATGACGCGATTACTCCTGCTCGCATTTTTATGAGTAATTTGGGGTAAAACAATCCTACAGCGAGAGCACATTTAGAGAATATGAGCAGTCACTTGTGCTATTTTTTAGCACAAAATGCATTCTTGTATCCATTTGTGATGCTAGGGTGCATTTTGCGCTGAGAAAATAGCGCTAAATGCTAGAAGTACGTTGGGGGAAAATCCTAGACCAAGTGCACATTTAGTGCTATTTCTTAGCGCAAAATGCATTCTCGTGTCCGTTTTGGATGTAAGGAGGCATTTTGCGCTAACAAAATAGCACAAAATGTTGGGAAAAATTGGGGGGGGGGGGGGGGGGCGGAGTCCTACCCCAAGAGCAAATTTAGCAAGCGCGAGCGGCTACATGAGCGGTGTTTCTCTTCTCATATAATTACGCACAATCTTGAAGAATTTTTAAGTAATTTAAACTAATTCTCTATCACTCAGCCAAGTGTAATTTCCCACATTCAGTCACACACTTACATTCACCAGTCCCCTACTATCATTCACCCAACAACCCACACACATTTTACTTTATGAATTTACTCACTTTTTACCCGAACACCTGCACTCACCTACCCACCCACATTCACTCAGGCACTTAATGTCCCTCTGCCATTCGCCCACCTACCCTCTCACATTCAACCATGCACTTAGTATCCTACTACCATTCATTCATAAACTAATTTGTCTAGTGAAATACATTCAACCCTACACTCACATTTACCACATTTTATTTTCCTTGCAGAGTACATCTGTTTAATGGAAAAAAAGAAAGTGGTTTCCAGGGTACCAGTCTGCCAATTACGTTATTGCGTCACTGACGCAATTGCATGTTTGGCAGGAGAGTCGCACCCCCATGTGCCAGAGCGAGAGATCCGACCTCTACAACACAGAGGGGTGGGAATGGGGTAGCATCAGAGCAACACACAACAGCTCCTGCTTTAATGTACAGTGTTTGCACATGACCTCCACTTCCGTAGTGCCTGGTTGGGAGCTCATGTCCATAACACCTTAGGGGGTTAATCAGCTGAGAAACTCACTGTCAGGCATTCTTTCACAAGAACATGGACTTGCTGCCAGGGGCACCTCTTTCGCTAAGGCAGAGGAGCATCACACCACTGCTCTCAGAGCAGTGGAAAAAGGAAAACTAAAATGATAACGTTATTCTCATGTTATTTTTCATAGTTACTGGGCTAGGTTAGGGTGGGGCTGATATAACAGGGAGGAGTGGTTTGTGCACAATAAGTGTGCATGACAGTTTGGCAGGTCATCTTAGGCCGACCAAACAGTCATGCGCACATAACATGTTCTCCACCCAGCTATATGGCACAGCCTGGATGGATAAAATGCACAGGATTCTACTCCCTGTTGGAGCACCGAACAACTGTGCTCAGACCAATCATGACGCTGCTGACATGCTGGTGTCAGCAGTGTCGTGATTGGCTTGGGGGACCCTGTGTTCTTCCTGCTTCTGGGACTTGGAATCAGGAAGAGAAGTGGAGGAGAGACAATAGAGGAGAGACGGCAGCCGTGAAGAGGTAAGTGGGATTTATTAGTTTTTTTCAACCCGCCCGCCAACTCGGTTCCCTACCAACCGCCACTGCTTGCTGCAGAATGCAAGCAGAACACGACTATGCCTGCTTTGATGCGCTCATGGTGGAACAGTAAGCAGTCAATGATAGCCTTTCTTGTCGATGACACACTTGAGGGAATTCATACAGTAATCATTTATCAGTCAGAGGACAGGTAGATTGGCAAGAACAGGAAACCTTAGTTTTAGAATGCTGTCGGGGGATGAACGGTAGATAACATCTATAAAATTGTGCTTATGTCTCAACAGACGCGCTTCGCAGAGACGTGATGTTCACATAAAGGATGGCCAATTCATAAACTATGACACATTTTGTTGCCTTCCTTCTAGGGAGATGTACGGCAATGTTTGTTCACAATTAGTTTAGTTTCTAGGCACCAATGAAATTCAGAGATCATATTATGTTTTTATTGCTTATGTTTGAAAACTGCGACCACGCTAAACCATGATACCTTTGTTCAATTACTTTTACTAGATCACATAAATAATTCAAAAACTATTTTGGTTCCTCATTCATTTTGCAGTCCTTTGCAAAATTGTTTTGTTTGATATGCATGTCTAGCATAATTGCATACTAAACTGACAGTGATATCTAACTGTGCGTATTTTAATGAATCGCCGTCATTGATGCTGGTTTGACTGTTTGATGGTTAATGTGCAAGTCAACACCGCCAGGAAACATGACCCAATAAACATAATCATTATCTATAAAAAACAATGTGCAAGTTATTCTCAAATTTCAATTTAATTTACAAATGAACATCTTATAGAAGAACCACAACACAGCTAGATTTAAAAAAATCTAGTGAATTGATACACAAGCTGTTGTGCAAACAGCAACATGATCTAACCAAAAGTGGCCTAACCAGGTGAAAAAGGGATTGACTAATCACAATAAAACAGAGGAAGCTTGCATCAAACTATAGAAGGCAGTACATTTATACAATCAAGGAACAACTGTAAAGGGACAATGCAGAGAAGACTCAAGAATCTCACCACAACACCTCCACAAACACTATCTCAACCTTCTTTTGACAGCAGCTACTAGAGGTGATTAATTGCTTACTAAGGAGCTTTATAAAGTGCTACGTGCAGCCTTGCAATTACTCAGTGCACTTGAGTGAGTTGTGACGAATACAAAAATCTGGTGTATTTCATTGTTCTGTATTATTTATATACTGCTTGAAGTGCTCTTGCATTAGGAATGTTAGTGTCCAGAGGGATGGGCGCTTTAGGATGTCTGAGAAGTTTTGACCGCAACACTCAACCTAAGGTGAGTTTCGTTGAAAGCAAGTGTGTACCACATGTTGTTAGTTAGGAGCTAGTTCGCTGAGTTTTGCTACGTGGAACTCTGCTCAGTGACAAAAAAAACGGCACGAGTTCCGCAAGTGGCGGAGTGCAATGTGAACTGCTGCTCGCGCTGGTCTTCCTGTCGCTCAGGTAGAAATTCTACCCGAGTGACAGCTCGCACTAAGGGGGAGCGGGGAAAAAACTCCGCTGCACTACACAAAGCGGAGTTTTCTGACCTCTGCGAGCTCCGTGGAGTGCAGAAAACTCCGCGAATGGAGCGGAGTTCACCGCCCATGCCTACTTTTTAACCCGACGTTGTTTGGAGGACTCTGGTTTGGGCTTTATTGAGTTACCAGTGTCTGAAGCTGTGCATGGATTTTGCATCAGCACCCATGGCTTTGAATTTTATCCTGGGGTCATCAGGACGTCAGTGGATAGCTTTAAGATTGGGTTAGATGAGGTACTGTTTGCAACACCTAAATAAAGGTCTTGCTGACTGGTTCTCTAAACATTTGGGCCTGATTATCAGGTATTGAGAAAATTATATTCACGCAGTCGCCAGAACAAGGGCTCATGCCACTTTGACTCTGTGGTTCATATGGAGAACTTTAGGTATTTTTCGAATGAGCTATATCTGCAGGTTTACACACTTTGTTGCAGTACTGACATGGGGAGCAAAAAGAGGCTGGCATCGAAGATGATCTCCAAATTTTGGCAAAGGGATGAAAGAGGGTTCAAAGCCTGATGGCTTGCCAAATGACAGTGAGATAGACTCTGTGTCCTCGGTTAATAGGATCTTAATATTGGCACTATTAATGTACAGGAAGTGCTCCTCGATCCAGCGGAAGTTGAAATCTGGTCAGATGGTAATATTGATTGGTTGTCTGCCTTTTCTTCTAACATAATTGAATTTGTGCATCATCAGTGTACATTTGGAAGTTCACCTGGTACTTCTCAAGGAGGTGTCCCAAGCTGCATTCATAGATGTTAATGAATGCCATGAAAGGGATGATCTGTTAGGGATGCCACAGGGCACTTGGCATGTCACTGAAAACAATTTATAAATCCTAACTTTTTTGCTGTGATTGTTGAAAAAGGAATGGGCCTAAAAATAGAAGAATCAGCAAATGCATATGCAGCCTGACGAAATAAGATTGACAAAACCTAATTTCGTATCAACACTACAGACAGACAAAGTAATTGCAAAGGAGGTGTATATGGCATACCTCTGTTGATGCAAAGACACAATTCAATTGACAAAGTCTAACAGTATGCATATAATAACACATTTCAAGAGAAATTAAAAAACCCAACATATATGGCAATCACATAGAATAAATATGAAACCAGCTAATCTTTCAAGTGTCTTCTTCCTGAAAATTTTACTGCAAGAAACAGTAGACTTGATTAAGTCTCAACCTCACTAACTACATGGAATGAGCCCATTTCTCACAGGGATAGTACAGGTAAAATTGAATATGTGCTCAAACATGTATGGATCACACCACTGTTAAAAAGAAAAGCCATCGCGAATCCTCAAGACAAAATTATTGGTCGCTGTCAAGCACTGTAATGTGTCTGTCATGGATGGAACCAAAGAGTGTTTTAAGCTATGGGAGCTCTTATTAAGTAAGGGAAATGCCACACACAGCCAATAGAATTGCTTCTTGGTGTTGTGTGGAAATTTAGTCATGGCACTTATCTCCAACGGCTCTCAGAGGGATTCAAACAGGAGTGCGACAGATACCAAACGCAAGGAGCTGGCACTAGCTGACACTGGAGTGCAGAGCTGGGAGCGGCACCACCCCTGCTGCTGCAGCACACAAATTAGGAGAGGGCTTATCATAACAATGCTCTCCATGGTAGTAAATGGAAAATTCACATCCATGCACTGCAAAGGGAGCACTCTTTTGGTGGATTATTATAACAACTGGCCAGTCATATGCTGACAGGGCATAAAGTGGCTAATCAACATCCAAAGCTGCATGCTCTCTAACTCTGTAAAACAGCTAAACATGTCTCTAGCTAGAACTAAAAATTGTATAAAACTTGTCTATGTTTCCCAAAAAAATGATGTACAGTCGTGAGTATTTCAGAAATCAATACGTACAACCCAGTGATTTAAAACTCCCAGGGCACCCGATTCATTGTTCTTCCATCTCTAAATGTATGTGCGCCAAGTCAGGTGTTGAAAATCCAATTGTTTTCTTCACAAATAAATTCATTTATAAATACTTTGCTCTCCCCTTTTGTCGCATTTCATACCACCTTTTCTTTAAATACTGAATTGTTCTCGTCTGAGATAAAATAGCCTTAATTTTTTCAAAATACGTTGTCAGATTTTAGTCTTCACCGACAGATAAGTACAACATATCTTTGTCCCAAATAGAAGCTCATGCTTGCTGACGTCATTAAGAGTCCAGGCAGAGCGCTGAGTAATATGGTGCGGAAGCATTAGGGATGTCAAACATCGCCTTCTTTATAGGTTTCGTCTAGACAGCGCATGACGTGTTGTGTTCGATCTCCGAGCTTACAGGCCGCCCATCTCCTACCATTGATAAACCTCAGCGTCGCTCTCATTTTCTTTGATGCCATTCACCATGGCATACAGGCATCATGCCCTCTTCTTGTATTTGGCTCTCCCATAGGGCATTGACCAAGTACATGTCTCCTTACACTGTTTCCGGTTTGCAGAGCTGTTTTGTCTTTGTTTTCAAGCACTTCATAGGAGTGCTTGTATTTTCAGGCCGTCTCCCTTGTACACATACACACATACCACTAAAATACATGTGCGTGTACATAAACAAATGCATTTCTTAAAAAGTTGTTAAAACATGAACAGCACTTGTTTATTTAATTTTTTTTGCACGATTTGATGTTATTGGATCGCTTGTTCCATCACCCGTCTTGCCATAGTTTGAACACAAGACAATGGTACTGGAGCGCTTTAATTGCTCACCAGTTATGTGACACAACGACACATTCATTTTTGTCACTGATCCTGCTTCAATTTTGCTTTTTTCCCCCGTCGTTGCTTGGCCATTTCTCCATCCCCTCCTGTTTCCCTATTTGACCCACCCCCCACTACCTCCCTCGTCACTCCTGCTTTTTTATTTTGCACGATTCAATGGTATTGGAGCACTTGCTGTGCCCTCTATCTTGCCATAGTGCAAACACCAGCTGATGGTATTGGAGTGCTTTGAGTGCTCACCAGTTGCATTACACAATGACACATTAATTGCCGTAGGCATGGGGAAGCGTATGTGATTTGCACAGAATCAGAAATTGTTAAGCCAAACCGGAGATTCAAACCTGGTTCCCCAGTTCTGCTGTTGGTAGCTCTGGCTGTTACACCACATCCTCACTTCACTTTAAAGCTCCTCAACAGCTCCTAACTATCACTTCGACATTTGTTCGGCAAGACCCCTTCAACACCGAACAAGCATTGTTAAAGTCAATAGAGCTCGGCAATATCCAAGCTATTGGCCCAGTCAATGTGAATGTCTTTTAGTCATGTCTAGCAGCACATCTGCTGGTCAGCAAGGCTGAGAGTCACAGAAAAAAGTGCTATGATGCGGCCAGAGCAGACCATGTCATAGCACTTTTTTGTGTTAGGAGGAGAAGGACAATAATCTCAACATGGGGGGCCAAGAAACTTGGCGTCGGCTCAATATCCTGTGAATCTGGGCTTTCAGTATCTTTCAGCCATGCTGAACAGCAGATGTGCTGCTAGACAACATGAATAAAAGACATTCACATTGACAAGGCCAATAGCTTGGGCATTGCTGAGACCTATTGCTCTGTCAATGCTAAACTAATGCTAGTCAATGGATGCAGAGGACAGGGACCAATGTGCAAATTTCTAGCTAACCACAATGGAGCCCAGGCCTGATGCACCTAGCTGACTAGTATTGGTGATGGACTAGAATTTAAAAGGGTAAAACAATGTTTTTAAGTCCCTACACACAAAGAGAGTTTGTCACTTTTCTGAAGAAAAAGGTAAACATTTCTTCTAAGTCCCAACGCAGGAACAGACTTTATCCCTTTTTGCAAAGAAAAATTCTTCCTTGTGTGTGGAATTGAAAGCCAAATACCTGAAGGAGGCTGGTCCCGCTGGAGCTCTATAGATTCCTCACAGACTCTTTTTCAAGTCCCAATGCAGAATGGAACTTAATAATTTTTTCAGAGGTGCTGGGAGCCCCGAGTGGAACAAAGCTGAAATATAATCTGACACAGAGGAACTGATTGTTGGATACTTTTTCTCACGGATCCCACTGGCGCTCTGTAGAAAATGTTTTTCAAACATTCCAAACTTTCTGCTGGTAACCAAACAACCACAAGAGTGCACTTCTAAGGCCCCCTGGACTTCAGGAGAGACACTTAGACACTTTCAGGGTGTCAGGCAGCAGCCATAAGAAGGGTCAAGTCCAGGTCCAGTTGCTATTAGTCAGCTGAGCAGTTTGAGAAAAAGGCCTCCTGCAGCATGTTGTTGCCCTGTAGTCACATAGGTTGTCAACCAGCTGACCCTTGGAGTCCACTTCTTTGTCCCAGGTACGAGTGGGAGCATGTCCAGCCCATCAGGTCCCCTCACAGATCTTTATAAGCAAGTTAAGTGCTTCTGTTCTTCCACAGGTCAAGAGAGTGTTCTAGGAAGGGTACCTTGGGTGCCACCTTTAAGCTTGGCACTAGCTAGTAGATTGGGATGATCCCTGCCTCCTTCCTAACCAATGAGGTAGAAGCTTCTGGGGCAACCCTACCAAATTGTCAGCCGTTTGTTTGCCCTACTGCAAACAATCCCACACTACCCCTCATCCTCACAATTCATTATGGATTAACCCTTCTTCCCTTGTATGTATCCACCAAGAGGTGTGGCCAGGGTAATGAGCAGTACCCTCCTCTTTGGTCACTCAAATCTGGTTCTGGAGGTAACTTTACTCAAGCTGGTTTTGGTCCCAGCCTGAATAGGGGGACAAAGGATGTGGCTTAATAGGTGTCTCCTTTTCGGTAGCGGTTGCCAAACTACAGAATTCCCTACCAAATTGTATTTCAGATGCGGACTTTTTCTTGGCCTTTAAAAAACATCAGAAAACTTGGCTCTTCACATCTTAGTTTCCTTTTTACTGTCCTCCTCTCTTCTACTTGTCCTCTTGTTCCGCAATAGCGCCTTGACACCTATGGGTATCATTGAGCTTTCCAAGTTTTATACTGTCCTATAAGACCACATTTTTCCTTGGGACAGAGCCTATGCACAATCAGCTGGCCTTCCTGACAGAGATGCCAGTGGAAGAAACCCCCCCCCTGTTTCTATTCATTGTTTATACTCTGAGAGCAATTTTCGCACCTCTTTTACACATCCTTCTGGCTGGGCAGAGGTTGGAGAGCTCATACAAATTAGCCTCTAGTAGCTTCAGGCAGGGTAGAAGTATCTTTTAAATGTTACATTTACCATATATCTAATAAAAATTACATTTCATCATTAAATTGGATCTTTATTAAACATAAAAAAAGAGCTTTAGTGGGGTCTGTAGCTGGTTCTAGTCAAAAGGTATTGACCAAAGTGTGTAATCTGTACTTTGACGTTTTCCTGTCTGCAAGCTACAGCCTGGTCACTGGGGAACATGCCATTTCTAATGTCACACATGTTCCACCCTTAAATATAATGCACCCTACTGTGTGGTGTGGCATTTAATATTCATAATTGGGCTTACCTGGCTGTCAAACAGCTAGTGCAGTTGACAGGTAAGTGCAGCAGGGTTCGAGCTGCTGCTGGCAGGCTACACAGGGTAGGTCTTAAGCCATGTTTTCATGTGTACCTCTAGTAGATGGCACACTAGGTGCTGTAGTTCACAGGGGATACTTAACTTTCCATGCTATGGGTGTTGTAGTTTCTACACCATGTACTACAGCCTTACATATTAGGATTAGGATTAGCCAATTTGTACATATTTTAGCAATCAGAGCATGTTTACTTGGCCCTGGACAATACAATCCAGCAAAAAATTGGTGTCGCCGCGCACAAAGATCATTTTCTCACAAAAATGCATTTACGTCGAAGTGTTTCTTGCTTTTCTTTTCTTTCGTGTTTGTCATTGATTTTGGGATGTTGCCTTAATAATTCTATTGTAATGATGCTACAGGAAATCGGAAGAGATGTGGAGCTAATCAGACATGCAGGGTTTGGAACTCCCAGCTAGAATATATGAATCGAATTATGATCTTTTCCCTGGCTTCTAATGAGACACAGTACAGAGTTTGTTAGTCCTCTTGAAGGGCAAAATAAGCTCTTAGGTAACCATTCGGAACCATTTTTAAGGTTTTTACACACCTCAATTAATTAAAAAAAAAATCAAGTCTGTATTATTATTTTAATGTTGTAGTTTAACATGCTTATAAGTAAAAGGTTTTTAATGTTTTTTAACCTAAATTATATGTTAATATGTTAATTAAAATGTAGAGGCTTGTTAGGTGCACTTTTTGGAGCAAACTGTGTAAAGGTGTTCTGTATCTTGATCGGAATTGTTAAACTGCATAGCCTTTTTAACTAGAAAATTAAAGTAGTGAACATTAGTATAGAAAAAAAAAAATACCAACAAAAAATAAACTATAAGACATCAACAGCGGATAAGATGTATGCCCGGGAAAATTAATTGTACCGTTATGAAGATATCCCCAGAAGGCATTGTCCTGTCTCTTTCACAAGGGAAGGAAGGGGTGCTCTACCCAGACAAATCATAAAAATATTATGGCAGAGGCAGCAGCAAGTACAGTTGGTCGGATCTAAACACAACTAAAACTCTGTGTGTTTGAAATTATTTCGTTCTAGTCTTTTTTCATGGAAAATCTTTTGATGCTTGTGGAGTGATTCTGCAATTACAGGTCCCATTCTCTTAAGTGTGAAACTGCAGCGTTCATCGAGCAGTGCACCAGTGCAAATTTTAAAACTAGGCCAGAAGTGATAAATAAATGATGGAGCAAGCTGTGCAGATCTCCATGGGCTGCATCGAATGGAGGTCTGACAAAATGGAAGGCCGCACGCGTATTTTATTATACAAATTAAGTACAAACTATGAATTTTACTAAACTTTGCTTTTCCCACCCAACAGGCATACGAAGGAAATCCAAATTAAAACGCGCTTCTTCATCAAAGGACATCCCAGCTCATTAGCCCTGCTCTATTCACGTTTTGTTGACTATATATCATTTGCCTTCTGAGAGGACTTTCTGAGGCGCGCTGAATGAAGATACTACTGAACAGACAAGATTTTCAATCTTCAGTTTTGACCCAGATACACAATGGCGGCAATTTAAAATTGCAGCAAATACGATGACATTTCTTCTAGAGGACCTTAGAATGTGACACATTAAGATGACAAAGTATCAACATGGTTACTGCCTCAAATATCACAGAAGCCATTCTAAGCAAAAAGGACATGTCCCTATTTGCACCGGTGGCCTTTTAAAGGGATGTAAGCATAGAGAGTAGTGATATGTATGACTTCTGATACTAAAGCTGCCAGATAACATGAGAGCCTACTGAACAAAATGAGTCAATGTTCATAGACAGGCTTGCATTTTTTATTTATATGTATTTTCTGTTTGGATTATGACACATATGCTCCCATCAATCTACATATATATTTGTATGGGACACTGCATATACTCATCCAGTATCTTCAGGGGCCTCAGTGATGGACTGTGATGGTCTGTGGAATGGAAAAGACATTAAGAAAAAAAGCATGAAGGAACTCTGGGCAAGATGTATCAATGGACTGGTTGCAAAAAGTGGTTGCAAATTGCGCACCACTTTTATGTAAGCAGGTTTTTATTATTGGGGTGCAACCTATAATCTAATAGGTCGCCTTGCAAAGTGTCCAGTCATTTAGGGGTCGCAAAATGACCTACTTAATGAACATTAATTTGGCAGGTCGTTATTTGCAACCACCTCTGAATGGCTACAAAGGCTGAATGCCTAAAGCGGATCAATAGAGCACCATCGCTCCGTTTGAATCCCCAAACCAGAAACAAACAAAAAAAAGGTTCCCTGCTTCAGAAAATGTCAATGGGACCAGGCAGTGGTCTAGGGACAACCCGGTGGCTCTTGGAACCATCCAAAAAGGAAAGGTGTCCCAAGGTGATCCCTTCTTTACCCTTTGCAAAAAAATTACCACCTCTTTTGAGGGGTTAGTAACTGATCAATGGTTTACGACCACATTGGTATATTCAATATCGAATCGCAAACAGGAAGGAACACCACTTTCACACGCCTTCTTAATTGTGATTTGATATGGGTAGGCAAACCTGTTTTGACAGTTAGAAATGCTTTTCCAAGTTGCAAAACGGGTTTTATACAAACCACAAAAATCATTCAATGATCGCAAACCCTGTAATTTTGTGAGTCAGGGGGTTTGAAATAGCAAAATGGGTTTGTACATTGGACTCTTGGTCTGTTATGCAGATATTACTTGATCAGTACTATTAATGCTTCATTTTAAAGGAGCCTACTTTCCCATTTGTATTTGGTTTACATATTTTGCTATCAGAGGGAGATGGCAATAGTGACTTCCTAGTTTGGGTTTCAATACCTTTTCATTATATAAGGGATAGTGTACCCCCTGCTGTACATTATAAGGATATTGCAGTCTCCAAGGAGTTCCATAACCATGAAGAGGAACAAGCGTGAAGTCTGAGTTCCTTTATAAGGTTAATTAAATCTTATCATGTATGCGAGGGAGGACTTTATCACATATAATACATGGTCACTCCATCACCTTTCCCACAAACCACTTAAAACCTTGGTGCATAGCTCTTTGAAATGAAAGATCAAGCATGTTTGAAGAATACAAATAAAACATCTAAGGCAAAATTAAACACATAAAAAACCTGATAGAAATATTTTGCAATCAGATATTAAAACAGTTCAATACAAGTCAGTTTAAAAAAAATGCAGTAGCTCAGAGTGCAAAAAATAAATATATTCTTTCTGCTTGTCATAGTAAGCTATTAAAATACACATGTTTATACCCAAAAAACAAACGTTTGAAAGCACACGTTGCACACGTTAGACACATTAGACACAGCGACACACATAACAGAGACAAGTGTAGCAGAAGCACCATAAAAGCTTGCTTTGAAACGTGAGATAAAGAAAATATATTGATAAGACAACACTAATACAAATAAATGAATGGCTATAATGAAATTTTAAAGCATAGCTTGCTTATTGATGTATATTGATGAAAATTGTGATGCTAAGTGAAGTGACCTAGTGTTTTCCAACCTCTTTAATGAGAATGCACCAGTTAGAAAAGCCGGTGGAAAAATTTAGCAATGAAGTGCAAGATTGATCTTTTCCAATATAATAGCAGAGACTCTGTAGTTTATGAAATATTTAAAAAAATGTTGAAGGAAGAAATTTAAAAAACCTGCCTTTATATGAAAGTTGTGAAAAATTGTGGTTGTAGGGCATTTCTAAAGTTACCTATTTTAATGTAATAAAATGTTATGAAAATGTATACATTCTACATTTGAATTGATTTTAATTTAATTATATTTGAAGTTCCCCACTCTACAGCTAACGTGGAGTTCAGTCTTCTTAATTTCCACTCCTATCAGCGGAAAAGCTTCATCAGAGGATCATTGCCTCTGTGGAGTGTGTAATCGTAAAGGACCTAGGATGGTTAGAGTAGTACAGAGAATATGCATACATTAAACATTTTACGCATGCTTCACGCTGCAATAATCTCCATGAAAAATCTTAGGTTCGTTAGGTGAGCGGAATTTGAAGCTAGTGCTCTTGTTTGGACATAGTGCACTATAACGATCAAGGCTTTTGTTCCAGTTTGTATATTTAAGCCTTGCCTCCACTGTAAGGGCCTGTTTGATGTGGCCCAGCTCGCAAAGGTACACTCTAGATGAATTTTATTCAAGTTTTTGGAGTATTGCAATTACTTTATTGAGAAGGTCAGAGTAGATAAGGTAACAGTCTCTTGTCGGAGTAGCATTCTGTAGAAATGTGAGTTTACTAAGCCATCTACCATAGCAATGGTAATGAAATATGAGATATAAATAAACACTCCACAGCGGGATGATTCACAATATGAAGGGCACACCAAACAAGCCAACAACTGAAGGGGGCTTACTTAGAGCAGCCAATAGTTGAAGACCGCTGACCCAAAGCTCTTTCTGTAGTTTACATGTTGTATTCTCTGTCATGCTAATATGAGATCTGGCAGACAGTTAAAGCCACTGTAGCAAGACCTAAAAAAAAGTGTGCTTTGACATGCTAAAATCAATTGATTAGGAAGTACAAAAGCAGTTTCAGATACAAAACAGTTTGCAAACATACTTTTGTGATGGCCTAGTAAAGTGCCATACAACTCTGCAAATGACCAACAGAATCAAGTTCATCAGTGCTCCTCGTCGCTTGCCTTAAATGCATCCTACTATTACAATTCAATTAGATTAGATTATTATTTATAAAGCGCAACAAATGCCCGAAGGCGTCTTGGCGCTCTCGGCTATAGTATGATATGAATGAGAGCAAAAACAAATCAAAGTTTCAGCATGAGAATAGCCACATTTTTAGCTGTTTTCTAAAACTCATCAGTTTCGGCTGGGACCTAAGATGAAAAGACATGTCATTCCCTAATAAGGCAGTAGCAGGTACAAAGCGTCTGCGACTACGAGAAGCTTTACAAATCTTAGGTACTAGCATAGTCTTAGTAGAAACTGATTGCAGACATCTCCTGGGACTGTTCCATAACAATATGGGCCCTAATTACGATGAGGCTTGGAAAGCCTCCAACCGCAGGTCGGAGGGCTTTCCGAGTCTCATCGCGGGTTTCACTTTTGACCACCGCATTACGAAAGTGAAACCGACTAGTCATTCCGACATGGAAAGCTTGTGAGAAAGTGACATTGGGGGCCCCTAGCAGGGCCCCCTTAACCCTGCGACCTCCGGTTGGTAGCCGAGGGGGCACCAGGTGCCCCCCTGTTAATCCCTTCGCAGTGTGGCAGGCACCTTAAGGTGCCTGCCACGTGATACAGGGATGAACAGATTCTCCCATTTCTCTAAGGGAGCTTGTGCTACGGCCGGTTTATGGCAGCAGCACAAGCTCTCATAGAGAAATAGGAGTATGCGACTGCAACATGTGTGGTCGCATTGTGATGCTGCAGTCGGGACCACCGACCAGAGGTCAGTCGATCCCGATTCCACAACGGTCCGCATGACATCGTAATTAGGCCCTTTGTCCTCTAGATAATCTGGGCCTATTCCATGTAGGGCTTGATGATGCAAAGCAGAGCGCTTTTAAAGCAACTCTGCTCTTAATTAGCAACCAATGAATCTCTTTGAGCTCTATGGTGGCAGATTCATATTTCCCCGGATTTACCAGAAACCGGATTGCAACAAACCGCAGCCTCTGAAGCTTTTTCAACCGTCCTTGTGAATACCCAGATTGACAGTATTACAGTAGTCTCCGTTCAGAATAGTTTATTGAAATTTTGCGTTCATATACAACTAATAAAGACAATACATAAAATATTATTTAGCAAAAATACCTAAATAACAATGTATATCGTAATCAAAGTCATTACAAAAATTACAATAGGTAGTGAGAGAATACATATTCGAAAAATACATAAAGGGAGAGAGGGAGGAGGGGGAGGGAGGGGACAAATATAACAATTCATGCATAAGATACATACAGAATTGTGGGTAATCCCATTCATGGATAATTGAGCACCTCTTCTAGAAAAAAGAATCCACGACCACCAAGCATTAACAGATGATATAGAAACATCTTTCCAACAAAAAGTAATGAATTTTAAAGCAGCTGAGATAAGAAAATTGAAAAGTTTGGATTCTAAATCAAGTAAATTTTGTGAGAGAATAGCAGATTTACAAATTATTAATTGATATGAAACATCAGTTTGAAGTTTAAAAATCTTTTTTATGATATCCCAAACTTCAGACCAAAATTTAAAAACCAAAGGACAATCGAAAAGCATATGTTGTAATGTACCAGGATGTAATTTACAATGCCAACAATCAGAAGAAGGTAGAAGTTTAGCCTGGAATAAACGTGATGGGGTCCATAAACGATTATAGAGGATATAAGAATTAGTTTGGTAGATTGAAACAGGGAGCCACCCAGATATACTACTAAGCCAAATATCTTTCCACGTGTCAGTAGATAAAGAAAGTGAAAGTTCATTGTTCCAAAAAGTGGAAATCATCTCAATATTGCTACCTAGAGTGTCAGATATTTTTTTATATAAAATAGAAACCCCATGAGATGATTTTGAAACTGTTTTAATATAAATTGCTAAATCAGCTGTAATATTAGAAGGAATGGCATTGGGGAAGGAATCTAAAATTGAATTGCAAAAATATTGATACTTAATAAGGTCAGACTTAAATAAACCAAATCTTGTTTGTAACGATTCAAAAGAGATAAACTAATTATTGGAATAAACATCTTTGAGATAAAAAATACCAGCCTTAATCCATGAAAACCAAAAACTAATATTTCTGTTTAATTTAATAACATTACTATACCATAGTGATAACTCAACAGTGTTGTTCATGGGAAAAAGAAAAAATAAGTCAAGATCATTAAATAACATTTTAGTGGACTTAATAATAACAGATTTTTGAAAAAATGGAGCATTGTTATGCATGGACACCAAAGTAGGTAACGGAAATGGGTTTACAATTGATTTCTCAATACAAAGCCATGCAGGAGGATTACTAAAAAAAGAGTGATTAAACCATAATGAACTTTGTTTTAAAATAAAAGCTTTATGATAAAGAAAAAAGTCTGGGATACCAAATCCAGCATTATGTTTAGGAACTTTTAATTTTTTATAATTAATACGAGGAGATTTGTTGTTCCATAAAAACTTTGACAAAAATGTATCAACATCTTTATAAAACTTTAATGGGAATTGAGTAGTAACCATGGCAAGGGTATAAAAGATTTTGGGAGCTATAGTCATTTTAATAGAATCCATCCTACCCCACCATGAAAGATGTAATGATGCCCATTTAGACGTTTTATCTTTAATATAATTTAGGATGAAATCACAATTTAAATTTATTGTCGATTTTATGGATGAGGAAAATAAAATTCCAAGATATTTTAACTTATTCTTTTGCCAAATAATTTCATGCATGGGAAGCATATCAGGAGTGCAATAAACATTTAAGGGAAAACATTCAGTTTTGTTGGTATTTAAAGTGTATCCAGAAACTGTAGAATACTTTGTTATAATATCCATTAATGAGGGGAAAGAAGATATAGGGTCACTAACAAATAAAAGCACATCATCCGCATAAGCGAAGGTTTTAACAGAAACATCTTTAATAATGATTCCTTTAATATGATCACAATTTCTGGTTAGATTAAGAAAAGGTTCAATGCCAATTAAAAATAAGAGAGGAGAAAGAGGACATCCCTGTTTTGTACCTCTAAAAAGCGAAAATTGAGTTGAAACTTGACCATTAATAAATAAACGAGAAGTAGGGGCAAAATATAGAGCTGAAATCATGCGAATAAAGGTATCTCCAAAATTAAATGAGGACAACGTATGGAATAAAAATTGCCAATGGATTTTATCAAATGCCTTTTCGGCATCTAAGGCTAAAATTCCAGATGGCACCGATAAAGTAGGACTTTGTTCAATAATATGTAGCAAAGTTCTCGTATTATTAGCAGAGATCTATTCTTCATAAAACCAGATTGGTCAGGGTGTATAATCGAATCTAATATGGGGCCCAATCTAGTAGCAAGTATTTTAGCATATAATTTACTGTCTGGATTAATTAAGGATATAGGTCGATAATTAGAAACAAGGGTGGGGTCTTTATCTGGTTTTGGAAGTACTATAATTAAAGCTTCTGTAAAAGAACCAGAGGTAGAACCTGTGGATCCAAAAAAAGTAAAAAGTTGGTATAAAAAGGGTAAAAGGTGAGACTGAAATTCTTTGTAGAACTTTGCTGGAATCCCATCAGGACCCGGAGATTTGTTCTTTTTAAGAGATTTTATAGCTGATAGGATTTCATCGTTGGTAATGGGTGCATCAAGTCCAATTTTATCTGATTGTGAAATCTTGGGTAACTCACAGGAATTTAAAAAGGAATCGATTAAGGAGACCTCTTGAAAATCAGGCTTATTATATAATGCAGAGTAGAAATGCAAAAATTCATTAACAATTGCATTGTGAGAGAGAGCAATTTTACCATGTGGACCATGAATTGAATTGATTTGAGTTTTATCTCTTTTTATGCGCAAATAATTAGCTAATAGTTTTCCGGATTTGTTGGCATTAAAACTAAATCTGGCTTTGGCATTAGAGATTTGAATACCTGCTCTCTTACTAAGAATTGAATTAAATTCATAAGGCAATTTTTGTAGTTTAAATTTATATTGAGGATTGTTGGATGTAATAAAAAGAAGTTCAAATTTCGCAATCTGTTTTTGTATGTTTTTAACCCCTTCAGTGCCACGCCCTTTCCCCCTCCTGTGCCGGGCGTTGCACTAGTGGGTGGGGTTCATGACGAGATAGTCTCGTCATGGGCACAGCGCAACCGTGCTCCATGACGAGACTATTTCGTCATGGGCACTGAAGAGGTTAACATTAGCATGAAAAGTTTTATTTTCGTGAGCCATTATAGATATTGTCACACCCCTAATATAAGTTTTGAAGGCATCCCATATATTAACCATAGAAGTAGAACCTTCAGGATTAAGTAGAAAATATTCGTGAATAGCAGCTAAAATTTTGGGCTTGTTATACTCATTTAAAATTGTAGCAGTATTCATTCGCCATCTAGATTGTTTAGTATAAGCTGATTCCAAATTCAAAACCAAATAAATCATAGCATGATCTGAGATGTCAATATTACTAATACTAGGAGCAGTTATTGAACTAATTAGATGCCTGGAGACCAATAGACAATCAATTCTAGAATGGGGTTTATGAGGATTTGAAAAGAATGTAAAACATTTTTCCGTAGGAAAATGTAATCGCCAAATATCAACTAACTTAGTGGCTTGAATAAATGATTTAAAAGCAAAATAGACTTTAGAAGGGTGAAACTTAGTAAGAGATAATCTATCTAATAAAGGGTCAAAAATAACATTAAAATCACCTCCCACAATCAAAGGAGCATTACCGACCTTTAGAACCTCTGTTGTAATATTAGTCCACAAAACTGGGTCATCTGCTGTAGGACCATAAACATTTAATAAAAATAGAAATGAGTCATGAACTTTAATTTTAACAAGTATATATCTGCCATCCTTATCAAAAGTTTTACTCATAACTTGACAGTGTAGTCTTTTTGCAAAAAGAATTGCTACACCATTTTTTTTTACCATTGGCAGGAGAAGAAACAATAGCATCTACCCATTTCTTCTGCATATAATCTAAAATGTTATCATCTATATGAGTCTCTTGTATAAAACAAACATCAGCTTTGCAACTACCTAGATAATCTAGAATTTTAGTACGTTTAACTGGATGGCGCAATCCTTTAACATTTAATGAAATAACTTTAATATTGTGTATATTAGCCATAATAGAAAAAAGGAGAACAGAGTTCAAGAAGAGAAAGATAAAAGAAGATCAAGAGAATGAGAAAAAGGTAGCTCCAGATAAAGAAGAAGGGAAGGAAAAATGAAAAAACATGGAAAAAACAACAAACAGAAGACATAAATGTGAAATGTGAAACGCACACACGCTGTACAAGCATGACCAAAACCGCTGGAGCCCATTATAGAGATTTCAGTACTGTGTCAGAAAAGGCATAACTGGCAAAAATCAAGTAGCAGAGTCATTGGTATCCATAGAGTGCTGAGACTGATGATCCCAAAAATTTCTCAAATCTTCTGGACGTTGAAAAGATTTTGAAAAATTATCCTTCCAAATGCGCATCATCGATGGATCAAAAAGACCATATTTGTAGCCAAGACTTCGTAGTTGAGGACGAAGAGCAGTGAATTCTTTACGAATGGAGACAGTTTCTTTGGCGAAGTCTTGATGAATAAATATTCTATTCCCATTGACCAGCAATGAAGGTATTTCTCTAGCCGCTTTTCTGATTAGAACCAAATGGTGGTGTCGAAGAACTTTAAAAATCATTTGTCGCGGTTTTGTGTGCTGAGGGCTCCTATGTGAGGGAGTCCTATGAGCTTTATCAATTTCAAACTTTTCTGAAAATTTAATTTGTAGAAGGCCAGGTAATAAATTCTCCAAATATAATCTACAATTATCTCCCTCAACATTTTCAGGTAAATTAAATATGCATAGATTATATTGTCTGTTACGATTTTCCAAGTCCAATAATGTTGAGCACAAAGGTAAAATTTTTGCCACAAGTGGAGTAAGTGAGTCAAGTTTGGTCTTATTATCCTGTATTTTGATGGAATTATCCGATATTTTCATTGACAGACTGGCCATATCTTTACGCACATTTTTTACTTCAGATGCAATAGTGTCTGTATTGACACGAAGTGCTTGAATTTCTTCCAATATTAAAGATAGTGAGGGTTCAGAAGACTCTACTAATTTAGATTTAGCAGGAGGAGGAGAAACTTGCTGCTTCCTTTTAGTAACAGAACTTTTATTTTCCATTTTCAAGTGGAAAAAAAAAACAACAAAAAAGTCAGAATTATAATTGTAGGAGCAGAATAATGAATGAAAAAGTGAAAGCTGTGAAAATAACCAGGAAAAGACTGGTGCAGCAGCTGAAATGGGCTGTGGGAGTGGCTAGGCCCAAGCCAGGCCCTTTCCTGAAAGCTCGCTCCGCCCCCTTGACAGAAAGCCTGGCTGTACCTGAATGGTGTGCAGGGAGCAGGAACCAGGCGATGAAAGGACCCACTTCCGCTGTGCAGAAATCTTTAAAATTGCTCCACAATGCTGGTAAGTCTTTTGTGAATGCAGCGACCTCCTTTAGGGCAATATTCGGACTAAAATCGGCGATTTTGGACAAAAAACGGGCTTAAAACCCACGAAGACTTTCACGCGGCGGCCAAGAGAATAACAAAGAGATCACCACTGTTGTCTGAAGATCCATGGAAATGAATGGTAAAATCTTCTTTAATGTTTTCAGAAGATAGAAACAAGAAGAAATAAATTGATTCATCCGACCTTTAAACGTTAATTTGAAATAATAAAATCACACCAAGGTTTTTGACTTTGGTGACTTTTAAGGTTAGAGGACCCATCATAGAGGGCTACAAAGAAGAGTTCCAGATTGACAAGTCAGATCCAAAGAGAAGCCCCTCCGTCTTTTGGAGTTCAATTTCAAACACTGGCTTTCCATTCAATTGATGATAGCCACCATACAGTTATTAACTCTACTGGTTATCTCATCTACTTTGAATGGATAGAGACCGCAATTTGTGTGTCATCCACATAAGATATTGTAATGAAGCCAAAAGATCTAATCAGTGAAGCCAAAGGAGCCACATAGATATTGAACAATGGGTGGCTGAATGAGGACCCTTGCGGAACCCCACACAGCAATGAAAAGGAGCTTGTAGCGAAATCTCCAAAAGTGACTAACTGTATTCTGTTACTCAGAGAAAGATGTCAGAAACTTATAGGTGGGTCCTTCAATCTTAATCTCCCTTAATTTTTGGATCAGGACCCAATGGCTCACAGTGTCAAAAGCCGCAGATAGGTCCAAAAGGACCACCGCAGTCTTTCTCCCGCTAGCCAGGATTCAACTAATCTCCTACATTGCCACACACAGAGCACATTCTGTGCTAATTGATTTCCTCAAGACGAATTGGGTTCCATCGGGAATCCCATTCTGCTTGTGGAATTTAGAATGAACCACATTCATGTGCCTTTCCAAACTTTTTGCTGGAACTGGAAGTCTTGAGATAGGGCATTGCATCTTCTCTTCCGCTGGATCTAATGTTGATTTTTTCATTAAAGGGAGAATCAACGCACTCTTCCATTTGGCAGGAAAGGCGCTCACCTCTTTGACCTCATTTAATAGAACTGCAAGAGGAGGAGCTAAGATAGTAGATAACTCATGAAAGATGTCCACAGGACAGGGGTCAGTATGGGCCCCAGACTTAGTCCATAAAATCAGCTGGACCACTTCCTCTTATGAAGAGAAGAAAAAACACTCTGAGAAGAAATATTCTCATTTGTGACAGTGACTTCAGATGCTGGAAAGGCAATGCTTTCCTCCATTAAAAGCCTTATATACCTCTTCTACTTTATTTTTATTTTTAATTGTTAGATTGTGGTCATTGAAGAACACTTCTTTAATTTATGACAAACTGACCATTGCAAAAACAAAGGCCACAGGACTACACATGACATATTAAAACAAGAAAGTAACACAGGACTAGGAAACGTAAATATATATGTTCACTTTACAAACTAAAACGTACACACCCTCTTACAAATACACACACTTCATTCTTATTCTTGCTGCATGCAGTACCAGCACGCAATATTTCCACATGATCCAGACTCATCTGTGTCCCACAATCTAATTTTCATTGCAGCCGAGCACACACCTTGTAGTAAAGGTGCAGCACTTTACCAGGCTCATACTCACGCTTCAGGTTCATGCAGCGCTCCACTCTATATCCCCCTTCCCCACGGGCACTGCTCCTTTCTCTGTTTCTCTCTTTTCTATTCCTGCATTTTGCTGGCATTATGACTCATCTGGTCAGTGTGCTTTCTTGTTATCCTATAAGGATTTCTCTGGGTATAGGAGGGCCTAGAGATTTATACCCCTAGGAGTTTGGCAAAAGGAGGTTAAAGAACACAGGCCTGTTAGCCGGAAAGAGGGTTGTCATTAGTGTATTACTGTCTTGCTAGTCCAAGAATGCAAAATGGTCGCCATTTCCTGTTTCTTACTTTAATTCCTAAATCACCATTGCACAATAATGGCTTTCAACAACTTGCAGAAGTCTTGTTCCCTTGATTCTGTCAACCTGGACCTTGGGGTGCCTCAACTGCAACCCGTCCCTTCTTTAGTATTACCAGGTTTTAAGAAACGAGCACGTCTAAAGAAACGTTGACATTTGCTCTTTCAGAAGAACAGAAGGGAAATCGATCCGTAAAAATTATGTTGCTTTTTACTGCTAAATGCTGACAAATAGAATTTTAAATATTTGGTTAACCCTCCTATAAATGCAACTAGAGTTTTACTTCACACCATCTAGACCATTAAGAACACTTACCAAGGAGTTTCACCTCATAAAAAGCTCCTTGGGAAGATGTTGAGTGTGTGCCATGGGAGAATAGAGTCTGTCTTTCACCCAGTCACAGGGGCGAGGCAGCTCCTGCTTCTGCAGTGCTCCCTGTTTGCACAAAGCACACTGCAGGGATGCTTACTCCCTATGCAGGCCTCTAACATTCGATATAGCCAGAAAAGAAGGGGAGCATTCTGATTGGCTGGCCAGCTCCCAGCATTCCACTTGCTAATGCCTATTATTTTCCCTCATGTCCCTAATGCGCTTCCGTCTGTGCCTCAGACCCATACACATTATTGACTGTTTCCGCAGTTGGTAATGCTATATTGGAAAACATAACCTTTTATGCTGAGAGGATGAGGGTAATACATTTATAATTACAATTTGAAGAATACTCTTAACTTCCATAATTCCAGTATTGCTTTGTACAGAAAAAACAGTGTCCACGTTTTGATGTACAATCGTTTTCTTTCATTAACGATTGTCCTACGTTAAGGTAGAACAACAACTTACCATAAAGGGAATATAGCAAGCCGTGTGATGATGAAAACAAACGCAAACGTGATAAACAGAAGGTCACATATTTTTTGGCATTTGGAATAGTTGGCCATTTTAGCAGCCTGCGGAAGAAAAATATGCAGACTGTAAAGGCAGAAGGGAGAAGAAATGCCATGCATAGCTCATCAGTTTAATAACACACTCTGGATATTGCAATATATTAAATACAGGTACGCCATGTAGTCTTGTAGTCGTAGACTGCAAAGCATGCAAAAGGCATAAACAACTTCCTTTTCTGTAAAATGGCGGAGACTGATTCATTTGCATTATCTCTAGCACAAATAAAACAGTAGAAAAGTGTTTAACAATACACACGACTAAAATGAAGTAACTGAATTGCTACAATTAACGAGCCCTTGGCCAAAGCACTGAAATGTAAAGAAACACCAATGAAAGCTGCAGGAGGAAGAACAAAAGCCATGTGTGCGTAAGAACCACGGACCCCCGTCCCCAAAAAAGCAGAAAGTTCCCGCTGTAAATCATGAAGCATTCGCTGCCACGCTTACTATTTCACAGAACGAGACGCAGTACCAAATAAACAATAACAGGCTGCTTCATTAGATGTCAGAAATGCACAGGAAAGGATCTTACCTCTAGAAGCACATCTGCTACATCGTGAAGGCACATAACCAAGGTACCTACACGCACCATGTTGTTTACATAGGAAAATGTTATCAGTGAAATTGTTGCAAGGTGATGTACGGACATAACTCCAAAGTCCTAAGGAAAAATATGGAGAAAAAAATGTGTATAAATAACTTCAATTGCGTTTGTAGGTCTGGCTAGAGGCATCTTTATCAGACACTACACCACAACATCCAACGTGCAAAAAATATACCGACATATATTTGGACAGACCCCATTTAGTCATTGGAGTTTTTCGGTCGATTCCCCTATTCACATTAACCTACACGGCATTTCAAAGTTATGCAACAAAATCACATAGCCACAAGGATTTAGATACCGAAATACAACAGTGTTTAATAGTTTTAATTATAAAAAAGTTATCTATCTGGTGTTATACTAAAGTCACTTACACTCTGATATTTCAGTCACTGCTACGTAAAAAGCAAGTTCGGTGATTTCTGGTGTTACATTTACAATCCCAAACTCTCGAAACTACTGACAATCAGGCACTTTATTAGAGGCTGGTGCTTCTTGGCTGGTGTTTATTTGACAAGTGAAGGCATGTATTTATTGCGGTAGAACAGTGAAGGTTGCCATGTGGTACTCAGTGATTCACAACATTTACTGTAGGAAATCAATCAGGAAGGACCGGGGGCTTAGGGGACATCAGGACCAGGGCGCCCCAGCGGCATCTGAACAAGTTAGAAAGCCCCCCAAGCGGTCTGCCTGACTCCAAAATGGCGGCAGTGGGGAAAAATACAGACATCAATACCACCGCGAGTGCCAGAATCGGCATGCGAGGTAAATAATGTGCAGGAGGGAAGGAGCAATCCCAAGACTGGGGCCCAGAAGGGACAGTAAGGGCAGACCAATCCTCCCTAATGGGTGAATCTGACAAAAGCTACATATCAATGAACTGTCCTCCTTTTGACTCTTAGTCTGCCTGACTCAAACATGGCGCCTGCAGCTTTCAATGTCTATACGCGGTATTGGCCCGCTGGGGCCTCACTGCTTGAACCGGGCAGGAGACCTGATTTTGTAAAGACCTCCACCCTTGAATGCAACACCACCTGAACACCTGGCAAGAATTTCCTGCTCTGTAAATATGTAATATATCATTGTCTAAGCCTAATCACTGTTAAAATGTAACCCTGTGTGAATTTGCAACTTGTTTATATATATATATAACTCTAACCACTAGTATATGTAGCTGACCTTTGTACTTCTATCATTCCTATGTGATCTTAGAGTTTATCTGCTTGTATCTCTTCCTTAAGTGACTTTATAACTTGTACATGTGAAATTTTTTCCCATTTGTATCTCTTATGTAACTCATGTAATCCAAAGTCCTTATGTAACACAACTGGTTCTTTTGTAAAGCGCTCCGACACCTTCGGGTAATGTTCGCGCTATATAAAATCACAATAAATAAAATAAAAAATAAATAAATAAATAAATAAAGGAAAAACAATCAACAACATCATAATTCCCCAGATACCTACTTTAAAAAAATGTTATCTCAATCAAGTGGAATTACTTTATACTGATTTCCTAGGGAGGACTTTTTTCCAAAAGGGGCTAGATTGCTTGCTCGCCCAATAGGAAATGTTGCTTCCTGACCACGAATTGTGATCAAACCTGAGCCAGCAAAGAAACCTAGCACATCAAAAATATTTTGCATTGAAATATAACTGGGACGAGAAGCACTTAAACGTCCTTTGGTGTGAGCTATTTTGAGTAGGATTATGGGAGGTTTGACCTCTAAGTGAATTATGGACGAGTGGATTTTGCTGGACCAAGACAAGACTTCTATACATTGCTGGCTCAGTTCTTCTACTTTGCAGAAATGTATGGAGTTTCTAGACTTTCCTGAATGCAGCACTGCTCAATAGGAGATGCTGTAGAAGAAGGTATCGCCTCAATCACTGATCAATATTTCTTTAAAGAAACCATAGTTGACACATTGACATCCCTCACGTTTGGCATGCTGTATTAAAAAGAAAGAATTCCCAGTGAGATGTTTGGTGCTGCAGGTCTTTCTGTATAGAAAAAGCCTAGAACTACAAGTCTACATGTGGAAATCAGTCATATTGTCAATTTTCACTTGAAGTCCCCCATTGTGCATGGGTTTCTGGGATAAAGTGTAACCACTTGGTAATCAAGCAACGCAGAATTATCGAAAATTAGTTGGCAATACCCAACTTGGAAAACTTGGAATCAGGTTTAAAATTATTTGCAGTATTACTGATATTTGGACAAAATATTGAATTGTAAATATCAGGATTCAGAAACATTGGGACAAAAAATATTGCTATACAAAAATAACATGATGCAGAAATATCGTTGCCAATAACATCCTTTTTTTCAGGTAAGTTATATCATTGTTAAGAATATCGTTGCTGTTAATATAGTTTTTAATAACACAGTTGTAAAAAATATAATTGTAACATTATTTTAATGTGATTTAGCTCATATATTAATTTTAATACTATTGTTTGTATTATTGTTATTCATTTTAATAGAGTTTGTAATTTTAAGTGAAATAGAATTTTTAATGTAATTGGTAATGGTTATTTGTAGTGCTGTAGTGATTTGTTTGGTTTGTGGTGGGATAGGGTGGGTAGTTATTTAAGCAATAATGAATTATTAATAATTTTTAGGTAAGTATGTGATTGATATTAATTATGTACATTATGTAATACTGATTTATTTTACTTACACTTTAGGTGTGGCTTGCTATGTTTGTATAGGTTGGGAAGTAAATTATGCAATCATTTATTACCTATTCATTTTACATTTAATATGAATTATTTGATTGATTAATAATCATGCAAATTATTGTAATATATATTTTAGGTGTGGGCTGATGGGTTTGTAGGGGTGTAGGTGGGAAGTTAATTAAGTAATAATTAATTAACAATTAATTAATCTATTATTACTTATTGAATTGAATATTATGTACATTATTTAATACAAATATATTTTAGTTATATTTTTGTTGTGGGTTGCTAGGTTTGTAGGAGTATAGGGTGTGAAGTTAATTAATAAATAAACACTTAATTACTAATTAAATATTTAAAAAAATAATTGATTAATAATTATTTAAATTGTTTAATAATTATATATGTTAGTTATGCTGGGTGTGTAGAGTTATAGAATGGAAATTGATTAAGTATTAATTACAAAAATATTTATTAATTGTTAATTATGTAATTGATTATCAATTATGTAAATTGTGTTATACTTATTTTTGTTGTTGTTATATTTCAGGGAAAACATTTTTTGACTTGCCTATAACTTTGGCCTTGCTTGACCAATCTTCATGAAATGTTCCCCAAAAAGTGTCAAAGTAGGTTCTGTGTGTCATGGATTTGGAGGTGATCGATTGGCTGGCGTATTGAAAGTGAACTTATTGAAAGTAATTATAAGAACTGTGACATTTATACGTAAAGATGTATTCCAGCGGGATTGCTGTTTATTAAAACATGATTATTTTGATTGCCTATTAAGACCATAATGCATCATTTGCAACTCCGATTGGCTGGTGAAATCAGCCCAGGGAGAGGGGGTAGTCCCCTCCCACTTTAAAGAAAGTATTTGGCACCGGAGAGGTGGTGCTCCACTGGCCCAGGGGGTCCGTGCGTCCCTTGCATAATTTTTAAGTTAGCCCCAGGGAGGTCGTGGACCACGGTGCATATGAAAGCCCCAGGAGTCCTTTGGTAAAACTAAAGCCCCGGGGAGGTGGCGGTCTCCGGGGCTCTTGGAGCTAAATGGAGGGGGTTCCAGCACCCCCTCTTAATATCAATTAAACCCCGGGGAGGTGGTGGTTCCCGGGGCTTTCAAGTGGAAAAACAGAGGGCAGAAAAACTAGCAGGAAAGACAAAACAAGGGCAGACAAATGAGCAGGTAAGGCAAAACAGAGGGCAGAAAAATTAGCAGAATAGGCAAAATAGAGCAGAAGGGGGCAAAACAGGGAGCACTCAGACACTCACACACCCACACAGAGACCCACTCAGAGACTAATGCACCCACTCACAGACCCAGTGAGACTCATACACTCACTCACAGACCCAATGAAAATGCATGCACTCACTCACAGACCCACTCATAAACTTGCACCCACTCACAGACCCGCTGAGACACTCATGCAACCTCTCACAGACTGACAGACACTCACACACCCTCTCACAGACCCACTCAGAGACTCATGCACCCATTCATAGACCCACTCTGAGACTCACTGTTGGAAAGTCATCCTGTGCCCTGGGCACCCCCCAGCACTTTGCCGACTGGTACTGGTGGTAACTGACTCTGACTGACCCTGGGCTCTGCCTAACCGGGCCCAGGGCTGGTGCTATTCTAAAAAAGACACATTTAGAATACAGTGAAAACACCTACATACACTAGGGTACAATATGGGTTGGGGTGCTCCTGTGATTGGCATGACCTACCCTATAAGGTCCTAGTACATAATAGGGAAGGGGTAATGAAACTACCTCTCAGTCCCTAGTATATAATAGGACATGGCAGTTTGGAGGCCAGCAGCCCTTTCTGCACTTGCATGTGTGCACTGCTGAAGCCTGAGGTCAGTTTAAAAGTAGCCCTGTGTTGCCGGACTGCTTTTAAAAAGTAAATTGGACCTAAACTCGACTTTGGTGTTTGGGGCACTTAAAAATGGATAACCTACTATGTTTGGGCATTTTAGGTTAGGAACACCCAGGGTCTCCCCTAGGTATCCCAGGGGTAGGGGGTCAGGTATTTATAAGGAGGACCCTTATAAAGTGAGTTTTATATGCCCCGGGTTAAGTGAAATTGCACATTTCACTCCCCACATTGTGATAAAGTGCTGGCCAAAACCGACTTTGTTGCTAGGAGCACATAAGAGGGAGGATCTGCAATATGTTTACATATTCAGAACCCCTAAAGTCTCCCCTTGGTGTTCTAGGAGTAGAGGTCCTGTAGATATAGTACTTACATGTTTTTATAAGCCCTGGTGCTGGAAAAATGGCCCAAGTCATTTTTCCCATTGCAAATCCCATGCCACATAGATTAACATGGCAAGAAGGTATTTACTACTAACTCTTGATAGGAGAAGGCTAAAAATACCATTCAAAGACTTCCCAGAATCGTATTAATAAACTCAACAATATAATATTGTTGAATTTCTCCTAAAATGTACAGACAAGAAGTTATAAGACTTTCTTGTTTGTAATCCAAATTCAGACTTCCAGAGGTCTGTCCTGACTGGTCAGAGTTAAGTGGATTAGCTAAGCTCCTTTGAAGAGGAGATAAAGAGCTGCTGGAGTTAACCAGCTCTGCTGGGAGGGCAGTGCTCTATTACACAGGAATGCCAGAGCAGGTGGAGGAGTCGTAAACAATGGACTTCAAGGGAAGGAGAAGATACCAGTGTCATTTACAACTCTACTCTTTTGATCCCAGCCAGATGCTAGGCTTAAGGAAGGAATGAGCAGATACAAGGGGGAGAGACTATGGCGGTTAGCTATTCTAGTGGGTGTGTTTAGCCAGCTTTCTTTCTCTGCTAAAAATTCTGCCATTATGAATTTGGAAGAATTGGTGCACTCTGGGACAAAATAGTGCCACACCAGCAGGAAGTGGTCATACCTTGGGGCAGTACCCTACACCTCACTGGACAGGAGTGACCTCCTGTTGACCCATAGAACTTGGAATACGTATCTTAGAGGGGCAGAGCCTCTCAGACCTGCTGCTTGAAACTTAAGAAAGCAAGAAGGCCATGCTGAAAGGTTTGATGTGCATTTCCTAAGGCCTGCACTCTGAAGATTGCACCTTCTGTACCATCTGGAACTACAGCCCTGTGGACGACCTCACTGTAAAAGGACTAAAGAGTGGTACTCCCTACAAGCTACAGGTTAAGAGAGCCCACCTGAAACATCACCACCAAGAATCCTCAACCTGGAGCACAACCAGAGGATTTGTAAGAGCTTTGTCCAAGTGGATTGTGGGAACTGAAGTCCTCAACTTTCAAGGACCATCTTGGAGCTTCCAGTTCCTTGGAGAGAGATTGAGACACTTTAGGACCCTTTAGAGAACTTCAGGAAGAAGTTCCAGAAGTTTGGAGAACTTTGGAGCAACTTTGGAAAAAAGCTCCATAAGGGGACCGGCTCAACCTGGCCAGCCAAGACGCCTGCCTTCAACCGCGAGTTGGCCTGCCATCCAGGTTCGTCCCCCTGAAAAGCTCCGTAGGTCCTACTTCCAGAGTTTGACCAGGAGTAGGCAAAATCCGAGGCCGGAGAACCCTCACCGAATCCGGCCTGGTGAAGATAAAGCTCCCTAAAGGTTTCTAACGAAGATATGGTGACTGGGAGCAACATCGAAACCCAAGCCACCTGCCTTCAACTGCGAGTCGGCCTGGATCCTTGGTTTGTCCCGCTGGAACGCTCCGGAGGTTGCACTTCCATAAATTTGACCGGGAGCTCGATTGCAAGGCAATCCTGCGAACCCTCACCCAATCTGGAAGGGCTGAGAGCTTCGAGAGACCCTGGGAAGAAAAGCTTCAGAAGGTAAAAACTTTGACCGAGACCTACCACGAAGGGTAGCCAAGCAGGGATCCATTGCGGTCGGTCTGAAACTTTGACTTTGACCAAGTCTATCACAACCAGATGTTCCGATCAGGCACTATAATCTTCTATGTGGTACATATTGTGCATTGTGTCTTAATTATTTACTGAATTGGTGTTTTTAAATGCTTTACATACCTGTCTTCGAAGTTAAGCCTGCCTGCTCGCAGCCAATCAACCAAGGGTTGAGCATAGGAAAAATTTTCTAAGACCTATTCTGAGACCTATACTGCGTTAGTGGCCTATTGCCAGTGGCAGATATGCATTTGCCCCTACCAATAATCCACTTTCCAATACTCACACACCCACTTACAGACCCACTGAGAGATTCACACACACACTCACAGACCCAGAGACTCATGCACTCACTCACAAACCCACTCAGAGACTCATATACACACTTACAGACCCACTCAGGCACTCATGCACTCACTCACAGATTGACTCACACACTTATGGAGGCAATCACAAACCCACACAGACACTCTGACACCCACTCAAAGACCCACTCAGACACTCATGCTCCCATTCAGACACCCACTCAGACACCCACATACCTACTCAGACAGCCACTCAGACACACACACACCTACTCACAAACCTAGAGACATTACATACCCACTCACAGACTGACACACACACACACACACACACACACACGGAGGCGCTTGTAAGCCCACTCAGACACCCACTCACACACCAACTCATATACATACTTAGACACTCATGCACCCACTCACAGACCCAGTGAGAAATGTATGCAGTCTCTCCCAGGCCCACTGAGACACTCACACAAGCACTCATGCACCTACTGAGACACGCACACACTCTGTCACACACCCTCTGAGACACTCATGCACTCACAGATTCAGTCTCAATGGTTACAGGTTACACAGAGGAAATCATTTTTTTGTTTACTCTGAAATTCACTTAAAAAAACAAAGGTTACAGGGATGTTATAGTTAGGAAATAGAATTTAAAAAGCTGTCAAAATTCAATTAAAAAAACAAAGGTTATAGGGTTGTTATAATTAAGAAATACATTTAAAAAATATTAGAAATTCAATGACAAAAAGGCTACAGGGACATTATAGTTCACTTGTACAAAATCCAGAAAAATTCAGCAGTTATAGTTACCTGAGCTAACTAAAACGTAAGTCCCCATAATGCACTGCTTATGACAACATGTTACAAGACTCATGACATGGTCAGTGACATCACTGGTGGCATCTCAAATGACATCACTGATATCATCCACAGAACCACAAAACACCCAACCACACCCCATAGAACCTCTCATACACCTACTCCCACTCCCACAATACCCCTCACATACCCATTCACAGACCCATACCAGTACTAACACAACCAATCACTCACCCATATAGCCACTCACACTGCTACTCACTCACTAATACAGCTACTCACACATCCAGTCATACAGACACTTATACACCCATGCATACATCCTTACAGTCACTCACACACCCAAACACTCACCCATATAGCAACTCACACTACCACTCACTCACCAATGCAGCTAGCCACACACTGACTCACTTACCCATACAGCCACTGACACAGCCTCATACTCAGCTGTACAACTACTCACACATCCACATAACCACATGCCCATTCACACATCTATGCAACCACTCATTCACAGTCACTCACCCTTACAACCACTCACACAGACATTCTCCTTCATTTCAGCCACTCACACACTCACTTACCTATACACTCACACCAAAAGAGCTACTCACTTACCCATACAACCACTCACATACCCAAAGAACCACTCACATAACCATTCACAGAGCCATACAACCACTCATACACACTCATATTCAGCCTCTATTTCAGCCACTCACACACACTCAGTTACCTATACAGACACTAAAACAGCTACTCACTCATCCATAAAACCACTCACTGACACCCACTACCTCACCCATACAGCCCCTCACACAGCCACTCAGTGACCCATATAGCCACTCACACACCTATGCAGCCACTCACACAGCCATTCACTCACCCATGCAGCTACTCACATAACCACTAACACATCCATACAGAAACTCACACACCTACTCATACACCCATATAGCCACTCAGACATCCACTCACACACTAATACATATAGTGACAGAGGAACTCAGATTAGATATATTAGAATTAGTATGACTGGTTTTACAGAAAGATTAGTAATTCAACTAATGCTGTAGCTCAGTATATATCTTTAAATCTCAGAAACATGTATAAAAAACTTGGGATGATATCATCAGTGATGTCATTTGAAATGTCATCAGTGATGTCACTGACCATGTCAAGAGTGATGTAATATGGGAAGTCATAAGCAGTGCATTGAGTTGGTGCTGTTGTAGGGTGTTCCATATAAAGGAGCTGCTCTCTACCTAAACTTGGGAA
The DNA here is from genome assembly GCF_964204655.1 of Triturus cristatus. Classification (NCBI taxonomy): domain Eukaryota; kingdom Metazoa; phylum Chordata; class Amphibia; order Caudata; family Salamandridae; genus Triturus; species Triturus cristatus. Next base: position 878,326,234 of record NC_140583.1, read on the forward strand.
CTACCCAGCTTTCTTTTTTGCATATGTATATAATCAATTAATCAATCAAAATAAGATTGATTTGATTTTTAAAAAAGTAACCATAAAAGCAAACAGATACAAAATAGTTTACGCAATCACAATCGTGAATAATTGAGCCATTAGGATTAAACATTGTCAGCAACACCTCATGTCTAGATACCAATCTTTTTCCTAAGTTGAATACCAGACCATAAAAAGTTGGAATTCCTGCAGCAAATCAATCAAGAATTGAGTTGTTGTAAAGAGAATAATGCAGGGCAACATTGTTAAAAATTGTAATCCCGTAAAATAGATAATATAAAATGTTCCTGAGGGACCTTGTAAAAGGATATAAGAACATTACGTGAAAGGTGCTTTGGCTAAATAAATCGTCACAGGGGCATTTAATCAGAACATCTGACCATCCGTTCTTCGAGCGAGGACAGACATTGTTTCTTTAATTCACTTAAGGCAGGGTTTTTAAAACATTCAATGTGACCTAGATCCAGACAAGTCTGTTTAACAAATTTGAACCAGTGGCTTAATTGCATCTGGAACAGATTAAGACAATCATTAATAATCTTCATATTTAAAACTGTGTCTTCACCCCAAGTTCAGTATGACATACAAAAGAAGAACAGTTCTTACGGACAGACAAAAGGCTCCTCAAAAAGGCATTCTCTACCATCTGGAGCCGGTTGATGTTGTTATAACCCCAAATTCTTGCCCCATATAGAGATGCCGACACATAATTAGCATTATTATCTACTGGCGGTCGCCAGTAGATAGTTATAGTTAGGACCGAGTTTCCATAGGAAATCTCAAAATTCTATTTTGAATAACTTTGGCGCCGAGTGACGAATCCTCGCGAAATTTTCAAAACTAATGGGGCGCTCCGCTCCGCTCCTACCCTGAAAGTCTCGGGGTGATTCTTCAAGCGGGGGCCGAGAAAAAGGGGGGTCCCAAAACGCGTTTTCCCCATGGATTTTTCCATAGGGACTTTAGTCGCAGCTACAGCCCGAACGGCTGAACAGAATTACGTGAAATTTGGCAGAGAGGTAGCCATAAGGTCCATGAAGTGCCTTTTGCAGGTTTGGTGTAAATCTGTTCAGTATTTCCAGAGAAAATAGCATTTAAATCAATATATATATCTGTACGTGCGCACCGTGCGCGCTGGGTGCGCGCACCTTGCCGTGCGCGAGCGCAATTCTGATTGGTTGTTAGATCTTAGTAAACATTCGAATCGGTCGAAACCAGGAAGTGTCGGCCGCCATTTTGTCTCTCGCACTCTGAGGGGGTAAAAAACAAATGTGGAGAACGTGAAAAGGGGGCAGGGTGGACAGTTCCTGACCCCCTAGCCATGGTCGGGGGGTCCCAGAAGGACCACCAAGGGCCAAAAAAAAATTAATTTTTTTTTCGAAAAATCGCCGAGTGCGCGCACCCTGCGCGCACCAGCCATACGGAAAAAATTCTGCGAAGTTCGCGCAGCGTGCGCGCACTCCGCGATTTATAGAAAAAAAAATGTATTTGGCCCTTTGGCGCGAAGCGCTCCGAGCGCGCACGGCACGGACTGCGTATAGTGGGCGCGCGGTGCGCAAAGCGCACCGCGAGCCCACTGCGCACGCACGGAGCGCGAAGTGCACCGTGCACGCGCCGTGAAAAATTTTTGTTTAAAAAAATATATTAATAAATACATAACTTAGCATTTAAAAAACCGTACAAATTCACTGAAAAAACCATAGGTTTCACACACGTTATAGTTAGGAATTAGCATTTAAAAAACCTTGCAAATTCACTGAAAAAACCATAGGTTTCACACATGTTATAGCTAGCTGGGCATTTCCCTCGTAAAAAACCAATGAAATTCCCCCGTTATAGTTAGTGCAGGCAACTATAACTCACGCGACCGCAATCCTCTGCTGATGACGTCAGATATTACATCAATCATGACATATGTGTGTTTCTGGAAAAAAAAATGTAATATATGTATAGCTAAAGATGAATGGAAGAAGACATGGGTAAATAAGTGTCTAAATACAGTGATGTAATATCTGACGTCATCAGCAGAGTATTGCGGTCGCGTGAGTTATAGTTGCCTGCACTAACTATAACGGGGGAATTTCATTGGTTTTTACCGAGGGAAATGCCCAGCTAACTATAACATGTGTGAAACCTATGGTTTTTTCAGTGAATATATAGTTAGCCTCTCCCTTGTGATTTTTGCCACACTTGATGGCGAAGTTTAGAAGCTCTGAAGTAGATTTATCGAAGTGCAATTTGCTGTTGTTTACAACCAGATTTCATGAGCCTTGTGCCTCAAATAAAATTCCCAGATAAGAGAAGGTGGTAGTGAAGCTAACCTTGACATTGCCAAGTACAAAATCATGACACATCATGGCTTTTCTCCCACATTTAATTTTGAAAGTTTTCCCTAAATTAACATTCAAACCAAGGTCTACCATGTGATTGACCAAACAGGTAAGTATCTGCTGCAAACCCAACAGGGTAGGGGACATGAGTAGGGCATCGTCAGCAAAGAGGAGACAGAAAATGGGTCTGTAGCCAATCTGGGGAAGATCTCTGCAGTTTTTAGTCAAGACAGAGCCCAGACTATTAATGTACAGGATAATCAGAAAGTTTGCAAGGACACAACCCTGTCTAGCCCCTCTTTCAAGATCAAAAGTGCGAGTACATTCACCACAGAATCCATAACGCACTCTTGCCCTGCCCCTCCAAACACATTTCTCTAAGGAACGATATTATCGGGGATCCAACCCAAGCTCAAATATAATTTCCCCTAGTTTGTTGTGGAGAATAAAGTTGAATGCATTTGACAGGCCAACAAATGCTAAACACAAATGACTTTTTTTCGTTGAAGTATATTTTCCAATTATCAGATTGAGATTTAACCCCCGTTCAATCATCTTCAAACCTCTATGGAAAACATATTGCAAGGCTGAGAGGGTCTCATTCGTCTCAGTCCACTCTTCTAATCTATTCAATAATATTCTCCATGTGACTTTCACCAGGAAGTCAAGGAATTATATTGATGAGTAACAAGCTGAATTTGAACGCTTCCTCTTTCTCTTAGAAGGAAACTATCACGGACTCCGACATGGGGACCTATTATAGATAGGGTGCACTTTTCCTGTTTGCGCCACGGCACACCTTTAAGGAGGTGCGCCAGGTGCAAACAGGAAAAGTGCGCCCTATCATGTGGCATGCGCTACCCTCAGGGCAGCTGTGAACTTGTGCTTGCCTGGGGGCAGTGTATTCAAGAAAAATATGGAGCAACTGTTTAAAAGGTGCTCTGTGTTTCTCTGTGCAGGTGGAAACTTGCCTGCACTTTAAAGAGGGATTTGAGATCCTCTTGCAGGTGGTGCAGTGAGTGACTGCACCTGCCTGCAAGGGGATATCTGGGGGTCCGTAGACCCCCTTCCCCTCCAGATGCCAGCATCTTTGCATCTGAGCCCAAGTCCATAATACGTCGTATGCGCAGAGGCAAAGGGATTGCCTCATTTGCGTGGGCCCAACCCCCATGCAAATGAGGGAATGCCCTCTTGAGAAAGCGCTGGCGCTCCATGTGCGCCAGCGCTTTCAGTATTACAGAAGGGGTTCATAAGTGTCTGTTGCCCCTTCGGTGATACCAATGTGCCCCGGGGGCGTGCAAAGCAGGTACAAATGCTCGTTGCGACCCCAGGGCATGTTCTGTAATACGGCCCTAGGTGATCAGAATACCAAAATGGCAACAAGTCCTTAATACCCTTGCCAAAGTTAGGCCCCATAAAGGTACATTGGCCTTAAAAAGATTGATTGGGATGCCGTCCAAGCATGGTGCTTTACTTCCCTTGCTGCCCATAAGTGCGCTATTTATTTAATCCAGGGTGAAGAATAAGTGACTGGTGTCCGATACTAAGCCCTCAGCAGTTGTAGGGCCAAACCGCTGTGTCTGCACACTAGAGGTAGAGTAGATCTTTGAAAAGTGGGCCACCCAATCAGACTCGTTGATGGCAACGCCTAGTCTGGGGGCACTGACGTCCTTTCATAGAGTGCTGTTAATTATGCACCAGAAGACTGAACAATCTTTGGCCATACTAGCTTCAATCAAGGATTCCCGTGCAGCATTCTTTGGTTCTTTCTTCCTTAGTTTCAGTGCTTAAACTATACTCACATCTATGCATTCTCACTTTCAAAGTGCAGCGCGGAATCTTGTGAAGGGCTGCCATGAGATGCTACTGAGCTTTGAAACAACTAGGATCAAACTAACCTGGACTATTACAACTAGGCTGAGACATGGATCTAGTTAGACCTTCTTTATTCCCCTGGGATATACTAAGGCAAGCTTTCTAGATGTCATCATCATTAGCAGAGTCATCCAAACAAATGTCAAAAGCCTCCATGTGATCAATAACCTGCTTTTCAAAAACAACATTAAGGTTGACCAGAGACCATTATAATAAAACTAATTGTCACTGACAACCAAAATATTATTAATATTACATTCAATAGGATTGCTTTTCAGGCTCTACAAGTGGCCTACTTTTATAATCTGGGGGTAATGGTCACTCATTGGAATGGGATGAGCTGTGAAATTGAATAATAGCGTGACAAGTTTGTACAAGGAAAGGATATAATCAATAAATGCGTTATGCGTTGCACCACAGAGCGTGTTTGCAGACATGTCACCTCAGGCCACGCCCCCTTCCTTCACCATTGTGTAAACGCGCCCCGTGGTGAGTTGTAAGTTGGGGAATTAATTCTCTTTCAATACTGAAGGTCCCTGAGGGCCAACTAGACCAACAGGTATCTCCAGTATGTGCCAGGGAGCTGCGTTGCAGACAGGTGTTCAGAGGCCATGCCCCTTTTTACACCTCTCTGCAACGCAGCTCTGTGGCGCTTACTGGAGGTACCTAGTGGGCTAGTTTGACCCTAGGGACCCTTGGGATTAAAGGGGACTTAATCTCTTAACTTAGAACGGCCACAGGGCGCGTTTACACAGTGGTGGAGGGAGGGGGTCTGAGGTGACGTGTGCAAACACGCCCTGGGGTGCGTTTTAAGTTAGGAAAATAATTCCCCTTCAACCCAGAGGGCCCCTGGGGGCCAACTAGCCCACCAGGTGCTTCCAGTAAGTGCCGCTGCGTTGCAGAGAGTTGGTCCGAGGCCGTGCCCCTTTTTACACTTCTCTTCAACGCAGCTCTGTGGCGCTTAGTGGACATACCTGGTGGTTAGTTGACCCCCAGGGACCCTCAGGATTCAAGGGGACTTTATCCACCAAATTAAAAAGCCCACAGGGCGTGTTTGCACACATATCACCTCAGGCCCCCCCTTCCTTCATCAATGTGCGTTTTAAGAGGTAGTTTTAATCCCCCTGCCCTATTATATACTAGGGGCTTACAGAGGAGGTCATGCTAATCACAATGATACCCCAACGCATATTGTTCCCTAGTGTATGTAGGTGTTTTCACTGTATTCTAAGTGTCTTTTAGCATAGCACTGGCTCTAGGACTGGTTAATCAGAGTCAGTTACCACCAGTACCCGTCTGAAAAAGTTGAGGGTACAGGATGATTTTGCAACAAGGCTTCTTTCTGCTCCTCTGTTTGTTCTTTCTGCACGTCTTCCTTCTTCCTGCACTTTTCTTCGTCTTTGAGGACTTCTGTTGCTTCTTTCTGCATTTCTTTTTTTCCTTTCTGTGGGTTTTTTCTTCTTTCTTCACATGTCCTAACTCTGTAGGCATAGTTAGAAACTAGCATTTAAAACACCTTAGAAATTAACTGAAAAAACCATAGGTTTCAAGCACGCTAAAGTTAAAAATTAGCATTTAAAAAACCATTGAAATTCACTGGAAAAACCATAGGTTTCAGGCACGTTATAGTTAGAAATTTCTATGTTTTTTTAAATGCTAATTTCTAACTAGAACGTGCCTGAAACCTATGGTTTTTCCAGTGAATTTCAAGTCTAATGTACCTCTATCCTATGTTTATTTATTTATATATATATTTTTTTTTAAATTGTGAATAATTTTTAGTTAGGAAAACAATATTAATTTTTTTTTTTATATTATACAGAAGACGCACACCCTTTGCGCACCCTACACGATGGCTGCGCGCATTCCGGTAGCCATTTTGAAAAAGTTGCGCTGGGGTCGCGACTTCGGCGTAATTTGTAAAGTATCAAATATCTTTGAATTAATTATTAATAAAAGTTTTCCTTTAAGTGTTTGTCTAAATGTATTAATAAAAGTATTTTTAAAGTAATATTTTCAATATAATTTCACCTAAAAATTATTCGATTATTATTGGATTCGGAGGTTAGGAGGGATGGCCATTTTGCTCGATCTGTTCTGTAAGATTTTTTGGCTAGTCAGGTGGACACCCTCCTCCGGGTGAGGTACGGCTTGAGGATTCTATTCAAAAGGTGAGGAATCAACAGGCAGAAGTATCCATCAGAAGAGCAAGTTACTTACCTTCGGTAACGCTTTTTCTGGTGGATACAGTATCTGCCTGTGGATTCCTCACTATCCTACCTGCCTCCCCATTGTCCACCTGTTTCAACCAAAAAGATGCTTTTACAGTTTGGCATGAATGTTTTTAATATGTCTTAATCATGCTTATGTTTTAGTAGTGAGAAATGCTTGATCTGTTGCTATTTCTTTTATGCATTTGTATATCTATATATCTATATATATATTCACTTAAAAAACCATAGGTTTCACACGTTATAGTTAGGTGGACATTTCACTCGTAAAAAAACCAATGAAATTCCCCCGTTATAGTTAGAGATAACTATAACTCGCGCGCCCGCAATCCACTGCTCATGACGTCACATATTACATCACTCATGACATGGTCAGTGGCATCACTCATGACATCACTGATGACATCATCCTTTTGATAGAGTGGCGGTCGCGCGAGTTATAGTTATCTGAACTAACTATAACGGGGGAATTTCATTGGTTTTTTACGAGTGAAATGTCCACCTAACTATAACATGTGTGAAACCTATGGTTTTTTAAGTGAATTTGCAAGGTTTTTTAAATGCTAATTCCTAACTATAACGTGTGTGAAACCTATGTTTTTTTCAGTGAATTTGTACGTTTTTTTAAATGCTAAGTTATGTATTTATTATTATATTTTTTATATATTTATTTTACAATAAACTACGTATTAAAAATATATATATTTTTTTAATGGTTTTTCACCGTGCGCGCACGTTGCGCACACGGTGCACGCACCCCGCGATATTTAAAAAAAAAATTAAAATGTTTTTTTCTGCCTTCGGGGTCCTTCAGGGACCCCCTGACAAAGGCTAGGGGGTCAGTAACTCTCTACCCTGCCCCCTTTTCACGTTCGCCACCTTCCTTTTTCACTCTCGCTCTCAAAACAAACAAAATGGCGGCCGACACTTCCTGATTTCGACCGATTCGAACGTTGACTGACATGTAACCACCAATCAGAATTACGCTCGCGCACGTTAGGGTGCGCGCACGGTGCGCGGCTATAGATATTTATGTACTTTAACTGCAATTTTCTCAGGAACTACTGAACAGATTGACTCCATATATGCAAAAGGCACATCCCTGACCTGAGGACTACCTCTTTGCCAAATTTCAAGTAATTCTGTTCAGCCGTTCGGGCTGTACCTTCGACTAAAAGTCCTATGGGAAAATGCATGGGGAAAACGCGTTTTGGGACCCCCCTTTTTTCTCGGCCCCCGCTTGACGAATCCCCCCGAGACTTTCAGGGTATGAGCTGAGCGGAGCGCCCCATTAGTTTTGAAAATTTTGGAAGGATTCGTCAACCGGCGCCAAAGTTATTCAAAATAGAATTTTCAGATTTCCTATGGAAACACGGTCCTAACTATAACTATCTACTGGCGACCGCCAGTAGATAATATATATATTTAGTATACTATGTATACATGTGAAAATGTGTCGGTCCACCTGTTTACCTCGGTGGCACGGAAAAAATGGGTGGAACTGACGTCAGCACTCCGACAAGGTCCTCTTATGGCTCCTATGACGTCATACGGTGTCGCGAGCGGAGCTGTGCTATTATTGAAATCGTCGTCGATGTGGGAGAGCTAGGAAAGAATTTCTGTGGAATGCTGGTGCAGGGGATATTCACCTAAGTGTTCAGGCTAGTCCTTTGGGAGCAACTGTTTATGTTGCCACTCCAGAAACCGAAACCAGCAGAGGCCCTGCAGATGGCAAACAAGGTGGGGAGTCCAGTCGTGTGCACCAGCGGGGCAGCGAAGTGACAAGCACCACTACCCACAGAAAAGGTAACGAGGGCACTGAATAACACAGGATCTTCTATTTGTATCTGGCAGGAACAACAAGGTTAAAATGCCCTAGTTCCAAAATGTAGAATTAGTGCTACAATGGTCTTGAAGAGGACCTGCGATGGATGGCGCTTCTGCCTTCCGTACACTGGAGGCGGCACATGGGTCACACGGTACGGTCATACTGTGGTGGAACGCACACTCATTGACCTCTCATGGCACTGCTTCACACTTCGGGGACAATGCTTTCCATTAGCTATGTTTTCTGATGATGTGTCGCGCCGGCCCGGTTCAACAGCAGAACCCCTTTAGATCCAAACAGACTCTTCCACTCTCTCACCGGACGTGAAACCAGGCCACGCGGACACTTTCACAATACAACAGCCGGGACTGCACTTTTTGGTAAAAAAACCACATTCCTTCTTCCTAATTTATCAAATAAACGACTCACTGAAGAACAGGGCCCAGCTTCGATCGGTAAACAGCTGTTACAACGACTTTTTTACTTCGCGATATCATTACAACGCATGCATTACCACACATGCGCTGTACATCGCAAAGTCATTACTACGCATTTTTTTTTAGAACGCATGGTCATTTACCACGCATGCGTTTACAACGTATTTTGTTGTAAAGGTATGCATGGTAAATGACCATGAGTTCTAAAAAACATTTAGACGATTCACATTGTTGTAAGGAAACAGAGGTTGTTCCGTTTCCTCACAATGACGTGCACCACCCCTCAGAGATGACATGAAGCAGGAACCACGAGGAGAGGGAACCATGAGGAGTGAAAGGTAAGGGGGATTGGGCATTGGGTGGTGGTTACTTTTCTAGGGTTTAGGGTAGTGCAGTGGTGTTTGGGTAGTGTAGGGGATCATGCTGAGGGTAGTGTTTTAGGGTTTAGAGTAGTGCAATGGTGTTTGTGTAGTGTAGGGGATCATGCTGGGGTAGTGTTTTAGGGTTTAGGGTAGTGCAGTGGTGTTTGTGTAGTGTAGGGGGTCGTGCAGGTGGTAGTGTTTTATGGTTTAGGGTAGTGCAGTGGTGTTTGGGTAGTGTAGGGGATCATGCTGAGGGTAGTGTTTTAGGGTTTAGGGTGGTACAGTGGTGTTTGTGTAGTGTAGGGGTAGTGCTGGGGATAGTGTTTTAGGCTTTAAGGTAGTGCAGTGATGTTTGGGTAGTGTAGGGGGTGGTGCTGAGGATAGATTTAGGGTTTAGGGTAGTGCAGTGGTGTTTGGGTAGTGTAGGGGGTCGTGCTGGTGTAGATTTAGGGCTTAGGGTAGTGCAGTGGTGTTTGGGTAGTGTAGGGGGACATGCTGGGGGTAGTGTTTTAGGGTTTAGAGTAGTGCAGTGGTGTTAGGGTAGTGTAGGGGGTCGTGCTGGGGGTAGTGGTTTAGGGTAGTGCAGTGGTGTTTGGGTAGTGTAGGGGGTCGTGCTGGTGTAGGTTTAGGGTTGTGCAGCGCTGTTTGGGTAGTGTAGGGAGTCATGCTGGGGGGAGTGTTTTAGGGTTAAGGGTAGTGCAGTGGTGTTTGGGTAGTGTAGGGGGACATGCTGGGGGTAGTGTTTTAGGGTTTAGAGTAGTGCAGTGGTGTTTGGGTAGTGTAGGGGGTCGTCCTGGGGGTAGTGGTTTAGGGTAGTGCAATAGTGTTTGGGTAGTGCATGGGGTTGTGCTGGGGGTAGTGTTTTAGGGCTTAAAGTAGTGCAGTGGTGTTTGGGTAGTGTAGGGGGTCATGCTGGGGTAGTGTTTTAGGGTTAAGGGTAGTGCAGTGGTGTTTGGGTAGCATAAAGGGTCATGCTGGGGGGAGTGTTTTAGGGTTAAGGGTAGTGCAGTGGTTTTTGGGTAGTGTAGGGGGACATGCTGGGGGTAGTGTTTTAGGGTTTAGAGTAGTGCAGTGGTGTTTGGGTAGTATAGGGGGTTGTGCTGGGGGTAGTGGTTTAGGGTAGTGCAATGGTGTTTGGGTAGTGAAGGGGGTCGTGCTGGGGGTAGTGTTTTAGGCTTTAAGGCAGTGCAGTGGTGTTTGGGTAGTGTAGGAGATCATGCTGAGGGTAGTGTTTTAGGGTTTAGGGTGGTACAGTGGTGTTTGTGTAGTGTAGGGGTAGTGCTGGGGGTAGTGTTTTAGGGTTTAAGGTAGTGCAGTGGTGTTTGGGTAGTGTAGGGGTGGTGCTGAGGGTAGATTTAGGGTTTAGGGTAGTGCAGTGGTGTTTGGGTAGTGTAGGGGGTCATGGTTTAGGGTAGTGCAGTGGTGTTTGGGTAGTGTAGGGGGTCGTGCTGGTGTAGATTTAGGGTTTAGGGTAGTGCAGTGCTATTTGGGTAGTGTAGGGAGTCATGCTGGGGGGTGTGTTGGGGTTAAGGGTAGTGCAGTGGTGTTTGGGTAGTGTAGGGGGACATGCTGGGGGTAGTGTTTTAGGGTTTAGAGTAGTGCAGTGGTGTTTGGGTAGTGTAGGGGGTCGTGCTGGGGGTAGTGGTTTAGGGTAGTGCAATGGTGTTTGGGTAGTGCAGGGGGTTGTGCTGGGGGTAGTGTTTTAGGGTTTAAGGTAGTGCAGTGGTGTTTGGGTAGTGTAGGGGTCATGCTGGGGTAGTGTTTTAGGGTTAAGGGTAGTGCAGTGGTGTTTGGGTAGCATAGAGGGTCATGCTGGGGGAGTGGTTTAGGGTTAAGGGTAGTGCAGTGGTGTTTGGGTAGTGTAGGGGGATATGCTGGGGGTAGTGTTTTAGGATTTAGAGTAGTGCAGTGGTGTTTGGATAGTATAGGGGGTCGTGCTGTGGGTAGTGGTTTAGGGTAGTGCAATGGTGTTTGGGTAGTGCAGGGGGTCGTGCTGGGGGTAGTGTTTTAGGGTTTAAGGTAGTGCAGTGGTGTTTGGGTAGTGTAGGGGGTCATGCTGGGTTAGTGATTTAGGGTTTAGGGTAGTGCAGTAGTGTTTGGGTAGTGTAAGGGGTTGTGCTGGGGGTAGTGGTTTAGGGTAGTGCAGTGGTGTTTGGGTAGTGTGGGGGTACTGCTGGGGGTAGTGTTTTAGGGTTTAGGGTAGTGCAGTGGTGTTTGGGTAGTGTAGGGGGTCGTGCTGGGTGTAGTGTTTTAGGGTTTAGTGTAGTGCAGAGGTGTTTGTGTAGTATAGGGGCCGTGTTTTAGAGTTTAGGGTAGTGCAGTGGTCTTTGGGTAGTATAGGGGGTCATGCTGGGGGTAGTGTTTTAGGGTTTATGGCAGTGCAGTGGTATTTGGGTAGTGTAGGGGGTCATACTGGGGGTAGTGGTTTAGGGATTAGGGTAATGCAGTGGTGCTTGGGTAGTGAAGTGGGTCGGGTTGGGGGTAGTGTTCTAGGGTTTAGGGCAGTGCAGTGGTGTTTGTGTAGTGTAGAGGGTTGTGCTGGGGGTGGTGTTTTAGGGTTTAGGGCAGTGCAGTGGTGTTTGGGCAGTGTAGGGGTCGTGCTGGGGGTGGTGTTTTAGGGTTTAGGGCAGTGCAGTGGTGTTCAGGCAGACTAGGGGGTCGTGCTGGGGGTGGTGTTTTAGGGTTTAGGGCAGTGCAGTGGTACTCAGGCAGTGTAGGGGGTCATGCTGGGGGTCGAGTTTCAGAGTTTAGGGCAGTGCAGTGGTGTTCGGGCAGTGTAGGGGGTCGTGCTGGGGGTGGTGTTTCAGGGTTAAGGGCAGTGCAGTGGTGTTTGGGCAGTGTAGGGGTCGGGCTGGGGGTGGCGTTTCAGGGTTTAGGGCAGGCAGTGTAAGGAGTCTTGCTGGGGGTGGTGTTTCAGGGTTTAGGACAGTGGTTTTCGGGCAGTGTAGGAGGTCTTGCTGGGGACGGTGTTTCAGGGTTTAGGGCAGTGCAGTGGTGTTCGGGCAATGTAGGGGGTCATGCTGGGGGTGGTGTTTCAGGGTTTAGGGCAGTGCAGTGGTGTTCGGGCAGTTTAGGGGGTCGTGCAGAGGGTGGTGTTTCAGGGTTTAGGGCAGTGCAGTGGTGTTCGGGCAGTGTAGGGGGTCGTGCTGGGGGTGGTGTTGTAGGGTTTAGGGCAGTGCAGTGGTGTTCAGGCAGAGTAGGGGGTCGTGCTGGGGGTGGTGTTTTAGGGTAGTGCAGTGGTGTTCGGGCAGTGTAGGGGGTCATGCTGGGGGTGGTGTTTTAGGGTTTAGGGCAGTGCAGTGGTACTCGGGCAGTGTAGGGGGTTGTGCTGGGGGTGGAGTTTCAGAGTTTAGGGCAGTGCAGTGGTGTTCGGGCAGTGTAGGGGGTCCTGCTGGGGGTGGTGTTTCAGGGTTAAGGGCGGTGCAGTGGTGTTCGGGCAGTGTAGGGGTCATACTGGGGTGGTGTTTCAGGGTTCAGAGCAGGCAGTGTAAGGAGTCTTGCTGGGGGTGGTGTTTCAGGGTTTAGGACAGTGGTTTTTGGGCAGTGTAGGAGGTCTTGCTGGGGAAGGTGTTTCAGGGTTTAGGACAGTGGAGTGGTGTTCGGGCAGTGTAGGGGGTTTGCTGGGGCTGGTGTTTCAGGGTATAGGGCAGTGCAGTGGTGTTCCGGCAGTGTAGGGGGTCGTGCTGGGGCTTGTGTTTCAGGGTTTAGGGCAGTGCAGTGGTGTTCGGGCAGTGTAGGGGTTCGTGCTGGGGCTGGTGTTTAAGGGTTTAGGGCAGTTCAGTGATGTTCGGGTAGTGTAAGGGGTCGTGCTGGGGCTGGTCTTTCAGGGTTTAGGGCAGTGCAGTGGTGTTCGGGCAGTGTAGGGGTCATGCTGGGGCTGGTCTTTCAGGGTTTAGGGCAGTGCAGTGGTGTTCGGTCAGTGTAGGGGGTTGTGCTGGGGCTGGTGTTTCAGGGCTTAGGTTAGTGCCTTGGTGTTCAGGCAGTGTAGGAGGTCGTGCTGGGGCTGGTGTTTCAGGGTTTAGGGCAGTGCAGTGGTGTTCGTGCAGTGTAGGGGGTCGTGCTGGGTTGGTGTTTCAGGGTTTTGAGCAGAGCAGTTGTGTTCAGGCAGTGTAGGGGGTCGTGCTGGGGCTGGTGTTTCAGGGTTTAGGGCAGTGCAGTGGTGTTAGGGCACTGTAGGGGTTCTTGCTGGGGTGGTGTTTCAGGGTTTATGGCAGTGGTGTTCGGGTAGTGTAGGGGGTCTTGCTGGGGGGGTGGTTCAGGGTTTAGGGCAGTGGTGTTTGGGCAGTGTAGGGGGTGTTGCTGGGGGTGGTGTTTCAGGGTTAAGGGCAGTGCAGTGGTGTTCGGGCAGTGTAAGGGGTCGTGCTGGGGCTGGTGTTTCACGGTTTAGGGCAGTGCAGTGGTGTTCGGGCAGTGTAGGGGGTCCTGCTGGGGGTGGTGTTTCAGGGTTTAGGGCAGTGGTGTTCGGGCAGTGTAGGGGGTCTTGCTGGGGGTCGTTTTTCAGGGTTTAGGGCAGTGCAGTGGTGTTTGGGCAGTGTAGGGGGTCGTGCTGGGGGTGGTGTGTCAGGGATTAGGGCAGTGCAGTGGTGTTCGGGCAGTGTAGGGGGGGTCTTGCTGGGGTAGTGTTTCAGGGTTTAGGACTGTGGAGTGGTGTTCGTGCAGTGTAGGGGTCGTGCTGGGGTAGTGTTTTAGGCTTTAGGGCAGTGCAGTGGTGTTTGTGAAGTGTGCAGCGCATGCGCTGCATCGCTAGGCGAGACCTAAAAAGCATTGCACCAAGATGGCTGCCAACACTTCAGGGATTGGTGTTTCAGGGTTTAGGGCAGTTCAGTAATGTTTGGGCAGTGTAGGGGGTCGTGCTGGGGCTGGTGTTTTAGGGTTTAGGGCAGGGCAGTGGTGTTCGGGCAGTGTAGGGGGTGTTGCTGGGGCTGGTGTTTCAGGGTTTAGGGCAGTGCAGTGGTGTTCGGGCAGTGTAGGGGGTCATGCTGGGGCTGGTGTATCAGGGTTTAGGGCAGTGCAGTGGTGTTCAGTCAGTGTAGGGGGTCGTGCTGGGGCTGGTGTTTCAGGGCTTAGGTTAGTGCCTTGGTGTTCGGGCAGTGTAGGGGGTCGTGCAGGGGCTGGTGTTTCAGGGTTTAGGGCAGTGCAGTGGTGTTCGTGCAGTGTAGGGGGTCGTGCTGGGGCTGGTGTTTCAGGGTTTTGAGCAGAGCAGTTGTGTTCAGGCAGTGTAGGGGGTCGTGCTGGGGCTGGTGTTTCAGTGTTTAGGGCAGTGCAGTGGTGTTAGGGCACTGTAGGGGTTCTTGCTGGGATGGTGTTTCAGGGTTTATAGCAGTGGTGTTCCGGTAGTGTAGGGGGTCTTGCTGGGGGGGTGGTTCAGGGTTTAGGGCAGTGGTGTTTGGGCAGTGTAGGGGGTGTTGCTGGGGGTGGTGTTTCAGGGTTAAGGGCAGTGCAGTGGTGTTCGGGCAGTGTAAGGGGTCGTGCTGGGGCTGGTGTTTCACGGTTTAGGGCAGTGCAGTGGTGTTCGGGCAGTGTAGGGGGTCTTGCTGGGGGTGGTGTTTCAGGGTTTAGGGCAGTGGTGTTCGGGCAGTGTAGGGGGTCTTGCTGGCAGTAGTTTTTCAGGGTTTAGGGCAGTGAAGTGGTGTTTGGGCAGTGTAGGGGGTCGTGCTGGGGGTGGTGTGTCAGGGATTAGGGCAGTGCAGTGGTGTTCGGGCAGTGTAGGGGGTCTTGCTGGGGTAGTGTTTCAGGGTTTAGGATTGTGGAGTGGTGTTCGTGCAGTGTAGGGGTCATGCTGGGGTAGTGTTTTAGGCTTTAGGGCAGTGCAGTGGTGTTTGTGTAGTGTGCAGCGCATGCGCTGCATCGCTAGGCGAGACCTAAAAAGCATTGCACCAAGATGGCTGCCAACACTTCAGGGATTGGTGTTTCAGGGTTTAGGGCAGTTCAGTAATGTTTGGGCAGTGTAGGGGGTCGTGCTGGGGCTGGTGTTTTAGGGTTTAGGGCAGGGCAGTGGTGTTCGGGCAGTGTAGGGGGTCATGCTGGTGTTTCAGGGTTTAAGGCAGTGCAGTGGTGTTCGGACAGTGTAGGGGGTCGTGCTGGAGCTGGTGTTTCAGGGTTTTGAGCAGAGCAGTTGTGTTCGGGCAGTGTAGGGGGTCGTGCTGGGGCAGGGGTTTCATGGTTTAGGGCCGTGCAGTGGTGTTAGGGCAGTGTAGGGGTTCTTGCTGGGGGTGGTGTTTCAGGGTTTATGGCAGTGGTGTTCGGAGAGTGTAGGGGGTCTTGCATGGGCTGGTGTTTCAGGGTTTAGGGCAGTGCAGTGGCGTTCGGGCAGTTTAGGGGGTCGTGCTGGGGCTGGTGTTTCAGGGTTTAGGGCAGTGCAGTGGCGTTCGGACAGTGTAGGGGGTCGTGCTGGGGCTGGTGTTTCAGGGTTTAGGGCAGTGCAGTGGTGTTCGGACAGTGTAGGGGGTCATGCTGGGGCTGGTGTTTCAGGGTTCTGAGCAAAGCAGTGGTGTTCGAGCAGTGTAGGGGGTCGTGCTGGGGCTGGTGTTTCAGGGTTTAGGGCAGTTCAGTAATGTTTGGGCAGTGTAGGGGGTCGTGCTGGGGCTGGTGTTTTAGGGTTTAGGGCAGGGCAGTTGTGTTCGGGCAGTGTAGGGGGTCATGCTGGTGTTTCAGGGTTTAGGGCAGTGCAGTGGTGTTCGGACAGTGTAGGGGGTCGTGCTGGGGCTGGTGTTTCAGGGTTTTGAGCAGAGCAGTTGTGTTCGGGCAGTGTAGGGGGTCGTGCTGGGGCAGGGGTTTCATGGTTTAGGGCCGTGCAGTGGTGTTAGGGCAGTGTAGGTGTTCTTGCTGGGGGTGGTGTTTCAGGGTTTATGGCAGTGGTGTTCGGAGAGTGTAGGGGGTCTTGCATGGGCTGGTGTTTCAGGGTTTAGGGCAGTGCAGTGGCGTTCGGGCAGTTTAGGGGGTCGTGCTGGGGCTGGTGTTTCAGGGTTTAGGGCAGTGCAGTGGCGTTCGGACAGTGTAGGGGGTCGTGCTGGGGCTGGTGTTTCAGGGTTTAGGGCAGTGCATTGGTGTTCGGGAAGTGTAGGGGGTCGTGCTGGGGCTGGTGCTTCAGGCTTTAGGGCAGTGCAGTGGTGTTCGGACAGTGTAGGGGGTCATGCTGGGGCTGGTGTTTCAGGGTTCTGAGCAAAGCAGTGGTGTTCGAGCAGTGTAGGGGGTCGTGCTGGGGCTGGTGTTTCAGGGTTTAGGGCAGTGCAGTGGTGTTCGGGCAGTGTAGGGGGTCGTGCTGGGGGTGGTGTTTCAGGGTTTAGGGCAGTGCAGTGGCCTTCGGGCAGTGTAGGGGGTCGTGCTGGTGGTGGTGTTTCAGTTTTTAGGGCAGTGCAGTGGTGTTCGGGCAGTGTAGGGGGTCATACTGGGGTAGTGTTTCAGGGTTTTGGGCAGTGCAGTGGTGTTCGTGCAGTGTAGGGGTCGTGCTGGGGTAGTGTTTTAGGCTTTAGGGCAGTGCAGTGGTGTTTGTGTAGTGTGCAGCGCATGCGCTGCGTCGCTAGGCGAGACCTAAAAATCATTGCACCAAGATGGCTGCCAACACTTCCTGGATTGAAGTGTTGGCAGCCAATTAGAGCCAAGCTTGTGCTTGTGTAGTTAGGTCCCGCCCAGATATATAAAGATATTTTTCCTTTAATATCTCGAAAACTACTGAACGGATTTACACCATTTAAAAAAAAAAGTCTCTTTCTGAACCAAGGGCTACCTTTTGGCCAAATTTGGTGTAAATCCGTTCAGCAGTTCGGGCTGTAGTCGTGTCTAAAGTTTCCTATGGGAAATAGCATAGAGAAAACGCGTTTTGGGACCCCGTTTTGTCTCGGCCGTCGCTTGGCAAATCACCCCAAAACTTTCAGGATAGGAGCTGACCGGAGCGGGACCAACGTTTTGAAAATTTTGGGAAGATTCGTCAACCGGCGCCAAAGTTTTTGGGAAAAGAAAAAACGCTTTTTGAATAGAAACAAGGTCTTAACTATAACTACCTACTGGCGACCGCCAGTAGTTAATATATATATATGTGAAAGAAAGAGGCTGCCCCTAGGTGGGACGCACTCACAGAGGACCCGTACTGATCTGGGGAGGTCCAGCACTGAGCCCCACCTCAGCTCTCCGGACGCGTTTCGGTCCAGTGCCCTTTCTCAAAGGTGAGTTCGAAATGAACACAAGGGGTTCTTCAGTATTCTTCCCGCTTTTATTTAAAACATTTCTGTTACTTTTAGGTGAGTTTCCAACAGCATTCTGGGACTGGAAGTCCAACTCTTTCCCAAGTGGGCTGCGTTCTTTCAAGGCAAATCCAGTTCCTCATGGGCACAGTGCTAGCCACCATCCCCAGTGCAACAATCACCCTCTGCGACCACCAAAGACCGCAGCGGACCCGAGCTGCTAACGCGGTTGTGACATCCCGCGACCAGGCTGGCCGCAATATTTGAAAGAAAGAGGGTGCCCCTAGCTATGCAATAAGTAAAATTAATTGTGAAACAATTAACAATACAACATTGTAACACATAAAAAAATAACAACATGCACTTCTCAAAAAACACACAACCATGAAAACTAAAATTAAATATAAAATACTTTTTGTATATTTTATGATATACTGATTAATTGAGAAATTAATTACAAATCAACAAGAAATAATCCATGTTTACCATACATAATGAAATATTTAATGAAATTTAAATAATAATTTAAAAATATTGTAGCTTACAAAAATTCCCATTATACTCTCCTACAAACCAAACTCACAACTAAAATATACATTACTAATTTAAGTATAAAACATAATTTAAATAACTTCCCACTCTACTTCCCTACAAACCCAAACATTACTTTAAATTATATATAACTAAAAAAGTTAACTTTTTAAATTACACACTTAAATTAACAAAGTAAACTTAAAACAATTAAACAATCACATTGATAATATGACCACAAAAATAGAATAACATATAGTAAATTAATTAGAAAAGCAATATTCAATACATCTATATTGAAGTAAACAATATTACATACAACAATATTTTTAAAAACATATTCAATACAAAATACCAAGTCTTGCCTTCTATAGTTTCTCATTTGAATATTTTGCAGACACAATCTTTTTGACACAATATTCGTATCACACCATATATTTTACATTCACTGTCCAGTCAGCACAATGGTGTCACATTTAAACCTCGCACTACATGCACAATGTCATTGTAGCACTCAAGTGGGCAAGGCGAATTTGACAACTGAGCACTCAAAAAAAATGCAGCTTTAGATGAGCCCTTCCCCTTGCCGTCCTCTGTCAAATGTGACCCCAAATTATCAGTCTTGTTTTAGCAGTTAAGGGATATGATTAGTCTGAATGGACTCCGTTTGTACCAGTAAATGTGTGCAGGGATTTAAAGGAGAAAATTGCACGATGCCAGCAGACAAATCACATAGGTCACACAGAACTAAGGGCCTGATTTCGACGTTGGCAATCTTGGAGCGGGCCGCCAAGACCGCCAAACCCGTCTGCCACCGCCTGCCGGATTACGACTTGGAATCCAGCAGGTGGTCCTGTGGCGGCAGTCTCATGGTAGTGCCTTTCAAAGCCCAAAAGCAGACCCTTAGAAAGGCACCGCCATGGGACCAGCAAAGCACGTCCCAGCACAGGAAAAAATGCACCATGTTGCAAGGCGTGCTTTCTTCTTCCCTCTTTTCCATTCTATACTGTAATGACAGGGCCATTATTTTGCAAGGGATAGACCCAGTTATGTCAAGAACATGCAGTATATAACTAGGATGACCACCATCATGCAAGGTCTGCCATTATGTCAGGGACAGCTGGAATTAAAAATGAGTCCCGATAAGAGGGGAACAGCCACAATTTTTGGGTCCAATGTTTCATATGAAATAAAATACCTGCAAAGAAAAATATTTTTGGTGTAGATGATCCACTCTGCAGCCCTGGACGGATAACCAATCAATGGGAAAAACGTCAAATGAGGGAAGAGGGAGGAACATCGTTTTCAGGTAGGCCCAATGTGTTTTGGCACAACCCAAAATATCTTTAATCAACATGCTCTGATGGAGAGGCAGCATATTGTTTTACTATGAAATAAAGTGACTGACCATTACCTCCTGTTTTTGGCCTGGAATGTTGGGAATTCTGCAAAAAAATATTTTCAAATGAAATGTGGCCTTTCAATGATACATTCATTTTAACATTTAACATCTGCTGTTTTGCTGCTTAGGCCTCGAGGCTATCATCTACGACACAATGGCTTCTTCCATAATTATTTTTTTCTGACATGGCAGGCTTTTGACGAAAAAGTCAAAATCTATTGCAGGTCAAGGTTAGCCTTAATGGAGAGACACTGTTTAGCTGCAGTACATAAATGCAGTTTTATTTTGTTAGTTTGTTAAAATAGTATTAAAATACATTGTTACTTAAAGCTAATGGATGCTTTTAAGGCAAATAAAATGATTTTAATGAAAATAACACTGAAGACCAATAACTAAACAAATCATTAAGTATTCACTTAAGAAGATTCTTTGGATGATGAATCTTTTTACAAGCTCTTCTCACATAAAGATTTTTCTAGGAACATGTTATAAATGTTGCAAATATTTTAGTCATAACTTGTTTTGGATTGTAGCCCAACACATTCTAAGAACCTTCACACCCTTTTGATTTTTAAACAACTCAAAAAATTATCTAGTATTGTTTAGTGAACATAAATATATATCAAGTATATAATACAAAATCAATGTAGTTATAACTCAATTCTGGTTCCAATATTGTCAGTGAATAAGTATCTCTTTAAAGGGTATATAGTAAAAAAAGAAAGATAAACAGATATTAAAATAGCACTCTAGCCCTAATTTTCTTTCTACTCCTTAAAGAAGTTTATTTCTTTAACAAGGAAGTATTTTCCTGTGTGAAAGTTGTATGTTAAACAGCTATTTAAAGCAGTGTATCAGGTGTAAAACTGGCTTTCCTGCCTTAATATCTGTTTATATGTATTTTTATTTTTTTATTTTTAGTGAACCACCTGAATCTCACTTAGTCATTATCTTTCTGTGTAGCCTCAAAGAAGTGATTGGAGGATCGATAAACATGTTCTAACACTTTAAAAACGTAAGGCAAACATGCAAAGTAGAATAAGCAGTGGCAAAGCCAAAAGGTCTGGCTTGCATTGTGAGTCCAGAGAAAAGAATTTAAAAAGCATGCTGCAGTGAATAAAATAACTACTGTCTGTTTCAAAGCAGCTATGAGCTAAATATTTTAATGCGTGCTGATTCAGAGTACTTGTGGGATGTAAAATAGCTCCTAATGCATTTCCATATAAACAATCCAAAAGATGGTGTATGATACACTAGGCAACCAGTAGCTTAGGTGAGAGAAAAGCAATCTTCGGGGAGGAGCCACAGCCAACTGTATGTATAGTTGAAAGGATTAGTAATAATACATCATGCAGAAAAATGTGGAAAAATAATAACCAATAGCAATATAATAAATTACTAAAGAATTAAAATGCTAATTATCTCCCGCTGTGTTTTCACCATAAACTTAGTCACAAGACTACTCACCAGACCTGACTACGGGTCTAATTATTAAAATGTGGGTGCTAAGGAAGAAGATGTCTTAAACCCTACCTTGTTTAACCTGTTACTGTTCCCCTATATCCAATGTTCATAAAATAAAATGTAATTCGGCTGGGTATGTGGTCCAATGGCTCAGTTGCTACCCTTATAATATGGTCAACTGTGTCTAAATCATAGCCTCAACAATCGCTTAATTTCTCATCTGCATAAATGAGCATGACATCTAAAAGACACAAATCCTCCTTTGATGTACACAATCATGTATCCTCTCCCAGCAACCCCTATAAATGCAGCACTCACTTGCTTTCCTACTGGATTTGGCTATGTAAGTACATAAATGTATTTATTTGTGCACTATGCCACATAAGATGAAACAGCCTTCTTGTGCCAAATGGTTGCTATTAACATTCTGGCTGCTATTTCTGATTGAAAGAGAGATCCTAGCCCAATCTGGTAGGCATATAATTAAATGCCAAGGCACCAGTAACAAAAACAATGCTCATCTACATTCATTTCAGTTTGGTTTCAGTACACTCTTAGTGATTCATAAAACACATATGTGATATACATCACACTATATCCCATTATCACCCCTCATCTTACCTAACCCTTCTGGACTACAACGCATTTATCAGGTGTGGTATTCCATCGTGACATTAACCATAATATTGTGGTAAAAAAATAAGTATATCTTTATTTAACTTTGTTACAATAATGTCGAAATTTAAAACAATATTTACTATAATATTGTTTTTATTATTATGTTTAGTTGTATTGTATTATGATTTTTGTTTCTTAAATTTTATTGTTTTTTATTAAAATGATAATAATGATAAATTGACTTTTGTGGGTTTTTTGATTCGTGCCTGACTGAATGGGTAGTTTTTTTTTATATATGTAATATTTAACGTTGATTGATTAATACTTTGATTCTGCTTTTTTTATTACTTCTAATTTTTAAATTCATTTCATTTTCAAGTTGTGGGGCTAATTGGGGGACTGAGTGGGTAGTGTGTTACGTAAAATATATCGTAGTTAAAAGTATTTGATTTTTATGCTAATTATGTGATTTCTGAATTAGTTATTTGCATGTTTAATTGTTTTCAAGTTATTTTATCATTTTTTGTGAACTGTGGAGTTTACTTGGAGATTGGGTGGGTAGTAGTTTAAATAAATATATATTAATTGATTATTAAATTAAATCAGTTTATTTTAAAATAAGGAATTATTTATTTTCATTATTTTCAAGTTACTTAATTTTTCATATTGTGTTGTATGGTTTATTGGAGGTAAATTAATATTTAAAAGATATAAATGTATTCATTTATTTGGCTGTGCAATTAATGTTTAGGTATAATTAACATTGCTATTGATATCGCACTTTCTACAATGTCTGTTGGAATTATATTGAATAGTAAATCTGACCGCTCCATCTCCCGATTAAATGCACTTTCCCCACTGTTTGTTGGGACTGGATTTAAAATAATAAACTTAGCCTTCCCCTCCATATATATGCAATTTCATTACTTTTAATGGGAGTGCTGTTTGAATAGTATGCTTCGTGAACTTAAGTTAGAATGGTAAATCTGATCCGGTCATCCTTCAAGATATATGCACTTTCCATTATGGGAGTTGGATTAAAGTTAGAATAGTAAACCTGCCCCTCCACAAAAATATACACTTAATGCAGTATTATTTGAAGTGGAGTTAGAATAGTAAATCTTTTGCCCCTAAATATATGCAACTTCTCCCAGTGGTTTTTTGATTATTGCCAGAATATTAAATCTGACCCCACCACCAACCCCCAAATATATACAACTTCATCAGTGTTACTAAGACTGGAGTTAGAATAGTAAATTTGACCACACTTTCCCCAAAGTTAGTTGGATTATACTTGGAATACTAGAAAGGATCCAGAACATAAGTAGTTTCACACAGTAGGAGGGCTGGAGAAAGAATAGTACATTTTGCTCCCTAGTCTCAAACATATTGTTAGAAACCCTGTCCAAGTAGGGACTCTTATTCTAGTCAGGTTAAGGGAGTTACACACTCAAGATAACCCCTGTTCACCCCCTTGGTAGCTTGGCACGAGCAGTCAGGCTTATCTTAGAGGCAATGTGCAAAGCATTTGTACAAACACACACTGTAACACAGTGAAAACACTACAAAAGGACACCACACCAGTTTAGAAAAATAATCAATATTTATTTGAATAAAACAAGAACAAAACAACAGAAATCCAACATACACAAGAAAATATATAACTTTTAAAAAGTACCTGGGATGTGTCAAAACCAAAGACAAAAACAGGTGCAAGGGAGGTGAGGCACCGGAAAAAGAAAGCAATGCCTCAGATCCTTACTCGCAGGGGAGGTGATGCGTAGGGTCTGTACTGCCAGGGGAAGTGATGCGTTGGTTCCTTACTGCAGGGGAGGGAATGCATCAGTTCCTTACTGTCAGGGGGAGTGATGGGTGGGTTCTATACCGTGAGGGGAGGTGATGCGTCGATCCTCAGGCACTCCCTCAGGTTCCCTACTGCTGGGCAAAGTCAATGCAGGACTTGGCACACAGGTGTGATGCGCGAAAATCCGACTCATGCGGTTGATGCAGCAGTGTTGAAACAGGCAATGCGTTGATTTTCCAGCCACGGAACAGGTGATGCGTTGAGTTCTTCTGCTGCACAGCAGGGCCTGCTTCGGAGTTTCAGCGGGAGCCACGGATGTCGGTGATATAGTGCTCAGGACTCGGGCTGTGGCGATCTCTTACCCAGGTGCTGCGTCGATTCTTCGGCCGCACAGCAGCAATGCATTTGGTTTTAAACCGCATGCCATTGTTGCGGTGGGAGAAACAGGCGCTGAAGATCGATGCATGGATTTTCTTCAGTCCTTTGACTCAAATCCACCTCGAAGGGCCCAGAACTGGAATTTGTACCTTTTGAAAGGTCAGAACTTCCAGCAGAGGGGTTCAGGGGCTGCAGGTAAAGTCTTTGATGGCCCTGATACTTCGGAACAGGAGACAAGCAGACACAAGCCGCCCTTGGAGGACCTTTGCAAGCAGAACACAGAAAGCAAAGTCCAGTCCTTTCACTGCCTAAGATAGAAGCAGCAAGCAGTAGGTCAGGACAACACAGCAACAAGCAGTTCCCCTCCTAACACTTCTCCAGCTCTTCTTCTTGGCAGAATCTCCTCTTAGTCCAGAAGTGTTCCAAAATGATGGTGTCACAGCTCCAGTACTTATACCAGTTTCTGCCATTTAAGTAGGAAAACTTAAAGGGAAAGTCTTTGTTGTGCACAAGGCCGTGCCTTTCCCTGACCTGGCTCCAGACACACTACAGGGGGATGGAGATAGCTTTGTGTGAGGACAGGCACAGCCCTATTCAGGTGTCAGTGACAACAACTCCCATCACTCTAGCTCAGGAAGACCCATCACCTTGGTGATGGACCCTCAGGATGTGCAGGGCACACGTCAGCTCTCTTTGTGTAACTCTCTAGAGTGAATGCACAAACAGCCCAAAAGACACCCACTCTCAGACGTGGATTCCACAGACGGGCAGAGGCACAGAAAATGCCCACTTTCTAAAAGTGGCATTTTCAAATAAAATACGCAATTTAAAAACCACCTTCACAAAATAAATACTGTTTAAATTGTGAGTTCAGGGACCCTAAACTTCAAATCTCTATCTCTTCACAATTGGAAATAACGCTTGTAAGACTTTACAAGGCAGCTCCAATGCTAACCTATTGGAAAGATAGGTTTTGCAATAATGAAAACCGAAATTGGCAGTATTTCACTATCAGGACATGTAAAACACATCAACATGTCCTACCTTGCACATACAGTGCACTCTGCCAATGGGGCTACCTTGGGCCTACCGTAAGGGTGTCTTAAATGTAGTTAAAAGGAAGGTTTGGGCCTGGCAAGTGGGTGCACTTGGCAGGCCGAGATGGCAGTGGCAGGCCTGAGACATGTTGCAGGGATACTCATATGGGTTGCACAATCAGCGCTTCGGGCCCACTAGTAGCATTGGGCCTGGACACACACGGTGCACTTTACTAGGGTCTTACCAGTAAATCAAATATGCCAATCATAAATAACCAATCATAATCACAATTTACACAAGGACCACATGCATTTTAGCACTGATCAGCAGTGGTAAGGTGCTCAGAACACCAGGCTACCGAAATGCAGCACACATTCATAAACAGGAGGTCAGAAGCAAAAAAAGACAGAGGAAAAACACGCCAAAGATGCCAGCTCTTACATGTCTACTCCAGCGTTTGTTGGATTGCAGTTAGAATATTAATTCTACCTGCTTCTCCAAATTATGGGGTCTATTGCGATCCGCCCGCCACCGCAACTGGTGGGCACATCCCGTATTTTTTACATTGCGGCGGGCGGTGCTGCAAGCAGGGGAAAAAATGCATGTTGTGCATTTGAATGCACAACATGACAGGCACCTTGTGCATGCAAATGCTGGGGGGTACCATAGGTACCCCCCATGTGAACCATGTGAAAGGCTGCTCTCCGCAGTCATCGTAATATGGATGACGGTGTCCTGTAGACACCGCCACCATATTACACACTTTTGCCACCCGGTCAACGAGTCTACCGGCAGAAAAACGCCGGACGGTCTTTCCATCCGCCGGGCCCCCCCCCCGACATCGTAATGTGGCAGGGGGAAATGGGAGGCAGGCAGTGGATGTTGGCGGGCGGATCGCCACCGCCATGCAGGCGGTGGCGATCCGCACGCCAACACAATCGACCCCTATGTATTTTCCTAATGTTTACTGGGTTGGAGTTAAAGTAGTGCTTTCTAAATATTTTAATTGATGCTGTTTATACTTTTTGGATTGGAGTTAAATTAATTAACAGTATTCACTCTTATTTTTTTCCCATGTTTGAGCATTAAACTGAGATATATATTTTGATATACTTGTTTGATTTTTTTGGATATTTTCCATTTAGAATTGCTTTTTAAAAGTATTAACTATTTATTCAATTGATTTGAGGATTGTAGAAACATATTTTTGTTATATGTCTAACATTTTTATAATGCGTTAATATTAGAAAACATGTATATTTGCTATTAAAATGTTTAATATTCATGTATGTTTAGACTGTTGTATCTTTTTTAAATCTATTATTCAAGTTTTGTTAATTTTAAGGTAACAATTTGCTCTATTTGTATAAAAAATGTAATATAATTTATATTCTAAGATTAAACATATTTATTTTAGTAACTGTCAAACAAATAAGCTATATGTTTTATAAGTGAAAAGATTTATTATTCAGACTTAAATTCTTTATTTCGATTACTTACATAAAAGGCCCAAACACAAAATAAAATACATAAATACACAAATATTAAACATCATCCAATATAAATACAGAATAAAGTGTTATAGTCAAATCAACAGCCTCAGATAAATTTGATTTTGCAGAAGGAAGATTGTGCTTCCAGATTAGAACACAATTCCGGCATGTTCAAACTGCAGCTGAGATTTTGAATGTAAGCCAGCTAGGGAATCTTCCTGGCATATTCACATCTGAGACAGTCCAACAGAAACAAGTGATTCAAAGAGGTTTGCTCTTTTGTCCAAATAAATAGCCATAAAAGAACAGGGTTAAGCTTGATGTGATTCAAAATGTAATC
Organism: Triturus cristatus; assembly: GCF_964204655.1. Classification (NCBI taxonomy): domain Eukaryota; kingdom Metazoa; phylum Chordata; class Amphibia; order Caudata; family Salamandridae; genus Triturus; species Triturus cristatus. The sequence continues at coordinate 878,352,584 of NC_140583.1, forward strand.
TTACCTCAGTTTAGTGACACAAATAAGTGGAATTGCTCTGAGGGACTGCCAGCACTCTTTTCAGAAAACCACTTTTCCCTTCTGAATTACTACATTTTCCAGAGTGCCGCAAAGCCTAGCTTTATAAGTGGCAATTGATAGACATTTTGACTTATAGACCTCAACAAGCTATTTGATGGTTTACTGTTTGAGGTGAAGGTGCACTTCTCGTAAAGACTGTCGCCCCTGTGCGTCCCAGTGGGCTCAATCTACAAACATCAACAAATAGGACTAAAAAGTAGGGAAAGGTGGGAACAGAACTAATCATGGTATTGTTAACAAGATAAGTCCTAGATTTGTACTTTTTCGGTCCATAATACATAATATGTGTGTTCAACTAATTTATTGCAAAATTTACGTCCATCATAAAGAGGGAAAATTTATCCAAGAGTTTCTGTAGCCCTAATGGGGCCCGGGCTAGAAGCACTGCATCATCCGCTCAGAGGAGAGCATGTACTGCGTGGAATATCAATACTACATTTTGTTAGAAATGTATTGAGTCCATTGATGAATAAAGTAAATAAAAAAGGGGCAAGTATGCAACCCTCACAGACACCCCTAGATAGTATGAAAGGGTTAGTAACCTCGCCATTAGGGCCAAAGAGGACAGTGCCTGTTGTGCAGTTGCCTGAGGAAGTTAACAAAGTTGGCCTTTATCCCTAAATTAGACATGATGTCCCAAAGTTTGGAACAATTTAAATGGTCAAAGGCTGAATTCGGGTCTATGAATGCCAAACAACACATTCTCTCATTAAGCTACTGCATATTTGTTTACTAACACTGCTCAACTGTCTCAAAGACTGGTCTAATCCCAAACTGTAGGTCAGACAAGATGTGATTGTTATGAGTTCATGCTCTTAAACCTTCTAAAAGATTCTAACCCATTATCGTGGCTGTTGAGTCAATCGGTGATATTGGTTGGTGGCACATTGGATAAATCTCATCGCCCTGTTTGATATAGGTACAATAGTGGCATAGGGCCATGTCATAGGAGGGTCACATTTGATAAAACCTTTCAAAACAGACAGGAGAGGGGCCAATAAGTCAACACTCTCCCTAAATAAATCTGCCGGAACCCCATTGGGGCCAGTGCCTTGCCTCTAGGTCACGTGTTAATGGCGGCCAGTACGTCTTCAAGGTTCATACAAAGACTACCAATCTGTACTGCCCTGCACTCTGTATCAACTGGTGACTCAACATTCAAAACAGGGACATCATAAACCCCAGTAAATTGAGCAATCCAGTTGGCATGCAAAATTACAATATCAAGCTCTGAGGCTGGCATATCCTTGAAAACGGGGAGACTGATGACTTGGCAAAAGTCTTGAGTATCTTTACTAGTGCTTTCTGCCAATAGGAATTCACAGGCCTCCTCTCTTATATATTTCTTTCTCTTCATGATCTCTCTTTTATATTCTGACCTGCAGTAGCACACTTATTCAGCATTCCTAGGAACATGTTTACATGCTGCAATCAAGGTTCTATGGGGTTTTGAATAATGTGTGTCAAACCATCTTATAGGTTTTACTTCACTGAACCGCTGAGGGGCCAACTGCAATTCCTTAATTGAGCCACATAATGATAATTGCGTCTGGGCTAGCACCCTCATTCAGACATGTCAAAACTACAGCTTATTATTCAAGATCGGGTTAGTTAGAAGATTTCCCTTGTCAACTCTATCACATCTCATTAGGACCTTCTTGTTTTTTGCCGCACATATTAATACTGGTGTTTCGGGGAAATCAGCATACAATGCTAGGAGATTGACAGAATATTGTGATTGCTGTGGAAATTTTCAGAGACAATTTAGCAAATCTGACAAAAAACAGTACAAAATGAATTAAACTGATAGTGTCTCTTTCAATAAACTAAAAATGGGCTTTAATACTGGGTACTAGAAAACTAACCAAAGGCAAATTATAAACAATATTTAATAAGCAATAGAATGAGTGCTTCTCCTAACGGTGTATGGCAGAAGTTAGAACATCCCCATTTGAATCACAATCCCACAGAAACCACAATATTTAAGATTAAAATCCTCCATACATGCAAGTTCCACCGGACCACACTGACTACTTACGAACCCCTCTATTTGCTTGCTCGGGGAATTTATCAGATTGGTGGTGTTCAAAAATGTTATTATTGAAAATAATTAGAAGAAATTTAATAAAACTGCTATCGAACCACAATAAATGCAGCTATGGCCCATGCAGGTAAGAGCGGTGGGGTGGTGGAGCCCAATGGGGAGGGTTTCGACGGACGATGACGAGGGAGAATTAAATAAATAATTAATTTTCCCTCATCATCGTCCGTCAAAATCCCCCCCTCACACGGCACCGCTGCCCCACCGCTCTTACCTGCACGGGCCACGGCTGAATACATTAAAATTCAGGGAACACAAGTATGACCAAGCAACAGTCCCTGGGAATGAAGTAGAAACAAGGGTAAGCAATTCTTATATAAGAATTCTTGGTTGACAGAAAACCTGCTCGCGCAATGGTTAAAGTGCATTTATTTTCACAAATAGGGGCATATGATAAATAGGGCTCAGCCATTATTAGTATACCCTCTTCCACGAGATGGATGTTATGCTTCCCAACGGGTCTGATTGTATCCGTTGCATCTGATCTGCCTAACTGTCAGTCTAAAGATTCAAATCTGTTAGCAACTGTGATAGAAGAACGTGAGAAAGGAATGCATCCCTGTCACTCATCGTTTACATTTTAAGACACAATGGCAATAGACCTGGGGCGATAGAAAAAAAACAAGCGGAAGTGCCTCAATCCTTCTGTGTCCAACAGATGGAGAGCTAAGCCTAGGAAGCAAATTGGTTTATTAATTTGTTTCATTTAGTTATACACTGAGGAAGGCGACAGCCAAAACGCGTTTGTTTGCATAACTCTTCATTAAACTAATGAATTCATCCCCATGAGTGCCGATCTCCCTTTTGTCTGGGAAATAACGTTTTAATAATGTCATTTACAAACTAATATATAGTTACTAATATAATATCAATATTTTTGACCACAACATTTTATAAATGATAATTCATTACTTTACATTATAAGTATGTAAAGTAAATATTTTTGATGTTGATATTTCGACACATTATTTTGTGCCAGTGTTTTTTTAGTCGATATTTTGACATATACCCTAATGTTCTGTAATGCTTTTTAAAAAAATAATAACAGCACTTAGGATATCGGAAGCGCAACTTTGGACAGTGGCGGCCCGTCCATTGGGGGCGTTGGGGCGTTGCCCCCCAGCCCGCACCCCGCGCCCGCAGCTTCCTCGGCATCTCTGAACTTAAGTAAATTCTCAGTTTACTTAAGTTCAGAGACGCTGAGGGAGAACTGTCAGTCAGTATGACGTTGGACCGCCCACCCCCTTCAGGGTCTGAAGGGGGTGGGCGGTCTGGCGTCATTTTGACTGACAGGCAGCCAGCAGCACACAAGTGCGCATGAGTGGGGACGGAGGGCGATTTTTGTACCGTGCCCAGTCATGCGCACTAGTGTTTCCAAAGGCTGGCGCATGCCCATTAGGAGAGCGAGGGTTGAGCCAAGGCTCAAACCTCGGTCTCCTAATGGGTAGGCGGGCGGAGCGTAAGCCTGCTCTAAGCCAATCCTGGTGCTGCTCCAGCACCAGGATTGGCTGGGAGGGGTCTTGCAATGCCAGCAAGCACTGATGGGCTGTTCGTTCCAGTGAGTGAGTAGGCGCCAGAAGTAACGTACCCGAGGCGGCGCGGACCCGGACCTGCTCAGGACAGGTAGGATAATAGATTTTATTTAAACCCCCCCCCTGCACGACACCCCCCCGCCCCACACGACACGAGCCGCGACTGGTTTGTAGGTGTAGATGTATAGCTTGATTTTATGTCGATGCATAATAACGCTGGAGATGGTACGTGTGTCTCTCTCTTCACAAAAGCTGCTGAATATTGTTTATTTCCATTCAGAGCTTGCTTTGTGCGCAAAAGTAAAGACTAGTGTGGGTTGAGTTACTCGGATCATGCGTCAGTCACATTTCACTGGGACTTAAATCCCTGCAGCCACAGGCGATCCAACTCAGAGTGTTTTCCAACCGCTGGAAAGTGTACTTTGCTGCGTGTTGTATTGTTTTAGTGCACGCTTACTCGACCACGAGCTTTGTTTATTTCTCTACCTGTTTATTCTACTTGAATGTGTTCTCTTCGGCTGCACAGCGTGGTAACGCCTATTGTAAGTAATATTATTGTATAACTAAAATATTACTGAAAGAACGCAGTTATAGACTTTTAAAAATTCTTGCAAACTTTTCGTATGCTGCCATAAAGAATGTAACTAGAGACTCGCGATCAAGTTGCGTTTTTGTATATGAGTTGAATACATGTAGGAGGTCAGAGGCGATTACATTTAATGTGAGGGAGTGAGCAAAAACGGCACCAAGTGGAGTCCAGAGAAGATGAGAAGGAGAGATATGGAAAAAGGAGAATGAGGAAGGCAGGCAAAATAGAGGACTAGCGAAAGAGAGATAGGAACTTACAGGGGAAGAGAAATAAAGATCTAATGGAAGAGAGTTCCACAACGAGAGAATGACTTCAAAGAGGGGCTGTGAGAGGATGAGAAGGAAGAGCGAGATGGGTGAGAGAAAGAACTGATGGTAACAAGTCGAGGAGAGAAGGAAAGAGAGAGAAGGAAAGAAAGCGAGAGATACAGAAGGAAAGAAATAGAGAGAGAGAGAGTGGAGTGAGTAGCGAGGAGATAGACACTAGGGAAGAGAGACAACTCTTTCTGTTTTGTCACGTCATTTTAAGTCGTGAGTGCACAGAGCAGGAAATGTTGGCTTGTTTGGTGGCAGTGTTCTGATCTCGCCATACCCTTCTTTCTCCTGCATGCCACGTCACTTCATACATTATATTCCCTGTATGAAGAGATGTTTAGTGTGATTTTGTTTTGCTATGCTTTGTGTTAGTGAACTAGGACAGAAGAGAGCTGGGTCTGTGATTTAGCAGGCCGTGGAGCTCTCTGCCTCCTGACTGAGAGTAGGGGCTAGCTGGGGGCGCCAGCTTTGATGTTCAAGAGGGAAAGCAGCAGCGAATTCATCTGTACTGGGGCTCTTCAAGAAACAATTCGGAATGTGCAGTTTGATAAAGATAACAAAATCCCTTCCATGGTAACGGAGAGCCCCAGATTTAAGCATGTGTCCCTAGTAAGGCGCATGGTGATTGCCCTTTCCCTTGCCATCCAGAGCAGTTTGTGTGATGTAAATGAGAGGGGGACATGAGAACCCCGAAACAATTTGTTTTTTTAATTTCTTCTTGATTTCGTCTTCTGGAAGCTCCCAGAAAGGGGAAGGTGTGAACAGGGGTGCTTATGAGGTGGCACCGGGCCCAGTATGTCTGGCTGCGGGTTTTGTGTTTGTCACTTTGTGAGTAAATTGAGTATTTCACGTCTGCTTGCAGCTGCAGCGGTCTCTGTATACTTTTTTGTTTATAGGTCTTTAAGCCTAAACAAATGTTTGTGACTCGTGCTTTATGTGTGTACTTGAAAGAGTTTGAGTGTGTGTTTGTACTTGTGTTGGGGTAAAGTTGATGGATATAAGGATGTTATTACAGATCCTGTCATAATACTTTCGCAAGTGCTTTATCAACCTTCCTGCTTCCTCAAATTTGCTTGAAAATGCTCCATTTATCCACTCTTTTTTCAAAATTTTCTCGGAGGAGTTGTTAGGGCTCGCTCGCTCGCCTCAGTGCAGTACAATGATAACTTTACGCCTCACCACTTTCAAATGTCACCAGCCGCCCCTGACTTTGGAACAAAACAAGAGAATATGCAACATCCATATTTGTCAACAAACAACCCACTCTCCCTTCACCCTCCAAACTTGACGTCTGCTAGCTAATACATTTTTCGTATATCAGGGGTAATTGGTGTCCACAGCCACGTTTTACATTACCTTTGTATATCAACACCCATCATGTCAGGTCACGGCCCGTTCCCCTCCCCTATTGGCTGCACTAAGAAGTAGTAATGTATCCATCTGTTCAATACCTTATAACATATTTGGGGGAACCCCTACTAGCATATCTGACTTTTTCAGCTACCATATACATGTCCATGTTCTGCTTCCACTCCGACAGTGTAGGTCTCTCACTTGACCTCGAGTACAAGGCAATATATCTCTTCGCCAAATAAATCTAGGATCTGGCGGGATCAATTCTGCAAGGATTTTGCTAAGTTCCCCTCTTATCTCTGTCCAATAGGCGTGGATTAGTAGGCACCACCAAATAGTGCGGAAAAAAGAACTATCTTCTTCATTACATCTTAAGCAATATGGGTCTTGGGCCCTTCCCTTGGTGTGTAGTCGCTTCCTGTCATAATATACCCGATGAAGGATTAAATCGGATCAATCGTAGTCTTAATTTTATTGCTACCTCCCTCAGATGTATTAGTGCGGCTTTCCAATCAATATCTTCCAGGTCTGCCACCCCCTCTGGTACCAACCCTGCCATTTCAAGGCTTTCTCCCAGGCTGCCGGAGAAGCCTGGGTGACTGGGAGAAGTCCCCTCAATCCCTTGTCGACCGCATAAACCAAAATTCTCTCCTCCACATTACACACTTCCAGTAGGGAGAAGCCTCCGACTCCAGGATGGTTGCGTACGATGCAGGCCAGGAATTTAATTGAGAGAGCGAAGAGGAGAGGAAACAGGGGACAACCCTGCCTCGTGACCCTGGCAATAGGGAAATTGGGAGACAGTGTTCCATTTACTCTAACAGCTGCTACAGGGGCTTGGTAAAGGAACTTAACCCACTGCCGGTATCGGAGACCAAACTCAACCTTCACTAGGGTGCCTTCTAGAAAGGGCCAGTGCAGCGTGTCAAACACCTTCTCTGCATGTAATGCAAGGGAGACATGCAGCTGTGAACGGGTTTTGATTTCATTCGTCCAGTTGTACGCTCATCGGAGATTATACTGTGCTGACCTACTGGGTATAAAGCCCTACTGATCTCTGTGAAGAAGGGGTGTGATGACCTGCAGAATTCTGGTGGCTAATATCGTGGCAATAATTTTGACTTCCGAATTGAGTAGTGAGATTGGGCGGTAAGATTCCCAACGCTCTTTGGGTGTACCCTCCTTATGTATCACTACTAAAACAGTCTGACTGAGGTCTGGTTGAAGTAGATCTTGATGGACAGCTTCTAGAAACATGTTAAAACAAAGGGGGCCCACGTAATCCTATGTTGTACTTAAGACACTCTTCCGGGAGCCTATTATGGTGTAGTGTCTTACTGGAGTTTAACTTCGCTGTAGCAGCTCAGTGTCTCTTCCTCGCAGGGAGGGCCCCGGGAGAGTGTGGGGAGAAGACAAGAGGAAAGGATAAGAAGGAGGACCCAGGTCTCCGATCCGGCAGGTCCGCACCCCTCACCCCAACCCCATCAAATCATCATGGATCAAACTTCCTCTCCCGTTGTGGCAAGCGATTTTGGGACCAGCTGGATGAGCACTACTCCATTTCAGCGGCAAGCCAGCCCAGGGGAATGAGGGGCGGCTTGCAGTTCGCAGGCCATATAATAGACAGTCAATGGGCCTGCAATCACCTCCACAAATGGTGCATCCATGGGCTACGGCCAGCCAATTTTAAAGGAGGAAAGGAAATTGAAAGAGGGGGAGGGAGGATCCATCAGCAACTCAAGCTCAGGACCCCTCCAGCAGCTCCTCTCAGATCCGTCACCCTCTGGTCTCCTCCACATCTCCCCAAGTGGGCCTAGGTATGTTCTGCAGTGTCCAGAACAGGGAAATCTGCACCCGGGCTGCGCCCCCACCCCTAGAGCGATTTCACCAAGGAACAACCGGCATCACTGTCCCAAGCATCTCCTGCACTCCCCCCAAAAAAGCTGGGGGGCAGAGAGGTAAACGATGGGGTTCTTGCGCAGGCACAGGGCCCGGGGCTGCCCAGTAGTGGTGATTAAGTCATTAGACCCCCCCGCCCCTACTCCAGGCCAGGCTCAGTCCTTACTGCACCACTTATGTTTGTGAGGGTCAGCACTAGTTTTCTGCTGGGGCTCAATTTCTGGCACCAGACCTCTCTTCTCTGGCGCTGGGCACCCCAAGCAGTGCAAGGCTTGGCACTCTGGGATACCGGGCTGCAACCCAGGCATTTCAGCCCACAACAGGCACAGGTCCGGGGATCGAGAACCAGGCAGTCACCATAGGGAAGATCCCGCTCTTTCTACCTCTCTGGCTCTTGCTGGCTCCAACCAGACACTCCACAAATCGCAGGGGGGTAGACTGCTTATTTTTAAGTGACGCACATTTTAGTATTGAAAGTAAATTACAGACATTTTCTTTCCTCATTAATTCACATACATAGGATTTGAAGTTCCAATTTCTTCAAATTTTAAGCACTTCATCTTTCACTGTATTTATTAAAAAAGCTCACCCCACCGGTGTATTGTGTTTCAAAATTTGAAAAATCTCCAGATATGTTCATGTTCCACAAGTACGCTCTAGACTGTATGTATTTAACTAACTGAAACTTGTCGAACATTTATGCCATTAGGGCCTTAATAATCTTAAACTGGTGAAACTTCTGCCTTATAAACTTGTTCAACAAACAAAGTGACAGAAGGATTGCTTGAAATAATTTTAGCCACTGGAAATCGCTCGGGCCACATTCCAAACCATACGGCAGTCTAGACACAATGTAAACATCTGCAAACAAGTCCTGGTTCTACTGCTGTATGAACGGACCAGCCAAAACTGCCAGGCTAGATCTCCTACAGACAAGAACACAATAATTCCCCCAGACCACATTCAGCCTTTTTGCACTCCATATGTGAGGAGCAGCTTGAGTACTATTTCACAGTGAGCTACATACATTTGTTGTGCCCATGTGTCCAATTTTGAGCGTATCAGGATGATTTTATGAAATGTGAATTGAAGGGCAATGGTGTGTGTATATATATATATTCAATGAAAAAACCATAGGTTTCACACACGTTATAGTTAGGAATTAGCATTTAAAAAACCTTGCAAATTCACTTAACAAACCATAGGTTTCACACATATTATAGTTAGCTGGACATTTCACTCGTGAAAAACCATTGAAATTCCCCTGTTATAGTTAGTGCAGGCAACTATAACTCACGCGACCGCAATCCTCTGCTGATGACGTCAGATATTACATCACTGATGACATATGTGTCTTTCTGAAAAAAAAATATTTGTAATATATGTATAGCTAAAAATTAATGGAAGAAGACATGGGTAAATAAGTGTCTAAATACAGTGATGTAATATCTGACGTCATCAGCAGAGGATTGCGGTCGCGTGAGTTATAGTTACCTGCACTAACTATAACGGGGGAATTTCAATGGTTTTTCACAAGTGAAATGTCCAGCTAACTATAACATGTGTGAAACCTATGGTTTTTTAAGTGAATTTGTGTATATATATATATTGGACGTAGTATCATTGTATACGAATATTAGAAACGACATCGGGCTAAAAGCCTGCGAATATTTTCTGCAAGATAGGAACATTCAATACGGAGATCATAACAGGATGTTGCTTCAAATGATCACTATGTGTCTTGAACAAAATGTGTTTTTATTTGGAGAAGAAATATACCGTCAAGTCAAAGGAACAGCGATGGGCTTTTCATTTAGTCCAAGTTTTGCCTGCCTCACCATGGGATGGTGGGAAAATATTATTGCTTGGTCTGCAGACAATGAACGATATGTAAACAAGACCGTACTATGGTTACGTTTTATAAATGATTTGCTGCTAATTTGGGATGGCACAAATGAAGAATTTCAAGAATACTTTGAAATACTGAACAATACAGAGACAGGCCTCAAATTTACATATAATATCAGTAAAAGCAGAGTTGTATTTTTGGACACTGAAATCTATATTGACAATGAAACAGTTCAAACTACACTTCATCGAAAAAGTACAGCAACTAATGCTGTTCTTCATGCCTAAAGCTTTCATCAAAAAAGCCTGATTAACAACATCCCATATGGAGAATTTCTCAGGATCAGGAGAATCTGTTCACAGGAGGAGGAATGGAAAGTGAACTGTCAGAAAGCAGGAGAAAGATTCAAAAAGAGAAAATATAACCCCAAAATTGTAGCATCAGCATTCGAAAGAACAACAAAAATACCTAGAATCGAACTTTTGAAAGAAAAAACCCCACAAATGTCAGAAAAGGATAAAAAAGATCAGGAGATCCGCCTAATAACAACGCACTCCACTGAAAACAAACAAATAACAAGGATAATGAGGAAAAACTGGCATATTTTACATCTTGATACAACAGTGGCAAGCATAATAGGAGACCATCCGAATATTACATATAGAAGGACGAAAAATCTTAAAGACCAGCTGACTCACAGCCACTTCTTACCAATGAAGAAGCAAGACTCATGGCTTACACCACAAGGGTTCTTCAAATGTACAAACTGTAAAGTGTGCACCATAGCTAAAAACATGAAAAATCACAACAGCCGACAACAAAAAGTGGAAAATACAACAACTTATCAACTGTAAGAGTCAATATGTGATATACATTATTGAATGCCCATGCCCACTAAAATATGTTGGAAGCACTAAATGTGAATTAAAAAAACTAATTTTAGAGCATGTGCGTGCAACAGTCAACAACGATAGAAGCAATGCAGTAGCAAAGCACATGGAACAAAAACATGGGGGAGACTGGAAGAATATATCTTTTTATGCAGTGGAAGCAGTAGATAAACATATATGAGGTGGCAACAGAGAAAATATTCTTCGACAGAAGGAATCACGACACATCCTTAATTTTCGAACTCTGACCCCGAATGGACTGAACCAGGACGAAATCAGTGTAAAATCAGTGACTTGCTAGAACTTTTTGTGCCTCTAATGTAAATTTGTACATATTTGTCGTATGATTTTAACATAAGTAGATATATAGGTTGTTAGCATATAAAAAAAATAAAAAAATAATGATAGCAGGTTATAAGTAGCACGTTTGCACAAACATGAAAACAGAAAATTAAGAAGTACTTCTAACGTAATTTGCAAAGCTATGAAAGAAAAGTTATTAATAAGGCATTATGAAAAATTAAATAATAGAATTAAGTTGAAGTTATATACCCACTGGAGGGTAGGAAAGCTTATAAACTTCAAGGGTCAGTTGGAAAAGGAAATTAATCCAGTAAAATAGAACTAGACCTCAATATGAAGTTAAGGAGATTAACAACAGGAAAAGCGGCCCATACTAATAAAATAAATGGCTTTAGTAAATGAAATTGACAGACATAATATGTTAGGAGGAAGAAAAATGATTTGTTGATAACACGCACTAGGGTGATTATATATATCAAGCCAAATACAATTACTATAAATGATGGAACTACACTAACCAGAATGCAATGCAAATAAGAAGCAGGAAGTGATGTAACGAAATATGAGGAAATGGGTTTAAATGGGAAAAAAACATTTCACAAGTGTAATGATTGACCCTCCTGAACAAGATCTTTGTTAAGATTGAAACGCGTAGAGGAATCTTTACTGGAACGCCTGATTAAAATTGCAACTTTGCTAAAGAGAAAAATGGATTTGGCTGGGTTCATTTCTGTGTGCGAGCGAACTGTTCTCTAACTGGAGACGCATTTGTGGAATTACAAGCGACATGGCTCCGTCGCATCGCATACGCCCCATCTAGAGCGCCCAAGTGTCAAGAATTTGGGCCTTAGGAGAAAGGATATATATATATATATTCACTGAAAAAACCATAGGTTTCACACATGTTATAGTTAGCAGGACATTTCACTCGTGAAAAACCAATGAAATTCCCCCGTTATAGTTAGTGCAGGCAACTATAACTCACGCGACCGCAATCCTCTGCTGATGACGTCAGATATTACATCACTGTATTTAGACACTTATTTACCCATGTCTTCTTCCATTAATTTTTAGCTATACATATATTACAAATATTTTTTTTTCAGAAAAACACATATGTCATCAGTGATGTAATATTTGACGTCATCAGCAGAGGATTGCGGTCGCGTGAGTTATAGTTGCCTGCACTAACTATAACGGGGGAATTTCATTGGTTTTTCACGAGTGAAATGTCCTGCTAACTATAACATGTGTGAAACCTATGGTTTTTTCAGTGAATTTGCAAGGTTTTTTAAATGCTAATTCCTAACTATAACGTGTGTGAAACCTATGGTTTTTTCAGTGAATTTCAAAGGTTTTTTAAATGCAAATTTTTTTTTGAAATTTTTGTTAAAAAATAATATCCAACCTATGTATAAAATAATATATGTACTATATCCTGCATTATGGAATGGTTAATTTTTTTTAAAATTAACGTTTACATACAGTTGTACATCACAGTTATTATCTTCTACAACCCTTGAAACTTTAAAAAAAAAATTTTTATGGATTTTTTGCCGTGCGCGTGCGGTAAGCTGACGCTACGCGCTCCGTACGTCATAAGTACGGTGCGCTTACGTGATACGTACGTGACGTACGTACGCATGCGTACTTCTTCGGCAACGCGTACACGCATGCGCGTTGCGCGGAACCAACGTCGCGGTTACGCAGGTGCATGTAATGCGCATGCGCGAGTGCGTCCTACGTACGCGCTCCGTAAGCGCATGTTTACGTCACGTTTGCGCATGCGTACTTGTTTACGAGCGCGTAGCGTAAGCTTACGGAGCGCGCACGGTAGGTCATGTGATCCACAAAGAACACTTTTCATTGGTTTAAACTACTTTCAGTTCCAGAAACTTCCAACACCACACCCCTTCCCCTCATTACTGCTTGAGATCCCCTAGGAGAAGGAGCTGAATTGACATTGAGATACAATGGCAGAGCAGCAGTCCTCTTCTGAGAGTGAGCCTAGCAGCATCATCATCAGACAGAGAAGGAGGAAACAAAAGGATTCTTTCGTGTGGGATTATTTTACTTTTCCAGAGGGGCAGAAAAAGGTGAATGCTCCATTGGTCACTTGCACACTTTGTGACCGTGTTTTATCTAGAGGAAATCCAAGGAAGAAGTATTCCTTTGGAAATTACTCTATGATGAGACACATTAGGGATAAACATCCCAGGACCTTTGCTCGACATACTGAAGAAAACTCTTCAGTAAGTCACCGGAGCCCAACCTCAGAAGCTCAGCCGAGTACATCATCGGCAGCTCAGCTGAGCCCTTCCTCTGAGGTGGGAGCATCACCTTCTTCAGCTCCTCTGGACATTAACCCTCGATTTCGGAGGGTTTCAATGAGGTGTACAACGTGTTGTGGTCTTATTGTTTTTGGGGAGACCAGTGTTTCCCTTATTAACAATAAGATAGACCAGCACGTTTGTAGACGTTCATAATATTCCCATTCTTTCTTTCCTCTATCCCTGTATTAACACAACGGCTCTTTTAAGAGCCAACCTTACCTCACAATTTTTTTTATTTTTTTTTAATCTCTTCTTTTTGAAAAAAAAATGTTGCAGTGCGCGTACGGTACGCGTAGCCGCGGAATCGTTACGCGAAGTTCGTGGAATTTTTCCGTTTACGCCGTGCGCGTACGCTACGCGCATTCCGCGATTTTTCGAAAAAAAATTACAATTAATTTTTGCCCTTGGGGGTCCTTCTAGGACCCCCTGACAAAGGCTAGGGGGTCAGGAACTGTCCACCCTGCCCCCTTTTCATGTTCTCCACCTTTGTTTTTCACCCCCTCAGAGTGCGAGAGACAAAATGGCGGCTGACACTTCCTGGTTTCGACCGATTCGAATGTTTACTAAGATCTAACAACCAATCAGAATCGCGCTCGCGCACGGCGGCGTGCGCGTACGGTAAGCTTACGGTACGCGCTCGGAGCGCGCCTATAGATATATATATTGATTTAAATGCTATTTTCTCAGGAAATACTGAACAGATTTACACAAGACCTTCAAAAGGCACATCCCTGACCTGAGGGCAAATTTCAAGTAATTCTGTTCAGCCGTTCGGGCTGTAGCTCGGACTAAAGGTCCTATGGAAAAATGCATGGGGAAAACGCGTTTTGGGACCCCCCCTTTTTCTCAGCCCCCGCTTGACGAATCCCCCCGAGACTTTCAGGGAAGGAGCGGAGTGGAGCGCCCCACCTATTTTGAGAATTTCGCGAGGATTCGTCAATCGGCGCCAAAGTTATTCCAAATAGAATGTTGCGGATTTCCTATGGCAACACGGTCCTAACTATAACTATCTACTGGCGACCGCCAGTAGATAATATATTTATATATCACAGTGACAGTCACAGTTTTATTTATTTTGCTTATAACTTTGGCACTGTCTCATAAATCTACACAAAACTTTCCAAAAAAAGTTCATCCGCCTCAGCTCTTTCCTGGAAAGTTCCACAGCAATCAGAAGACAGCAAAAAGAGGTGTGGGTCCCAAAACGTTGATTTACCATACTAATTCTCATAAGATGTTTTGCTCTACAATACAGAGAAAAACAGCTGAATGTAATCGCACCAATTATGGCAAACTCAAGGAAATGATGGAAGGAGCGCTGAAACTTTCAGACACTCACCCCCAGTCATAGACCTAGGTTGAATCCATCATCATTCTTTAACTCACTTCGCCACTCTAGTTCAAAACCAGTGGCAAAGTGAGCACGTCTGGGTATTCCCAGCCAACATATGGCAACCAGTTAGAACTTTACTCAGAAAATATAAATATTTAGCAATTAGGTGTAAATCTGTTCAGCTGATTTCCAGAACTTTTTGTATGGAGGGGTTAAAAAGTTAGCTAGATCTGGATGGTTGGCCCCACGGAACTCCAGAATGAGTCCTATTGTACAGTAAATTAAATAAATAGGGACCTCTGATTGGCCTCTCGCTATACTAAATGATTTGATTGGCTACCCCCACCCGCTGCACACTGCCAAAGGGACCCCTGGTAGCCCTCTCTTTAAAGTACATGCCCCATTAGGCATGGTAAATGCCCGGGAATTCCCAACCTGCCTACTGTGCATGTCATCAGGACCAGAGGAATCCTGAAATTCTCTTGTGTAATGCTGTGATTGCACAGGAGCATAGAGAACGCAGGGATTCTGAGAGGAGAAAGGGAGGGGTGCTGCCATTTGAAAACCAATGGAATTGAAAGGACACTCCCATACAGTGCCTCAGAGCTCCTGTAGTGTCACCTGGTAGAACTAGATATCGGCATAGCATTATCCCTACTGCCATTCTAATTTACATTATGACCTTGGTAAATCCTAAATCAGCAGACTTTGGAACCCAGGCTTTGATGTGTGATGCAATGATTGATATTTAACTAATGAGGATGTGTTGCATTTACCCAATTTAAAATAGGAGTCTTATTGCAAGAGGAGAATGTGGCTCACAATTTCTAAATCTGATCCCACCTGAAAGTAGACAAGAGGCGTAAATGTGAGAGGTGAAATGTTGGGCAATGAGGCATTTCATTTTATGGCAATTTATTTTTCTACTTTCATTTTATTAAATGTTTTGATTTTCTCAAGTCAGAAGTTAACAAGCATTGGCATAGCCAATAGGTCTCGCCTTTGGGACCTTATAAGTGTTTAGCCACGCAACAGTTGCATAACTAAATACTTATAAGGTCCCAAAAGCGAGACCTATTGGCTATGCCAAGCGGCCTTGCGGCTGCTAAAGTGAAAGTAATCGCGGTAAAACGTGGCGCGCGCACCCGCGCACATGCACTGTAGCTCTAGGCTGGCCTGGTAGCACTTTTTGGTGCCCTCTCAATAAGTCTCGCCAGACCAGCGCATGCGCTGGGTCAGGCGAGACCTAAAAAGCAGACTTCGACATTTAAAGGCCCCAAAATGGCACAAACTTTGAGCATGCATTTTGTACTACAAACACAGGAGTAGAAAGTAAGTGGAAAAACATAATAGGGATAGTATGCCTGAATCCGAAAACAACTATGACAGATTAGACTACAAATGGAACAGTTCAAAAGAGCGTAAGATATATAAGCTGGAACACCTCACTGTCACATTATACATGATTATTTAACAGACCCCCAACATTTTCTGAGTCAATCCATAGCCGACTAGTTTTCATACACAAGCACTGCTCTATATATCCCAGTTAATTTGTGCCCAGACCTGATGTAAATCTTTTAATAGAGCAGGTGCCCTTTGCTTGAGCTAGGGCCTTCTCTTACTCACATGTTTGTCAAATAACAGTTCACTAATCAACTGTACTAGGCAGAATGGGGGCAACCCATGCTCTAGCGATGCAGGTGTTGGCCAATTGCTACTGACAACATCTGTCTCAAGCCAATGTCAAATTCCATTTTGTACCCCAGTATAATCTCCTCAAAGGAAAGTTGTAGATCATATCCAAGACAAACAGTCTTGCAAATTAGGACAGGTAGAAAACATGTGTAAGATATCTGCTGCATAGTACCACCACTTGGGACACTTAGGCTGCTTCTCACTCCCAGGATTCCAACCCCACTTGGCAATTCTGCCCGGTGTATAATACAGCATGTTGATTGGCTTAAACTGTTGCAGCTTTAGATTAATAGAATGAACCAAGACCTCAATAGTCTCTAAAAACACTTTAAACTTCTGAGGGAAGAATTTCATCAGGGAGCATCTGACTCCATTTGGCTGCCAGGGCGGGGCTGTCATCAACCCTATATTGTCAGAACTCTTGATGTATAGGTTCTAATTAACGATTTTCAAGGCATCTTATGCAAACAAGAAAGTAGGTCATAGCTGACAATTCCGATATAACACATTCAGACATCAAAAATTCCCTTATCTGTAGGTGTTTAAAAAAAGAAATGGTAAGGGAGATTGTAAGAGACCTGGAGCCCAGCAAATGTACAAAATCCATTGAGGTCATATAGTTGGCTCACAATCTCCAACCCATAGTGCCGCCAGGCTTTACCCACTACATCGTGGAATATAGCCTGGAATGCAAGGTTATCCCACAAAGGTATGTCTGAATGAATCAACAGGAGAGAGTATTTAATAGATATTTCCTGCTATATACTGATAATGTTCCTAAGACACTTAAACTGAACATGTTTAAACTAATTGGGAACTCTGCATCTATATAAGAATAGCCTGTAGTCTGGCCATAACGCTAGTCGACTAACAAAAACTGAAGGGTCTGGGTCACTTTGCATTAGCAGATTACGCAGGTGACCCGCAAATGCCGCCCAGAAATAAAGCTTAAAATTGGGATGCTGTAGACCACCCTGCCCATAAGGAAATTTTAATAGACTTATAGCACGTCTAGCCCGACTATATCCACAAATGAAGCTACCGATGGTACCTTCTAAGCATTAAAAACAATTATTGGGGCCTCAGAGGGGGATTGCATGAAATAGATATAAAAATGTAAGCAGCACATTCATTTTGATGATGTTGCATTGACCAATGATGCTTATTTGGAGCTTATTCCACAGCCGCAGTTTACTAGTATCCCATAGCAGCAGGTGTTCTTAGTTCAATTTGACAGCTTTCCTAACCATAGGCCTTAATTGGACCCCCAGGTATGTTGCAGATAAGCAGACTCCGGTGATCAGGGCTTCTGGTTTAAAGTTAAGGAGGACTAGAGTCTTCAATATGTTAAGATATAGCCGAATAATCCAAATCTATTTGCCTTCTTAATAATGTTTGCCAGTGCAACTGATGGAGTAGGTGAAAAAACAGCCATGTCGTTCACGTATGTAGTCATAGGCAGGATTTGCTTGTTCTTAAACAGAGAGCGCAAGAAAGGCTCGATATAAAGAGCATTCAAAAGAGACGATAGAGGACACTCCTGCCGAGTGCCGCAGTAGACCTGAAATGATTTTGAGAATATCCCGGCATAGACTAACTGCACGCTAGGGTTCCTATATAGCAACTCTACCCAGTCAAATGCTATCTCTGCATCTAAGCTATTGCTGCGAGACTAAGTCTGACATAGGAGGAGCAAGTCGGATAGAAAGAATCTTTTCAAACACTTTTAACATCAGCATTAATGAGAGATATAGGGCGGTAAGATCCCCGTTCATCTGATGGCTTACCATTCTTTAGAAAGTTGTACTATTCCACATAGCCGAGACTTTACCACCAGCATTGACACGCCAAATGAGTCCCAAAGAACTGGGATAATAATATCTTTAAATGTTTTATAAAATTCCAGTGGAATGATGTCTTGCCCTGCCTCCTTGCCAGATGGCAGTGCTAAAACAGCCACCTCAATATCACTAATTATAATATCTTGCTGAAGTATGCTACTTTGGGGCTCCATGAGAGTGGGCAGTATGCTGTCCTGAGCATATTGTGCAAATCCTGAAGCATTAAACCCTTGAGGCTGACTCTAAAGTTCTTGGTAAAAGACCACAAATTGTTCTGCAATACCCTTGGGGTAAGTATTCACTTCACCATCGCTACCTTTAATGGAATGAATTACATCCCTGGATTTTCTATCAGCAATTTGATAACCGAGTACACGTCCTATCTTTTCCCCATATTCATACTGTAGGGCCCGATGCTTGGCATAGCTGGCCGCAATCTTTTCTCTTAGGGTCCATCCTAATAAAGACCATTTTGGGGAATTTAAGAATGAGACTTAAAGTAAAGTAGTTTTCTGAAGAAAATGAACAGAATGTGTTTTGCAAACTTACAATGGCACACATGTCCCCAGTTTTGCAATTGAATTGTATATACAGCCATGAACCATATGGATTATGTATGCATGTAACACAGACATGGATATAATGCTTGAACACAGACCATTCTTACCTTTCTTTTGATGTCTGTGAACTGAGAAAACATTAAGGACCAATAGAAGGACAGCTCGACTATGTAATAGTAATGGAGGTCTGCAGTCAGCGGCTGAAATCATAATGGTTAGAATACAATTAATATGATTTTTTTTGTTTGGGAAAAAAATTCAAAAAACGAAACAGAAATGACATATTAAAATATTTCATAATTAGAAAGTAAAATAGTTCATACTACCATGTACGAAAAATGCACACTAGTGAAACAATAATAGACGTGAAACAAAACAAAGCAGTTAAACACATTTAACCTCTTCAGTGCCCATGGCGAGATAGTCTCGTCATGGAGCACGGTTGCGCTGTGCCCATGACGAGACTATCTCGTCATGAACTCCACCCACTAGTGCAACGCCCGGCACAGGAGGGGGAAAGGGCGTGGCACTGAAGGGGTTAAATAAATCATTTGACAACGTAAACTATTGAAAATATACAAAATGTGTTGTGGGAATGGTTCTACGAGGCTCCATGAGTGTACTATCAGTTTTAAACGCAAGGGAGAAGAAAGTGTGGCAAAGCTAGTTGGTCTGGCTTTTTACTAGGGAACATGTTTGAAAATAGTTGGGCGATTTTTGTGTCAGTTGTCTACAGCTGTCCTGGAAAGAAATTTCCGCAATTAAGCAACATCGATCTCAGATTCTAACAATATGGAAGCTGGCAGTAAGGCACATGTGAGTAACAGACTCAGTAGTAGCTGCTACCGAACGGGGGAGGTGGGCCGATCGGACGGGGGAATAAAAAAACAAAAAAAAAAGCACTTACCTGAATACTGCCGGCCGTTGCCTTTCCTCCGTACTCTTCATGCAGCAGGAAGCACCCAGTCTCCCAGAATTCCCCAGCCAAACACAACGCTGTCTTACAGCAGCTTTGAGATTAGTCTGAGCGCCATGGCTCAGTGCTCAGAGAGGGACTGGGAGGCTGTGCATGTTCAGAACATGTAAAGTGCGCAAGAAGGTTTGGCCAACCCGAGACGGCCGGGCAAACCATCATGCGCAAATAAGGTGCAGCAGACACTCCTCCTTCTCGACGTCAGGGCGCCCTGTCCCGCCCCACTCTAACCTAGTCGGGCTTCAACTCCAAGCTCAGTAAAAAAATGTCATGATAATAACGTATAGGTAAAAATGCCTACAAGGGATTTTGTTTCAAACAATGAATTAACACACTTGGAATGGTTATTTGGCAGTAAAGCCCCGACTGGTAGCTTACATAAGATTAATCTGAACATCAATTGAATAGTTAAAATGAAATTAATCAATAACTATTTTACAAACGGGTATCGATTTTCTCAAAACAGAAACAAATTTAATGTGAACAAGATAAGAAAAGGGGGTACAATAAATTATATCAAAACATCGTGATAGAGGCAACAGAATAATATAACAATGCTTTCTAATCATAGATGTAATCATCTATTCCAAAATAATAACAAATGCAAAGAAAAAGTCAAGACAAAGCAATGAACAGTTCTTTGGGGCAAACAAAAACTGTGGAAATAGATGGATTTGTCGACGTTTTGGTCTTTTGTGGCATACAATGTCCGTTAGACCATCTTCAGGACGAAGAGTTGAGGATAATAAATGACCCTTAGAACTGGTCAAAACCTTTGATCCAGATAAATCAAGACAACTAAATCGAAAATTCCTGATCCCATACACCGGGAACCGGTTGTTTGACGGATTACTCAACAATGTTGAGTGTATCAAGAGTATACATTCGGAGAAGGTTTGAGCAATTAATGCAGTTTCCTTCTGGCTGAACAACCGTTGAAAAGAAATTACCACACGCGCATCGTTGTGGATACAGCCAGCAAAGGATGTATTTGGTTTCCCACTGTTCAGTTACAGTGATAATAGCATAGTGTTATTATCATTTGATTTTTTGTATGGAGTTTGCAGTTGAAGCAGTGAGGCAACGCTCCTCCACCTTGGTGAAGGAGCTGCCGCTGAACAGACTGCATTAGTTGAGTTAAGTTGTACCTCCAATAACAGACCGTAGGTCGTCAGTCCCGAAAAACGGATTAGGATGTGGCTGCACTCTCCTATTTCTCAATGGGAGCTTATGCAGTGGGCTGAAACTGCCCACAGAACAAGCTCCCATTGAGAAATGGGAGTTTGTGGAAATCCCTGCACTGTGTGGCAGGCATGTCACAGTGCCTGCCACATGGTGCAGGGATTTTCATGTGGGCACCATAAGTGCCCTCCAGGCCCACAACCAGAGCCCATGGAGAGATGGGGGGCCTGCTAGGGGCCCCCAAAGTTGCTTTCCGACAGCCTTTCCATCTCAGAAAGGCAGACATGGAAAAACGGTCGGAAATTGACATCATAATCCCGACAGCGGAAACGTCATACTTAAGGGATTATGATAGGTTTCTGACTGGCCGACGGGCTTCTTGAGTCACTTGGATCCGAGTCGGATTGACTGGCCGTTTTACAATCCGACCACTGACATTGAAATTCGGTGGTAGGACTGTAAATCAACCATGTCGGTCAGTAAGCCTCCGAAGAGTGGTCAGAGGCTTACCGACCAACATCATAATGAGGCCTATAATGTGAGATGAAATCATTGGAGTTCAGAATACCTGTGCTAGTTTATCAAAAAATCACATATGCCATATGCACTACTAAAAGTTTGTTTTTTTCAAAAGACTGCTCTGAGCTTTTATAGTAATTATCATATTCATCATTAATTAAACAGGGTTTTTAGAACAATATCTCTCTGATTTAGTATGAACATATCGTCACACAATAAAATAATTAGGTGCCGGTCCAGAGGTTTAAGTGGGCTGCATTAGCATCTATCAAAGCTTTTGGCAAACCAGCAAGAAACAAAGAGAAAAATAGGGGAGCTAGAACTTTGCCTTGCTTTAAGAAGTCACTGATGTCAGTTATGAGTGTCATGATGCCTATTTACTCTGTTTGTGCCCTTGTCCATGTCGATATGTGCAATGCCTCAACTAAACGTAATGGTATCTAAATATAATGATGCCAGAGGAAGGGTCTTTAACAAGATAGAGAAAATACTCCATTACATTGAGGTACTGGAAGTGTTTGGCTCTTCAGACATGGGCCTTGTACAACCCAATGTGAGGATTGGGTTACGTGTTGAACTATAATTGTGCACATTTAGTAGTTATTATATTTTGGCATGTAATTTTAACATCCCTTCAATTTCATTTTTTTCACAGAGCAAAGTGTTTATGATTATCGATTTCAGTGACTGTTTTAAGTGGACAGAGCACCTTCCCTCAACCAAAGTCCTTTCAGTTATTTGTTTCACTTTTCTAATGATATGCATTAAAAACTGTCTTGCAGGTGAGTTTATCGATGGACCTAAGAAATTATATGCATGACCTAAAGCTATGCCCTGGAGACATCGGCACAGTGCCTGACTTTAGGCTCGGCAGGCCCAGCAGGCAATAGGCACCGTTTTTGGCTTTTAACATCTCCTACACACAGTAACTTTGCCCCTATATAGGATAGGCAAAGCCTTCAGCAGTAGCCAGTAGGCACCAATGGTGACGCTCCAAGGTTTACAAATCCAACCTCAAGTCCTGACAGATTCCTGGGCACAAGGCTGAGTTCATGAACTCTGAGGAAATCCCACAACGACCAACGAGTCTCTTGGGGTTCCCACATCCACATGGAGGTTCACAAGCTTCTCCAAAATAAAAAATAAAATAAATTAAATAAAAAGAGCTAGGACATGCTTGGCTGGGCGAAGGCCATGTGAAGCGGGGTTGGCTGATAACTGAAGGTTGGGCAAAGGGCCTTCACGAATAATTTAAGAGAAGTTGGATGTAGTATATCATCAGAAAAAAACGAAATTGGCTGAACTACAGGTAAAGAAAAGTTACTGTTAGGAATGGCTAAAGCACCTTAATGTGTGTTTAAAAAAATATAGTTAAAGTTCAGTTATGGTTATAAAGCAAACCTAATTCTCACTGAATTAATTTCACAATGTATGGAAAGGTCTGAAATTCATTACCTGCTCAACAGCTGTACAAACCATAACTCGCACACAAATAACAACCTGCAAACGCCACTCGTAAACCATGTCTTACCTAAGAACCAAGTGGGACTGGCTAAAGAAGTATGTAACAAAGATTGGAAAAAAGTTACAGTCTACATTTATCTAGAAACACTAGACTTAAGCTCATTCTGTGTAATTACTTCCCCCAAATATATTTCATACCAGCCAAGGTTATGTTTAATATTCAATGCTGGATCGGTTAACTGTAGTAGGTGCAGTGCTGCAGCTGCACAGTATATTCCTACTGAAGGGGATTAGACAGAATTGGCACATTGTTAGTGTGCCACATTAAAATACATAAATAACGGGTTAGGTGGTCCTCTGTTGGCAACACACAAAGTGTGTCAGCTGGGAGTATTCCCGCTCTCGGATAAAGTCATATACAAGAGCAGATTTGCAGACTTGGGGGTCTTATAGGCAAGAAGATTAGGCATGGGTTGGAAGGACATGAATGCCCCTCCCTGAGAACATGGCATTGATATGTATTTAAGGGGCCACAGCAAGTCGCTTCTCTGCAAGTGTCCTCCTCCAAAGCACAGGGACGTTAAGCACGGCAAGCATGGGAAGATGCCTTAGAGATCGTTATGCACAAATGAAAAGACCAGCCATCTTGATGTAAGTGAAGAACTCACACAACTATATTAGTTCAGTCCCTTCTGTAACCCATCCTTTTGATGACCACAGAAACATGTTTATCATGCCCCTCATTCTATCACCAAGTCCATTACTGCTATGTGAGACCCATAGTCAGGGTCTGTCTAGTCTCTATATTTGTCTGTAATTAATTACATCTGAAATCTGTACACAAATAATGAATGAATGAAATTAAATTTGTAAAGCGCACTAAACCTGAGGGTACCAAAGCACTAGTGTATACTGGGAAATAAACGATAGAAACCAAGTAACAACACTCATGGGGAAGAGAGTCAGGTTTTAAGACGCTTGCAAAACACAGAGAAGGATTCCAGGGCTGCGATGTGCACAGGTAAAGTATTCCACAATTTAGCCACTGCCACCGAGAAGGAGCGGCCACCCCATCTAGTTTTGTGGAATCTGGGGACAATCAATTTCCTGTGATAGGATGATCTGAGCAGTCTAGTAGGGATATACCAGTCGAAGGATGTCCTAAAGGATGTAGGTCCTTGATGGTGGACAGTCAGGAAGACCATGCAAAGGGTTGTAGATACTACCCGCTTTCTTACTGGCAGCCAGTATAAGGAGCGAATACCATACCTCACCGAGAGATGTTTAGGCACATTTAAAGCAAGGTGGGCTGCCACATTCTGAATAGCATGAAGCCTATCCAGTGAGGACTTGTTGATATTGAGATATAAAGCATTGCAGTAGTTTAAGCAAGATGTTATCAAGGCGATCTCTACTGCAACTCGGAGTTCAGGAGGGATAAAAGAGAACCATTTCTTCAAGGTCATGATTATGAAGAAACAAGAGCTGGCAGTCCGACTGATCTGAGAGTCAAAGTTAGGTAAATTATCAAAAATAGCTCCCAAGTTTTTTGCAAATTTAACCAGGGATGGCAAAGGACCACACATTTCTGGCCACCAAAGCTTGGACCACAGCGAGTGCTGAGCCCCGAAGACCAGGATCTCAGTTTTTTTTAGCATTCAATTTTAAACATTTATCCTTCATCCAATCGCTGATACCGTTCATACAGTACTTAAACTTATCTGCTACAAGTGGCAGATTGTCCGATATGGAAACAATAATTTGAATGCGGTCAGCATAGGATAACACTTGGAAACCGAAGAAGGGCACCAACTCAGGGAGGGGGGGGAAGACATACAGATTGAAAAGAGTGGGACTGAGGGAGGAACCCTGCAGGACCCCGCAGAGGAGCTTGAAAGCCCCCATCCTAAAATTTCCAAAACTAATTGTTTGGACCCTATCCGTCCAAAACAGTAGCCCTCACCCCCACCTGACGGGGTCTTTGGACCATGCAAGAGGGTGATATAGTATCACATTTTTCAAGGATTTTAGATCTGCCATTCTCCCACTCTGGTCCTTGATATACATGTATCACTCTTACAGGGTAGGATTCCTGACTGCTTGAAGATAGGACAAGTCACACCCATTCCAAAAAAGCGTAATGTAGACCCATCTGATCCCAACAATTTCTGTCCAATCTCCAATATCATGACTCTGACTAAACTTCTTGAGAAAAGCATACACATACAACTGTTCAATCACATCGAAAGGTTTCAGTTGCTTGACCAATACCAATCTGGTTTTAGAGCAGGGCATAGTACTAAAATGGTTCTAACCCACATTGTTGATGAAGCCTTGAGTCTACTTGACCAGAATGATCCTTGCCTACTTATCATTCTTGATCTATCCTCGGCATTTGACACTGTCAAACACGAAAACCTGATTGATCTTCTGGAAAAAAGGATGGGGTTAGCGGGCCCGGTCTTAAACTGGTTTGTCTCATTCCTACAGAACAGAAGGCAAAGATTCAAAGTGAACCATTCCCTCGCTAACAGTACACAACTTTCAACTGGAGTGCTTCAAGGTTCCACACTCTCACCTACGCTCTTCAACTTGTTCATGGAACCCCTCACAGAAATCCTGATACGTTCAAACATACAATACCACATGTACGCTGATGATACGCAACTTTTTATGAAATTGGCCTCTCTGGAAGACATCACAACTCAGAACTGTGTTCTTCCGAAAATTCAACAATGGTTAACTATCAAACACCTTATGCTTAATACTCTCAAGACTGAATTCCTCCTGATTGCCCCACCCACCCACTCCACACCCATTCAAGGCTGGCTCAAACAACTTTCGGCCCTCAACTGCGATCCACATGTTGTCGTTTCCACAAGATCTCTACGCATCACGCTAGACAAATACCTGAATATGCAAGACCACATCAGCGCAACAACTAGCGGAGCCAACTACCATCTCAACACTCTTAGGAACATCAAGCAGTTCCTGCCTCCTGTGGACCTGCAACTTGCAGTCTAGTCCCTAGTGATCTCCCGTGCGGAATATGGAATTGTGAAAACAAGATCACATTACAACTGGCCTAATTCAGCTCAACTGGCTCTTGCTCGAAAATCGGATTAGGTTCAAGATTGCCTGTCTGACGCACAAAGCTCTTCTTTATAATACCCCAACTTACCTGGCAAAAAAGCTCAAACTTTCTGGTATGACTAGGTGTCTTCTTCCCCCACAATCAAGAATTATCCTGTTTGGCTAGCTACACTTTTGAAAATCATCCTTTATCCTCCAGGGAGGTAAGGAGTTAGGCTGACGTAATGATACCAACATCAGGTTGAAGTATACATTTTTTTTATAACAAACAAGCATGAGAACAGGCAGGAAGAAGTTGCCAGCAGTGCAAGTACAAAAAAACTAGAAGACATTTTTTATGTTAAAATCTTTTTTTAATCAGGGTTTTCAGTTGTATATAATGTCGTCTTCGTTTGTATAAAGGTAACAAAAATGCTTAACACTTTTTATTATAACTTTTCAACATAATGCACAGCAGCCAAAATGCTCTACAACATAGCCGAAAGTTCTGGCTAAACATATAAGGTCCCAAAAGCGAGACCTATTGGCTATGCCAATGCTTGTTTACCTTTTGGAATGTACAACCAGATACCTAGTACCACATCCGTAAAAATAAATTTGAGAGGGAAAATGATGTAATGTGTGATATTAGTTACCCTTCTAAGGCTGCACTTTGGTCTCCTTTGGGTAAACTGTAACATGGGCCTTTGTATAATTACAAGAAATAGGAATTAACCACTCTCCCTGGCAAAACAGTAATGCGTATGAAATATATATTGTGTCATTGCGTATTATAGAGTGATATAAAATATGCCTTGTGCCCAGTTTAATTACACGCACTAATGGTGTGTCTGCCAAACTGGTGATGAGCTTAAACAAAGCCTTAAAGAAATAGGTGAGTTAGTTACTCCTAAATTGTGGCAGACAGCCTAAATGGTTGCAAGAATAACCCTGCCAGGGTTATGGGTTTGACAAGGAGAACCATTGACCCCAGCTGCTCTTATAATTCAAAAGACTCCTTTGGAAACATGAAAAACTGCACTCCAATTGTTGCTCTGTTTAGCCTTCCCTTGGCTCACCACTATGGTTTATGTCAAATGAAATGTGCTTTTTTTAAGGAAAAAACAGGTATGTCCACAGGCTAAGCGCTAAATTCTCAACATTTTGCATAATGTGGAATTTCAAATGATTTTTACACAGTCTTAAAAATATTCTACATTTGATTTTCTAAAATCTATTTCATTACCATTTAAAATGCAGTGCAATGTATTCCTTTTGCAATGCTGAAATAATTAGCAGAATTACCATTGCCTGCAGAAAAATTTCTGGAAATTACACGTGAGGATCTTGAACTGGCATCCTTTCTCCCCATCCAGATAAGAGGCCAGTTCAAGATGATCCTGCGCGCCTACGAAGCTTGCACAAACAAGGACTGGCCTATATCAACCAATGATTGAACCTCCACCTACCCCGCAAGACATCTGCACTCATCCTCACTAGCCTGTGCGCACACCCCCTGCATCTGTCGCAGCTGGAGCGAGGGCCGCTCCTTCTCGTACATCTAAGTCAAGACCTGGAATGACCTACCCTTCCATCTTCGAACAGCACCCTCCCTGACGGATGTCAGGAAGAAACTCAAAACCTGGCTCTTCGACGGAGACCCCAGATACCCATAAGTGTGACACTGCTGTGCTATACAACTGGTGATCAATTATAGACACAAAACAACCAGGAACAAATATGCTCTGTCAATAGTTAATAATCAGCCGCCGTCTGTGCAGGTAACAGCGGTGGGGCGCCGGGGCCATGTAAGAGGGTATTTTGAGTGACAATGCAGAGGGAAATTTAAATAAATAATTAATTTTCCCTCAGCATCGTCCCTCGAAATCCCCCCTTACACGGCCCCACCGCCGTTACCTGCACAGACCAAAAGGCTGTTAATAATTCATATCATCTGCCCTATCATGTTTAAATAGAAGAAGCTAGCATAGAGCTCCTGCAACACCAACCACTCTTCTTTCACTATTTGGCACTTAAGGAGCATGTTACTCACTCTTCACACTGTGGTATCTAGTGAAGGATTTACCCTTTAGGAAGACCTGCTCGGAGATTACGTTATTTTGGCAGTACTGCCCACCGTGAAAGCTGGATTGTAAAATAAGTGAGAGAGAAACTAAACATTGGAGCACATTCCAAATCAAGAAATTCAGGTTATAAATGCAGTTGTGTATCTACAGTTAAACAAACATTAATCATAGTCGGTTATGGCTCATCACGTGTTTATTTTTCTACGAGGAAACGTAACATGGGAAAAAATACATTTCTAGCCTTAAAATTTATTCCATTATAAAACATGGCTTCACGGCCCATAGTTGCTTTTTTGATAGAAAGGTGACACATATTCAGTTCTAAAGGATAGCAATTTTTGTATAATGCGCTCACTAGGAAGAAGTGTTGAGCACATTCTCAATTGACTTGCATGAGTATTAGATCTGTCATTTTAAATACCCCCAAAAATATACATACAGCCCTGTGTTTCTACGTGGCTGTTTATAAGCTTAAATTGCAGTTTTTGTTCCATATGTAAATGCACAAAAAATGTCCTCTGCAATCCTACATCTGGAATTTGACCTTTATACAGGCTGCATTGTTTGAGCGCAATCCAAAAAATGTCCATAACAATCAAATATGACCATTAAATTTATAAAACATTTTTCGAAGTTAAGTAAGGTCATATGTAGATTGGAGAAAATCAGCAGGTCTCAACCTCCCACAGGTAGAAATGCCAGTTAGTCATGAAAGCCATGCAATCAGATGGATTTCCTACATTCAATATTTGTGGGCACCGGCTGAAATGTTCTAACCGGCAGCGCGGAATTTACAGCTCCATACATATGTCACATTCTGTAACGGATAGCAATTTGCCACCAGTGGTAAATACACCTTTTAAATGGCGGTATTCATACACCTATTATAAAGGGAATTATCGTATAGCCCCTCAATATGTTATCTAGAATAAAAGGACTGAAGCTGATTTTTGCACCAGGCACAATTGTATATTATTACCCTCTATGAGCCAATTGGTTTAAAGTACATAGTACAGGTAAGATCATCATCTAGTTTTTACTTACTATTATCAGCAAACGTTGCTATTATCTTTGTTTTAATTATTATTTCAAATATATCGATTTCCTATTGTTGCAATATACATATGTGTTCAAACAACAACAAAACGTTCAATTACCTGATATGGATAGTTGTACCAACACTGTCTGGTATTCCATAGCCACGGTGTCTGGAAAAGACAGAAAGGAACATTTTAAAAGGTGCCCACAATATTTACTGGACCATATGACCAAATAAACACTTTATGAAGCAATGTGTTCTTTGACAAGTGTATTGTTAGTATAGTTCATTGACAGTGACAGATTAAGAGGCAGTTTTTGAGTGTAGGGGGAGAAAATATGTGGCTTTCCAGAAGCATCAGTTATCCAGTTGAAACATTCCCCATAGATTCATATTGACTGTCAGAGAATTTTAAAACAGAAACACATAGGGCCTCATTATGACTTTGGTGGTGCTCCAGCGCCGCCGCTCCGTCAACTGGAGGACCGCCAAAGCCATGGTGTGCCAGCCCGCCACATTACAAGTATAATCAAGGTTGGGCAGGTGGTGCTGCGGTGGTTTCACGGCGGTGGGCTTTTAGCTCATAGCGGAGCCTAACATGTAGCCCGTTTCTGTGACAGCTTCTGCAGCACGTTCCTGAATGGTGTGGCATGCATGCCACACTGTGCAGGAACTGGGGTGCAATTACAGGGGGACACAAATGTGCCCCCCGCTTGCACCCCCAGGCCCAAATCCGGCAGGGGGCCCTGTTAGGGTCCCCTAAGCTGCCTTTCCACCACCCTTTTCATGGCGTGCTCACCACCATGAAAAGGGTGATGAAAAGGCAAATTAGAATATGCTTGGCAGTGCTGGCAGCGGCACTGCCAGCTTATTCATGCCGGTTGCCTACCGCCGGCCCAGCAGCATCCTGCTGGACTGGCGATCTCGTGGTGGTCGGACCACCACACTCATAATACTGTGGGTGAGCCTGCAGTGTGGCGGTGGTTGGACCGCCACCACGAGTACGGCGGTCCTATGGACCACCGTACTCATAATCAGTCCCTAAGTATTTGTTAATGCGCATGAGCTAACATCTTGTAGAAGATATTGTAAATCTCTTTGCAATTCTTATAAACATTATACATCACTTTCCCTTTCCTCCTTAATTTTATACCTCTCTTGGTCTTGTGTTATTGTCTTGTGCTGCATATACATTGGGAAATACGTGTTATTCTTGATATCAGGATATCTCTATGGCACATGTCTCATTGCACCATATGGACCCAAATGTATAATTGCTATTCCCTAGTAAATGTAAAGATTGAAAAAAATTGAATATTGATGTTCCTCGTGTATGGGAAGCAGCAACCTAACAGGAAAGAGTTACAATACAGTTGTGAGCCATTTTGTGCAAACCTTATAGCAAAACGTGTTGGCAAGTCTTGTGGATTAAATGATTGAACTAGCAGTGTTGTATGAATAACTACTAAATATATAACTGTCCCATTCCTCTCATGGGCCTCTCCATGATCACACATTTTTTAAATAGATAGTCAAATAATAGTAAATTGGACAGAGGGACTTTTTTGCACAGAATACAGGAAAACTGGCTGTGTAATAAGAAGGCCTGTTAAATTTAGTGCTTCATATACATATCTACAGCCTTTGACCAAAATCATACGCATAGACATTGTGAGTTTAATCCACAATGGCATCTCCGGAAGTGCCAAGTCATTACCTTTGACTTAGATGGCACCACAGAAAGGGACATTACACGCTCCTTTGACGTGATGAGGAGACGGGAAATGACAGAAAATTGAGGATCAAAACATCCTTTACCAAGTACAAAATTCAATTTGAGGAAGTTCACTATTTCTCTGAAGCAGATTAAAATACTCTAGAATTGATATAATGTTCCCAGTCTTGTGGAATCCTGTCTCACAGAGTGCTAGAATCTGGGTTCGCATATTGCACCCCACCCCCATGCATTTTACTGAGTGGACATGGACAATTTTCAAGTTTACATGCCATCTAAAAAATGTAAATGAGTAACTATCTGTTGCAAGGATGTTTTCACCAAGGGGTACGGAGAGGTGGCAATAGTCATTATTATCTGCGCTTCTGGGCTCTAACACGTGCCAGTTGAACAGTCTGACACGTATGGGTCCAAGCCGCTGGGAAGGGCTCATATAGATGAGGAGAGTGATTTAAATTCATTATTGTACAGCAGCTTCAGTCAATATGAATGTTCGCATCCAACCCACAATAGACAGCAATAGCTGCATTTCACTAGAAGCAAGGGAGAATGCAGCACACCATATTCAGTGGCGAAAAACAGCTTTCATATACTGCTGCAGAGCTCCCTCTCTTTCTCTGGGTGCCCAGCCAACAGGAAAGATGCTCCCCCTTCACTGCCCCTTTGTGACGGCTTCAACAAGTACTTCGATGATGGAGAAAGTAAGACTAATCAATCACAGAAGAGAAGAGAAAAATAAACACACCATTATTTGGAAGTCTCCCTACAGCACTCCGGTTTGCATATCCCTAAATGAAGCATAAGGTGGAGCAGGGATACTTTTGGAGGGCAACAGGTTTTTTCTGTGCTTTGCATCCAGAGAGAGAATCCGAGCTGTGCAGCAACACAGAGAAGCTGCTTAGAACTACCAGCCAAGATGTGTTCACCACAGTCTTCACTATTGAGTTAAAGTTAGCTAACGATGATGGATGAAAAATCTACAAAGGTTATAGGACGAGCCTGGGTTTACTGGTAGAGACAACTAACACACCTTGAGAGACAAGGTGCTTGTAACCAGGTTCCAAAATTCCAATAAAGTGCTAATCTCATTTAGAACACAAAAGTGAAAAACACAGCCTTAATTTTATAGCTATAAATTTAAATGAGTTCTATCTTCAATTTGTAATAAGAAAAACGAAGTGCATTGTTTTCATGAAGAGTTGTTTTAAAAAGTACCCAATTGTAACTGTGTTATCACATTTTTTTTAGGTCTTGCCTGAGCCAGCGCATTAGCGGCACTGGCGAGACATTTAGGCTGTGGGCTTTTAAAAGAGCTACCACAGCTTTTTGGCTGGCATCGAGTGTGCGGTTACGCGCACAATGTCGAGCAGAGGCGCCATCTGGCTTTCCTCTCTCGTCATGGTGCGCGCACATCGCACACCACTTGCCAGCCTGCTTTCACTTTTGCCATAGCGTGCTTTTAAAAAATTTCTTTTAGCGAGCTGCGCACACACAACTTCCGGGCTTGTTTATTCCGGGAGCCCTGTCCGGCTTGGCCTCCCAGGTTCCAGCATTCTTTCACTGTCAGCGGATGCCACTTTCATTTTCGGCTGCGTTACTTTAACGGCCACGCGGCCAATGCTTGTTTAAGTTGCTGTTTTGTTCAGGGTTTACACTTAGAAGCTCCTGTACCAATCCGCATCTGTTGCAAGTACAGCACAGTTATTGATGGTCTTTATTTGCACAATTGAATTATTTTTTTCGCCTGCATCGCAGCGGCGCTGCAATGAAAGGTATTGTCTTGCAGCCGCAGGGCAGGCCAGCTTGTAAATGCAGCTGAATCTTGCTTTGTAGCATTTTGAGAACTGTCATGTTCTTATTATCGGTTCTGTTTTAATTTGTCAGAAAATTTGACGTTTCTCATATTGTTCCTGACACCCAACCGTGTGTACTCAATAATGCTGATATATGGGTCTCATCTTCGAGTTCTCATTTTCCACTCCCTGCCAGTGCTGACAAGCCCATTAGCGCAGAGAAATACCTGAGCATTTTCGAGGATGTGTGGAAAGCTGTGACGCAGTGTGCAGAACACACAATCTGCGGGCGTAGCTGAAATTGGTTTTCCATTTCAGCGCTGAGCCTTTAGGGTTCGTGCTAATTGCTGTGAATTGTCAGCAGGGGTAGTGCTTTTGTCGTTTTTATTGCTCCTTTCTAATGGCTGCAATGGGCCTATTTCTTTGGCGGAATTCACTTTTGTTGTGCGGGACTTACTGCTGGCTAAACAGTACTTCATCTCTGCAAGTGGCAGTGCTTAATTTGAGCTGGTGGTTGCAGGTGGGGCCCACCGGCACTTACTTTTTCTCACAAGACTTTGAACTAAAGAAAGAGGATGTGGCTTAAGCCTCCCGATGAAGGGCGTTGTCCGAAATGCATTGGACGTATTTAAGTCCAAATACATGAGTTTGGTTGTAATCATTGTAACGAATGCTACCACATGAAGAAAGCATATAAATCATGAAAAGTAAACAAAACAAATTAAGAAAAAAATTTGTGAAGAACTTTTACACTTATTGAAAAACTTAATTTAAAGAGAATTTCGAGTGCGAAGTGGGAACGTCCCCCATAATTTGGGGGACAGCGCATCAAGTGAAGGACTAGAGCAGCAGACCTTGAATCTGGAGAACAAGGTTCCAGCCAGGCAGGGAAGGCTCAAGCATCCTGTGATTCTGGGCAAATCTCTTAATCTCACTGTGCCTAAAAAAAAAGGAATATGCCCGTCTGTAATGCAACTGGTGCACGTGTAAGGCACTCTGATACCTTCTGGTGAGTTTGGGCTACATAAAACAGCAAAAAAAGAGAGAGAGAGAGAGAGAGAGAGAAATAGAAACAAGCATTGGCATAGCCAATAGGTCTCGCTTTTGGGACCTTATAAGTATTTAGTTATGTAGCACAATATCCTTGGTGCAACAACATCACCTGTTGCATGGCTAAACACTTATAAGGTCCTAAAGGCGAGACCTATTGGCTATGCCAATGCTTGTTTTTTTAGGGCTATCCCCTTTTCTGGCAGGCCAAGTGAGCCATTTAGTTGTGCAGCCAGCTGACTGTCCGTTGTCTTCATTTTGTTTTTTATTTCTCTGCCTTTTTCACTCTGAGCATTTGCAAATAGAATGGATGGATTTGCCAGGTGGTATTCCGCACAGTTTTCTGAGGCCATGGTTTCACAGGCCTCAAAGGCTATTAGGGAAAGTTAGACCTTTTACAATAAGGCATGCTTCAAAAGCAATGGCTAGAAACTAAGAGGCAGACTTGGAGCACTGCACTTTAATAGAAGTAGAAGAGCATCCGTGTAGGGCTTTGAGTATAACACATTCCTTTGAGATTCCACAAACTATAGAGTTGTAACGAAAAGCAAATTACCGGCAGTGGGGGTGAGTTGCGGTTTCTACCCAAGGCTCTCTTTTTTTGCATGGTCTGCGATGTGTCAGCTGCACCCCATCTTCTTGCTACTACTTTTTAGTGCCGCCTTAAATGTTTATTTCTCCATGAAACAGGCTGGTGGAGTATTTTGGCTTCATTGGCTTTCTTGTTGTCATATAAGGGTTGGCTTTTATGGAGGTCGCCCTTTCAGGGGCTGTTTCTCTGGGCACACTGGTTGTGTCCTTTGTCTATTCGGCTCCTAATGAGTGCTGATTTGCTTTAGGCTATTTTGGCTTTTGGGGTTCAGTTGTTCCTCCTTTGTGTCTTTTTGTTGTCCTTTCTAGCTGGGACCATGGTGAGCGAACAATGCTGGAGGCATCTTTTTTGAAAATAAGACTGGCTTGAGAAAGTGATGAGGAATTCCTGCTTTAATTGCTTACTTGCAATCGTATTACTCCAATACTACTTCTTTGTCCTAGTTCTTATGAACTGCAACCCTTCCCAGCTCTGTAGCAGGCTTATATTCGGGTCTCGGGGGTAGTTTTGGTTGTCAAATATTCGGGGTTGATATGGTCCATCACAGGTACACCCAAAGGTGGAAAAGTTAGCACTTTTTTTCTTTTGGCAAGGCAGCGAGGTGCCTGTCTACTGTTTCCTCAACTCTTGATATAAGATCTTCGACAAGGAGGTAGAAACAGTAAACATATATGACTTACAAGTAACTGAAGCGTTATCTCATATACAGATAAAGTTGAAAATTCTGAGCCTAATTACGACTTTTGGAGGAGCAGTGGTGCAGCAGTGCAAACCGCGGTGCCACCGCTCCACCAAAGGTTGCCTCCGCCCACCTGCCAGATTGTGACTTTTAGTAGTCTGGCAGGCAGGCGGCGTGGTGGTGTCTTTTTCAGAGGTGGTGGTCCCTTTGAAAAAGGCACTGAGATGGGACCGCACAACAAGGTTCCTGCACAGCATGTACTTGAAAGTCCATGCTGTGCAGGAACCTATGTGCTTGCATACAGGGGGGCACATGTTTTGCCCCCCTGTGTGCATCCACATGCGGTGGAGGCACAGTGGGCCCCGTAGGGTCCCCATTGTTTCCTCTCCACCAGGGGTTTCATGGCGGTGGAACCGCCATGAAAACCCTGGCGGAGAGCAAACTCTTAATATGCTTGGCTGGACCACGTGGGTACCGCCAAGTATATTGCAGCCTCAGGACCACCACACCAACTCCAGGGAAAGGCAGCGGCGGTCCCAGGACAGTCCAACTGCCCAAGTTGTAATCGGGTGGTCAGACCGGCGGTTGTGCTGGCTGGACTGCCACCACCATGAGTCTGGCAGTCCTCGGACCGCCTGACTCATGATCAGGCCCTAAATATCAACTAAGTGCACTTCTTCAGTTCAAAAATGGATCTAAATTAGAATTTCAACCCAACTACAATCACATCTTTTTAGGAAGCAAGGGCATCGTTTTCTATGTTTGTTTTGTTTTAATGGCACGTGTATTATGATTTTCAGAATGCAACAGAGGGTCCAATTCCGATCCAGGTCAGAAGGGCACCGAACGTGATCCGGCCGGAAAAACTACGAGCCATACGTGAGTTTTCCAGCCGACTTGTACAGCTGTACGAGCGAGCAAGTACGATGCGAGCTACATGAAATTCACCGACCGAGTCGTTTCCGGGTCCGAACCGCTCCATACGTCTCGGTCGTAAGCTAACCGTGGCGTGCAATGGATGTGATTCACGACTGAGCCAGTACGATGCACGCGTCGGACAGCCTGTGCGAGCCGGAGTGTCCGGCTCGCGAATCGTCCCGGTGGTTGCCTTTGAGGGTCCGCGTCAGACCCCCTGTCACCCGCAGCCCTATGACTCGGACACAGGGGGAGACCCATGGGTCTCCCCAACACAGGCATGTACGGTGCAGATGGCACCAACGCGTACCCACTGTAGGGGGCGCACTTGTCCTCGACGTACCCATTCAGTCAATGGGAGCCCATGTACGCGTCGTACGACCGGCTCCCATTGACTTCTATGCGAGTCCGACCGAACCGAGATCGGCAGCATACGGCAGCATCGTACTCGCTCGGTCGGACTGCAGGACTCCGGCTCGGTCGGAAAACACCACGGATCCGGCTCGGTCGGAGTGCTTTCCGACCCGGATCGGAATCGGCCCCAGAGTCTACAAAAGACAAACCTAATGTAGGGGGAGATGCTGCCAAAATAGACAATTTTAGGATGAAGTCCAAAATTAATTAAAAAGTTATAGAAAAAGTAATATTTCTTAATAGGAACAACATCTACATTAGATCCTCTCAAATCATTCTAAAATAAAAAATAGCTCAATAAACCCTATGAAGAAAAGAAAGAGAGGAAATTGTGCACCTGTCCCAGTAAGATGTGATTATAATTTAATTAAAGTTAGCCTTTGCTAAATAGTTGAGTGGACTGAGTAGATGATGCATTGTAGAAACACTTCATTTTTCTAATTTCACTTTTCCCTTTGCTTGCCATTGGGTTTGATAAAGTATGACAATTAATAGAACAAATTTCCTCATTTTGCAATTTAAACACATTGAACTGAAAAGTGCACATTTTATGCTGAATTACACACTTTTAATAAATGCTAATATGTAGTAGGTAATCATATTTAGACATTATAAGCGCACAAATGAAGAAACAATGTATTGACTTAAGTTAGGCTGACTACTGATGTTATAATGTCGACTTTATTCGTTAGAGGTGAGAGGCTTGTTTTCACATTAAACAGTTGTGTGCACAAGATGTTTTTCACTTCCACTGCAGATACTTCTGTTAGCTAGTGAATGGGCATTTGTTATGTATTAGACAACTGATAGTGATAGTCTCCCAGGAAGGAGAGGAGATCGCAGGAAATATGACTCATTGAAAGAACTGTCTGAATCACAATATGCTTCCAGTGTAACATTTCAAGGACTTGATTCTCTACTTAGGGCCTGATTCTGATGCGGTTAGGAAAGCATTCCCACCTAGGGCCTGATTACGATGCGGTTAGGAAGGCCTACTAACGGCATTTGCTACTTCCGAATCGGATCGGGAACATGTCTTCCTGACCGAGGGCCCAATTACGATGCGGTTAGGAACATAGGCTCCCGCTGAAGTCAATGGGAGTTCAAACAAATCGTATCCGGAAGCATCCGGATGCATCGTACTCGGTCGGTCAAACTCTCCTGAGCCGAGTGGGTCGGAAACCATTTTCAAACCGATTCGGTCTGGATGCTTTCCAAACCGCAGCAGAATCGGGCACTAAATTGTGAAATCGTGAGAAACTATGGAGATTTTCGGCCACCAGAGTTTGCTGAGAATTGATTGGTTTTCAGGGATCAATGACATAATATCGATCACACAAATATCGTGATGTAAAAATATTGTGCCAACAATATTTATTACAAAAATATAATTTTTGTATACTTATAATGGTAAATACAAAAATATTGAAAACTAAATCGTTTCACACTGATATTGTTGAAAAACATACAAAACAATTGATTTTCATTATATATAGTATAAAATAGTAAATCCAAAATATTTGAAATATTACATTAAAATAAATCATTTTTAATCTTTAAAAATATATACTCATAAGAACACACAAACGTATATAAAAATGTATATATTTATATAACATTTTTTAAACTATTGTTTTTAATTTACTAATATAAAATGCTGAATTATAAGAAAACCTATACATATTTAATGGAAACATAAAATATAATAAAACACAATTACAAAACATTAAATGAAATTACTAAATTAATTAAATATAAACAAAACTATAAAAGAAATCACAAAATTAAAATACAATTTTAAAAAATCTTATTTTTATAAGAAAATAAAAAAATACACTATTCTAACTCCACTCAGTGCAACAGTAGGAAAGGTGTTGAACTTGGGAGTGCTTAAGTTTACTATTCCAACTCCAGTCTGTGCAACAGTAGGGAAAGCGTTGGACTTCGGAGGGATGAAATTTACTATTACCACTTCGGTCAGTGCAAACGTAGGGAAAAGAATTGGACTTTGCAGAAGTACAATTTACTATTCCAACTCCAGTCTGTGCAACAGTAGGGAATGCATTGGACTTCAGAGAGGTTACATTTACTATTCACATTCAAGTCCGTGCAAAAGTTGGGAAAGCATTGGACTTCAGAGGGGTTAACTTTACTAATCCAACACCAGTCTGTGCAACAGTAAGGAAAGCATTGGACTTCAGAAGAGATAAACTTACTATTCCCAATTTGGTCGGTGCAACAGTAGGGAAAGTATTTCACTACAAACACGAAACATATTCTAATAACCCTATTAGTTGACCAGAAATATACAACTCCTAATATTTAATGTATATTTATAAAATTAAAAACACAATTAAACAATTTACAAGAGCATAATTTTTATTAATGTATTATTCAATTAAGTTCCCATACTATACTACCACAAACCTAGCAGCCCACACTTAAAATTTTACTAAAATAAAGAACTAAAACACAATTCACATATTAAATGATCAAATAAATAATTAATGAATAATACATTTTTAATCAATTGAAGGCTAAATAACTTCCCACCAAATGCCCCTACAAACACAACAGCTTGCACCTAATATGTAACTTAAAAAATATATACATATTTAACAATAATTAATAATTAATTTAATAATTATGAATAACATAATTAATTGTTAATGGATTATTTAACTCCTCATCCCATACCCCTCCAAACCCAAACAACCCGCACCTAGAAGAAAACTTAAACAATATATTACACAATGTAAATAATTAACAATCAATTTAATACATTAATTATTATTCATTGATCAATATTACTTAATTAGTTTCCAAAACTATACCCCACAAACTCAACCCAAGCATAAAACATAATTTTTGAAATATAATAGTTACACAATTTACATAATTAGCAATTAACTAATTAATAAATTAATAATTATCAATCATTACCTAATTAACTTTTCACCCTAAACACCTACAAACCAAACATACCGCAATTAAAGCATGACTTAAAACATATCATAAATACACAATTTACCTAATTAATTATCCACTAAATACTAAATTAAAACATATTATTTGTGTTTGCTGTGAAGGGTTTTGGGAAACAGGATATAATGGGGCTCAGGCAGGTAAACGGTAGAATAGAGTAGGAAAATAGAAGAAAAAAGGCTTCACGGTGCAAACAGTTCAGGGGAAGACCCAAAACCCCTGTGTAAGGTGTGGGCAAAAGCCCATGCCAAAATAGTATAAAGACAGGTCCTGTGCATACGTTTTATGATAAGTACAACGTTCGACACTTGTTGTTCTGTGAATTTATGTTTTTAATTCAAGATGAGTTCATCAATACAAAGAGTGCCAGCCGACACGTTTTTCGCTCACTCGCTTTAAGCAGCCCTGAAGAGTCACAGGTTTTTCATGATGACGAAACACGTGTCGGCTGGCACTCTTTGTATTGATGAACTCATCTTGAATTAAAAACATCATTCACAGAACAACAAGTGTCGAACCATTGTACTATACTGTGAATGTCGTACTTATCATAAAACGTGTGCACAGGACCTGTCTTTATAAAACATATTATTGATTAATTATATTTCATTACCTTCCCATTCTGTACCCCTAAAAACCTGCCACCCCAAAACAACACTATAAATTACTGTTAACAATTTAATTAAAAATTATAAATAACTTAAAATAACAAACTATATTTATAAAAATCGTCAACAATTATACAAACAATATTTAACATATACATTTAATATGTGAACTAAAACACAAAGATAACTAAAAACAATATATTTGTACATCTAAATTACTGAAAACTGTATTAAAAACAGATATTCTTGGAAAAGATATCACTCACCTAAATAAATTGATGTTCTTGTCAACTATATTTCTGCATGACGATATTTATGTGTCACAATATTAAAAACTGGATATTAGTGTATCTCAATATTTATAATTCAATATTTTGTCCAGATACCTTGCTGGGAACAGGGAAAGCAAATATTGTTGCAATTATGCTTGTATGTTCCTTAGTTTAGGGGGTGAGAGAGCAGAACTGAATAGAAGAGACCCCATCTGAGCCCTTCCCAGTCTCACTCAGAGGATAGGGATCCCGGCTGCAGATATAGCTGAGAATACTTTCCAGCCTTGCAAATTTCTATTGCTTAAGTGCTAGGGCTTCATGTCTTTGCATTTCTATTTGTCTCATCAGAACCCTTCATTTTGGTTTTTGAAACTGACTCATTGCCTTGCTTATTGAAGCCTTTTTATGCCAAAACCCCAATTAATTTAGACTAGGGATTTCCTTTATGGAACACACTTGCTGTATTTTCTCTTTTTTATTTGCAATTCTTACTAATGTAATATTTTATCTTGTTTTGAAATATCGACTAATGGATTGTTCAAATCTGTAATAATGATGACTAAAATGTCATATTTACTAAATGAATAAATCTAAATGAATACATCAATGTATGAATTAATTTATTAATAAATCCCTAATACTAATACCAACTCCATTATTTCTTGAGAAACCCCAATTGGACCTTACTATTCATGGTGTTTAATATAAATGATTGCTCCTTATCAACGATTGAAGGTCCATATGACCAATTGCACCAGTTATTCAATGATTATACTTGAAGATTAAGGTACAGGAATTCCCGCTCCGGCACAATCAAGTACTTCATACAACACGATCAGTTTTGTAGTTATTGCATGCTTTGTGTATATTTGTTTATTTGTACCTCATCATACATGCATATATGCCACATTATATATAAAAAACATTATTATAATAAATTCCAATTTAATCACAATTATTTTTTGTAAGAAATTGAAGCATGAGATGAGGGGTCAGATAATAATCAAAACCCTTTTCAGGGTGAAACTCAAAAGTCACTAAATAAACCTGTACTTAACCAGCTAGTAGCTTAGTGCAAAATGCTTAATTTAGAAGCAACGTGTAAAGTATTTATGCAACACTCAAACAGTGATAATGTGAAAACACAACAAGAGGAAAGTCCTAAACTAGTAAAATAGAGTAAATTCATATTAAAGAAATGACACCAAAATGACAAAAATCCAATAAGCAGAACCAGAAGTATGAATTTTTAAAATGTAAATTAAGAATTGCTTCAAAAGGCACAAAGCACCAACTGCATTTATCTGGTTGTGCTAGACCGGGTCAAAGTCTAACTTAAGGCTGACCACGATGGAGCACAGCTGGGATACAGGAAACAGCTTCATCCCAGTGAAGAGTTTACTTTCTGACTTTTACATTTTTCTAGAGGAAAAGTGGTCATCAGAGAGTCATCGGCAGGGCAGCCTGCAGGCCTTATCCCATGCATGGCTCAAAGACAGAAAAATTGCTTACAAGTGCAGTCCTGGCCTTGTAATTGACTAAAGGGAGAAAGCTCTGAGAGGGTGAAGACTGAAGTCTGGGCGCAGGAAGGTTCGATGTTAATGGGTTGCTGCTCGGGTCGGACATGAGAAAGCCCTTTTAGTTTGTACTTAGAAACCTTTCTGGAAGTCAGATTTTCTTCTCCAGGGCAAACCAACAAGTTGAATCCAGCCTATGATTAATCATTAATGGCTTCGGCTCGATAGCAGTCCTCAATTTATTTATTTATTTGTATTATTTATTAAGGAGTTTAATATAGCGTTGGCCAGACCCGAAGTTATCGGAGCACTTTACAACAAAAGTATACATATTAGATCAGAAGTCTCTGCGTGCTGTACAACATTAAGGCAAGGAAGTCATAAAATAGCCTAGTTATGTGCACGTTGTCTTGAGCTGACCCTCTTTCAGGGGGGATCGAGATAGGGGTCGGGGAGGGAAGGAGGTAGAAGTCTTAATGTCAAAGTATCACTGTGCTGCAATGTGCAGGCTTGTGTGCTGCGGCGGCTATCGGTTTGAGAGGGAACGATTGAGGAAGAGGTCTTTGAGCTGTCTTTTGAATTTTGCAAAGGAGGGGATAGTCCTGATATAGACTGGAATGGAGTTCCAGATTTTGGGCGCGTTTTTAGCGGAAGACCGGGCTGCGTTTTTGTGTGTGCGTGTTTTGAGAGGGAAGAGTAGTAGAGTGTTTAGAGCTCCTGAGGTTCCTTGTCTGATGGGCCTCCTTAAGTTTGGAGGCTAGGTAGTGGGGTTTCCCTGCATGCAGGGCTTTGGGTGTGAGGCAGGCAGTTTTGAAGCTGGCACGCATTTCTACTGGGAGCCATTTTAGTTCTCTGAGTGCTGTTGAGATGTGTTCATATTTCTTAACTTCGGGGACCATTCTTGCTGCTGCGTTGAGAGCTGTTTTGAGGGGAGCAATGTGGGATTTTTCTGTACCTGTGAGGACTGTATTCCCGTAGTCGAGTCTAGACAACACCAGTGATTGAGTGGCTTGTTTGAGGTCCTTGGGTGGGATGAAGGGTTTTATTTTCTTGAGTAGCTTCAAGTTGAGAAAGGCGCTCTTTGCGGAGTTCTTAATGTGATTGGCCATGTCAAGTTTTGGGTTTAGGGTGATTCCCAACGATTTTAAAGAGTCAGCCAGGATGAAATTTCCGTTGAGAGCATCAATAGCTTTTAGCCATTCCACGATTTGGGGGTTCTCTTCTTTGTTGTAAATTAGGAGGATTTCCATTTTGTCTTGGTTGAGTTTTAGGTGGTTTATTGATAGCCAGTGTTGGACTTCTCTTAGAGTGTCATTGAGTCTCTGAATGTCATCCGTGGAGGATGTTTCAAGAAAGATCTGGGTGTCGTCTGCATATAGGTGGAAGGGGATGTTGGCTTTTTTGAGTATGGTGGTGAGGGGTTCCATATAGATGTTGAAAAGTTGCAGGGAGAGCACTGAACTTTGGGGGACACCCCTGCTGATGGAGTGTAGGTCGGACGCAAAGTTTTTGATTTTTATTCTTTGGGTGTGGTTGTGTAGGAAGGAGGCGAACCAATGTAAGACCACCTAACCTACACCTACCCTTTCTTGAAGAAACTTAATGAGTAGATTACGGTCAACCGTGTCGAAGGCTGCTGATAGTTCTAGGAGAATGAATAGGCAGCATTGGTCCGTATCGAGTGATTTGTGGATATCGCCTATGATGTTCAGGATCGCGGTCTCAGTGCTGCAGCCTTTTCTAAAGCTCGATTGGTGGGGATCTAGAAGGTGAATGCTGTCCATGTGTTGAGTCCGTTGTAGGAGAACGCACCTTAC
Source organism: Triturus cristatus (assembly GCF_964204655.1). Taxonomy (NCBI): domain Eukaryota; kingdom Metazoa; phylum Chordata; class Amphibia; order Caudata; family Salamandridae; genus Triturus; species Triturus cristatus. The sequence continues at coordinate 878,395,973 of NC_140583.1, forward strand.
CAGGATTTTGGATAGGGGAGGGAGATTGGATTTGGGTCGAAAATTGTTCAGATCATTGGTGGTCAAGCCTGGTTTTTTAAGCAATGGCGTGACTTGGCCGACTTTGAGGCAGTCTGGTATGACTCCGGTTCTCAGGGAGCTGTTTATGATCTTGCACCAGAGCGGTGCTAGGGAGAGTTTCAGCTTTTTGGTCAATTGGGCAGGTATAGGATCTAGGACGTGAGATGAAGGTTTGGAGGTGGAGATCAGTTTGACTATCTTCGCTTCCGGGATGCGGTTGAAGGATTTCCATGCTTTCGTAGGGTGCTTGGGTGCGATGTCTTCTGTCCCTGGTGATGGGGCCTTGTAGGGGGGGGACTGTGGTTGTTATCCAGTGAAAGCTCAATCTTGGTGATTTTATCATTGAAGAAGTTGGCAAAGTTGTTGCATAGGTCTTTGGAGGCCCGAACTGAGGATACAGGGGGCTTGGAAGCTTGTTGCTTAATGATGTTAAAGAGTTCTTTGGCCTGTTTGCGTTGTCCAGAGCGTTGCAGAAAAATGAAGTTTTTTCGTTCTTGATGTGTTATTTGTACTTCCTGCGAGCTGATTTGAGTTGCTCATGGAGGATTGTGGAGGGGTTGTTCCTCCAGAGTCTTCCTGTAGCTCTTGTCTTCTTTCGAAGTTAATGTCAGTGTTGAACCAGGAGCTGGATGGAATGTTCCAGACTCTTTTTAGTTTCAAGGGGGCTAATTGGTCCAGAATGGACGTCATGGTTGGGTTGTAGTGAGAAGTGAGTTCTGTTGTGGAGACATCCTTAGTGGAGATGGGAAGGAGAGAGCTTACCCTTTTCCTCTAGGTCAGCCAGGGGAATTTGAGTTAGATTTCTCGTCCATTTGGGGGAGTCTTGCGTGGGGGGTTGGTCTAGGATCGTTTGGTTGAAGTGGAATAGGATGATGTGGTGGTCGGACCAGTCAACAGGGAGGATGTGGTCGATCGTGGCTGTGTTGCATTGGGCAATATGACATCTAGGATTGCTCCTCTGTTATGGGTTTCCTCTGAGCAGTGTTGGGTAAGGTTGTTGACGTGTAGAAGTTCATTCATGGTTTGGATTAGCGAGTTGTTTTCTTCATTCCAGTGTAGGTTGACGTCGCCAAGAATTAAGTTGTTTGAGTCTCGGAGTGAGCAGTGAGCAATCAAGTCGGACAAGTGTTCACCAAATGCGGTGGTGTTGCCTGTCGGATGGCATAGGAGATGGCAGAGTAGTGTTTTGTTGTCACTTGTCTTAATGTTGGCGGTTAGACATTCAAACGTGCTGTAGTTGAAGGTGTCAGTTTCCGTCACGGAGATGTTCTTGTGTATTATTGCTATACCCCCTCCTCTTTGGTCTTTTCTGTCTTTGTTGATGATTGCAAAGCCTGGGGGCGCAAGCATATCCATGATTGGGGAACATAAATCATTTAACCATGTCTCTGTGATGAACGCGATTTCTATGTCATGGGTGAGGTTGGATTCTGCCAGATCTGTTGCATGTTTGGTGGCTGATCTGCAGTTTATGAGCATGCAGTTGGTGGAGGTCGCCTCTTTTTTCATTAGGTGGGCCTTGGGGATGATAGTGAAGAAGGCAGGGGGTCTTGGGGATCTCAGAGGGGAGTAGTCTCCTCTGAATCCAGTGATCACCTGGATCTTCGATTGTGGGGTGACAGTGGAGGGAATGTCCTACGAGGAGGCAAGATCTACCGCTTCACTCGTGGACATTGCAGCTCTTGTTCTTTTGGGTCCCTGTATTTGGCTCGAGAGGTGGGTTGAGATCGAGCTGGGGTAAGGAGCCTTGGAGGGCCTTTGGTGTGTGGAGCTAGACAAATTGGGAGTCAGGTGGGGGTATTGGGTAGGCTTTCAGAGCGTGGCGCGGTTCATTAGGATTTTGTTCAGGCCCAGGATTATAGTTTCTAGCTGGCTTTCCAGCAGGGTGAGACGGCGGGCCGTTTCTTCATAGGCGAGGGTGGGGGTGTTCTGGGCGGGATCGTCCCAGGAAGGGGAGAGCTTGTCGTTGCTGTGTTGTCTTTTGGTGATTGTGCTGTCAATATTGACTCTGTGCGGGGTCGTGGGCATGGGGTGTGGTGGGTCGTGTTGTGATTTCAGCATCCTCTTGCATGTGGGGTAGAGAGAGGTAGTTGGGAGTTGTTGACTGTGGGTTGGGGTCGTTCGTTGTTTGTTGGAGGAGGTGATATGCGGGGGGAGGGTGTGGGTGACGGTCGGCGGGGGATTGGAGAGCCTTGTTCGTGAGGCTGGAGGTGCGGATGGTGTCTCGCGGGGAAAGGTTGGTGGTGTTGGCAAAGGGGGTGGGAATGGTTTGCAGGTTTTCCTGGCGGGTCAGGTTGTCCTGGGATAGGGAGTGGGTCAGGCGGGGGGGATGTGTGTAAGAGGGGCATTCGTAGCACGGGGCAGAGGGAGTCAAATGCATCTAGGTTCTTGTTGTTGGCTTGGATCAGGACTGTGCCGTTGGAGTAGATGGTCACAGTGGTGTTACCACTCCGCATCGGGCGAATAGGGATTGAGTTCATCAGTTTGCAGTTGTAAGGAGTGTTAGCTGTTTTGGAAATGAGTCGCTGTGATCTGGGAATAGAGTTCCAGTTTTCGGGTCTTTCTGTGTGGAAAATGAGATCTATTTTTATCTGTCCTTTGGAGGAGCAGTGATATATGTCCACAAATAGTATTTCTGGGTGCTGTCTAATCAGTCTGTGTTTGAAGTTTCTTTTCGCTTTGGGTGAGAGGTTAGGAGGGAAACTGATCGAGAAGGAGTTCGGCCGTGTGGTTTTAGGTAATTCTGTGTGGAGGGGCTGGAGGAGGCTGGCGTGGCAGACAGCATTTTGTCTTAGTTGAACAGGAGGATAGCTCCCCTTGGGGTAGGTTTGTTACATTTCCGAGGGGGAGTCAGGAGCTTTATCAGATGGTGTAGGTTAGATATGGCTGGGAGCCGCCAACTTGGGGACAGGCATCGCATGGTGTGCGGGGATGGAGTGTGGTGAGCCTTCCGATTTTAGGGGTCCGTGCGTCTGTGCTTAGCTGTTGGCCTGATCAGAGGGACGATGATGTCAGTGGAGGTAATGAGTGGGGTAGAGGGCAATGCTCTGCTTAATGAGTGGATAGTATGGGTTGGATGGAGTGTGGTGGGCATTCCGATTTTAGGGGTACATGCGCCTGTGCGGTAGTGAGTGGGGTAGAGGGTAATGCTCTGCTTAATGAGTGGATAGTGTGGGTTGGAGTCTGCCATTTTGAGGTCAGGCAGCGGAGTCACATGACCTGTTTCTCTAGATCTTGGGTCTGCTCCTCTTGTATAAAGTAATTCAGGTGCCAATGTGTTGGTGAGTATCCTCTGAATGGGATTCACCGGGGATGACTTCTTGTTCTCAATGGGAGTGGGAGGGGGGCATTATTGCCGCGCAGGGAAGACTCTTCGCAGCTTATCAAACAGCTATTTGGAGCTCATCAAGGAGCTCTGCTCCCATTGTCCTTTGGTTCTTGGTTTGGGTTTCTGTTACTGGTGTTGCTCCTCGCACTGTAGTTATGGGTGGCGCTTCAACGGTATGACGACTTGATGCGCCACCATCTTTAGATCAGGCCATTCTTTCCTGATGGGCGACCCTCTAAGTGCCAGGCCCCCCAGTGATTTCAAGGCTGCGGGCGCTTCTGGGACCGATGTTAGCAGTTATGCATGGGGTAATATATCTGGGTTAACGTTTTGCCGGTAATTTGTACTGGTTTTTTTAGAGGAAAAGTTGGCAAAAAGTTTTGAAATCCCAGCTTTTGTAGTTTGAACAGGAGGAGTACATTCAATGGTTCAGCACCTGTGAGGGACCACCTAGGAGCTAGGACTCACTCCAAAAAAAGACAGTAGCAGGGTCCAGGGCAAGCCCAGTTGGAACTGATCAGCTGGGCAGTTGCAGGAAAAGGCCTCTGGAAGCTTGTTATGTCTTTGTAGCTCAAACAGGAGGTCAGCCAGTAGACCCTGGATGTCACTTCTGGAGTCCTGGGTTCAAGGCAAGCAGATCCAGTCTTACTACAGGATTCAGACAGCAAGGCAGCCTTTCTTTTAATGTTCCCAGGTCCAAAAGTGATCTGAGAAATACACTGGGAGAGCCACACGAATGCCCAGTGCCAGATTTTGGGTGGGGAAAACTCCTGGCCACACCCTAAGTAATGTAAGGTAAAAGTTCCATTTTTGCAACACTTCCTGTGTGTTTTACTGTAAGCTATTGCATAGTAGCCCTATTTCCCTAAAACTAACACATCACAACGAACACTTCTTCCACTGGTCAGAACTCAATGTGCCCACCCAGAGGTGTGGCTATAGAAATATCAACCCTCCCCCACCCCTGTTGTAGTCACCCTTAACCAGTTCTGGGGTTGCTCCCCCACACACTTTGTTTGAAGCTAAGCTAGCAAGCAGGGCAATAGAGAGGGCAGGCCCAGTGTCAACTACATCTGCCACTGGGGAGCCATTGAACAGTCAGGTGATACTGGAGACTGGCAGAAAGGCCCTTTTGACTTAGGCAGAGAAATGACAACTTTCTAAAAGTGTAATTTCTAAAATGGTAATATAAATTCCGTCTTTACAACTGAGTTGGTATTTTTAATTACTATTAAAATGAGTCATTGAATAATTTTTTTAGCTGCGCCCCAGACTTTCCAACTGACATCATAATCGGCCCCTACAAATACAAGTCCTAATACCATGCACGCTGTTCTATGGGCCTTTAAGGCCTACCTTAGGGGTGACCTAGGTATTAATAATGAAAGTTTATTCTTGGCTTGGCAAAAGGTGTATTTTTCCAGGTCAAAATTGCAGTTTAAACTGCATGCACAGGCAGCAGGAGCAAGTCTGGAGACATGCTTTATAGAGCATGCTATAATGTCAGCAGTCCCCATGCACCTGATTTTAAGCTGTGATTTTCAATAGCTATCTTGATAAATAAAAAAAGATTTGGGTCTGGTAAACAAGAAGGAGGAAGGACAGATCTATCTATTTTTGTCAAGTCCCCCACTACACTAAAATGTTTGATGTTAAGACATTTTTTGGGGGGCCAAATAGAGTATGGAAACTCATTCTATTTTAACTTTCTTCAGCTTCTTCCCTGAGGAAGAGCTTTGAAAAATGTGGTTAATATTGTATATGTGAACGATTTTGCTGGCTACAAACGCAGCAGTACAACACTTTCTCAATAAACAGAACAGACTGTCTCAGGTCTCCCACAATGCTGACTACTCGTATTTTATTTTCATGATTCATTTTGTCCCAGATAGTTATAACAGGAGAGATGACAACTTAATAAAACTGCAATGAGCTACCTGAACTCATAGCAGACAAATATCGAAGAGCACACTCATTAGCATGCACTGGCAAAGCCAAGAGGTCTTGCTCTAATGTGGTTACGCATGCAAATATAGGCAAGTGCTGATGATGCTTGCTTACAATAACACACTTAACGCACACCCATTGGCTGGGACAATTAAACCCACTTTTAACAGATAAGCAACTAAGCTTGCTGTACATACACAGTGCAGGTATTTTATACTTTGGAGGTATCATGCATAAATCGAGCAGTGCCTCTGTGGACGGCATCCGCATAAAGATCATTCTGACATTCTTGGGGTGTTTAAAAGTACCCCACTGTGAATGTACAGTGAAGTAAAAAAAAAAAAAACATCCAGCAAAGGAAGGTTTTTCAAGGTGAAAGACAGGACACAGTGGCGGCTCCTGCATTAGGGCAGAGGAGCATCCCTCCATCCGCTGCGAGCACAGCAAAGGTGAAAAATAAAATTGCAATTAAATGATTTTATTTTTTATCCTTGAAGCTCGAGCCGAGTCTGAGGGTAGGGTGAGGCCATTGCTGCTGATGGACAGCGGCAAGGGGGAGTGGTGGAAAGTGCAAGTGCATATGTCAGTTTGGCCAGCTGTCTTGCAACGGCCAGCTCAACATGCACACTTTAAACGTCTCCAACCACAGCTGTGTTGCACAGCCGGGTGGAGAGCAGACACAGGCAATCAGTGTCGCAAGGAGTGCCAAGCCGGCCCGCTTCAACCAATAATGGTGCTTCATTCATGCTGGGTAATTATTAACAGCATGAGAGCAACATCTGGATTGGTTAGGGAAGTTGACTAGAGTCTGGGAGCCTGTACTCAGAGCCATGGACTTCCAGGACTGGAGAAGAACAGTTAAAGTGCTAAGGTTTAGGCATGATATTAAGGCTGTACTAGGGGACATCATATTGACACTCATTAGGGCATCATTGGAGGCTACATTCCCTAAGAGTCATCAGCCACAAGAAATCTGTTTGGACTGCAATATAAATGCTATGAAAAAAAGCTGTATTTCGGTAGGTATTGCATTTTGAGATAATATGGTCTTCCACTCAACATGATTTTTCTACATTCTGTTCAATGTATGAGCCTATAAGCATTCAAATGTTATGTTATGTTATAGCATTTATTGAGCGCTCTGTTACTCGTTGGTGTCCTGGCGCTATGTGAGACTTCCTTAAGGAATGAGACCAGAGTCATCCTAGTCCGCAAACAACCAAGTTTTTAAGGCTTTTCGAAAAGCCAGGAGGTTCAACATACCTCTCAAATACAGAGGAAGCTGATTCCAGGCTCTAGCTGCATTGACTACAAAGCTTTTGCCACTCCAAGTGGCTTTTTTTTTTACAAACAGCACATAGACCAGTTTGGCATCAGATGAGCGTAATGGTCTATTTGGAGTGTACCAGTAAAGCTGCACTTTTAGGTAGGCCGGTCCTGCTCCGTAAAGTGCCTTATGAACAAGACACAACGCCTTGAACCGGGTACGCTTCCTAACTGGCAGCCAGTGCAGTTTCCGTATCTCTTTCGCTATTGGGGCGTATTTTGGAATGCCCAACACCAGCCTGGCAGCAGCATTCTGCAGGAGCTGCAACCTCTGCAATAATCCTTCCTGAATATTAAAATACAGACTATTGCAGTAGCCCAGCCTCGACATAGTGAGGGAGGTGATAACTGTTTTTTGGCATTCTGTGGGTAAAAATTACAGAATTTTCTTGCAGTACCTGAGCACAAAAGACGTGGCCGAGGTCACTGCATTTATCTGGTCTTTAAAATTGAGATTCTGGTCCACCAACACACCAAGGTTTTTAACCTTCCTGTTCGGAGCGGGGAGGGGGCCCAGGGTTTCTGGCCACTATTCCGGTACCAGAAATTAGGATCATTGCCAAAACATAACACCTCTGTCTTGCTAGAGTTTAATTTAAGGTAGTTTTGGGCCATCCAAAACCCTACGGCGTTCATACACTCTTTAAAATGGTGAGCCGTGCCTTTTGCCTCAGATGGAAGAAGAGGCACCACAATTTGCGTATCATTCGCATACGTAGTCAAACTAAACCCAAATGACCGAATAAGAGGCACCCGCGAGGATACATATGTATTAAATAATGTCGGACTCAGTGAGGACCCCTGCGGGACCCCACATGGCAATGAAAAAGGGTCTGATACAAATTCCCCCAGCACCACCTGCTGACTCCGGTTCGACAAGAAGGATCCTAAGGGTCTCCCTACTGCCCCCCGTTTACCAATCTCCTGCAGCCGGTCCATCAACAAATCGTGATGGACCGTGTCGAATGCTGCAGAGAGATCTAGCATAATCAGAGCTGCCTTGCCACCTTGATCTAAAATAGTCCGAACCTCTTCGGTGGATTTCAAAAGTGCCACTTCAGTACTGTGGCCTCCTCGAAAGCCATACTGCGTTTGGTCGAGAGCTTGTGTGAATTCCAGAAATTGGCTAAGCTGCGTATTTATATGTCTCTCGACAGTTTTCGCCGGTATAGGAAGTCTGGATAGTGGTCTGAAATTATTAGGCTCATTAATGTCGACGTTCGGTTTCTTTAATAAGGGCAGAATGGAGGTATTTTTCCAGTCCAATGGGTAATAGCCTTCTCTATACATCGCATTGAAAATGGGTGTCAACACTCGAGCGACAGGCTCTGCTGCTAACTTTAAAATCGCTATTGGACATGGATCCGAAGGGGAGCCAGATTTCACCTGCATCAGGAGGTTAGCAGTTTCTGTAGTAGTAAGCTGAAAATTGTCCAATGACCCTTTCTTATCTAGATACAGGTTATCTGCTTAGTCCGCCATGGTTTTTGGAATTACATTGGTGAAAGCAGAAAAGATGGTATTCACTTTCGCATAAAAGAAACTGGCAGGAGTTTCGCAGAGCGCCTGACTAGGTATAATTGTAATAGCCACTGGATTGGCCAGACTGGTGACTGTATTGAAATATTCCCTAGCAGAGTTAGTAGCTCTATTGATCTTCATGGAATAAAATAGAAGCTTAGCCTGATGGATCTGCGGTTTATATATGGCGAAACCTTGTTTATATTCCTCCTTGTCGCTATCCTTGTACTCTGTTCTCCATCTACTCTCCAGATGTTTACAACTCAATTTCTTTTCCCTGAGTTCCTGTGTGTACCAAGGAGCGGAGGGTTGCCTTCTGGTGGGATATAACTTTTTTATAGGAGCAAGCTTGTTCCCTGCTGTTTCTCGCCAGCAACTGTAGGAACATGTAGCCTTATCTAAGTTTACTAATACTACTCACCCTGCACTTTCCCGGGGAAAGAAGAAAACAGCATTTACTCTGGCTAGATATTTTTCCTTTCTTTTCCTTTCTTGAGTAATATAGGCTTATGACAGGCAATTTCAATCACAGTGAGACTATGTATGGGTTATAGGCATGAACATGAAGTTAGCAATCATAGTATCTTTGGTTACAGACAGACGTTTGACCTGTGGCACAAATTGACTTGTAAGCCACTTCAGATAGCTCATTTTACTTGTGCTACTGACCTCAGTATATTTATTAAATACCTAACAACTTATAAGTAGTAAAAAAATATTTTTAACATTAAAGATAATGCTTTTTAGGAAGTCTCGATGACGACGACTGGCAGGATGCGCTGCAGAGTCCTAGAGAGATTGCAATCCGATCACGGTTCAGACTAGTGCAGCTGAAAATCCTCCACCGCACCTACTACACCCGCACACACCTGTAGGCATGGGGCAGGAGTCAATCGGCGTTCTGCTCTAGGGGTTGTGGACAAGAGGGCACCTTCTTTCATATTTTATGGGAGTGTCCGGAGATCATCCCCTATTGGACGAGAGTCACCGATTCCATGTCTAGGGTGGTGGGGAGACGGTGCCAATGGATCCAAAATGGTTATTATTGATGGTCAAGGGTGACACTGACTGGTCTAGATACATGGAACTCTGGTTGGCCTTGGTGGCAGGGGTGGCAAAACGAAATATTGCTAGAGGGTGGGGGGCACAGTCTCCCCTGCGATGGGAAGAATGGCAGCGTGACCTTAACTGGTGCCAAAGGGCAGAGGAAACAGCATATACAAGTAGGGGTGCGCTAAAAAGTGGGGAAAGTAGGGGACCCTGGCGCAGATACAGAGAAAGTAGTTCAATTTCGGAAGGGTAGGGAGGTTGGGAATTGTCTAATGTCCTTGTGATTCCCTATATATAACTACGATGTCTAATTTTGTGATGTGCCCCACTGTACTGTATTGCAATTGTGTGAAGTTGTATGGTCTCATGAGCATTGTTAATAAAAAGATTTATAAAAAATTTAAAAAAAGATAATGCTTGACTCCAGCCTAGAAAGGGTTATTATCTTTTTTGTATTTGGACTGTTACTGATATAATTGGTATTGATTAATTTTATTGCATCTGATATATTTCCCATGGTTACTCAGTAAAAATATACTATTGAAGGATTGGAGCTTATGCAAACTATTCTTTGCCCAAGACCTTTTGGAGGAGGAGTGACAACCACAACAAACAAAAAAACAAATAAAGAAAAGCAAAACTAAATAAAGACTTTGTGATCCTTCTTCTAAAGTTTACTTTGTATGCCATTTATGTACCAAATAAGCTTGTTGCCAGTTCCCATATTAGATAATTATAACTATCATAGTAATGTTCTGTTTATACTTAGGCTTTTCTGGGAGTACTCCGTTTGAAGGGTATCTGCGTTCCGAATGAGAGTAGCTTGGGCCTTCTGATGCTATTTGAGACACAGCTGAGGGGGTGCCCAAATTGGTGCACTGTATATGTGAGCAACACGAGGGGGCCTGCAGGCCAATTTAGGGTCCTGAAAGCAGACTGAAGGTATCTAAGGGCTGCTCCATGCGGTCTGTGGGCAGATGAGGCTAAAGTCTCTGGGCACCTGCTGAGTGTATTTAAGCCCCAGCAGACGGCGCTCCATGCCACACTGGGGCATCCATTGGCGCTGTGAGGGGGTATGAGGGCATTCTGAGGATGTTTAAGGAATATCAGCGGGTAACTCAGTATGTAAGAGGCCTGGCTGAGTCTTTCAAAAATATAGATTAGGGAGCCTGAGTCCTTTCGAGGGGCAGCAAGGGTTGACTGAGGCCCATTAGTGAGGGCTGGCTGTGGGTGCATTAAGGGTGGCTTGTAGTCTCTGTGTTTCAATGCTGCACGGGGCCAGCAAACTGAGGGTTGAAACAAAATGGTATATACAATGATAATTTCATTAGAAATAGCTAGCAAAGTAGATCATGAAATGCATCCACATGAGGTATGAACTAACTACCATAGGAGCAAAAAGGGGTCTCAGTGAAAAAGAAAATAATGTTGTAACAATCGCCAATAATCTTTCACAAATCTTTATGAATAAACGCTAATATATCACCTTAAAATATTATAAAAATCCACTAATAGTTCCCCAAAATATAATCTTCTTTCTGAAATTCACACATTTTCTCCAAACGGTATTCCTTTTTAGTAATTAAAATAAAAAACATTAACTGTGTGCTCAAACAGCATATTTTAATTTAAGTAACTAACGTATTTTTCCTATATGTTCCCAAGTAGTTTTCATTGCGCCCTTCATGGACTCCATGTGATGAAGTGTCTGCACCTTTTTTCTCATAAACAGTTGCTGTTTCTGGACCCCTTAGTCAACTTGTTTAGACCATCAGCAGGCCTTAAGAAAGCAAGAGTTAGTCCTCAAGCCTGCCCACATATAACCCCAGCTGGCATTCAAACAACTACAACTGGCCCTTAGACACCTCCAGTCAACCCTCAGAGGCCACCAGACATTGTGGGAGAGTTGCTGAAAGAGACTGCAGGACCATTGATGATGTCTTAGACACCAGGTGGTCTTTGGACATGCTCATCCCCTGGAGGTTCAAGCCAGCCATCAGCCACCCTCAGCTTGCCCTTAGTCATTCTTTTATTTGACCATATTGTTTGCCAACATTTTTACAGTAGGTGAGGAGATCCCTTAAGACTTCTCTTTGGGTATGAAAGCTTCCTCATGTCACTTTCTCATTCGAAGAAATCTTGCCCAGAGTATATACCCCAACCGTTTCACCAGTCACTGTAAATTCCTTGTCTACGGCAGAAAGCTTTACACATACAAGAACTGGAAAAATACATAGACACCTATTTGTTTGAAACTGTTGAATCATATGTAAATGTGTCAAGCAACAAAACTTATATATTTATGATGTGAAACAAAATGTTTTTATTGATAGTCAATTAAACCCATTGAATCTACAGCCACATTTTTTAAATAGGAAATATAAATAGACCGAAATAATTTCATACAGACCATATTGATGAATTTCACTAAACTGCTTAATCAAATGCCTTCCATACAGAGCCCCTAATTACGATGTCTTGAGTCCGCCGACACCGTTTTGGTATGGGAACCAACGACCATAGGTCGGCGGTTCCCATACAACCTATTACAATGAGACCACACATGGTGCGATCGCAAACTCCCATTAACCTATGGGGGCTTGTGCAGCGGTCAGAAACCAGCCGTAGTACAAGCTCCCATAGAGAAAAGGAAGTTCCTGTAAATCCCTGCACAACGTGGCAGGCACCTCACGGTGCTCCTCAGGCCCCCAACCAGATGCCACAGAGGCTCAGGGAGGCTTTTCATGTCGGAAAGCGCAACATGAAAAGCAAGTCGCAAATCGACATCATAAACGCTGTCCATAGAGGATTGTGTGTGGCCCTCAACCGGCCAATTTAAACTCCGACTGCCTACATTGTAATTAGCTGTCAGACTTTAAACCGAAGGATGGATGTCTCAAGATAACATTGCAGCTTTAGTGATTCATAGTTTCCCAGGACCAAATTATTGGGAGTCTTGGATGCAAAGGATTCACAATCTCGTTTGCTGGATTGGTTGATGTTTTCTTCCTCAGTATTTTTTACTATTGTGCGAGCTACTTTCTTCCAATCGTTTTAAGTTCTAGTAGCAGAGTATTGATTGTCAGATGCCACACAGAATTGTAGGATTATTTTTGATGAATTAAATTATTTGCAAAGAAAGTGTCTAAATGAGTTTGAATCAGCTTCTTTCAATTTGTACCAATATCTTAATAAAGCTGTTTTAATGCAAGTGATTGATCGATTTGGTTAAATTCTAAACAAGTTTGGGAATAATTGCTTATTTCAGAAGCCAGAAAACAGATATGCAGAATTTCCTCTTAGTCTGATTTAACCAGCAATCAAACTTTCCAGGGTAAGCTTTCAGACAAAACGTTAGCGATGGGAGGAACATTTTTTTTGTTAAATGTTGTTATTGCCATTTGTCAAAGTAAACAATACAATGACATAATTTGAGGGGGATGAATAGGAGGTAAGCAGTGAAGGGGTGAGGGAGAAATAGGGGCAGGGAGAACATCAAGATGAAAACAATCAGGAACAAAGCCATTGGTTGTACAATCCTTATTGAGATATAATACACACAAAGCCGCTCGAAATGTCAGACACAGAATCTAATAGAAGCGCATGCCCAGAATGTCAGTACACGGGTGATAAAACCGCAAGGAGAGGATTACATAGACACAATGTAGGAGGGGAATTTAGGTCACATATGGAGACACTGACGTCAAAACATAGGCGGCTGAACAGTAACACATTGCGGCTAAACATACAGTGCATTAAAATGAGTGAGAGTAACCCTTTCCTATCCGGGTGTCTCCCATCCATGTCAACATCATCCACAGGAAAGTTAGATTTCCTGCGGCAAAGAAAGGAGGCAAAGGCTCCCACATATCCTTGGGGCGGGAGCGTAACAGCGTTAGTTCACAAAAGTTAGTGTAGTCAGCTGTGGAATCTTCAGATGAAGACAGTTACATACATTCCAGCTGGGACAGTACAGGACAGGAAGGAAAAGTGGACTGAACCAAGTAAGATAAATTACAACAGTTAGTCAGTTGCTCCTGTCAGTATGTCACATCACCCAGCCATGCTTTAGTGGAAGGTACAGGTTTCCTACCCCGGTGTATGGCCACCCTGCGTTTAGCCAACAGAAGTAATATGGAGGTGATGGGAGGTGAGTGACCAGTGATCATATAGATGGTTGCGAAGACCTTCGTCCAGAAGGATGCAGCCTTCCGGCACTGTCAGGCAAGGGGGATGAAGAACGCTGGAGTGAAGTTGCAGTGCAAACAGCGGCGGTCCAGGACCAGTTTCATTTTGAGGAGCTGGATTGGAGTGCGATAAAGGAAGTGTAAGAATTTAAAGTGGATGAGACAAAGTCTATAGTTGGGGGAGAGGTGCTCCAATTAACCACAGCAGAAGGACGATTGTGTGTCCAACAGGGCTGGAGTGATGCCTTCCTCCCATGCCACCCATGCCCTCGGGCTTGTAACTGGTGGGGAACACTGCATAATCTTGTAAAGATGAGTAATCAGTTTATGCAGAGATAGACAGGTGAGGAGGTGTTCCGGTGTCAGGAGGGGGGTGGCAGGGATGGGACGGTGTCATATAAAGCACAGCAAGTGGAATGTAAATGAAAGTATAGCAGTGTGTCTAGAATAATGGTTGGTGGAGACGCCGCAGCCTCAAATGGTAGAAGGAACTGGTCATCGGGGTAAAGGTAGGAGAACATTCTGATGCTGCATTTGTGCGATTGCGCTCTTGTCAAAGAGCAGTGGTGTCATGCGATAATTGGCAAGGGGAATGGAAGGAGTATATAGAAGTGTCAGCCCTGCTCTCTTCCGCAAACCCTCCCAAGCCTAGCGCACACACTCCACTGTGTTGATTTCAGCCATAGGGGCTTGTACAGAACTGTTGATAGAGGGCATGGAGCTGCACTGTCTGTCTCAACTGCTGTATGTGTTTGGATCAGGGTTGGATAAACCCAGTAATGAAGAAACTGAGATTGGGCACAAAGAGCATAGAGCATCATGTCCGGAACCCCTAGCCTGCCCAGTGCGAGCAGTAAGGTGAGGAGCTCCCTGGAAACTCGCAACTACTTACCCACCCACACCAAAGCCACCATGTTAGATTTTAAACGTTTGAGAAATGGAGCCATGAGTGTGAGGGGGATATTAAGCAAAAGGTAGAGGAACTTAGGGAGGATGAACATCTTCGCAATCGTGATACGGCCAGTGATTGAAAGCCATAGCTTCAACCACGTAGGTACACTGTCCTCCAATCAAGCTATGGCATGGGGGTAATTTGTGTGCCATAATTTGCCTGGATAACGGCTCAGCCATATACCCAAACACAGAACTGAGCCATCTGCCCACTTCAGAGGGTACTCAGTGGGGAAGGGATGTGTGGAATATGTAAGGGGAAATAGTATGGACTTGGCCAGTTCACTTGTATACCGGAGTAGCCACCAAACTTCACCACCTCGCTTGTCAATGGTGCCAAGTTTTCAGAAGGGTTGCATGCATATAGGGTGATGTTATCCACATACATCGAAACCATCAGGCCTCTCATAGTGAAGCCAATACCCCTGTTCGCATGACTGCAGAGGCTCCATTGTGATGGCGAAAAGGAACGGTAATAGCGGGCACCCCTGACATGTGCCCCGGGTTACTTGGAAGGGGTTGGAGGTGAGCCCATTGAGGCATACATGAGCAGTGGGAAGTGTATAAAGGAGTTGTACCTGTTTGATGGAACTTGAGCTTAGGCCGAGCTGCACCAAAAGAAGAAAGCGATATGCCCATTCCAGAGAGTCAAACGCTTTAGTAGCGTCAAGCAGAGCAGGTATGGCAGAGACCTGAGGGTCAAGGTGTTGCACAACCACAAAAATGGTGCAGAGGTTATGCGATGTAGAGTGGCCGGGAATAAAGCCCCATTGATCAGGCCCCACAATCATGGGCAAGAGGGGCAGCAAATAATTGGCTAGCACCTTGGCGTAGATTTTATTGTCGACATTTATGACGGCGAGAGGTATGTATGATTTGCAACAATCAGCAGGTTTGTCCAGTTTGAGGAGTGTGATAATAACTGCCTCCTGCAACAAGGGTTTTCAGGTACATTGGCAGTGGTGAGCCCATCGAGTCCAGGCGCCTTGCCCCCGGAAGGCTATTGATGAACTGTTTGATCGCCTCCTTGGTGATGGGTGAAATTAAATAGGCGCAATGAGCACGGTAGAGCCAGAGCAATTTCATAGTGCTGAAGTACTCAGTGAACTCTGTCAAGTCGAGAATCAGGGTGGCAGTGTAAAGCTGTGCCTAAATGGAGGACATGACGTTCAATAGCTCTGGTGTGGAGAACAAAGGATTGGACTCGGAGTCAAGGAGTTCGGTTGCATAGTAGACCTGCAAAAGTTTTACCTGGCCTGTCACCCTTCCCGTAGCATCTGGCTTGTGTGTCGCAATGTAAGTAGTGAGTCTCACGGAGGGCTTCCTCTTGAAACTCCATCAGCTTGCCTCAGATACAGGCCAGGATAGCAGTATCTTTGGAATGGAAATACTGCAGCTCCTGAGTTTGGATATCCTGCTCTAGCCGGGTTAAGGTCCCCCGGATAGCCTTCAATACCCCAGATTGCTTTGCGATACAGGCGCCCTATATAACAACTTTGAAAGCCTCCCAAAGTACAGATGGCGATTTAACACAGCCCACATTGTGTGCGAAGTAGTCTATGATTTCTTTTCAAATTTCTGCACAAAAGACTGCTTCACACAGCGCTCCCGTCGGTAAGCACCATGTAAAGGCATGGGGAATTGCCTGGGAGGTCTGAAGCACCAGCAAGACCGGAGCATGGTCTGAAAGGGTGCGCTGCAAGTGGGACACCTTGGACCTTCAGAACTGGAAATCCTTGGATATCAACCAAAAATCTATCCTAGACCAGGCATTGAGCCTTTACATGTGTAGTGGTGTAAGAGGTGTCATACATCTTGTTAACAGTTGTCGTGTGCTATCATGGTGAGTGTTGTCATAGCGCGTGGGTGCACTCTTTTAGAGGTGCCAGAACGGTCCAGCCTGTCATCCATTACAGCGTTAAAGTCACCTTATCATAGGATGGCAAGGGGCCAAATACAGATATTTTTGCCCACAGCCTGGAGAAAAACTCAGGTCATCTATATTGGGACTACACATGGCAGTGTTACTGGCTGACTGTGCAAGGAACCCGCAAGAATAACATACCGACCATCCGGGTCAGTGAGGGAATGGGACTTTTGCCATGGAAGCCTCCTGTGCAGTAGAATTGACTCACCTCTGGCATAGTTGGAGTAAGCGGAGGAGTAGTCTTCACCACACCACCGGGTGCGTAGACCTGGGGCCAAAGGACTGTGCATGTGAGTCTCCTGCAAGAAGCAAATGTCAATATTGTGTCTGTTGAGATAAGAATGGACCAGACATGATTTTCTGTGGTCATTCAGGGCACGGATGCAAGTGCCCGTGGTACCTACAGCAAGGGTGTAGTGCGTTTGAGAGCCACATACTATGTTACAAGTGGTGAGCAGGCACCGACAAGGGGTAGGAGGTCATGTTGCCGAAACTGAGGGAAAAAAGGCAAACAAAACAGCAAACCATAGTCCAAAAAAATGACCCACACCACTCCCCTCCCACCGCAACCCCTCCAACTAGGTTGAGATGAACATCCCAACGCCCTTTCATGGCAACCCCTTTTAAAAACATGGCAAGAGCAGGAACCATCCCTGAGGATGGGGAAATACCAGGCATACAACCCTGCCAAGAACTGCCAGGTGGCCGAATATGTAGTCACAAGGACAGGCCATACAAATGAAGTATCATGACAGCTAACACAGAGTATAAGGGACACATAAGCAACAAGCAGAGCAGTGTAAGGCTCCCTGAGCAGTAAAGACAAATGAGAGCAATGTGAGAGTCCCCCCGAAGATGATGGTAGCCTGGTGCAGCGACTGTTCAGTCATTGTCACTAAGAGAAATCTCCTCTGTGGCATATGGTGAACCCCCAGGTGACAGATGACCTTTGACGGAGTGCTTGTTGAACTTTAGGGCAGATTTTGCATCTGTGAAGAAGTGTGACTTGACCTCGAAGGAGACCCTCAGCCTGGCCGGGTATAGGAGAGCATAGGGCATTTCTGCTTTTTTCTTGGCGGGCAAGAAGTTGCGGCGAGCCATCTGTACCGACAATGTAAAGTTTGAGTAATTAAATGTTGTTACTTTGGTATTGGATCGAACCATGCTCATGTGGCAGCCACAGGACCGCATCATGATCTCAATTGTTTAGTAGGCGGGAAACTATGGGACGAGCCGGCGTGCGTGGAAGTTGTCAAGGGCCAAGCGAGCAATGTGCGCACTCCACAATGAATACTGCAGATAAGCCCTCACCAAAGAGGTCACTCAACAAGGTCTCCACAAGGTCTTCCATTTTGGAGATCGCTGTAGATTCCAGAATCCCGGTATCTGGAGGTTGTTGCGTCTTGATCTTGGCTCCAAATCTTTGTTTTTGGCTTTGATGAGGTCAAGAACCTTGTCCATACGTAGCAGGTGTTCCTTGGAGTCTGCCTGAAAGTCGTCTGCATCAAAGACGCTGTTTTCTAGTTGCTCAAGTCTGGTTTCATGCTTACAACGCGTTGTTTGGCAAGATCTAAACGCCTGGTAAGCAGATCCTGCTTGGCATCTTTAGCTTTCAGACATGTCTTTATGCCCAGATACAGCTCTCTGAGATCCATCTCCTGGGGGCCATCGTCTTCTGGATGAACACCAGCAGGCTTCGAACTCTGGCCTTTCTCTGCCTGGCGAGTGAGGTTTCTACTCTCGAAGGAGAGTTTTGATTTTTGGCTTCATATTTGTCCATGACGAGAGCAGCAGGCCCATCTGATGTAGGCTACAAGTGAGCAGAGTCTTAGCAGAGAAGAGGGTATGTTATGCGCAGAGTAGCTGGTCACGGCCAAGGGCATGACCAGTCTACAAACCCAAACAGTAGGCATCCGTGACCCGGTACAGAGGGTCAGTGGAGCCCCGCCACACCATGGGAAGGTTTGTATGCTAGGGGGCATGAGCAGGCTCAGCCCCAGGGACAACAGCCCAGCCTTCTTGGTGGCCACAGCGTGTAGTAGGTGAAGATGAGGAACTGCGTAGCCAGTGCACGAATCCCTGCTGCAAGTTTAGGGGAATTAAAAGCCAAAGATGTAGCACCCCTTTCCATTAAAAACAATCTCTATCTCTGCACATCGGCCTAATAATTTTCATATGTATTATGTAGATGCCTCCCAATAAGAAACTAAAGTATTCAAGACTTGGGATCTTATAAAAAGAGATGCATCATATCTGTGACTCTTCCAAACTTAGAGGGGGGTGATTAGGATGGCAGGCGGATCGCCACCGCTGGCACGGCGCTGGCGATCCGCCCGCCATCGTACAGTGATTTACCCCCCCGCCATATTATAATGCTCCGATTGCAGGCCGGGCGGGCTTGCGCCACAATATAGTGGCGGTGCTTAGCAAGCACTGACATCCATATTATGATAAGTGCTGTAGAAGGCCTTTCCATGGCCGCGATGTCGCCATGGAAAGGCTGGCAGAGATGTGCAATGGGGGCCCGATGCGGGCCCCCGGGGAGAGTGGGGGAGGCACTTGGGGGGCAACCATGGTACCCCCCCTCCATTTCCATGCACAAGGTGGCAGGCACAGCGCGGTGCCTGCCACGTTGTGCATGGAAATGCACACCATGACACTTTGCCATTGCAGCGGGTGCTGCTGTAAGCAGCACCCACCGCAATGTCAAAAATGTGGAATGCGACAGCCAGGGTGGCGGTCACATCCTAATTAGGGGTGTGGGACCGCCACACGTCTGGCGGCTGGTCCCAGCACCGCGAGGATGGCGGGCAGACTAAAGTCCGCCCGCCATCCTAATAACCCCCTTAGAGTATCCTGTTCAAATGCCTGCAACTCCGACAACAGGGTCAAGATACGAACAATAGTGAAATCAAAAAGTCCTGAGAAATAACAAGTCAATCGATCCATCGGGTTAGAATTAGGCATTTACCAGTTACTGCTGCAGACAATACACCTCAATTCCTCTCCAGACCCTCAGATGGAGATATTTGCAATACCTAGACAAAACTATCATCTCTGTACAATGCTAATTACAGCAATTTAAATCTAGGGGTGACCACTTTACTTTTGTAAAGTGTTTGCTTACCACTGTATACTGTGCGCAGCAAACATTTTAATAATTTTGATGCAAGCTAGAGACAATATGTTTGTTAAAATCTGCACACAATGCCGCAGGTGAGCCTGAGGCATGCTGTGCCTGAGGCAAATTCACATTTATGTGGAAAACAATGCCATAGTCACAATCACATTTTCCGTTGAATCTGGATAGAGGGTTGTTACATTATTTTCTCTCTATGGCTTTCTTTGGACACCAAAGTATTATGTTAATCTGTGATTTGCATGCAATCACGTTCAGTCAAAATTGTATTCAGCACAATTCTTACTGTTATCTTACACATTTGCAAACTTTTTTTATAAGTACAATTGTAGGGTTCAATTCACTGTATAGTTTATGCTCACACAGACCACCAAGCACTGCAAAAATTGGCATTCCATTTCCATTGTAAAAGGGGTGGGGAAAGGGGCAGAACGTGCTAAGAAGTAGGGGGCATATAAAGATGTTGTGCACATTCCCAATTCGACTTAGTGGGCTTGTATTAAACTTTTGCAAGTAGCAGTTCATAGCAGTTCATACATTTATACCTACAAAAATGAGGTGTAAGGGTGTGGGAAAAGAAAAACAATATTCCCCAGCTATACTCCCATGCATACAGTAGAGGTTTATTATTTTGGCAATAAATGCATCCCAATAGGGCAAAGAATGGCATATCCTGTCGCTAACATTGATCATCAAGTTGGGAACCAGAATTAAGTCCATATTAGAAGGGATCAATTGAAAAGCGTACTGGACCATCCAATTCTCACCATTTCTTAAACTGCCCCTTATAGTATCTATGTCTTTGAGGTGAATAAAATGTATGAATCCAGGTCACATGTGTACAGCTAGCATTATAGTGCAAAGCATGGAATCCATTGGTTTCCCAGTAGCTCCACGTGAAGGCTGAATAACAGTGATGGGATCGGATAGACCCCTTAAAGCACAACTATGCCAAGAATATGGTGAAGAAAGATTGTTAATAAATTATTAGCTTTTACTGGAAAATCCACTTAGAGCACCAACAGGATACATCAGCCATGTCACCCTCATCTCAGAAAATAAAGAGGTCAGTGCATGTAGAGGGTAGCTCTTTCAGTCCTAAACTCTCATCTGAAAAGGTTTGAAGCTCTCCAGAAGGATATTAGTGTATGAGACTAGATGGAATCACAGCCTTCACCATAGGAATAGGGGTACACAAGGAGACATTGTGGTGCATAGTTGTGGCATGCAGTTTTTGATGCACTAAAAAACTTACAGTACATACCCCTAATTCTTTATTTCACTGACCATTACAGCATAATGATTTCATATCCAAACATTCTCTTGTTTCATGACACTGATACGCCTCAGAAAGAATAAAACAGGTTGTCAGTTGTCTGGTATATGTAGAAAAAAGTGTCTTTGACTCACAAAGTATAAATGATTCCTGCCTTTAGATTATGATATTTTTGGGTGGACTGAACCTTGGTGGAAATTTTCAAGCCCTCAGGCCCCCATTCTGGATTTTCTGAGGAAGGTCCTTGTAAAAACAGCTGCAACTATTTCTTAATTGGCAATGCTGAATATTCTACAATGCTCACTGAATATTTCTGTTTTCCTTTTTTGTTGGAGAAATTAAAAGGAAAAGAAGTTACCATAGCAACATAGATATTGTGCTTTTATTTGCCTGTGAATTATTTTCTTTGCCTATACATATGCTTCCTGGGCACAGTTAAAAAGCAGTTGCATTTCCAGTGAAAGGAACAGATGTGACTATTCCACTGTGATAGGTCTACCTTTTGAGATAAAATATTTCTTAGCTTTTTAAAACCATGTTCACATTTCTGATATGCATACCGTTTTGTTAGGGTGACTCGCACTGCATGTGGTATTAGGCATTCTTAGACAATATCAGTGATCCCATGCACCTTCTTCCATAAAATGTAAAGCACAGCCTTAAGTACTTGCATTTGAATACTTTGACATTAAACGTGATGCACGTGATTGATTTGACTAGGCATTGCATGACACCAGAGAAGGTTTAGTAGGAATGACCATCATCATCTATTTAATTTTGGAGAATAAAGTGAGTCAAATCAGCTAACATCTGCGATTGGTCGGATGGGAACCCTGCAAAAGTGTTTTGTGACTGTCGTGTGTCTTCAGAATACAGATATGTGGACACTAGAAAGGAAAGGCGAGTATTTCTGGGTGCTAGCGGTAAAGAGGTGTTGGGGAGCGGAGAACGCGGCTAGGAGAGAATCTGTGATGGACCTGGGAAACGCTGTAAGGTTGTCAGGAGTATAAAGCCTTTATTGAAGCAGTGTCAAGTGAATACAATCTGGGTATTGATAGGGAGGCATTGAAAATGCTGTAGCATGGCTATTTTGTGCTCCTAGCTTTTGAGGTTGTATATAGTTCTTATTTTTTTATAAACGCAGTTTAATTTAGTTTTTCATAAAAGTAACAGCAGCACTTGAAAACCAGAAAATTATTAGTATGAATGGCAAAATTAGGATCGTAGTAGGACAATACAGTAATGTTGGCTAAATCTAAGTCTGGATTAATCCCTGTTCTCACTCTGAAAGCAGATGCAAAATCACAAATGTCGAGACTGTTGATGCAATTAATGTAACCATAAATGTTATTCTCAGCTTGTGACAAGTTAATTCACTTATGTTTAGACCACAGGGATATTTTAACCCCTTGAGTGCCCCGCCATTTCCCCGCCCTGTGCCGGACCTTTCATTAGCGGGCGGGGTTCATGACGAGATAGTCTCGTCATGGGCAAAGCGCAACCGCGGCCCATGACGAGACCATCTCGTCATGGGCACTCAAGAGGTTAACAATCCAATCCTCAATA
This sequence comes from Triturus cristatus, assembly GCF_964204655.1. NCBI lineage: Eukaryota > Metazoa > Chordata > Amphibia > Caudata > Salamandridae > Triturus > Triturus cristatus. The sequence goes on from NC_140583.1 coordinate 878,418,251, forward strand.
AAAGAACCTACAGAGCATCTCCACTTTCTCAAACTCAATGTATGAGCTACAGCACCAGTATGAGAAACACTAATCCATCAAAAACATCTGCCCAGAAGGCTGGGGCCCCGTCTTAAAAATCTTAACATATGTCTAAATGAATGACAAACTCATAATTATCCTGAGTGGTGGGTGGTAGAGAAAATTATGTTCGTCACTCTAGCAGACAGGTGACCGCCATATTTAGACATCATTGCTGGCCTTGCAGTGCTCTCTACATTTTCACTGGAGCCAGCCGACGGCAGCTCCTGTAAAGATACTGAAAATTTGATGAGTGGCCACTATTTTTCAAGCAACCACTCACCAAACTTTATTGTTTTTCAAAAACAAACTCTGAAAGCAGAATTTATTTTCTGTTCCTTCTTAAAGTTAAGGAGGGGCCTATTCACAAATTGCATTATGTAGCATGCTTAGTAATGCTACAATAGTGCAACTAACATACTACAAAATTTTATTCAAAACCTTCTTGAGATCAAAGCCTCCACCTCTCCTATCTTGTGAGTGGGGAGATCTCAGTCCTGACTGCAGAGATCTCTGCATACATAGCTAAATGTTTCGCTAGTAAATGCATGATAGACACAGAGGAATGGCTGGAAAATGGGGAATACTTTTTACTAATTGGAGGGGTAATGGTAGGCGTGAGGTCGGGTTAAGGGAGTTCTAGGGAGGGGTTGATGGATTGACACACAGCCACCCACAAAACAGTAAGCTCATTGCTAATCACAAACTGCGCTTCTATAGTTATTACAGCCCAAAATGGCCCAACACAGTAGTAAATGTACTGCAGCTCAGAGCTGAAGTTACTTCCAGCACCATACATGGCCAGCCACTACTACTGCCAAAAACAAAAGTGGAAGATACACAGATGATGAACGAAATGCAGAGCTAATCAAACATTCACCCCCCCAGTCAATAAACCTGGGTTCAATCCATTGTTCTTTTGCTCACCATGCCACCCCAGTTTAGACCCAGCCATATGCAAATCAGTCTTGACCCTGTGCCTCATGGGACAGTCCAGACCGAAATGCCAAGGTAGGTCTTCCCTGGACCGGAAACAAGCATCCTGGGACCAGTTTCGTGGCACCACCCCACATCAGCCAGGCTAGCTTGAATCCAGTGGCACAGTGATCCCGGGACCCACATCTGGGCATACCCGACGCCAATAGGGCGAGAAAGCAAAAGGCACACAGATGATGGACCGAATGCAGAGCAAATCAAACATTCACTTTCAGTAAATAGATCGGAGTTAAATTCATCATTTATTTGCTCACCATCCCATCCCAATTTAGACCCAGCTATATGCAAATCAGTCTTGACCCTGTGCCTCATGGGAACAGTCCAGACCGAACTGCACTGAGGTTAATGTCCGACATTGTTCTGCATCCTTTCCATCAATAGCTCTTTTTGCAAACACAAAAGTGGAATCAGTAACATAAAGTAAAAGCCAGCTGGAACTAATGTTAAATTAAATGTTTAAAATGTTAAAAAATATAAACTAATTTTTGAATGTATAGAAACCAATCAAATAAAACAAATATTTGTTTATTATAAAATATGGCAATACGATTTTTTTGATTTAAACATATTCTATACATAACTTTAAATGTTGTTTTACTTGCAGGCGTAGAAAAGCTCCGGGACCAGCGCGTGTTCCCCGACTAATCTGGCACTATATCCTGCCAGGAATCCGCTTCAAAAGACATACGTAAACATCGGAAGATAGGGAGCATCCATCGATCCTGTCAGCAACTGCCCAACCGCGTCGCACCAAGAGCCCGGGCCGTGTTGCTGCAGGCGGCCTATCGGCAGGGATGACGCCGCGGCCTCGATTTATGCAGGGGGCCCGGCGGACACACACAAATCACTGCATTCGCGAGGACGTGGCGGCCAGCAATGACAATCAAGTGCTGACCCGAACGGCAAGGGACGTCCGCCGATCTGATTGACGTCTATACAGCCGCATCGAGGAGGAACCCAGGCCACACTGAAGGCGGCGGCCTATTAACAACGGAGACGCCGCGGCCTCGATTTCTGCAGGGGCCCGGTGGGAGCGCGTATGAATCGCCGTACCCATGAAGACCCGGCGCGCCCAGGTGCCACTGAAAATACAGCGCTGGTCTGGCCTACGCAACCCTGCTGTCCCGGGGGAACCACAGCGGCAGTGATCATGCACGGAGGGTCCCTGACTGCTTCGGGGTAAGTTGAGAGGCATGGCGCTGGCTGGTGAGGCTACACAAACACACTCTTAAAGACTCCGGTGCCTACCAAAGTACCAATAGCACCCCCAGCTTTCGCTTTGTGGGCGACATAATCAAGCTCCTTGCTGGGACCAGATGTGAAGGCAGACAGGCGGTGCTGCTTGGGACACCCGGGAGAACGGGAAGTGAAGGCGTCCCTCTGGGCAAAATACCCCTCTGCGCATTCAGGGAGAGAGCGGAGAAGTGAGGGGTCGACGGACGTAAGAGCCGGTCAGAAGAGGCGGCGCGAGGACCCGTCTGACATGGTCTGTAACGTAACCACCGACATCGAACCCAGGGGCAGTGACCAAGTGGAGTTATACGCAGCCCAGAGGCGAGACCTACAGCCTGGAATGTATTGATCGCAGAGGACACTTAACGTACGGAACGGATATAAGTGTCGCTGCCCTTGAACTCTCCCCGTAGGGGGCTTGCTGAGCCGAGATACACGCGAGAGGAGTCCTGGCCGGCGCCGCCCGACCGGCCCACCCACCCATCATACTAAGCGCTCGGGAAAACCGACAGGCCGCGTGTGTCTGGTAGACACTCGGCAGGCAGCGGTGATTACCGTCCAGTGATTTGAGACAGGCGCATAGAGATCTGGGAAGCAGTCACAGATGTGGGGCAAAGGGCCTCGCACGACTCCACAGCTCAAACTGGACAAATATGCGTATTCCAAAGACACTTCAACGTTGTCTGAACGACGGCCCCCAACGGAGGCAGCCCCCACACTTGAAGGGTCGCCAAAAGTCACGCTTGAAGACATAATGTCTGCCCTCACTAACGTGCAAACCACAGTGGGATCGACCTCCTCGGATGTATCATTTCTGAGAGTGGACTTTCAGAAAATGGCCACGAGAGTCACAGAGGTGGAGAGGGTGGCGACAGCCCTCGCGACAGACACAAGCGATTTACAACGGAAGGTCCGCCAGTTAGAAGCAGATAACAAGATCATGGCGGCCAAGCTGGTCGACCAGGAAGGGCGATCAAGACGCAACAATGTTAGAATTACGGGAGTCCCGGAGAGTGAAGGAAGCCAAGCCATGGATATCTACGTCGAAGACCTCATCAACACTCGGCTTCAGCCAAGGGGGCTCTCCACCTTCTTTTCAGTGGGAAGGGCGCATTGCGTCCCGGGAGGTAAGCCTAAACCGGGGGCACCCCCCAGACCTATCCTAGCCCGCATTTTCAATTATCGAGATCGGGACGTCATACTACAGACTGCGCGGGTGGCTCCCCCGCTGCGAATCTAGAACTCATTGATCTCATTCTTTCCCGACTACACTGCGGCAGTCACAAAGAGAAGAAGATACTTCATGGAGGTTAAAAAAGAACTCAAAAGCAGAGACTTACCATAAGCCATGTTGTTCCCTGCCAGTTTGCGAGTAGTGGCGAATGGGAAAACGTGGTTCTTCGAAACACCGGAGGAGGCATGGGATTGGCTAGAGGGCTGGCGTCGAGCGGAGGGGCCCCGCCAGACAGGAAGGCACCCGCAACGACTACAAGAGGGGAACAAAACCGCGGACCGCAATATCGAGAACAAGGTGGACTCACCGCATCAGAGGCTGGGCAGCGATGTCCCTTGTCCATATCTGTTGAGCAATACCCCGTCGTATGGACCGGCCCGGGATCAGTAAAGAACACAAAACAAAACACAAACAAAGAAAGAACTGAAATATGAGAGAGGGGGTAACTGTGCCGATTGACCAGGGTTGCCGAGATCCGAACGACACAAACCAGAACATGTATGGCACACTACATTGGAACTTCAGCGATGCACCCTCAAGATGAGTCCGACAACCTGATTATTGTCTTTGAGCAAGGGGACACCGAGGCGCGTCTCGGACTTTCCCCCCGCACGCAAGTACTGTTTAATGGGATTGAAGCACTCTGCATTGTTGGGGAGGCGGGTAGTTCGAAATCTGCTCAGCAGGGGCGCAGGGAGGGGGGAGGAGAGGGGGGATGTTTGTGTGGCATCAAGGGGAATTTGGTTTATGTTCTTGATTGGTTTTTTTGCATTATACATACGAGCATATGCACATCTGTTGAAATCAGTCACACAAAAGTCACCACACACGTCAGATACAGCGCTGTCAGGGATCCGTCTCCATGTCTTCGTTCTCACACCCATGAGGCTATGACAGCCACGACCCTTAGCTCACAGGTGAATAATGAGCTGGCACCAGGGTCGCCATTAACAGTAATTTCCTGGAATGTAAACAGCCTTGGGAATAAGATAAAGAGAGGCCTGGTATTGCAATACCACAAAAGGCATGCACCATCAGTCACCCTGATACAAGAAACACACATGGTTGGTACGGCAGTCAAGGCATTGGACAGATGGGGCTTTAAAATGGTGACCCACTCTGAGTTCACATCGGGTTCCAGAGGGGTTGGGATCTTGCTCCGCAGAAGCTGCCCTCTGGTCCTGACCGAAACCTGGACAGATGATCAGGGTCGATTTGCAGCGGCCTCCTGTCAGTGGGAAGGACGGGTTCTTAACTTTGTCTCGGTGTACATACCTCTGGCATTGCATGCATTGGCGTTTAAGGTCCTAGGCAAGTTCCTGCTAGACCTGCCCCCCGGGGAGATCATCATAGGAGGCGACTTTAACTCCATAATGGATGTCACGCGAGATAGATGTCCCACTAAGAGTCCAGGGACGGGTTCATCGCCCCTACAAGACTTCACTGACGCACTAGGCTTGGTGGATGTCTGGCGCATGCACCACCTCTTAGAGCGCCAATACACACACCACTCGGGTGCGCCTAATAGTCTTTCCCGGATAGACTATTTTCTCACTGCCCAAACCGGATTAGACGATATACAAGAGGTCAAACATCTCCCGAGAGGAATCTCAGATCACTCACCCTTACTATTAACATACTCTTCTCGCCTCCTGGGTAGGAGACGTATTTACCCTATCTACCCAGGATATCTCAAAGTTCCACAGATTATGAAAATCATGCACAAGACCACGAAGAACTACTTTCAGGACAACGCTCATACAGTTGAGTCTCCACTTATCCTTTGGGAGGCTTACAAGGCAGTTATACGTGGACAGGCCATCTCAACGATAACTGCACATAAGCAAGCGCAGGCGCAAAAAGTATTAGACTTGGAACGTGCGGTAGACCGCGTGGAGGGTGATCACGCAGCCGACCCCAACGGCGCCAACACCCATGCTCTACACTTAGCTCGACAAGCGTACAGGGAACATGTATGGGAGGTGGCCAAGACACGGATCACGAAAACACGTCATACGATATACGAAGTGGGGGACAAAGCTGGAAAGTTACTGGCATGGCATGGCATCCACATCACGCCGAACCACGCGCACTTTACAGAGCGCAGCTTGCTCCCGCCGCTGAAGAGGCTGAGGAGTGACGTTCGAAGCTGGCACTCCCTCCCGCTGAAAATGCTGGGAGGGCTGCACTGTTTAAAATGATGGCTCTCCCCCGGTTTCTTTACGCAATACAAAACACACCCATGCCAATACCCGACTCATACTTCAAAGCCATTGCGGAGGAGGTGGGTCACCTACTGTGGGAGGGGAAGCCTCACCGTATAGCTATGCGTAAACTAATGCGGAGCTGGTATGACGGTGGCATTGCGCTACCAAACGTCCATCTATATTATTTGGCCTCCCAACTTATAGTGATAAATCAATGGTTACACGCCACCCAGGACGAACCGGCTCTCCGTATGGATAGACACCTGATTGGTAAGGACGGAATAATGGGCGCCCTTTATGATAAAGCCAAGATAAACAAATTGATCGGTCCAACGGCATACACGGTGCAGGTTTGGTACTGGGCACAAAGGGCCCTGGGATGGGAAGGGACGATAACTCAACATACACCATTATGGGACTCTCCCCGGTTTGGCAGGCTGCGTAAGAGCAAAGGTTTTAAGCAGTGGGACCTGATAGGCATTTCCAGGGTGGGCGACCTTTAGAAAAAGGGAGAGGTGGTCACCTTTGCGCAACTCCAATCCACGTATCAAATGGCAGAGACAGAGCAATACCGATACATACAAATAAAACATGCCCTTACTAGGGCCATACCTCCAGGAAGTGCTCTGCCCGAGTCCTCACCACTGGAGGACCGTTTGCTAACTGACTCTTTAGCCAAAAAAGCAATTACATTAACATATCGGAAACTGGTTAATAACCAGAAGGACCCCACGCAGGCCCTTAGGGAGAGGTGGCAGGCGGAGATAGGTGAGCTTTACGAGCAGGATTGGCAGGAGGCGCTTGCGTCCCCATGAGAAGTTGCGACCCCCTCCAGACTGAAGCTTGTGCAGCGAGAAATACTACATAGAACATACTACACAAGATCGACACTTCACAAAATAGGGAAGGCAGACATGCCACTTTGCCTTAGAGGTTGTGGGTCTATAGGTACATTCTACCACACCATCTGGGACTGTCCTGGCATTCAACGGTACTGGGGGGCGGTGTTGGCCACGGTGACCCAGGTCTGCGGGGTTGATGTCCTCCCTGAGCCACGCAGATGTCTACTTAATGTGTGGGAGCCAACGGATCTCGACCATGCAGCGCAGGAATGGGTGACACTGACCATCGCATTCGCCAAGCGAAAGATCGCACAACACTGGGGAGCACTGACGATCCCCACCCATGAGCAATGGTGTAGAGATCTTGATGGCGCCATGGTGGTGGAAAAGGCAGTTTTTATTAATAGGGGATGCCCCCGAAAATGGACACGTGTATGGGGAAAATGGAACACCTTTCGGGGAAACATATGTGCCCCCCCCACCCGAAGACTCAGAACCGGACTTGAGCGACTAAATTTGCGATGAGATACCCACTGGGGGTCCCTTTGGGAGGGGAGGAATACATTGTGCGAATTGTATTATAAGAGAGCTGATCTGACCGTATTTCAATCTATACTGAAGACTGTAAATGGATGGCGCGATGTACGTGATGTTAACCAATGACTGTACTAATTAGAATGATGTATTGCTCGATTTTGGTATTAAGGAATGAAAAAAAATAAAAACATTAAAAAAATAAAATAATGCAGTAGTATTTTTATTTTGTTCAACATTTAAAGTGAATATTTTAAAATTAGTTTTCATTAATTTACATTAAAATTTAATATTAAAATATATTTTTTCGATTCTGTTACGTTTAGGAAACTTTAAAACTTTTTCTCATACCTTACCACCAGGAGATCTCCATCCCTGTGGCGGAGACCACCTCCTGCGTGTGAAAAGATATAAGCACTTATAACTTAGGCTCTACCTCCTGAAATCAGGTGATGAGGACATGTTAGTCTACACTTTGGTGCAACTGTACACTTGTGAATGGTGAATACCCAAAAGTAGCAAAGTCAAACAAAAGCATAAGAGTAAACTAACACATGTAGATTTACTCGTATAAGTTTACCTTTCTGAATAGCCCCTAGAAGTTTTTAAGTAACATTGTAACACTGTAGCTGCCTGTGATTTGAATACTTTAAGTGGAGATTTATTCATGCCTTCTTCATAAATAATAATAATAAAGTGTGTAGAAAAACTGAAAGGTTTTTGAATAAACAAAGCATAACTTGTAAAACAGTTACATTAGTGACTATTTTTTAAAATTTATAATTTTTGAGGCAAACATGTGGCAGCACATTTAGGTGGCCAAGTGTTTCCTACTTTTTTCTTTTTGTAGACCTTCTTGCAATACAAAATAAAATAGGTATAAGCAAGGTCGGATCAATTGTTTTGCCAATGTTTGTCTTTTATGTTTGTTTGTTATGTTAAGGGATGTTTGAGGATCACTGTTTATTTTAATTCATCTTTATTTATTAAAATAAAACACAATGTTGTGCAATTCTGATGCATTTGTGTTTTTTTTAAATCTATTTGACTTTTTTAATGTTTAATATATGTAAGATATTTAAACTGTTTCTTTACATCTATGAAATAATTTGTAATATTTCTTGATTTAATTGGATTGTGTTGTATTTGAACCCCTTCAATGTACGCACTTTTCCTTATGTTTTTTAAACCAGATTTAGAATAGTACATATGATGCCCCTTCAATGTATGCACTTTACCCATGTCTTTTGGCCCCGAGTTAGAAAAATTAAGCTGACCTGTTCAATGTATAGACTTCAACATTTATATAAATATTTGTTATATTGGAGTTAGAATAGTAAATATGACCCTAGGATGTGTGTACTTTATCTGACGTTTGTTGGACTAGAGTTAACACAGTAATTTATGTATTGATTTTAACTACATATCAAGTCTCTTACAGTTAACACTTTGCTTTACCCAACTCATGCTCATGTGCAGTGTCACTTCCGCAGTGCATGATGCGGTAATTAATTAAACAATAAAACACAAACTGACTTCACCTGGCAAGTTAAAGTATTATAATTGCAGAGTGCAATATTCACTTGGAGTGTATTCAGTAGAGTTCTTCTTTTGCTTGAAGATTGGTGTTGTTTTGCTTCAGTATGGAACATCCTAGCATAATACATACAGAGTGATTCATCTACCTTAAATGTCTCTGCAAGGGACAGCAGCGGAAAGTCCAAGTTTACTGCTAATGTTTCTTCCTTTGTCAAGCCTCTAAGATGCATACAAGTGACTTCTTCTGTTTGTGGCCATTTGGAAAGTTCTGGTTTCCATGTTGTAGTGTCTGGGGCTCATGTGGCTTTTCATTTGATGGCTATTATCCTCCTCACCAAGTACATTCATAGATATACATATTTGCAGTTAGACATTTCTGGATTTGGTCCAGGTACAGGTCTCAGCAGACACACCTTAGAGTTGTAAAGATTTTGTCTCCACATTAGCGAGGCAATATAGTCTGAGGTTCTGTTCCAATAGATTGAAAAACATATATAAATTGGATGAGCTTAAACTGAGTTTTTAAATACCCTGTACACATTGTTGAGGGACTGTGGACCATTCTTTTTTGGTGAGTACCTTGCTCAGATCTCTCCTGAATTTGCACAGGTCCCTTTATTGTGCCTTGCTGAGCACTATGGTCAATGTTGCTACCATGTGGCTCTGTCTGACCAGTGTCAGCAGTATCTGTATTAGCCTATCAGTTTCTTGTTCGGTTGTAGTGTTGCTCTATGTCTCTTTGACTGCTCTGTGGAGAGTGGCATGCATCATGGATTGTCCCAGAGGGATCACATATTCCTCCTTTATGGCCTCAATGTTTTTAAGATTAGAGTTAAAATTGTAAATGTCACACACACTATAGAATAGTAAATATGCCCCCTCAATATATACTCTTCCCCAAAGTTTTTTATATTGGAGTTAGATTAGTACATCCAGCTCACCGAATATATGCACTTGCCCCTATATTTGTTAGACTGAAGTTAGAATATTAAATCTGATCTCACCAGTTTATGCACTTTTCACAATATTTGTTAGACTATTGTAAGTATAGTAAATCTGACTTTCTAAATGTATGATCTTTCCGCAGTGTTAGTTAGACTGGACTTTTCTGTCCCCTGGTGTTTGGACAAAATATCAAGTTGTAAATATCGGGAGACCTAGGTGCCGATCACGATCCTGTAAAAACCGGGTACGAACCGTCGGTCGGAGCGTATTCCCCGTCCGACGCGTACCCGGTCGTCAAATTTTACAAACATGGAATTACGATTCGCACGGGAACACCATTTCCGTACGAATCGTAAAAAAGCCCGACCGAACAAAATAAACCTACAAATGTGATCCGGGAAAGCGCCGACGTGACGTCGGGACGCTCGCAGCCTGCCATTCACGAACCAGGAATTATGATTCGCACCGACGTCATCCCGCACGGTGAATATTTTCCGGCTGCCAAAAACTGCCGGGAAATCAGGACGACGCGAACAAGGACCATCAGTACGCGACGGACAGACAGGACGACTCGAACAAGGAGGACCAGTACGCGACAGGACGACGCGAACAAGGAGTACCAGTACGCGACGGACAGACAGGACGACGCGATCAAGGAGGACCAGTACGCGACGGACAGACAGGACGACGCGAACAAGGAGGACCCGTACGCGACGGGCAGACATGGACCCGAACCTACGTGTCATCCCGGCCCTCATAGCAGTCGACCTCCTATACAGGTTCGGACGCAGACGCCGCAGAAGGTCAGAACAACTAAGGGAGGGGGGAAAGTGGGGTGGGGTGGGGGTGGCAGGACCAGGGCAGGCCACAAACCCCCCACCAAAGTCACACAGCACACATGCCCAGGACATACCTGACTCCCATGCCCTGGTCACTACGAGGGGGTGGGGGCATGTCCAGCTATGCCAGCGACCGCCACAACGGAAGTCCGTCACGACGCGAACCGGCAACACAACCAGACCGGTACGTCCCGTACCCACGCCTGAAGAGCGTGGGTACGAGTCGTACCACGCCCACACCCACGTCACCCCAACAATGGCGGGACGGCTCGTACCCACGTGGCAAAGGCCTGGGTACGGCCCGCACAAGCATCACATAGCGTGGGGACGGATATGTACGAACCCTACCCCCACCCCGTATGCATGGAGCGTACCCCCACCCCAACAGTGTAAGTACGACCCGTACCCACACACGCGTACGTATGGAGCATACCCCCACCCCAACAGTGTAAGTACGACCCGTACCCCCACCCGCGTACGTATGCAGCGTACCCCCACCCCAACAGTGTAAGTACGACCCGTACCCACACCCGCGTACGTATGGAGCGTACCCCCACCCCAACAGTGTAAGTACGACCCGTACCCTCACCTCGAATGCATGGAGCGTACCCCCCCCAACAGTGTAAGTACGACCCGTACCCACACCCGCGTACGTATGGAGCGTACCCCCACCCCAACAGTGTAAGTAAGACACGTACCCTCACCTCGAATGCATGGAGCGTACCCCCACCCCAACAGTGTAAGTACGACCCGTACCCACACCCGCGTACGTATGGAGCGTACCCCCACCCCAACAGTGTAAGTACGACCCGTACCCACACCCGCGTACGTATGGAGCGTACCCCCACCCCAACAGTGTAAGTAAGACACGTACCCTCACCTCGAATGCATGGAGCGTACCCCCACCCCAACAGTGTAAGTACGACCCGTACCCACACCCGCGTACGTATGGAGCGTACCCCCACCCCAACAGTGTAAGTAAGACACGTACCCTCACCTCGAATGCATGGAGCGTACCCCCACCCCAACAGTGTAAGTACGACCCGTACCCACACCCGCGTACGTATGGAGCGTACCCCCACCCCAACAGTGTAAGTACGACACGTACCCCCACCTCGAATGCATGGAGCGTACCCACATCCGTGTATGTCATGAGCGTACATATTGTGAAATTGGAGAGGTGGGTGCAGAGTCCTCCCAGCAGTGCCCTGAGACAGGAGGGGTGGGGGCCTATCACTCCCAGCAGTGCCCTGAGACAGGAGGGGTGGGGGCCTATCACTCCCAGCAGTGCCCTGAGACAGGAGGGGTGTGTGCAGAGTCCTCCCAGCAGTGCCCTGAGACAGGAGGGGTGGGGGCCTATCACTCCCAGCAGTGCCCAGAGACAGGAGGGGTGGGTGCAGAGTCCTCCCAGCAGTGCCCAGACGCAGGAGGGGTGGGTGCAGAGTCCTCCCAGCAGTGTCCTGAGACAGGAGGGGTGGGTGCAGAGTCCTCCCAGCAGTGCCCAGACGCAGGAGGGGTGGGTGCCTATCACTCCCAGCAGTGTCCTGAGACAGGAGGGGTGGGTGCAGAGTCCTCCCAGCAGTGCCCAGACACAGGAGGGGTGGGTGCCTATCACTCCCAGCAGTGTCCTGAGACAGGAGGGGTGGGTGCAGAGTCCTCCCAGCAGTGCCCTGAGACAGGAGGGGTGGGTGCAGAGTCCTCCCAGCAGTGCCCAGATGCAGGAGGGGTGGGTGCAGAGTCCTCCCAGCAGTGCCCAGACGCAGGAGGGGTGTGTGCAGAGTCCTCCCAGCAGTGTCCTGAGACAGGAGGGGTGGGTGCAGAGTCCTCCCAGCAGTGCCCAGACACAGGAGGGGTGGGTGCCTATCACTCCCAGCAGTGCCCTGAGACAGGAGGGGTGGGTGCCTATCACTCCCAGCAGTGTCCTGAGACAGGAGGGGTGGGTGCAGAGTCCTCCCAGCAGTGCCCTGAGACAGGAGGGGTGGGTTCAGAGTCCTCCCAGCAGTGCCCTGAGACAGGAGGGGTGGGTGCAGAGTCCTCCCAGCAGTGCCCAGACGCAGGAGGGGTGTGTGCAGAGTCCTCCCAGCAGTGTCCTGAGACAGGAGGGGTGGGTGCAGAGTCCTCCCAGCAGTGCCCAGACACAGGAGGGGTGGGTGCCTATCACTCCCAGCAGTGCCCAGAGACAGGAGGGGTGGGTGCCTATCACTCCCAGCAGTGCCCTGAGACAGGAGGGGTGGGTGCCTATCACTCCCAGCAGTGTCCTGAGACAGGAGGGGTGGGTGCAGAGTCCTCCCAGCAGTGCCCTGAGACAGGAGGGGTGGGGGCCTATCACTTCCAGCAGTGTCCTGAGACAGGAGGGGTGTGTGCAGAGTCCTCCCAGCAGTGCCCTGAGACAGGAGAGGTGGGTGCAGAGTCCTCCCAGCAGTGCCCTGAGACAGGAGGGGTGGGTGCAGAGTCCTCCCAGCAGTGCCCAGACGCAGGAGGGGTGGGTGCCCATCACTCCCAGCAGTGCCCATGGAACGCAAAGGGTGGAGTAGTCACAGATACCATGCCCACAAATGTCAGTCAGGTGCACAAAGACCCTGCAGTACATGTACCACATGTGTGCGAGGCTGGGAGTATACGCATGCATAGCGCAGAAAAGAAAACATGTACACATGAAGTCATGTCAATAGGCCACATACACAAGTACAATGACTACCAAGGATGTCACGAATGATGCAGGTGGAGACATCGCTCAGCATGCATGTGCAAAGGTGAAGGACTACGTCACACACCCAGCTAATGGACACACAGCTCTGTGCTAAAGTCAGGGGTCACCCTGCAAGGAAGAAGTCAGGGTACACAGAGGAAGGAATACACCTTGGGACAATTGCAACATGCAGCAACTGCTTAAATGAATGGAGAAAGGTAGCTAACACCGTGTGATGGCACACAGATCCCAGGGTCCCCCCTATGAGCAGCACACCACTACATTACCCACACACCCAACACACGACCAACACCCACAACCATGTAGCAGCCCCACCAACAGCAATGCCAGCAATGCAGGAGTGTTCCAAGGCCAAAAAATAAATAGCTTTATTCAGCATGAGCAAAAAACTAGTATGACGTAAGTCCAAGATTAACAAAGGCCATAGGGCAGTCCAGGAGTCCCAGCTGGATGGGGGACACAGTGGGATGCGTGTCCCCTAGCTTGCCTGCACAGTTACAATCCGTTGTCTTCCACAGGGGTCAGGGCATCATGTGGGGGGGAAGAAACAGGCACCGCAGGGACAGGAGGGTGAAGGGTAGGCGTCGTGGGTGCAGGGATGGAGGACTCCACCACAGGGGGTGGGGCAGGGCCAAAGGTGGATTCTAGGAGCGCGCTGCACACCTCGGCAAGGTCCTCCAGGGACTCCCCTGCACCCGAAGGAACCACAGGCCCCAAGGAGGGGGGGGGGCAGAGGGATGGGTCGCAGCACCACTGGGGGAGGGTGTGGACAGGGGGGGGACTCAAGCACCCTGACCGGGGACCTCCTTGACCGCTTACGGGGTGGTGTCACTGTGGGGCTCAGGGACAGAGCGGCCATGAAGGAGTCTTTGGGGGAGATGTGGCCAGGAGAGCTGAGGGGAGGGGATTTGGAGGGAGTGGATTGGGTGGAATGCGGACTCCCACTCTGGCTGCGTGTCACATGTTTGCCCCCCGACCCAGTGGGTGTGCCTACTGCACCCTGTGTGTGCGTGTCAGGAGGTGTGCGGCGGACCTTCCCTGCTGGTGTGGTGCCTGTGTCTGTTGTGGTGGGTGCATGCTTACGTCTGGGTGTATGTGGGACAGGCATGAGAGTGGGAATTGTGGAAGGAGCAGGGGTAGGGGGTGGGACGTAGCGCTGCAGGAGACCCACTGCTGCAGTCAGTGTGGAGTCTATGGACCTCAGCAAGTTGCGTTGGTCAGCCTGCGATGAATGAATGCCCTCCAAGTATGCCTCCATGTTGTTGAGGACCTGGCTGTGGCCATGGAGGGCATTAAGGATCGCAGTCTGACCAATCTTCAACTGCCGCTGGATGTCCACAGACTCAGCATTGGCGGCAGCAGTGGAGACAGGGGCAGGGGGTGCGGTGCCTGGCAGGAAGGAGACATGTGGTGACCGGGCACGTTGGGAAGGGACACGAGCACGTGGGAGGCGGCTGATGCCAATGGAGGGGGCGGTGCCAGATGTAGGGCTGCTGTCAGATGGTGGTGCAGCCACCGCCCACTCGGAGAGATCATCCTCGGACCCGTCAGCTTCATACTCTGTTGTGCCAGTCGACAGGTCCCCGGGTTCACTCTCCTCCGCATCTGTCCCACTCGAAGTGCCAGCCCCGATGTCACCGCTGGCACTGGTGCTCGGTCCCTCCGCGCCGTCTGTGTCCATGTCTCCCTCCGTGTCCCCCGACGATGCTGTGGGCAGGGTGAAGAGACAGAAAGTAATCATACACCTGTATACATATGTCACATGAGTACAATCTACGTAGGTTACAGTGCATAGCCTGAAACAAAGGATGAGTTACAACTACAAAACAAGGTACATACGTAGGCCCTGCAAGACACAGTTGTGTGACCCACCATGCCATGGAAAAACTATGGAGAGCATGACACAATTGCAAATGAGATGACATGCTATTCTGACTGAGGAGCAAGGCCCTGGGGACAATACAGCACTGCATCTGCACCACACAGCGTGGCAGGAAATTGGGATGAGCAGGGACCAAATCCAGGAACTAGAGGCACATGCAGCATAGCTAATACTGAGAACATGCCCACCCTGACTGGCACGCTGCACCTTGAGTGTATGTCCAGACAAACATCACACACTGGCCAGTCCGAGCAAGGAGATGACAGGTCTTGACATGTAGGCCATGGCCGCCCCACCCACCCCCTACATGAGACAAATCTGTGGAGACACAGGAAGCACTTACATCTCTTAGTCTGGGTGAAATACACATGGGATGCAATAATTCTAGATTGCACACCAAATACCCAAGGTGCGCCTGTCCAAAGAATCATGTACAAATGGGCATCATCAGATGATTGCTACAAGACACACAGGCAATGGCCACCGTGAGTATGTACTTGGAAAATCAGGTCAGGCTGGACAGTGGACACTTGTAATACATCTCACGTCAAGAAACATGGTGCCAGGGGACAACGGCACAGAGCACAACCTATGCTGTAGACACAGAGATTGTCGACATTCTCGGATTACACACATGATACCTAGGAAAAGATGCCCCTGGGGACAGTAGTGGCCACACAACTCCATGCTCCTGAATGGAAATGACTGCAACACACGCTAACATCCCTGCACTATGCGTAACGCACACTCATGCACATCATGTCACAGGCCACCACATGGGACATGCCTGCTGGAAGGCCTCGCACTCAAGAGATTAACTCCCATGTCTGAAATCAGCATTAGTGCCAACTGACATGGAACCCACAAGTCCTGAACTGGACAGGGCACAGGCAAGGTCACTAAACCTGTTACACACCACCCCCACACATGATGCTGCAGGCATTGTACACTTGGAGAAGGTGTCAGGCTACATAACTTTGTGATGGAGTGACTACACAGAGACCAGGGAACACATTGCAAGGTGGGGAAGGGAGGCAGGAGAGGCCTGCAACACTGTGGGTAATAGGATCTGCACAGCACCATAAACCCTGGAAGTGTATCCATGGAACAGTGCACTTACAAATGCTGGTGAAACACAACAAACACACACATGTACCTACCCCATTCCGGCTGCTGCATGGCCTGTAGACGCCTGTCCAAGTCAGGAAAGACCACCGCCAGCACACGTTTCTGGATGTGGGAGAGACGGCGGCGCCCGCGGTTCTTGTGGCTCTCAGGTGAGTCCCCCAGCAGGAGCCGTGCGATCCTCCGCGTCCAGCACCGGATATCCTGCCAGCGTTTCCTCACCTGGGACAGGTGCCGCCTCCGACCATCCGCACTCCTCACGACGCTGACGGCGTCCAGCCATATCTGCTCCTTGGCAGAGGCGTCTACCTGTGAGGATGAACAAGTGACACTACATCAATACACCTTGCACATGTCACGGGGACACAGATTAGGACACATTTGCTGTTTACAACAAGGCATAGTATGCATCCAACGCATTGCACCTTTGTCATAGGGACATGATCCTGTGGGGGAAGGCCAAAAGCAGTACGTGCCATTGAAAGGACACAGGTGGAATGAGGGCAACTACACAATCAATGATCCAGGCTCACACTGTGCATCACACCCACCCTCCTGTCTCAGGGCACTGCTGGGAGGACTCTGCACACACCCCTCCTGTCTCAGGGCACTGCTGGGAGTGATAGGCCCCCACCCCTCCTGTCTCAGGGCACTGCTGGGAGTGATAGGCCCCTACCCCTCCTGTCTCAGGGCACTGCTGGGAGTGATAGGCCCCCACCCCTCCTGTCTCAGGGCACTGCTGGGATGATAGGCCCCCACCCCTCCTGTCTCAGGGCACTGCTGGGAGTGATAGGCCCCCACCCCTCCTGTCTCAGGGCACTGCTGGGAGACATCAGGCATTCCCCCCCCTGGGTCCCCCCTACAGTACATAGCATGTGTGTCACACCTGGACACAATGGCAGAAGTCACAGTCACTAAAAAGGGACACAGTCTGTGCCAGTGGACACTGAACTCACCTGATAACCTGGTCGCCCATACAGCATGGGGTACCGTGGGAGGATCAAGATCCACCAAAGCCATGTTCTCCTCCAGGGTGAATGGCTGTGACCTCTCCACAGCCCTTGACATGGTTCCAGGGAATCAGTAGCAGCAGCTGGGTCGTGGAATACAAAGATGTGCAGGCAAGTGCTCCCTCATGGGACCTGGCTGCCTTATATCTGCCTTGCTGGCCCATCTCATGCACAGAAGTACAGAGTGATTGGTCACTCACATTTGCATCCTATGTTTCCTCCAATCCCTTTAAACCTAGCAGTCTGTGTGTTCTCTATCGGTTTCATTCTCCTGCATGATGTCAGCCCCACAAACACATTGCAACAAAGTAGATTAATTCCAACTGACTTCTGCTGTGCACCTTCCAGAACAAATTCAAATTTTGAACTTGGTCTCCATGCCAAATAGCATGCATGTAGGCCTTAATACTTGTCCCTCATGTGTCCCCTATGGAATTTGGAGCTTCACACACAGGTACGGTGCGTTCCGGGGCCCTAGGGCACCCCAAATGCATTGCAACGGCCCGTACACGCGTGCCTACGTTCACTATCACTATGGGTGGCCTCGCGTATGCGTACTCGTAGTGGTACGGGCCGTACACACGCCTGTACGCTCCCTATCACTATGGGTGGCCTCGCGTATGCGTACTCGTATTGGTACGGGCCGTACACACGCCTGTACGCTCACTATCACTATGGGTGTTCTCGCGTATGCGTACACGTTGTGATAGGGAGCGTACAGGCGTGTGTACGGCCCGTACCACGACGAGTACGCATACGCGAGGACACCCATAGTGATAGGGAGCGTACAGGCGTGCGTACGGCCCGTACCACTACGAGTACGCATACGCGAGGACACCCATAGTGATAGGGAGCGTACAGGCGTGTGTACGGCCCGTACCACGACGAGTACGCATACGCGAGGCCACCCATAGTGATAGGGAGCGTACAGGCGTGTGTACGGCCCGTACCACGACGAGTACGCATACGCGAGGCCACCCATAGTGATAGGGAGCGTACAGGCGTGCGTACGGCCCTACCATTATGGGTGTTGTTGCGTATGCCTACTCGTAGTGGTACGGGCCGTACACATGCCTGTACGCTCGCCATCACGATGGGTACACATCCGGCAGCACTCCCATAGTGATATGGGAACGTACACAGGCCCTCTTCGCAGCAGTACAGCGGTTTTCACACATCACAGTGGTGACAGGCGGCACACAGGTAGGGATAGGGCGGACATACTTGTCCATGGATGGACATACTTGTCCATGGATGGACATACTTGTCCATGGATGGACATACTTGTCCATGGATGGACATACTTGTCCATGGATGGACATACTTGTCCATTAATTGACATCAAGGCATCGTCTGTGCATTACTACATGTGTGGGGCACAGGTGTGACGGCCTGTGATGTGGAATATTACTCCTGAGTAGAGAAGGCATCAGATGTATGCTGAGATGTATACAGATGTACTGTGTGATGGTGCAATGTGTGCCAGGCATGCCCTTGACTCCTTTGACATGTGTGCATGTCGTACTCCACATTTGGGGTGAGCGTCACTGGCATGGCACGGACACCAACACACGGAAGTGTCCCCTGATGCCCGGTACAGGGGTTACCACACCTGACTTGTCACTACCCACGGTGCACAATGTGACTATGTCATGTATGTGTGGGGGCTTCCCATCAGGTTGATGTTGGAGCACCCTCAAAAGCTGCAGCCATTGCAGCAACCAACATGTGTCTGTGTGTAGATTGTCATTGCACACTGTTCCGCACACCATGCCACATGTGGTATCGGATGTGAGGTGCACATGTATGCATGGGACACGGAGTACCGTGACAAGGACATGTCTGCATCCTCACAATGAATGTGTGGTGAGTCATGACATGTGCACCTTCATGGCAAGGTGTGTGGGCTGTCCTAGTGTAATGTCATGTGACCTGTGGCTCTAGTGTTCCGCTACCAGTCTCTGCAATCGGCATCCTACTTCTGCTGATGTGTGGGCGTATGTCACTCCTGTCTTGCGTCTGGCTGTTCACTTGCACTGGGACACAGCTATTCCCATGGCATGGCATGGGGAGGTTCTCAATCTCCGTGTGTAGCTGGGTCTTGGTAGGAGTGTCACCTTGCATCCATACGTGTCCTGGGCATGTAGCACATACCTGACTCCCTATGTAGCATATGTGTATTGACAGATTAACATGTGCTCAGTACATATGAATAGTTGTCGTAGTGCACTCACTCTTCCTTGTCACTTCCAAATTACTGCAGAGCGCCGCCTCTTGCCCGACCAATTCCGGACTTGGCTGCCATGCGGGAGAATGACAGCATCCGGCTCTACCGCTTCACCCAACCGTTGATTCTGGAGTTGACGGCGAGACTGGCACCACACCTGCAACCGCAGCACAGGTATCCTATGGCACTGACACCCCAGCTGAAGGTAATGGCTGCCCTACATTTTCTTGCCACGGGTACCTTTCAAAATACCATAGCTCATGTTGGTGGCATGTCCCAGAGCATGTTCTGCCGTGTGCTGCATGATTTCTTAGAGGCCATGTTGATTCACCTGGATGACTTCATCAAGTTCCCAACCCCTGAACAGTTGACTGCGGTCAAGCGTGGATTCTATGCCCTGGGAGGGATGCCCCATGTCATTGGGTCCATAGATGGGACACATGTAGCTTTGGTACCACCACACACACGGGAGGTGGCGTACCGCAATCGGAAGCACTACCACTCCATCAATGCCCTTGTGGTGTGTCAGTCCAACATGGTGATTTCACATGTCTGTG
Organism: Triturus cristatus; assembly: GCF_964204655.1. Taxonomy (NCBI): domain Eukaryota; kingdom Metazoa; phylum Chordata; class Amphibia; order Caudata; family Salamandridae; genus Triturus; species Triturus cristatus. The sequence goes on from NC_140583.1 coordinate 878,438,191, forward strand.
CTCGTTTTCCAGGATCAGCACACGATGCCTACATCATGAGGCGTAGCAGGATGCCTGAAATGATGATGCAGCTGCGCAACGAAAGAGCATGTGTTGTTGGTGGGTACAGTCTGTCTGTCCTGTAATTTGCATAGCCTACCAGCACGACCGCTTCACCAGTTCCAACGATGTCCATGTGCTTCCCATGTAGGGGACGCTGGCTATCCCAACATGCCATGGCTGCTCACACCTCTCCGCAACCCCATCACGCCGGCCCAGCTCCGCTACAACACCGCCCATGGCCGGACAAGGCGAGTGATAGAGAGGACGTTTGGCCTGCTGAAGAGCCGATTTAGGTGCCTACACAAGACCGGCGGCGCGCTCCCATATGCCCCTGCGAAGGTCTGCAAAATCTTCATGGTCTGCTGCATGCTGCACAACATGGCAGTTGAGAGAGCTGTGCCACTCATCCTGGATCAACATGACGAGGACCATCCACCCGTGGAGGACGAAGGGCTTGGCAATGGGGCTAGTGATATGGAGGATGTGGAGCCGCAAGAGGACATCCGGACTCGGATCATACGCGACTTCTTTGCTTAGTGGTGAGTACCAGTGTCTGAGTGTGCACGCATTGGTCCCCGTGTGGCATGTGTTGTGATGTGTGTCTCCACCTGCATGTATGGCACGTGAGTCAGAGGTGTGTGTGGGTGTGTCACTGGAGTGATGGTGGCAGTGATGGTTGTATTTCCCCAGTCATAATTGTGACCTAGCATGTTGTCATCCATACATGTGTCGAGTAAATGCACATGCAAGTGGCTGTGCTTTTTGTGGCTGACTTCTTGTGTGTCTCTCTTCCCCAGGTACTTGCGCATGCCGTCTGCTGCTTGCATTGTTGTGGCACTGCTATTCCTCATGGACACGTCATCGTGGGCTGACTCAGCGTTACAGGCACGGACACGTTTGGAAGTCTCCATAGGGTAAGGGATGCATCTGGGGTGTATTGGGTGTGGCAGTTGTTCACGATGTATGCACACTGCCCCTGTCGATGTTTGGTTCCTCTGCAGCCATGTAGCATCCCCATGGGACACGACATGCAGCTGTGTACACCTGACTAGATGGTCTGCCTGGTTGACAGTCATCAGTGATGGGATAGTGGATTGTGATGATGGCATCAATGTGTGTGACACTGCCCTCGGACACATGCGGTTAGCATTGGCTTGACATGGTGTGGGACTTCCACATCAGCGGATCAATGGTGTATGGCAGTCTCTCCGTGAGCAGCTGTGGGTGTTTAGCTGTTAGCCGACAATTGTATGCCAGTTCCATGGCTAACACGCATTTGTGCTGCAGAAGGGGGGTTCCAGTGTTGGACCCACATGTTACTCCACAAGATGTGTTCATGTGTACTTCAAGTTGCCTCTGCAATCCCGAAAACATGACTAATAAAGGTGTCCCTATGCCTCCAAGGTGCCTCTTCTCCGTCAATGCTGGTGTGTTGCCACGGTGCATCCAGCATGTCTGGCATGGTTTTCCCTGATAGTGGCTATGTGTCGATGTGTCGAGTAGCAAGATGCAAGCTGTGTGTGTGGGCTGAGACTGTGTATTGGGCATGATGTCCATGACTATGTGGGTATTGTGACATGTGCCATCCCCATGCATCCAACGTTGGCCAGGCCCCCATTCTCTGCATCCACCGGACTCAAGCTTGCAGGACATGGTTCTGCCACCTGTCTACACATACCTGGGTGCCCCCCAGGACCCTGGACATGATCCCTGACCTCTGCGCATGACTGTTGCTGTACTCAATGTGTCTGTCAGCACGGTTGTGCGGCCACCCCCTCAGCTGGTTGGGCCCATCACGGGTGTGTATGGTGCGCCATGTCTGTCTTGCCTAATACACTGTGACCCGTGTGTCCTCTGCCAGACTCAGGCCCCAGGGTGTGGATGGTTGGAGTCAAAAGAGAGCTCAGGCATGTTTAGACTTTACAACACACATGTAAGGTAATAATGCAACCAGCAGGCATCTTCTCTTCATGGTGTGAATTTTTATTGGGGGGGGGGGGGGGGGATAAAGTGAGGGGCTTTCCGGGAGTTTCTTGATGCTGTGATGCTGTTGCTCCAGTGGGCCAGGTGCCAGGCCAGGTGTCCTGGGAGATGGTGATGTTGCGCCGACCCTCACGGTCTTTTCCGTGGATGACCCGCCCTCCTGCGGGGACCCTCAGAAGCAGGCCGTGACGACGTCTGGGATGCTCCATCGGATGTTTCCTTCTCCTCCTCCTGCTCCCTCCCTGTGGGTGGTGATGTTCTCCGCCTTCTGGCACAGGGAGGGTCGGCCATGTTGTCGGCCATCCGACGGAGTGTATCGTGAATTCCCGTGTACGCCGTCACGAGCTCAGCCTGTCCGTCCTCCATCCTCCGTTGGTGTTGCAGTAGACAGGCATGTAGCTCCGCATGTTGCTGGGCCTGCTGGGTCTTGATCCCCTCGAGGACAGACACAACCTGGGCCAGGCCCGTGGTGTCCTGCCGGTATGTGTCCAGGATGTTACGGACATGGGAAAATACCGGTTCCCCAGCCAACTGGTCAGGCTCGCGCCTCCGCCGTCCTCCACTCCCACCACCCCTGCCCACTTGCACCTGGCCTGCCCTTGTGGGTACATCGGGTCTCCGGGACCCCTGAGGGGTGGCATTGGCGTTGTCGCCTGCCTACTCCTGGGTGCCCGGGACACCGTGTCCCTCCTGGCCAGCCTGGCTGCATTGTGGTGGTGGGGCAGGGATCCTGGGTGTCTCCTGGGATGTGGCAGGAGTGGGGGTGGTGGTTGGCACAGTTGTACCTGACGCAGGTGCTGCAGGTGGTTGGACACCAGAGGTGCCAGGTCGGTCGGGGTCGTCCACAGAGTGGTGAGAGTCGTCGCTGCCGGTGGGATCGGGCTCCCGCAGATCCGGGTCCTGTGAGTCTTCCCCCCCAGTGTTGGGGGGTGAACCACGACGTTGACCTGTGTGTGAGAGAGACAATGTTAATTTTGGTCCATGCAACATCCATGTTTCATCAGTTTCAAAGTTGGCACTTTTCCTCTTGGAATTAGGATCTGTCTTGCATTCCACTCACAGTGCACTTTTGCATGGGTGTGTCCCTTGGACACCACTTTGGCCCCTTTAAATATGTGTGGCACAGTCTTACTTGCTGCGTCAAGTGTGACTGCAGTCAGCAGTGGAGTGGGCAGGTGTGGCGAGCCATGCATTGGCGCCTTCCGTGTAGCACTGTACATGTGCACATGGAGTGGATCCACACACTTATATAATGCAGGTAGCTGTCGTTGTGCTCGTGAACAGGTTGTGACATGGGCCTGTGTTTTGCCATGGGGAAGAGGGGGGGTTCTGGCACTGGCCACCCTTGGCTACATGAACGCAGTCTACCTGCTGACGAGCAGACATTCCCACACACCACACGGCTGATTTGCTCTCCCTGTGTCTCCCTCCCTCTCTGTCCCCATCTCCCTCCCTCTGTATGTCAGCCTCCTCCCTCTGTCCGTGTTCCTGTGTCTCCCTCCCTCTCTGTCCCCCTCTCCCTCCCTCCGTGTGTCAGCCTCCTCCCTCTGTCCGTGTCCCTGTGTCTCCCTCCCTCTCTGTCCCCCTCTCCCTCCCTCTCTGTCCCCCTCTCCCTCCCTCTCTGTCCCCCTCTCCCTCCCTCCGTGTGTCTGCCTCCTCCCTCTGTCCTTGTCCCTGTGTCTCCCTCCCTCTCTGTCCCCCTCTCCCTCCCTCCGTGTGTCAGCCTCCTCCCTCTGTCCGTGTCCCTGTGTCTCCCTCCCTCTCTGTCCCCCTCTCCCTCCCTCTCTATCTATCCCCCTCTCCCTCCCTCTCTGTCCCCCTCTCCCTCCCTCTGTGTGTCACCCTCTGTCACCTCAGCCCAGCTTCCTAGACACACACTTTTTCCAGTCCTTTGAATGGCCCTTGGCTTGTTGCTGTGAGTTTGTTTCTGATCTCCAGGCACCCATTGGGTGTAGTGTCTGTGTGTGCGCTGCTGCTGTGGTTGTGTGTGCTGCCACTCTTTCACAGTGTTGGCTGTTCATTAGCTGCTGTCATGTGCAAAACAGTGCCTTCACCCCCATGTGTTGATGCAAGGCGTCCGCCATTTGCTGGTGAGTCTTTCCTGTGTGGGGACACACTGTTTGTCTGCCTGTGACCTGGGCCATATGGGCAGTGGGCATTGTTGTCTGCTTCTGAGTTGCACTATGTGAATTTTGTGGCCCACCCTCCCGCCATCCGGGTTACGGTGTCATGTGTTGGTGTCTTCTGTGGCCTGTGACTTGACATTGTCCAGCTGGGTGCATGGGGCATGGTGGCGGCAGTGGCATGTGCGTGTTCATGGAGTGTGGTTGAGTCATGCGATAGGTTGGGGTGGTTGCGTGCCTGTTAGTGATTTTGGTTGTGGATGAGGTCCCCCCCATGTGAGGTGCGTTGTTCGTGTACTCACCCGGGTCTCGGAGTCCTCCTAATCCTTCGACTGCCTCCACCGGCTGTATGGCCATCACCCTCTCCTCCCATGGCTGGTAGTGTACGGGTCTGCGGGAGGGCCCTCCTCCGGTGGCGTTGGCCTGGTTGTGTTCCTCCAGCATCTTGGCTCGGACCCTCCTCCGCAGATCGTACCACCTGGCTTGGCATTCCTGCCTGGTCCTTCTGGTGTCCGCAACAGCCTTCACAGCATCGACGATGGTCTGCCACATGGCTGTTTTTGCTGCAATGCTGGTCTGTCTGACCAATGTTCCAAAGAGCTGTGGCTCGACTCTGAGGATTTCATCAACAAGGACCTCCAACTCTCGGTTACTGAACTTTGGATTCTTGTTAGTGGGCATGGTGAGGGGTGTGGATGGTGGGGGGTGTGTGTGGATGGTTGTGGGTGTGTGGGTGTGGTTGTGCAGGTGTGTGTGTGTGAATGTGATGAGGGGGTGTTTGTGGAGGTGGTTGTGTGGAGGTTTGCAAGTGTAAGGTGTGGTGAGGCTTGTAGTATGGTTCTGTGGTGTCTGGCAGCAGTGAGTCTGTTGCAAAGGCTCATGGTTTGTGTATGTGGGCCCTTTTTATTGGTCCATGGGTGGGTGTGGCTGTGTTTGAAGTTTGGGTGGGTGTGTTATAAGGAGTGGTGGTGTTTTGGGCCTCTGTTTGTTTTTGGCAGTTGCAGGTCAGTGGATGTGTTTTTTTAGTGTTTGTTGGCCATGTTTAGTGGCTTTGTGCCATTCGAATAGTGTATTCTTGTGTTGTTTTGTTTTGTCCTGGTTGTGTACGTGCGTTTTGAGCGTGTGTACGGTGTGTACATGGGCCATTTGGTTGTACGGTGCTGTCCTTGTGTGTGGCTTGGTACGACTCGTACATGCGGTTGTGATGTTGGGGCCTGGGGTGCGCTCCGTACTTAGGAGGTTGTGTTGGGGGTGCGACGGGAACGTACTGGGGTGTACATGGACGTTGGTACGACACGTACAGGGGTGGGGGTTCGACTCGAACGTACTGGGGTGTACATACATGGGGGTCGGACACGTACAGGGGTGGGGGTTCGACTCGAACGTACTGGGGTGTACATGGACGTTGGTACGACACGTACTGGGGTGGGGGTTCGACTCGAACGTACTGGGGTGTACATGGACGTTGATACGACACGTACTGGGGTGGGGGTTCGACTCGAACGTACTGGGGTGTACATAGACGGTGGTATGACACGTACAGGGGTGGGGGTTCGACTCGAACGTACTGGGGTGTACATACATGGGGGTCGGACACGTACAGGGGTGGGGGTTCGACTCGAACGTACTGGGGTGTACATAGACGGTGGTACGACACGTACAGGGGTGGGGGTTCGACTCGAACGTACTGGGGTGTACATAGACGGTGGTACGACACGTACTGGGGTGGGGGTACGACTCGAACGTACTGGGGTGTACATGGACGTTGGTACGACACGTACTGGGGTGGGGGTTCGACTCGAACGTACTGGGGTGTACATGGACGTTGGTACGACACGTACTGGGGTGGGGGTACGACTCGAACGTACTGGGGTGTACATAGACGGTGGTACGACACGTACAGGGGTGGGGGTTCGACTCGAACGTACTGGGGTGTACATAGACGGTGGTACGACACGTACAGGGGTACGACTCGAACGTACTGGGGTGTACATGGACGTTGGTACGACACGTACTGGGGTGGGGGTTCGACTCGAACGTACTGGGGTGTACATGGACGTTGGTACGACACGTACTGGGGTGGGGGTACGACTCGAACGTACTGGGGTGTACATGGACGTTGGTACGACACGTACTGGGGTGGGGGTTCGACTCGAACGTACTGGGGTATACATAGACGGTGGTACGACACGTACAGGGGTGGGGGTACGACTCGAACGTACTGGGGTGTACATGGACGTTGGTACGACACGTACTGGGGTGGGGGTTCGACTCGAACGTACTGGGGTGTACATGGACGTTGGTACGACACGTACTGGGGTGGGGGTTCGACTCGAACGTACTGGGGTGTACATAGACGGTGGTACGACACGTACAGGGGTGGGGGTTCGGCTCGGATGTACTGGGGTGTACATACATGGGGGTCGGACACGTACAGGGGTGGGGGTTCGACTCGAACGTACTGGGGTGTACATAGACGGTGGTACGACACGTACAGGGGTGGGGGTACGACTCGAACGTACTGGGGTGTACATGGACGTTGGTACGACACGTACTGGGGTGGGGGTTCGACTCGAACGTACTGGGGTGTACATAGACGGTGGTACGACACGTACAGGGGTGGGGGTACGACTCGAACGTACTGGGGTGTACATGGACGTTGGTACAACACGTACAGGGGTGGGGGTTCGACTCGAACGTACTGGGGTGTACATACACGGGTGGGGGTGTACATACACGGGGGGTACGTCTCGGACGTACGGGGGCGGGGGGGAGTGTTGGGCGCGTATGCGGGCACATGTCTCCATGGTTGTTATGGGAGTTCGGTGCGGACGGTGTTTTTTCCATACGGTTGTAAGATCGGACGCACGGGATGGATCGTGATTCCTCGGTCGGACTTCACCTTTCACATTTGTACGGTAAATCGTCCGAGGACGTGTCGGACACATTTTCCGACCCGAGGACGTGTGGGAAATCATTCCCGATGCGGTTCGTATGGACTTTTTACCATGCGAATCGTGATTGCCAGTTCGTACGGCACTTGTACGATTCGTACGGTAAAAAGACCGGATACGAGTCGTACGGGAATTTTTTTTACCGGATCGTAATCGCCACCCTAGTGTCTTCTTTGGGATCTAGGAGACCCACCAAACCTGCTGTCGGGCTTCCTCCACCTGAGGATCCGAGCTCTTTGCTCCGCTTTTCTCTCCGTATAAAATGTACCATACCATACCAGATCCTGAAGAAGCCACTAAGTGCTCGAAACTCAAAGGAGGTTATGCTGTTTACTGAGTTTGCTGATCTCGTCAAGGACCTTCAGAAGAAACACAAAAACAGGGACAATTTGAAGAGGAAGCAAGAAGCGGATTAGGATTGTCAAGAAATGGAAGATTAATAAATGTTACTGTGGAGGTAATTACAAGTATCATGATATTGGGAATCCCTGATGAAGTCCTATTGTAAGGACTAAATGCATTGGCTGAACTCGGCACTTATCGTGGAAGGTGCTAAAATATGTTTGGAAATTTAACCAGTTTTGTGGAAGAAATAAAATGAATACACAATGTATGCATTCAGATTCCAGACACTGCAGCATTGATTATAAATACATTTATTGAATGCTCCCCCAGTTGTTGTATTCAATTTACTGTTTGTGGGATTTCTTGGGCGGTGGAACCTATGGGGAGAGGGGGAAGCACATAGATTGAGAATTATATGGAATTGCTTCTGGTGCAGTGCAATTTGGCTATAATTGTATTTTCGTTGTTAGGCTTTCTTGATTGTAATTTATAGTGTTGTACCCGGATGTTGGGTTTGTAGGGGGATAGGGTGAGAAGTTAGTTAGGTAATAATTAATTATGAATTATTTAATACGTTTTTTTAAATTATATGATTGATATTTTTTCAATAATGTAATATTGGTTGATTTTTGTAAATATTATTTGTGAACTGTTAGGTCTGTAGGGGTATAGGGTGGGAAGTTAATTAAGTAATTAACAATTAATTTCTAATTCATTATTTAATTGATTTTTAATTATGTAATTTATGGAATACTTATTCATTTTATTTAAATGTTAGTTGCGGGCTGCTAGGTGTGTAAGGGCCTAATGTGAGAGGTTCTCAATCAAACATGTAAATAAATAGTTTGCCTAGTGGGGATGCAAGCTCTCATAAGAGGCTTGAGGATAAGGAGCAGTTGATCTGCATGGGCCAATTTGGGGAAACATTTAGAGATGAAGGAAAAGGTTAATATTTTTGCATTTAATTAGAAATAGGCCCACCAAGAGGTTAATGCTAGTTTGGCTTAGCATATCAAATTTACAGGGTTATTTTGATTCTAGTGGGTGGACTGCAAACACTGGCCTTTGCACCCTTGGTGATTGATCACTTTCCATATTGGTAGATCCCCCTGTGCTTGGTAGAGATCTCTGCATTTAAAACTTAGCTTAATGATGCAATAACACCACACTTTTCTCACTTTGTGTTAATTTTTTATGTTTTACAAAAAAGACATTGTTTAAAAATGATTTTTTTACTGGTGCACAGAGAATTTACTGAAACATAGCTGTTCCCTATGAAGGGGCATCTGGACAAACTGATGATGTGAACAAAAGTGACGCAACTCAGATGCAAAAACCTTAGTAAATTTGCCCCTAAATGTCACAGTATCTTCGTAAGTGAAAACAAGATAATAGAAAAAAGTTATAAAACTCTTTAAAAAACAGCTACTCATTCAGCTGTTTCTCACAATGGTGTTAAAGTAAGCCAGACAATCAAATATATGGTGGGAAATTACAAATTAGAATTTTTTTAAGTGCACCCAATAGCATTGGGATGATTTTCCATGAGTAAGTTGCCATATTAGGGCACATAAAGAATTAAAAAGCAGTGTATATAAGTGCATGCATGAGGCTAAACCTTGAATGTTAGTTACATTCCATGAACCACAGCTGGTAATATCTTATGAAGTAGACTTTGCGCCACAATAGTCATATCTTGGTGAAACAAAGGGCTGAGATAATTGAAAAGAAGTAACTTCTTTGGAGAGTGCAATTCACATGATGGTGAATGAATAGCCCTTAGATAAATGTCTCGCAGACCTACAATACCATGTTCAAGTACCGTAAAAGTACAAGGGCCATATGTAGGTAAAACGTGTTTTGCGATTCTCTAATTGCAATTTTTAGGGAATCGCAATTAGAGAATTGCAAAACGGAATGTAGGTAGGATTAGCAAAATATTTTGCGATTCCCACCTATTCCTTAATTAGAATCCCAAATTGAGATTCGCAAATAAGGAATACCTTGCCATTCATTCCTATGGGCTAGAAGGCCCATAGGAATGAATAGGAAAACATTCTCAATTAGCGATTCTCAATTAGAGAATCGCAAATTGAGAATGCAATTTCAAGGTTGCAAGGGTGTCACTAGGACACCCTTTTGCACCCTTGAAATAAACATGTGTGCACATGTGGCGCACATACATGCGCTAAGGGCATGTATGTGCGCCACAGGGCACTTTGAAAAATGCAAAAAAGTAAATTTTTCAAAGAAATCGCAAATTACCACCAACCTGAAGTTGGTGGTAATTTGCGATTCCCTAAGCCAAAATCGCACAACTTGGGTGCTTCCTACATTGCATTTAAGGAATCGCAAATTGGGATTCCTTAAATGCATTAGCAAAATAAGGAATCGCAAAATTTGCGATTCCTTATTTTGCATGTGGGTTTTTGTGTGCTACATAGCACACTGCCCAAATTGCGATCGCAAACGCCGAAATTCGGCGAATTTCAGCATTTGCGATCGCAATTTGGCTTCCTACATATGGCCCCAAGTTATTTACCTATAACACTTAATATTCCGCTTGTTGTTTTTTTGGTTCGTATGCTGTACACACTCCTCTTATTGAATGTTTAGTCTAGAAAAGTAAAAGTTGTTATTCTAAACAATCTATGTTTCCGCTTCAAACATGACTCACACCTTGAAGCCCACAATGTACTGGGACACAATCTCTACCTCGAGTTACTTAATTCACCAGCAAGCTACAAAGTTTTTTCTTTATGCTCTTTATTTACTGCCAGGAGAAGTAGGAGGGTTATGTGCAAATCTGGAGCACATCACCCTACCAATCAATGGTACCAGGTAAATTATATTTTCATTTGCAGCATGTATCTATTACAGATTCATATAATGTGTAGAAATTGCAAAGAAATAACCTCACATTCGGGAAAGTAAATATTTTCTTCCAAATTGTCTGACCATCAACAGCCTCTGATATTCAGCTCTTTGGTGTATTTTGAATGTATGTACAGAGAAACCCTTAATAGCTTGATAAAAACCTGTAAATTGCCATTCCTGTCTGCAGAACTTGAAGGCGATACTGGGGAGCATGTCCCCCATCATGCACCAGTTGAGAATATGAGTTAATTGGATATAACCTGAAGCACACCCTTCGTTTTTTCTTTTATTTGAAATCCTTCAACTTAATCTCTCATTTTTTCTTTTTTAGCGTGCAAAACTCCAATGCGCTCCGTCCCAAACAAGCACCAACATTCTCATGAGTTCACGAAGTGGCACTGCGAAGTCCGTGTCACTAAGGAGATGCACAGCAGTATGCACAACAGTGAACAAGTATTCACGAGTAAACCACGATTGCACCAAGTTTGTCCAGATTTATGCGATTTTATTCCAAAGTTAAATCAGTTTTTTTCAACCATCACGTCAAAGACATAAAGTTTCTATGTTTTATGCTTTTTAATACACTGAGATCGCCAATCCAGGCTTATTCACAGGCAAATTTTGAAACTTCATCATTTCCAGCCGTTTAATTCTACCCAATTTCGGTCCTCACGACCTTCTTCAGGGGTATCTATGGTGTTAAAAAATATTAAAATGACTTTTCCCACTAACAGTTCTTATGCTCATTAATTTTACATTGAACATTTGGCCCATCCACCACTAAGTGCCCACCAAAAATATAATTTATGTAACTTTTACACGCTGTGTTCACAACCTCTAATTGCACATTGTTACACTTCCCTCCCCAGTTCTCTCTACGCATCATCCAATATGCCCCTCTGGTGAACAACACGCTTGATACCCTATACAAATCAATACTAAGCTCAACAATACTATTGTATCCAATGTTAAGTGTTATCCCTACTCTCCAAGAAACCTTCTGTTTAAACTCCACCCTTGTAGAAACATTAAATCTCCGTGCATACCTGCTAAAACGTCCTGATTCTAAACACACGTAACACCCTTGTCTTCCTCCTTCATGTTTTCCAATCGAACTACTTCTGACGAGGCGGTTTTTAAACCCAATACTCCCACCTGTGTACCAAGGCTATCACGTGCTTTCTACATCTCACCTTTCTTCTTAAAGTGCACCCAACCGCTAAATCCCTCAATCAATGAAAACAAACTCGTAATGCCATAAAAATCTCATCCCCTTCATTGAACACAAAAAGAACAGTGTAAATAACCGCATCCCCCCTTCAACCATGCAAAATTGTTATTCAACAGACCTTACTGCTGAAACGTAATACGAACAAAAATACGTATGAATTAAATATAAACAAAGGTCATAGTTCATTGCGAAATCCTCCGTAGTTAGTGCTCCTTCAAATTTGGTGAAAAAAGTCTCTGACGTGAAGACATCACTGTAAAGATATTCATTTGTATCATATTTTAGAGCGGGGTGCTCTGACAGGGTTTGGAACAAAGTTAATATGAGTTAATTGGATATAACCTGAAGCACACCCTTCGTTTTTTCTTTTATTTGAAACAAGCGCCAACATTCTCATGAGTTCACGAAGTGACACGGACTTCGCAGTGCCACTTCGTGAACTCATGAGAATGTTGGCGCTTGTTTGGGACGGAGCGCATTGGAGTTTTGCACGCTAAAAAAGAAAAAATGAGAGATTAAGTTGAAGGATTTCAAATAAAAGAAAAAACGTATTTTTGTTCGTATTACGTTTCAGCAGTAAGGTCTGTTGAATAACAATTTTGCATGGTTGAAGGGGGGATGCGCTTATTTACACTGTTCTTTTTGTGTTCAATCAAGGGGCTGAGATTTTTATGGCATTACGAGTTTGTTTTCATTGATTGAGGGATTTAGCGGTTGGGTGCACTTTAAGAAGAAAGGTGAGATGTAGAAAGCACGTGATAGCCTTGGTACAGAGGTGGGAGTATTGGGTTTAAAAACCGCCTCGTCAGAAGTAGTTCGATTGGAAAACATGAAGGAGGAAGACAAGGGTGTTACGTGTGTTTAGAATCAGGACGTTTTAGCAGGTATGCACGGAGATTTAATGTTTCTACAAGGGTGGAGTTTAAACAGAAGGTTTCTTGGAGAGTAGGGGATAACACTTAACATTGGATACAATAGTATTGTTGAGCTTAGTATTGATTTGTATAGGGTATCAAGCGTGTTGTTCACCAGAGGGGCATATTGGATGATGCGTAGAGAGAACTGGGGAGGGAAGTGTAACAATGTGCAATTAGAGGTTGTGAACACAGCGTGTAAGAGTTACATAAATTATATTTTTGGTGGGCACTTAGAGGTGGATGGGCCAAATGTTCAATGTAAAATTAATGAGCATAAGAACTGTTAGTGGGTAAACTCATTTTAATATTTTTTAACACCATAGATACCCCCGAAGAAGGTCGTGAGGACCGAAATGCATTGGGTAGAATTAAACGTCTGGAAATCATGAAGTTTCAAAATTTGCCTGTGAATAAGCCTGGATTGGCGATCTCAGTGTATTAAAAAGCATAAAACATAGAAACTTTATGTCTTTGACGTGATGGTTGAAAAAAACTGATTTAACTTTGGAATAAAATCGCATAAATCTGGACAAACTTGGTGCAATCGTGGTTTACTCGTGAATACTTGTTCACTGATGTGCATACTGCTGTGCAACTCCTTAGTGACACGGACTTCGCAGTGCCACTTCGTGAACCCAGTTGAGAATATGTCTCTTTACTCCGCACACGTTTACAACACGTGCCATTAACCCACATTTATTACTCCGCAAAATCTTTTGCAACTCAGAGCTTTACAACGCATTCCATTACAATGCATTATCCATCACAACGCAATTTACTATTCTAACTCCACCGGGGCATTGTAATGGGGAATGCGTTGTAATGGTTTGCTGAGTGAAGCCCTGGGTTGTAAAAGTTTTGCGGAGTAAAAAATGCAGAGTAATGGACTGCATTGTAATGCAGTCGGTGTGCCACCAGTTGAATGTGGTCAGCCAGAACATTGTTTTTTTTACATAGCTGGTCTACTTGATGATGGTCATAGCTTTGGACCTCTTCCTATCTTTAACACGCAGCCTATGCAGAGATCTCATTGCTGGGTTAATGGGTTCATGTGTCGACAAACCACAGATCTCCTTGAAGCAGGATTCTGTAGTAACTGGAGGTGATGAAAGAGCTTAACAGGGACAATGTTGTAGATGAAAGTTGGAGACCTGGGTCTGTAATATTTGAAGGGTATCTATGTTATTTAATAGACTGCACACAGACTTTGCTGGATTTGGAGGAGGGCCCATAATCTGTGCTAGAACAACCTTAGTTGTGCCCCAGTGGCGAGCAGGAGCTCCTCATTTGTGGGATTACCGTTTAAAAAAGGATAACATCCTTCATCTGGTTAGGGTTAGCATGCTGGTAAGCACTACTGTATCCTGAACCGCTCCTGCGCTTTGCTATGAGAGGTCGAAAACCAGCAGAGGCCCATTAGATTACACATACCGTTTTACTTCTGTGAGTGAATACGCTTGGCCAGGATCTACATTTATAAGCTGACAAGAAAGAGTGAGAGCATCGACCTTTTAGATGCAGCACAGCTGGATTTCCAAGGCTTAAATTGTGACTCTAAGCAGGCAGTTCTAAAGCAACTATATAAAAGTTCCCAAATTAAAGCGCACTTCACTGATGATAGATGTTGCTTTTAGAGAATACAAAAGCACTGGAGTGTGCCCTCTTTTTTTGGACATACATGAAAAGTGATGGGTTGAATGTTTGAATTAATCCCAGCTGTTAAGGGTTTACATTTCAAAGAAGTTGCTGTTTTGATTAGTTCTACATAGAATGAAAAGGTGCCTGACTGTTAAGGAGTGCAGAAAGTGACAATGTGCTCTGACTGTTAATTGAGTGCCAAATTAGGGGAATACCTTTATTTTTTATATTATGACAATGGTGATTGTTTCACAGGCCACTAACCAAAGGTGTACAGAAGGGGCAATCAAGCAAGTAGTAATCAGAAATCTGCACAAGGTTAAAATGGTTAGAAGGAAAGTTTAAGCTTGCAACCAAGAGGCGCAATGAAAAGACCCATCAATGTCCACCTATCAGAGTAGGAAATCAAAGTGGAGGAGAAACATTTAGATTCTGGTGCAATAGGACCTAACAAAATTGAAGGCCAAGTGAGTACCTGGGAAGCAGAGTTGGCTTAGATATATAAAAAGCATCCCTCTTGTCAGGTCTGATGCAACAGGCAGAAGCAAGTTTAAGCTTGCAGCCAAAAGGCTGAATGAAAAGACCCATGAATGTCCACCCATCAAAGTAGGAATTTAAAGTGGAGGAGAAGCTTCGAGATTTTGGCGCGAAAGGACCTAACAAAATTGAAGGCCTAATGAGTACCTAGGAAGCAGAGTTGGCTTAGAAATATGAAAAGCATCCCTCTTGTCAGGTCTGATGCAACAGGCAGCTACCTGCATTGCTTTCAATGCAGAAGTTGCATTTCGAGGTTGGGAGGATGGCTTGCCGTACAGCCAGCGTAACTAAGCACTTCAGGCTGGAGGTTGATGGTGTGCCACAGTAAGTTGGTATTAAGGTTCTCACATAAAATTATTTTTCCTGGACGTTGGAAACAAAAAAATAAAAAAAGACCTGGCTCAATTCTATATGCCTCAACCGAGAAACATGTGAATGAACAGTGACACAGCTTTGCCACCTGCCAAAATGTGAAATATCTCAAATAATTCTTATTGAATTAAAAATAAAAATAAAATTATACGGCACATTATCTCATCAAACTAAATATACAATAAATTACGTATTATTTACCACATTTTTTAAAACGTATTTGTTTAGTTTAAATATTTTTTATACTTAATTACATTTACAATATGTATATAATTATGTATATAGTAATTAATTTAAGTATACAAAATCCTTTTAAATTCAATATCAATTTTAACACTAATATGTATATTTATGTGTGTGCATGCATTTAATTTTTTTATCTATAAAACATTAATTTGTATGTGCTTTCATTTTATTTACCTTCCTTCATTGTTTTTCTTTTATGAGGGTGTGTTGCAGTACCTGACAGGGGCTGTGCCCAGTGCTGTACTTACTCCAAGACTCTGCTGGAGTACATTTACCGCTGTTGGTGGTTCTTTTTTGTCGCAGTTTGTGAATATCAATGAGTTACTTTTTTGTGGGTAGGACTTTGTATTTGCAGGTCCCTCCCTAAACCCCTCCTTTCTCCTTCCTATACAACCAGCTACCCATCCCTAATCCCTTCCCATTTAGTAGAGAGTATTCTCCATTTTCCAGCCACTACTCTAGTTTCCTCTCACATTTACTACTAAAACCTGTAGACCTCCACAACAGGGGATGGAGAACTCCACAAAGAAAAGTTAGAAGAGGTAGGCATCCATACATTTGTGAACCGACGTTTGCAGTACATGACTAGTACTGCTTTAACACTACTAAATGTACAACAGTGTACATTATGTGAATAGCCTCCTCCAGATCTTAATCTGAGTAAAACAAGGTAGGAATTATTTTATAGTTGTCTAGCCAGTGAGTCTTATAATGAAGACTTGTTTGGAATGAAAATGCTTTATTTCCATACGAATGTATGACGATACAATGCAAACATTTACAACGCATGCCTTTACAATGCGGTTTTTACATCGCAACAGCCATTACAACGCATGATTTTACATCGTATGCCATCACAACTCATTTTTAGAAACTACATTTACAACGCATTCCATTACAATGCATACCATTACAACGCATACCTTACAACGCATATTAGTTTTAGGGCAACAGTAGGGTAAGTGTTGGATAGTGTAGGGGTAACATTTACTATTCCTACTCCAGTGAGTGGAACAGTAGGGTAAGTGTTGGATAGTGTAGGGGTAAAAATTACTATTCCCATTCCAGTAAGTGTAACAGTAGGGAAAGTGTTGGATAGTGTAGGGGTAAAATTTACTATTCCCACTCCAGTGAGTGCAACAGTAGGGTAAGTGTTGGATAGTGTAGGGGTAACATTTACTATTCCCACTCCAGTAAGTGCCACAGTAGGGTAAGTGTTGGATAGTGTAGGGGTACAAATTACTGTTCCCACTCCAGTGAATGCAACAGTAGGGTAAGTGTTGCATAGTGTAGGGGTAAAAATTACTATTCCCCATTACTTACCTTATATTGTGTTGTAATGGCATGCGTTGTAGTGAAATGCGTTGTAATGACATGCGTTGTAATGACATGCGTTGTAGTGACATGCGTTGTAGTGACATGCGTTGTAGTGACATGCGTTGTAGTGACGTGCGTTGTAGTGACGTGCGTTGTAGTGACGTGCATTGTAATGGCTGCGTTGTAATGACACGCGATGTAAAGGATGTTGCGTTGCAATGACTGCGTTGTAAAGGTAGTGTGATGTAATGACTGCGTTGTAAAGGTTGTTTCTCTTTCCATACACTTCTTCGGTTGGCTATTTATATCAATGAGATTGGTGCAGCGCAATTTTGGCAAAACCTTTACATGTCACAAATACATGACATGAACATTGCAGGAGCAGCAAATGGTTCAACTTGACAATATTACTAAAGTAAATTCACTGTAGGAATAGTGAATGTACTCATACTGTGTGGCTTAACTTAATTAAATGAGACATTAATAAACTATCCTTGCTTAGTAAACATGTACTCACTAGAAAACAAATTTGATGTACATAATGTGTGCCTTAATACATTAAATAACATTTACTGTTTAGATGTTTGAGTAGAAATCATCCTCATGTTATGAAATCTCATTTATATTAGAAACGAAGTAGATTTATGTGATGTGTGCTCTAATGTTTCATATATATTGCATTAAATGTAGTTCCTAGACATACTTAAACGTATACATTTAAAATGTTATTGTATGCCAAATGTAATACAAGTCTAATGTACTGACAATTTACATTCATTTGTGTTTAAATGTTTTCCATTTTCTGATAACATGCCATTTCTTGCAGGTTTTCACACATATTGTTAGTTGGAGACTAGATACATTAGTGTACTAGCGATAGAAGGAGAGAGCCTGAGAAGAAGACCTTGACGAAAGAACATGGAGAGACAGAGGGTTAAATAAGAGGTCTATGCAGCAGTGTAACAACCTAACCTGAGTGTGAGAAGACAATGTTGTTCCCATGTTGCAGTCTGCAACGTGAGAATGGAAGAGGACAGTAGTAGCCCTGATGATGCGTATAGAGGATTGTTGCTCTCGGGATTCTGATGGAAATAACATTCGTTCACACCATGAGTTTAGGCATTCTTTCCTTTGGACTTTGAGAGGTTCAGACTTCTCTGCTTCCCTTTGATTCTTTCCTAAGTGTGGCTTAGGCTAACACTTATTTCCCTGATCCAAGAAGCCTCCTGACCGAGCTTCTTCAATGCTGACACATCTCTAATATATTTTGTCCTGCCTTATTCTGTTTTTCCCTTTATTGAATTTCCCAGATTTTTTTTAGATTCTTTAGGTTTTAAAACCATCCTCTTAGCTTGAACTTAAGGGATTTAGATTTACTCATGTATAGAGAACATTTAAGACTTTTCTCTGATTCGATTATTAATCTTAGGTATTGCTGTGACTGAATTTCTTGTTTACCTAATACTGGTATGCCTAAACCTCTTAAGTAGGCCGAATTTCCCAGTTGTTATTCTGTAAATGTATAGAATGGTTCTGAGAGTCATGTACCTTAACTTGCTTGCTAACTTGTAATAAACATTCTTAACTATGTTACTGATTCCTGGGAGGCGCGTGACCAAGATTGCTGCAAGACCGTGAGGCTCTGGCGGCCCGGACCGCAAATACTCAACAAAAATGCGGTACAGCTGCTAAATAGCGTGCCTATTATCCCAAAACCTGCTTCCGAAAGAGCCGAGAACCCTCTTGCGACCTTAACAGTAATAGCGGATCAAGGCAAAGCTGGAAAAAGCCTATCGCGAGTCCCATCGGGTGCGGCAGTATGAGACATGCAAAGAGGTGGGCACATCAATTAATTGAGCCCGCGGTCGTGCACAAGGCGAAGGCCGTGCTCACTGCACACCCATGCCTACGCGTATGGCGGGAGAGGCATGCGGACTGCGTGGCCCTGGGTAAGATGACCGGGGCTACCCGACAATATGAGATGGGACCCTTTTGTAGTCCAGGAGGGAACGCCAATTCCATACAAGGCACCAGCGCGATGCAGACAGCACCCCCTCCTGTGCCAGAGAAGAAAGAGATCGTGGCGGGATTAACATGGCCTCGCCCGCTCCTGTTGGCATACGCAGCGAAGAGCCCCCCGACACGAAACAGCGGAGTGGCTATCACCTATTGGTCCCAGGTATAAGAGACAGTAGCACTTATTGTGCCCCCTTGGAGCTTATTAATTAAAGAAGGAGACAGGGGTTGGACCCCCCCGATCCCTGGGGCAAGGTACAGCAACGGTGGGAGGCGGGACTTGAGCACCAACTCAGCGCTGGACTGAAGATTGCGGGCCCAAAGCTTGTCTACGACAGACCTGAAGCGAGGCACACGGAGCACTCCCGCAACAGGACACCCCCTCCAGCTCCAGGCCTGTGTGCTCAGGCCAATGTAGTGCTGTACCCCCACATACTAAGGCGAGTGGTGTCTGGCGGAACGCCCCCCCTTGTGCACCACAGTAACGAATCAATCTGGCACCGGCCTCGGCCCTGCTGGCCTCCCCCTTTAAGTTGTCAGCCCGCATAATGACCCTGCGGACGCAAAGACACTGCCAGAAGTTAACCTAGCTAGAAATGAACTACATCACAAAGAGACTGAAGTACATTTTAGAGGAACAAATTGCACAAACAGTGAAGCCCCAACGTTGGACTAAACATTGTCAAACCAAACTACTACCCTAAGGAGTGGGCCAAGACACTCCTGAATATCAACAGTGGCAAGATGGGGCGAACAGACTGCAAGCATTCAAACTGCCATTCGAGGCCGAAAAAACAGCGCGCTCGCAGTACTAAGAACAGACTGAGGAGGGGGCTCCCCCTGATGATCAAGACGATGACTGGAAAGCAAAACTCCTCCCTATGAAAAGTAGCTTAACCTCCATCGAATCAAAAATGGATGCCATGTCCACGCGTATGGACACAATTGTCCAGAAAATTTAAAAACTCTGGCACAGAATCAATGAAGCAGAAATCAGAATTTCAGATCTGGAACACAACACCACAAGTCATAAAGAACAGATCTCTCAGATGGATCGTCTGCTGAGGGTCACTGCTGCAAAAAATTAAGACTTAGAGGCTCGATCGTACCGAAACAACGTATGCGTGCTAGGTCTACCTGAATCGGCAAATACAGGCCGCATGGAAGATTACATAGAATCGTTGCTCTGCGACGTGTTCGACGTGAAGCCTTTTCCAAACACTTAGGGGCTGATTCTGATGTCGGACAGACCTGAGTTCGTCCGACATCGGTCAGGAACCGTGACCGACCGACCTACTGTCGCTGGTTACGGCCCTGCAAGTACGATGCGACCGAACGCTGTTAGGTCGCACTCGTATGTTACACAATGGGAGGATGCACTCCGAGCGGAATGCATGCCCGCATTGTGACATGCAAGTGTGCAGTTCATCCCTGCACCCTGTGGCCGGCACCCCAAGGTGCATGCCACCGGGTGCAGGGATCAATAGAGGGGCACCATAGGTGCCCCCAGGCCGCCATTTGGCAGTCTCGCACCCATGGGGGCCCAAGTGGGGGTCCCCAAAGACAGTTTCCGACTGCCTTTTCGTGCCAGAAACACCGGCACAAAAAGGCTGTGGAAAACTGACATCGTACTCCCTCGGTCCAAGTCCGATTCCTTTCCGACCGAGCCCATCGGAATGGCTCGGTCGGAAAGGAATCCGGCCGGCACGTTCCAATGCGGGCAGAAGGGCTCCAACCGTCGTTTGGAGCCCTTCCGTCCGAAATCGGAATCGGGCCCTTAGTGATCAAAACAGCACACAGATCACTGGGGGCGAGACCACCTCCGGGAACGCCACCAAGACCCATCGTGGTGAGACTCCTCAACTACGGGGATAGGAATACTGTGCTGAGGTTTGCTCGTGAGAAAAAGAAGGTGGAATACGAGAACAATGTCCTTAGCTTCTATCCAGAATTCACCCAAACTGTTCAAGAAGCAAGAAGGAAATTCACCATAGTCAAACTGAAACTACAACAGGCCCACCTTGAATACGCCATGCTGTGCAAGGGGAAACAACATTTCTTACAGAACCCAGAGCAAGTCGAGGATTTCCTGAAAAAGACCCTACGCTCGACACCCAGCGACACCCCTAGCAGATCCAGGTCCCGATCTGCTTCACCATTATCCAAAATTGCCTGAACTCACGGACAGACTATAGTGCAACAATGCTGTGTACTGTACTCTTTTGAGGAGCACTCACTTCACCCTAACTGTGGGCTGCTGTAATCTGTGGAACAATATGGGACACATTCAATAACCAAGATGAACTCGCTGGTGTGCCCTAACAGACGGTAATTGGCATAGAACTTTTGAAAATGAACAGAAAATCTATGCTTTCTCTCTCTTTTTCTTTTTATCCTTATGGTAATATGATTTCTTAAGTGGTACAGAACTTTATCAGAGGTCCCGATTCCCGCACTTCCACAAGTTGGAGGTCCCCCTCCCTGGTCATCAGGGCACTATGGGATGAAGGGCTGGCGCAACCCCCCCTAGCAGCACCTCTGCAGGAGATTCCCCCTAAGCAACCTCTTAGAATTTAGCACATTCAGTTAGGATGATTTTCATGTACGAAGTTCTGTTTAATGTTTTTATTGCCAGATGGGGAATGGGTGGGAAATGAATACCCGACAAGCTGGGGACGTCAGTATGGGAGTAGGAGGGAAAAGGAAAGCAGTCAAAGCAATCAAGTATTCCTTGATAGAGATTCAGGTCAGAGCGTGCTTTTTAAACTGCGTAGTGAAATAAACATGTTACATATATTTTCACCAACATTATGGGATAATGAGTACCACAAGGACACAGGTTAAAATGAATTGCATATCCTGGAACGTAAGGGGGTTAAACACCACACGAAAAAGAAGGCATATTTTAGCATACCTGGATAGACACCAAATCCAGATAGCACTTCTACAGGAGACCCATTTTGACCCCACTATGCAACCAAGCGTCACTGCCCGCTGTGCATTATATCGCTATTTCTCGTCATATACCACATACGCACGGGGAGGAGTGATCCCTGTTAGAAAAAACACACTATTTGTACCCCAGGGATCACTAAATGACCAACAAGGACGATACTGTATAGTGTGGGGACGCCTGGGCACACATGTAGTCACCATCGCCAACTGTTATGGCCATAATGTAGATGACCCATATTTTTTCACTACAATGTGGGGCAAAATACTTTCCATAGGAACGGCGTATATCATTTGGGGAGGAGATTTCAATATAACAGTCTCGCTCGCCTTGGACAGATCACACCCGACTGCGCAACACTACACCGCTGTGCAGCGTCAACTAGCTGGAATTATTACGGAGAATTACCTTCTTGACGTGTGGAGATATCTCCATCCCACGAGAATGAAGGAACACACTACTCAGAAGTACACTCGACGTGGTTGAGAATCGACTACTGGCTGCTCACAAGAGGTATGGTACACTGGGTAGATCAGGCTTAACACCTAGCGTGGACACTTTCCAACCCCTCCCCGGTGAAAATGACACTCTCCATTCCGGAGTGCGAGCCACCATATAGCAAGTGGCGACTAAACTCAACGATATTATTAGACCCAGTCTTTAAAGAAGAAACAGGGCAAGAGATACAAGATTTTTTCGAGCACAATATCGACACTGTCCCCAAAATCCCCACGGTGTGGGAATCGTTCAAAGTCACCATACGAGGACTCTGTATCACAAAGGGTGGAGGTATACTAAGAGATATTCACACACAACTTAATGCACTAGAGAGGGACATAAAAGATTTAGAGCAAAAAGCAAGCAAGCCAAACACGGGGGGGACATGAAAGCCACCTTATGAGACAAACTTACAGAGTATAAGGATACAGCTGACCGGGAATGTAAATTTAAAAGTAAATAGCACAGAGCTAGAGCCTACAGAGAAGGTGACCGCCCAGGAAAGGTTATTGTTGACCACATCAGGCAACCTAGATTCTCCAACTTTGTCACAGAACTACATGATTCCAAGGGAAATATTCATAGGGATGCCACAGACTTAATAAATATATTCACTACATATTACTCTGCCCTATACACCTCGCAGAGGACACCGCCCCTTGACCTCTCACAATACCTCAAAGACACCGCACTGGCTTGGCTGGGGGATTCCCAAAGGGACTTTCTCGCAGCCGACTTGGAAGAGGACGAAATCACGGCAGCCACCATGCAAATGAGCTCAGGGAGAGCCCCAAGATCAGATGGGCTACCTGTAGAATTTTGCAAGACATACGTTACACAATTAGCCCCATGCTCAAGAAGGTGTTTGAGGAAGCGCATGAAGATGGGATACTCACACTGACAATGAGAGAAGCTATGATCATCTCTCTGCTCAAACCGGGTAAACCAGCGGAATATTGTGAATCATACAGATCGCTCTCGTTGATAAAGTGCAAACCTAAAATCCTCGCTAAGGTCCTATCAAATAGACTAAATCTACTGATGGACAGACTGGTTCTGCCCGACCAGGCTGCAGGATATAGACTCAGATACTGCTGCAGAGGCAGTATTCCTTGATGCCACCAAAGCATTCGACTCTGTGGAGTGGGACTTCCTCATCGGAATATTGCGACACATGGGAATGCCCCCCCGGTTTTCTAAGGTGGATAGTGCTCCTATATCGGAAACCCCAGGCCACAGTCCTCCTTAATGGATCCCGTTCACCCTCTTTTGAAATTGCAAGAGGTATGAGGCAAGGATGCCCGCTATCCCCCATATTATTTGCACTAGTAATTGAACCACTAGCTGCAAAACTAAGACAGCACCATAAAGAATGAGCGTTAGCATACCCTATCAGGCACATCCTAATATCATTATATGTAGATGACATTACTGTTTCTGTAAAAGACCCACAAGAAAACCTGAATCCCTTGCTGCGAGAAATCACCAAGTTCGGGGAGTACTCGGGTATAAATATAAAATGGAAAAAATCAAGTATATTCCCTCTCACAGACAAAATTACACCATACACCCTCAATTATCCCCTAGAATGGAATGAGACGAAAGTTAAATACCTTGGGATTAATGTAACAAGGGATAGGAATGTGCTGATGCGTATCAACTATGGCAAAGCCCTAGACGCTATAACAGACTCTCGCTGGATTGCGATGCCGCTATCCATGGCGGGACGGATATCCATAATAAAAATGGTCATACTTCCCAAAATGCTTTACCTATTCACAAACATCCCATACAACCCAGGCAGGGTCTTATTTAAGGCCCTGCTAACGCAAATGATCCAGCTGGCATGGGGAGATAAACAACCTCGACTCAAATGGGAGGGACTGATACTCCCATACTCTCAAGGAGGAGTTGAGGTACCAGACCTCGAACTGTATTATTACTGTGTACAGGCACACTATGCGACGTATGGGTTCCATTCACCCCTTATTATGCCACACTTAGCGGTCGAGATGCGATATATGGACCCAATCCCTCTGTCAGGGTTTATTTCCACTAAGCCAAAAAAACGAGAAGCAGTCCCCTCGATGGTAGCATGCACCAGCATCGCATGGATGAAAATAGCAAATAGACCAGAAGTGCCTATGCTATACTCCCCTTGCCTACCAATTGAGTGCCAACCTGATGTGCAGGTCACCTGAGAAGACATGTAGGCAGGTCCTAGATGCTGTTCAAAGGAAAACATAGGGGGACCTCTATGAAAATGGGGAGTTTTTGACAAGGGAACAATTCTTTCGAGATAAAAAATCCCACAACAATGGAGTTGTTCATGTTTGTTAAGACTCAGACAAAGCGTCCGTGCCATTACACCGGAGTTTCCACAAGAACCTCAGATCTTAACACCATTGCATGACATACTCCAAGCAGAACCACCTCTGCATGAGATGTCACGCATATATCACAACACACAAAGCGCTATTAAAGCACCTCAGCTAGCATCCCGTAAGGCTTGGGAGGAAGAGCTAGGTACATCAATACTAGAAAAGCATTAGGACTATTGTTGTAAACAAACAGGATATATCTCAGCAAACAGTAGACAAAAATTGATACATTATACATTTTTACACCAATTATATTACACACCTGCTAGGCTATATAAGCTCCCCTTAAGGGACGACAACAGGTGCGCTCGATGCATGCAGGAAAGGGAAGGATTCCTACACCTAGCCTGGGAATGCCCGACCATCGACGAATACTGGCAACAGGTGTTCGTGGCTCTGGAACAAATGCGGGGCTCTCGCCTTCAGGCTACACCGATTATAGCTATACTGGGATACTCAGATGGGGTGGAAACAATACATAGGAGGTTTCTAGCATTGGACCTATTGATAGCAAAACGCAAAATCGCCTGCAGATGGGGCAGAGGCAGAGCCCCAATATTCAAAGATTGGCTTTTAGACATGACAACACGGCAGGAACAAACTCTCACCCACTGCAGAATTGCTTCCACTCACGTCAAGGCCCAAAAATATATGGGAACCCCTCAAAACCTACCTTCTCTCTACCCCAGATACTACATCCAACTCTCAAGAGGGACCGGAGGCGGAAAGACAACAAGGGTTACAGCAAAGTATACAGATTGACCAAAACACCGCAGGGTCACAGTAGGAATTTAGTCCCGATCAGACCTAGCAGCAGTATATAGAGCAGAAGTGTTGAGCTTCTGGATCACAACATAGGCAGAATCACTGTAATATAAAGCTCCTGTAACCTGTGTACAAAGTGTAGACCTCTCAATAGATCACCAGGATATGATTAACAAGCAATGTTCTCTCTGGGTGCTGAAAAATGTAACTCACCAACGCAAACACGCACTGAATGCAATGTACAATGCTAGACTGTAAAGTATATTTCTTTTTCACTTGTTTTATTATTGAAAACAGATGTTAAGTATAAACTGTGCTGATTATATGAAAATGCTTAATAAACATTTTTTAAAAGCTATTGTTACTGATTCCTGGGTTACACTGTTAATTGAAATTGATTGATATAATGTTAACTCTCCTCGCCTCTCAGTCAGATAAAAAGGTCCACTGGAGGATTAATGGTAAGAGAGTAGGCACAGAGCCTTGGATCAAGATGGATGGGGCATGACAACGTGATCAATTATGAACAACATTTATGTTAGAAATAGTGGACATTGTTGGTTAAAAGATAGCCAGCAGGACACAAGAAGAACAACATTTATTTAGCATGCAAAGTTAACTAAAACCATTACATGACTGAATAGACACTCTAAACAAGCATTGGCATAGCCAATAGGTCTCGCCTTTGGGACCTTATAAGTGTTTAGTTATCCAGCACAATATCTTTGGTGCAACAACATCAACTATTGCATGGCTAAACACATATAAGGTCCGAAAGGCGAGACCTATTGGCTATGCCAATGCTTGTTTTTGTTAGGCACGAGGAGATTAAGTGATTTGCCCAGAATCACAGGATGTTGAGCGTCGTTGCCGAGACTCAAACCCAGTTCCCCAGGTGCGAGGTCGACCGCTCTAGCCGTAAGGCTACATCTTCTCGTGCTCTATAAAACTCTCACTCAAAATAAAAAGTAAATAAGTTATGCAAACGTTACTTCTATCAGTTGTTGAAAACTGAAGATAGCATGCAATGTCACTTAAGTCGTTTCAACATTCATCACTGATCATCCGTTTCAGTTTATACGACCACACTCTTTAAGATACATGCCGTGCGAAAACTACTTTCTTTTATACTTTTAACTGATGAGAGACCCCGGTTGGTACGTCAGTCCTACATACTACCAAAAGTGTAGTTATCACTTATAATATTTCCATCAAATGTCCATGGATACATTGTATACATTTTGTAATGCATTATAGGATAGCATCATTAAAATATAATGTCATTTAGAAGCCATATCAGATCGCTATTTACAACCACATTTTCCAGTATATCACAAAGGCACCGGGATACTCCATCACCTATTAGCAAAACATGTTAGAAATTCTTTATGACAATTCACATTTTACATTCAATTATATCACATGAATACAATTATACAATGTAGAGTAATTTTCATGGACAGGGAAAAGCTACTCATCATTGATGGCGTTTTGGCATTTCCAGAATTAGTGACTGTTTTTCTCACAGTTAGCATTCCTATATTTTTAAATAAACTTGGAACTTTTAGCTATTTGCCTGTGAAATCAGGCGTGTAAAACTAAGTGCCTCTCATTAAGAAGCTAAAATGAAAAAGGTTACCAATAGATCGTAATACACTTAGGCAACTGCTAGTATAGGTTTATAAATCCTGATTCTTAAACTATCACTAATCTGTGCCCTAAATGTTTGAGGCAATAAAAGAACAAGGTAGTCAAATTGACAACTCAATTCAGTGGTGCAAAACAGGTCCGGTCTAATGAATTAAGCACTAGCACGTAATTTCAAATAGCTTTAAACCCTTGGGCACAATCATGCAAGATCTGTCTTAACACCTGCTCCAACAGTTGAATAATCAATACCAACAAGATTTACCAACTTGCATTTAAGCCGTCGTCGTCTAGTGCTAACCAATGGTGTGTTAACCATTTTTCCTGGTAGTTCCAGTCACAGGTACCAGGTCAACAACCCCACGCTGCAATGAACGCATCCACCTTCCCTTATCCCTCACCACAAGTTTCCCACATCAGTCAAGGCAGTTTTTTTTTAAATTTAGCAGCCTCCAATGCTGCTCCAGCAGCAGGCACAAACACACAGTAATTGAGCCTGCAGCCTGCAACACGGCCAATTAGAATAAAGCAAAAACTGCATGGTTATTGGCCATGTTGTAGGCCCAAACCATCCATGTAAGTTCTTTGCATGACATGATGGGTTTTGCTGTCAGGTTTTAACATCGTCCAAACACCCCCAACCATTAAGGCTGCACTTGATGTGACAATCTTACTACATCCCATGCACATGTTTTTAAGGACTCAGAAACACATTGACCGTGGCGACTGAAAGAGAAAACAGACTTCTGCCTGAAAAGAGAAAACTGCTATTTTTAAAGGCTTCTGCAGAAGCTCAAGTAACAGCATATCACTGTTGCCTCACTAGAAAAGGAATCATGTTTTCAAAATGCACTGCGAAAGACTTTAAAGCGACATCCTGTTTACAGGCAAACTTATGCCCCGTCGACAAAATTGCAGAATAATCTGAAACACCGATTAATCTGCTTCTATAAAACAATGTTCATCACAACTGTAATAGTGCTGTATAAAAATATTCCCCATTGGCCATAAGATATACAGTATCGTGGCCAACATTTCGCAGTCCAACTTCTGCTTACTGCCAATCTTTTTTTTCAACTGACGGCTTTTAGCTTCCACGTCATACGTAAGGGTCGTTGCTGTGGTTACCGGACACAGCATCGTCCCACCTGTTGTCAATTGAAGTAGGACAGAGTGAGTCGTGCAGGTTGAATACATAGAGAAGCAGAACCGGGCAGGTCCCGTAGCAGAAGGGGTGGTTGGTACAGAGTAACAGGCTTTGAAGAAGCATTACTTGCTATATAGTGATGCGTTGCAAGGAATGTGATGGCTTCAGGAGAACAGTTCTGCTGCTCACCTCTCGATAGTACAGTTCTCAGTAACCGCTTTGTTTGACAACTCTTTGGAGATTTGCGAACCCCCGTGGCATTTATGACAAGCAATGACACAGCCAATAAGACTGGCATTGGTTGCCCTTTTTTTAGTGTTGCCAATGCTAGTCTTTTTTTGTAAAATGTTATTGTTGGGGAAGATTCTGAGCTCTCGCTAATATTTAAAAACAAGCCTCAGCAAAAGGAAATAACAAGCGATGCCGCGCGTGCCAGATTGGCGCCGAAAGTGAAAGCACCGCGTTTGGAGCAAAAGGGCACCAGGGCCAGCGCGACCGCCATCTGTTTCCAATTACGCGATAATTGTAAACATATGTCGCTGCTGCTCGCTCCCAAGCTCCCCAGGCCAGGAAAGAGAGAAGGTGGGACATGCACTCGCCTTTGGCCAATTGCGTGCTGTCTTTCTTAGAAAAGCGTTAAAACAAACAAATGATGGACGGAATGCTGACAATGCATACATTCTCCCCCAGTCAAGAGATCTGGGTTAAATCCATCGTTCTTTTGCCCACTACACCACCCCAGTTTAGACATGGCCATATGCAAATCAGTCTTGACCCTGTGCCTCATGGGAACAGTCCAGCCCGAACTGCCAAGCCATGTCTTCCCTGGACCGAAATCAAGCATCCTAGGACCGGTTTCTGGCTATCAGCCGTCATCAGCCAGGATAGCTTGACTCCAGTGGCGTAGTGAGCACGGGTCCCACGTCTGGGAATACCCATCCCACTTATGGCGAAAAGCGTTAAAACAAACAAATGATGGACGGAATGCTGACAATGCATACATTCTCCCCCAGTCAAGAGATCTGGGTTAAATCCATCGTTCTTTTGCCCACTACACCACCCCAGTTTAGACATGGCCATATGCAAATCAGTCTTGACCCTGTGCCTCATGGGAACAGTCCAGCCAGGCAAAAGAACGATGGATTAAACCCAGATCTCTTGACTGGGGGAGAATGTCTGCATTGTTAGCATTCCGTCCATCATTTGTTTGTTGTAACGTCTTTCTTAGAAAGACGCATGCAAAGGCCAATAGCGGGTGATGAAAAAAAATAGCTCACGCACGAGCATGTGTTCCGAGTTCAAATCCCTTACTAAAATCCTCGCAGAGCAGTGCATGCGCGCTGGCTCAGGCGAGACCTAAAAACCCTACTGGCAGTAAAATACAATGGAAGATCCATCGATCACATATGTAATCTTAGTGTTTGCAATATTAAAATGTAGTACAAGTATTTCAATATGCCCGCAGCTTCTTGAATCATAATAAGGGCCCTTTTTAATCTTTAGCAATACATCTACAATGGATGCTTCTAATGCAGATGGATGCGCAAATAAGGTGCAGTTACTGTTAATCCAGCCATAGGTCGTAATCTGGTCTTGGGGCACCTCTTTTAGATAATGTACAGTCATCAAACAATTAAAGTACATGCGGTGCTGTGCAATTTAGAGATTATTAAAAAGGGCCCACTTTCTGACTTGACAGTGCCTCTGAAAAAGACACTTCTAATACAACGATGGAGAAGGAGCAGTAGACTCAATACACCCTTGGACCACAATCGGAACGTGTCCCACTGGAAGATTCCCCCTTCGCAATTGACAATTTTGATTCCAAATGGGGGGTTGACTAAGGCGGTCGCTTATGGAGGTATAGCCTGTTTCCTTGTGGATTTTGCTTGGTCGCACTGAGTGTGAACGAAGCAGATTGTTCATAGAACTCTAGTCTACGACTGCGCATTGCTCATTGCTCATCTTCCCATGTCTTGAAGAGACCCAACTATACCGGCCAAAATGCATAGAACATTATAAGTGGAAGAGTCCAACTTTAAAACTAAATTTACACGTATGATGTGGGACACACCACAGAACTTCAAAGGGGCGGATGATCCCTCTTGTGTATCACCTCTAATATGGACTGCATATGATAAATTGAAATTGCATCACAATTGCAGCCATATCTTTGTATAAAACTGTTGGAAGAGAGATAATACTCATCAATCTATGTTGATATATATGTGTCTTTTGGTTTTTATATAAACTAAAAGTGTTACGAATTTTGTACAAAATGGTACATGTTGTTGAGTGATGTCTATATACACCTGTTATGTCATTGTTACTTGTGGGCACACACCTATACTCTCCTCACGCTAGGAGTTCAGATTTTCGCATACAAAGTCTTATCTAAATGACATTGTGTTATTGCATACACCGGACCAGTGATCAATTAATAAGTTCACTGGTACAATTTTAGGTTTTCATTTGTTCCCACTGGTTACCAGCTTTTCTGTTACCTCTAATACAAATAGCAACACAGATAAAATGCAATGTTAATCATACCATGATTCTAAAATAGACGCTTCTAAAACAGATGGCAGCTCAAATAAAATGCAATTAATGTTAATCATACCATGGTTCAAAGCCAATTCTCATGCTGCATCTATAAGCAATTAGTACATAAGACCCCACTATTGCCCCCTTCAACACCACAGTTGCTGTAACTAGCATCGATTAAGTGCAATTAGAACTAACACAATCATGCAACAGTACCATTTCTCAAACAAGATCTTTTCTATATGCTGTTTTCGGATCCCACAAGAAAATAGCACAGATAAAAATGTGGTAAGACATTCATTCAACAATCCCGTTTGTCAGACAATATCTTTTCTAAGGGGTTATTCAATGGTGTATCAGGAGCATGCACCCTCAATCTGAGTTATAATCAACTACAGGAATTAAATAAAACCTGTAGCGTCTTTCCCAACCCAGGAGCATGCAGACGAATTTCATCACACAGGTCCTACGGATAAGCATTACTTTATTCTTCAGCATACACTCATGCACTGCACATTACATCATACTTCCCAATTAACCACACCCTAATACCTCCCCACATATTATGTATTTCATCTTCTGAGACTGCCCAGAACCACGAGGGTCCAACTGCACATAACACTAATATGCTACATCCCCTTTCTTAAATAAAAAGTGGCATCACATTTTTTCGATTAATCGGCCTTGTGCTCGCACTTGTCTGCCAGTTCGGGTGATCAAGGTCCACCCTGATTGAGCAACAGTGACAGACTCAGGTGCTTGAGCAGGACCTGATTGAGGGGGCGCCTCACAAGTGGTTTTAGGACTTGACTAGAGTTGCGGTAGGTGTGATGTGTCCCAAGTATTGGATTGTCCAGGACGGTGTACTGTCACAATATGTCCCTTCCATGCCATGACCTGTAAAGGTTCAGCGCCAAACGGAGCGTCCATTTTCGGTCTTTGTTTCTGTTTAACCAGTACCTAGTCTTCTTTGTCAAAGACTGTTTCCGGGACTTGGCCACGCTGATCTGCATACCTTTAGTTGTTTCTTTTCCAAGTCTCGTTGGTGTCTCAAACTGTGTCAGTTTTCACTGACCAATCCGGGGTCCATTGAGATATTTTGTTCTGTTGGCTCTCTCAAAAAGCAAGGTGGCTGGAACCTCACTAGTTGTGGAGTAAGGAGTTTATTAATAGGCCTAAAGGGCCTGCCAACTGGCTTGGTTCAGATCTAGTCCCTCCTTGGACGCTCCATGAACGCCCCTCTTGAGGGCGCCCATGAATTGTTCAACTACACCATTGGCTTGGGGCCAAAAGGGTGTACTCTTTTGGTGTTTGACGTTGAGTCAGACAAGAAATTATTTGAAATCTTTACTGTTAAAGTGCGGGCCATTGTCCGATTTGTGGATGTTGAGGGTACCCCACATTGCACAGATGTCATCAAGACATTCTATCACTTTCATGGGTTGTTGAAGATAGGTCTTTCACTAAAGGAAAATTTAAATAGTCACTAATGACTATCATGAGATGAAGTCTATTGCCTAAAGGACAAAAAAAGTCAACTGCAACCCTCTCCCATGCATGGGCAGGAAGGTCAGACATTGTCACTGGGTGCTGTGTCACCTTGATGAAACCATGGTGCCATTCATGGTCCATTTCGATGACCTGCTGTCTTAGGCTTCTAGGTAAACTTTTCCAATTCAATATCATCGGCAAGGGGCCGGGGCCTTTCCTCGCCATGATTGCATGGTAATAAGTTCTTTGATTATGCTCATGTCTTTATCTGCGTTGGTAGAAGCAATGATTTGTTCCACAGACAGAGCCACTGGTGTACTGGTCCCACAATAAAGTTGAGAAAGGCTTCAGCTGTCCTTGATGTTGAACTGTGACAAGATAGTGGCACTCGTAAAAAGTAATCTGCCAGGTTTTGATCTTTCCCCGGTTTGTGCAAGATCTAATTGTCGTACTGTTGCAGTCTTAACCCCCACCTCTCGATGTGAAGGGGCAGCTTAGGGGCAGCTTAGCCTTTGGATTTCCAAAAACTGTAAGCAATGCCTGGTGAACCATTTTCCATAGAGGAATCCATGAAAATGTTTGCAGGCCCGCACGAACGCTGAACTCTCCTTCTCCGGCTGAGAGTAGGCATGTTCTGCTGTAGAGAGACTTCAACAGGCATAGGCCACGATATGTCTCTGAGCATTCGGATGGTCATTGTGTTGAGGAAGAATTGCACCCAGCCCTACAGGGTTCCCATCAACTGTTATGTCCGTATGTAACTTGGGATCAAAGTAGGCTATTTCAGTTGCATTATCAATTGCATGTTTAATGTCTTTGAAACTCTGGTCACATTCCGGAAACCACTGAAATGGTACATTTCGCTTTGTCAAGTCTCTCCATGGGGCACTCACAGTAGCAAAGCTGCAGATATATCTTAGGCAATAACTGGCCATGCCTAGAAAGGATCGCAATATGGTAACATCCGGTGGGGGTGGGGAGGTGGGGAGGCAAGTGAATGATAGTGCTTGCATCGTGTCGGGAGTCATTTCCCCATCCGAGAATATATGCCCCAAAAACTTGAGTTTGGGTTTGTGTAACCCACACTTTGCATTGTTCAGAGTGAGACCTGCATCAGCAAGTAACTGATACACTTGAGTAAGGGCTTTGTTGTGTTCTTTATGTGCTCTCAAAAAAGGCAGTATGTCATTACTGTAATTGAAAGCATGTGTAACAGGTTGGATTACTCGTGAATAACATCCTGAAATATCTCAGCAGCCGAACATACACTAAAACTCAGACTCTTATATTCGAACAAACCAACATGAGTGAAAAGGTAGTAATGTACCTGCATTTCTATGAATGATCAATAAATATAACACATCACAACAATTCGATACCCTAAAATTAGAAAAAAATCTTCAAAGAAAAAGAATGAAATTGTTGAAAATAGAACCATATTTCCTCCGTGTTTCTGATTCCAAAGATTCATGCTTTGCATTATTTAGACAGTTAATTTCTCAAGTTCATCAATTCTTAGATCTAATTGTTCCGACAAACCTCTCAAGTGGCGTACATTTTATATACTCCCTAGACCCTGAGTGTTCAAACAGAATCACGCCCTGAATCTTCGGAATAAGGAACACAGAGGATATATCGTTCTATTTTCAATTATGTCATTTTTTTTCTTTTAAGATTTTTTCTAATTTTAGGGATTCACATTGTTGTGATGTGTTATATTTATTGATCATTCATAAATTCTAAACAAGGATGTAGTTAATAAGATCATGTTTCCAGGGGACATGTTATTTAGGACACAAGAAACTCTGAAATGTGTTCATTATAAGCAATGGATTTGCATGCTATAAAATGGCCACCATGTTTGTAATTGAAATGAGGGGCATTTAAGTGTTAAGTCCCTCTTTGAAGTTTTGACCGACAGAACTGCCCAATGAATGGAATTTCTGTTTATAAGGTGATGGTTCATGGAGGTTCACTGACATTGACAAAGGCCAGGAGGCTGAAACGCGTTTGTCATTTTCTTTTTCATCTATGGTTGTGCGACAAATAAAATAACTATTTGAATCTTCGAAGCCTGGAGTGCTCAGCGTTCTTTTCTAAGATATTCGCAAAACTCCAACCTTCGTTCCCAAAGACAGGCACAGGAGCACGGCCCACTGGTAGGTGCAGATTTCTGTTTTATTGACTCAAACAAGCACCAGCAGCATGACGCGTTTCAGCTTCAAGGAGCCTTGATCACATGACGAGCTTAACAGTGTAAGGTTTTATATAGCTTTCTTTCATTTTTTTAAAAACTTTTTGAGCTTTTCTCTCTTTCCATCCTTAAAGTGACCAGTGCTGTATGTGCAAGGTAAAGCATTGAAATAGACAACCTATTAACATTTCAAGGTTTCCTGTCCAATGGCATAGTTGATACATTCAGGTTTAAATACCGATTGGAATTTATGCATAGTTAATTAATTGTTTACCATACTTCCTGGTATAAATACCTATCCAGACATTTTTTAAAATAGGTATATAAAGTGCTAATGCAAATTACAGAACTTATCCCAAAAAGTGCTTGGGTGCTGACCTTGCTGTCTAAACATACATTAATATCTAAAAACCCAAGCAAAAATACGCTAATAAAGGTGTATAAAAATTCTAAAACCCATCTAAAACTGTGTACAAAGTAGTGTAAAATGATTAAAAGTGCGGATATAGATATATATATATATATATATCCGAAGCTCCGTTGACCTCCAAATCCCGCTCAGGACAGAAAGGACACAGACCTCTAATTGATGTGCACAAGTGTCAGGTTTATTGAGGATTATCCGATATACATAGATATATATGTATATATATATATATATATAAATTCACTGAAAAAACCATAGGTTTCACACATGTTATAGTTAGCGGAAATTTTACTGATAAAAAACCAATGAAATTCCCCCGTTATAGTTAGTGCAGGAAACTATAACTCACGCGACCACAATCCTCTGCTGATGCTAATACTGTATTTAGACATTTATTTGCCCATGTCTTCTTCCATAAATTTTTAGCTATACATATATTACAAATATTTTTTTTTCATAAAGACACATATGTCATCAGCAGAAGATTGCGGTCGCGTGAGTTATAGTTTCCTGCACTAACTATAACGGGGGAATTTCATTGGTTTTTTATCAGTAAAATTTCCGCTAACTATAACATGTGTGAAACCTATGGTTTTTTCAGTGAATTTGCAAGGTTTTTTAAATGCTAATTCCTAACTATAACGTGTGTGAAACCTATGGTTTTTTCAGTGAATTTGTACGGTTTTTTAAATGCTAAGTTACTTTACGCCATTCGTGGCGTGCGCGCCCACTTAACGCAGTTCGTTCCGTGCGCGCACGGTGTGCTTCGCGCACCGTGCGCGCACAGTGAGCACGCGGTGCGCTTCGCGCACCGCGCGCCCACTTTACGCAGTTAGTGCCATTACGCTAGATGGGCCATGTACGCACGATGCGCTTCGCGCACCGTGCGCACATGGAGGACATATTATGCGCTTCCTTGTGATAGGTAATCTGTTGAAATTTTTGGGGGAAATGCTGTGCTCTTATATGCCATGCACAAATGGTGGACTTCGGCCACCATTTGCACACGGGGTGGAGAGAGTGGGTTTTTTTTTTTTTAATAATTTTTTACCGTACGCGTACGGTAAGCGTACGGTAAGCGTAATCGGCGAAATTTTCGAAAAATAAAAAATTCCCGTTTTTTGCCTTGGGGGATCTTTGAAGACTCAACTAACATGGTTATGTGCATGGGCGCTGTCTAAACAGCCCCTTTATATGTTTTTGGCATTTGTTTATCAGCTCCCCCCTCAGAGTGCGAGAGAGAAAATGGCGGCCGCCGCTTCCTGGTTTCGACCGATTCGAATGTTTACTAAGATCTAAGGGCCAATCAGAATCGCGCTCGCGCACGCCACCGTACGCGTACGGTAAGCGCACCGTAAGCGCACCGTAAGCTGGCTCAGATATATATATTGATTTAAAGGCTATTTTCTCAGAATCTGCTGAACAGATTTACACCAAACCTACAAAAGGCACTTCCTTGACCTGAGGACTACCTCTCTGCCAAATTTCAAGTAATTCTGTTCAGCCGTTCGGGCTGTAGCTGTGTCTAAAGGTCCTATGGAAAAATGCATGGGAAAAACGCGTTTTGGGACCCCCCTTTTATCTCAGCCCCCGCTTGACGAATCCCCCCGAGACTTTCAGGGTAGGAGCGGAGCGTAGCGCCCCACCTATTTTGAAAAATTCGCAAGGATTCGTCGACCGGCGCCAAAGTTATTCAAAATAGAATGTTGCGGATTTCCTATGGAAACGTGGTCCTAACTATAACTACCTACTGGCGACCGCCAGTAGGTAATATATATATATATATATATATCGTATGATTTATTGCCACATATTCTCAAGTAAGTCAATCCTCAAATGTCTAATCATGATTTTGATGATGCTTGGCGCTTGTCTCCTATATGGTAATATGAATTTTATGCCAGCAGGTTTATCTCTGTTGTGATATAAATGCCTTTTAACGCATTACTTTGTTAATGCACTCCTTGGCTTTCAGTAATTGCTATCCGGTGTGGCCTCTGGCTGATCATTTCTTAATAATTTCTTCCGGACGTGCCCGGTAGACATTGTTCTCTGAAATTATTTGTTAAATTTGAATTAAATGGCTATAGGGAGGAAAGACAGCAACACATTATGCAAATGCATAAATGTAGAAATCTATAAGTGGGAAGGGCGGGGGGAGGGGCGTGTGTGTGTGTGTGTGTGTGTGTGTGTGTGTGTGTGTGTGTGCGTGTGTGTGTGTGTGCGTGCGTGTGTGTGTCTGTGTCTGCGTATGCTGCAGTTTTGCAAGGCTCTATTACAACCGGCATCTGTTCTGATCAATTCCCTTTAATCCAATTAAGAAACTCTATTTTAAATTATTTAGAATTTAACAGAATATACCATATATTTTACATGTTTGAAAATGTTTCTGCATTGTTTCCTTAATGAAAGATAGAAACCCTTAAGGGTCTGTAATGCAGTATTAATAATTAATAGTGTTCATCTTTATATGTTTACTTTTTCCCTGCAGGGACATGTACTGTAGTTGCCTGCCAGAAAGAATATCTGACTAATGTGTCCCAGCATAATGTTTTCAGCCCATTTATTAAACAAACTGTCTTCCCTATCCAAGGGCATTTTTTTTAAGAAGTATTTAGAAAAGACCTGACACAACCTAATCTAATGGCGAAAAACAATGTTGTAAGCTACTACCATTTTAATTAGTTCACAGCTGTTTAAGTAAAATTGTCCTTATTTATTTTGAAGGTTTTATATAGTGCGAACAAGACCCTTTCGGGTATCAGAGCGCTTTACAAGTTGAAATATCAGAAACAAAACAGTTCAGCGTAAACCAACAATGGTAATACAAGAAATATACATAGTTCATGTGAATTTGGACAGGAGAATAGATTTCACTTCTTTTTTGAAAGATACAATAGAGGGATTCAGTCTGCTTTCTGTGGGCAGAGCATTCCAGATGCTGGGCGCCATACCCGAAAAGGCCGGGTTGTAGGTTTTCTTCTTGGCAAATCGTTGTGGTTTCAGTAGAAGGGTATTGGCGCTCCTGGAAAATCTGCTGCCACAAGAGGGAACCAGTTTCTGTGATAAATAACTTGGGGTGTTGTGATGTATAGCCTTGTGTGTCGTACATGCGATTTTTAGATGAATTCTAGCTTTGAAAGGTAGCCAGTTGAGGTCTCTAAGGTCAGGGGAGATGTGACAGTTTCTTTTGGAGCCTGTGATGAGTCTGGCTGCTGTGTTGATTGAAGCTCTTAGGGGGACCGTCGTTGATCTGGGGAGACCACAGAGAGAGGCACGCCCATATTCCACTCTTGGGATTACCAATGCTTCAACTGCCAGTTTGAAGTCATTTGCAGGAAGAAAGGGTTTGAGTTTTCTCAAGGTGTTCATTTGAAAGTTTGCTCCTTTTGTTGCGGTACTAACGAGTTTCTGCATGTTTATATTTTTATCCAGAGTAACTCCAAGCGATTTCGCTGAGTCATTAATACGAGGTTGACAGTTGAGTGCTGTTGGGTGTTTCAGCCAATCCTGAATGATTGTGTATTGGTTGGGAGGAGCGAC
The DNA here is from genome assembly GCF_964204655.1 of Triturus cristatus. Lineage (NCBI taxonomy): Eukaryota > Metazoa > Chordata > Amphibia > Caudata > Salamandridae > Triturus > Triturus cristatus. The sequence goes on from NC_140583.1 coordinate 878,476,379, forward strand.
TAGGAGGAATTCCGTTTTGAGGGTGTTTAGTTTCCGGAGGTTTTCGGACAGCCAGGTCTGAGTTTTTTGTACCGTTAGGTTAAGAGATTTGATGTCCTCTAGTGAGTGAATTTTTAAATATAGTAGAATATTGTCTGCATACATGTGATAGTGGATATTGGAGGAGTTAAGTATTTCAGTGAGCGGTTCCATGAGTAGGTTGAAAAGTGTAGGAGAGAGGGATGATCCTTGTGGGACTCCTAAGGAGACTGGGACAGGCTTGGACAATGAATGATTAACCTTGTATCTTTGAGATCTATTTTGAAGGAAAGAAGCAAACCAGTTTAGAACTGATCCGGATAGTCCCTTCCTGTGTTTCAGGAGCTCAAGCAGGTTGTCATGTTTGACGGTATCAAAGGCCGAGGAAAGGTCAAGCAAGATTAGCAACAGGCTTCGTTTTGGTCAAGGATTTTTAGTGCGTCATCAATTATGTGGGTCATGGCTGTTTCAGTACTATGCCCTGAGCGGAATCCGGATTGGTACTGGTTAAGCAGGTTGAAGTTGTCTATGTGGTTGGTAATCTGTGTGTGAACACATTTTTCTAAGAGTTTGGCCAGAGTAGAAATATTGGCTATTGGGCGGTAATTATTGAAATACGAAGGATCAAGCGCTGGCTTCTTTAAGATAGGGGATACCTGCCCAGATTTAAGGGTTTCTGGGATGGTTCCTTGCAGGAGGGAGGTATTTATAATCATGGTCCATAGAGGCAGTAGCATTGGAATTAAGTTTTTCATGTAGGGAAGGGGGTCTGTGAAGTGGTTTGAGGGATTAAGTGACCTGAGAGTTTTTAATATAGCTTCTTCACTGTATATATTGAAGGAGGTTGTAATTTAAAGAGCGAGACCCCTTTACAAGCCAAAGGGATAGGGTGCTCTTAACAAGTAAGGTGCAAGTTCCCAATGAGACTAGTTTATATGGCATAAACCGTATACATACTACAAAACAAATAAACCTTATTTCATAAAAAAAACACACACTTCAGCTCATGTAGCCAAATTAACACTAACACAAAATCTAAAAATATATTACAAATTTTTCTTTTAATTGAAATAAAAATCATTACATTTATATACAATGACACCAGGAGTTTATGTTCCTCCTGTGTTCGCACAATTAAAAACACATATTTCTTCCTAGAACAAATATACACCAATACAGTTCCGTCTTATTACCTCCGTGTTGTGCTACTCATGTGCTGCTTGCGTCCTGCACCTCTTCCTCTGTTATCGTAACGGGCTCCCGACGTCGGGAGCCCGTTACGATAACAGAGGAATCCAGTGTATCTCGTGGTATTGGAAAAAGAGAGCAAAAAACAAGTAGCCCTAGGAGAAACACTTAAAGGGGTAAAAATTAAGAGCCTCTATTAAAACAAATACAGAGACGGGATACAAGTGGAAATACCGCCAATCAAAAGGTGATATTTTATAAAATCCTTTTGTTTTTCATCACACGGTTCTGGAAAAATAGATACAACTGAAATTGAATAAAAAGATTATTAAGAATCAGAAAGTAATATATAGAGAGAACTTTATTGTTTGTCTTGAAAAAGATTGAAATGATTGGATAAATCCATCGAAACGCGTTGACGCAACTTGGAACACACAATCTCTATTGGAAGTTGGTCCTGTTATTACACAAATAGAAGTTGAAACGGACTCATAACTTATCGCTATGGTGGATGTGTACAGCTAAAGACTAACGATAGCAGTCTATAATTCACATTTACTCTTGTTTATGTTTTTTACATGATTTGATGTTTATATGAATTGGTGTATATTTGTTCTAGGAAGAAATATGTGTTTTTAATTGTGCGAACACAGGAGGAACATAAACTCCTGGTGTCATTGTATATAAATGTAATGATTTTTATTTCAATTAAAAGAATAATTTGTAATATATTTTTAGATTTTGTGTTAGTGTTAATTTGGCTACATGAGCTGAAGTGTGTGTTTTCATGAAATAAGGTTTATTTGTTCTGTAGTATATATACGGTTTATGCCATATAAACTAGTCCCATTGGGAACTTGCACCTTACTATATTGAAGGAGGACCAGGAGGCACAATTTTTTTTAGGTAGAACTTTGGTGCAGATATAGGTAAGGCTCCTGGAGGGGGAGATGCAGAGTTCATGAGAGTGTCAGTATGGGTTATTAAATCTTTGAGCAGCTCCTTCTTTATATTTTCTGTCTTCGTAATGAAGAAGAAAGCAAATTGTTCACAATTGGGTAGTGGGCTTGAGTTAGCTAGACGGGGGTGAGGTATAGTCTTAGTTTGTGTTTTGATTAGTTCAAATAGTTTTTGGGGACGTTCTAGGCTTGATCTAATTGATTGTTGAAAAAATCTGCTTTTGAGTGTCTAATCTTTCTGTCATAGAAGTTTCTCGTGGATCTTAGGAGTTTGAGGTGGTCAGAAGAGGGTGCCGATCTCCACCGACGTTCAATTATTCTCAGTGATCTTCCGTCCTCATTGAGTCTCCCATTGTACCATGGTTTAGAATCTTTTGTGGAGGGTCTCTTTAAATGTAAGGGAGCGACTTTGTCTAAAACCATGTTTATGGAATTAAAGTAGTGGTTAGTCAGATCTTGAACCTCGGATAGACCTTCCGAGGGAAGCAAGAAGTTGGGGCGGAATTTGTGGCTAAGTCTGCACCAACGTTTTTTAGGTTTCTCTTCCATATTTTAGGTCTCGAGGGTTGAGCAGAGTATAGTTTTACTGTTACATTGATGAGGAATGTGATGATGTGGTGGTCCGACCAATCACAGGGGAGGATTGTTTCAGGCTGAGTGGAACCAATCTTGGAAATGACTAAGTCTAGTATTGAGCCTTTATCATGTCTGGGGCTGTTACAGATTTGGGTGAGGTCAAGATCCGAGAGGAAGACTTTGAGGCTATTGAACGCTGGGTCCTTAGGATCATTCCAGTGGAGATTGAGGTCTACGAGGAATATTTGCGTGTTTTGTTGTCCAACATTTGTAGATACAATCTCCATGAGATGTTCGATGAAGGTGAGATTACCATCTGGTGGGTGGTAGAAAGTGTGTAGCGAACATATTGGTTTGTTGTTGCTCATGAATCTAGACAGAGGTATTCACATGAGGATCGTACAGGTGAGTGTGGGCGGTTCACAGAAAGATTATTCCGATGTATGCAAGCAATACCACCCCATGGCTTATCCGTTCTGTCTAGTCTAGTGATATCATGGTTAGGGGGTACCAATATGTCGAGGGTGGGCGTAGATGATTCATTTAGCCAGGTTTCGGTTAAAATTAGGAGGTCAGGTTCGTGAGTGAGTATAAGGTCAGCTATTTCAGTTGTATGTTTTGAGGACGATCTGCAGTTTAGAAGTATACATTTTAGATGAGGTTTAAAGGAGGTTGTGCAGGGTTCTTGTGTGAGGGGGACTTGCATAAGGTTGGTGTCAACTATACCTCTAGAATTGTGTTTTGCAGGGGATGGTTTGGATTAAGGAATGAGTAAGCCGGTTTTCTGATTGCACTGTGTTAGTGGTGTGATGCGGAAGATCATAGGAGCGGAGTAGGGAGAGTATGTCTTTAGCCGATAGGGGGTTTTTCATTTGGATCGGACGGGTTGAGCTGTTGGGGTAAGGCATTGTTTTCCATCTTAGGAGCTGATGTTTTGGAGGGCGTTAGTGCATCTGTAGGGTGAATTTGGAGTGGTCACTGTGGATGTTTGTGTTAGGGTCTTGGATCGGATGGGTTGAGGAGTTGGGGTAGGGCATTGTTTTCCATCTTAGGGGCTGATGTTTTGGAGGGCGTTCGTGCATCTGTAGGGTGAATTTGGAGCGGTCACTGTGGATGTTTGTGTTAGGGTCTTGTTCATATTGTTTGATTTTGGGTGAGTGTAGAATCAGGTCATGTAGAGTAGGAGCTCCTCACTGACTTGTTGTAGAGATAATAATATCTTGTCAAGTCTGGGGTCTAGTATGGATGGTACCGTCATTAATGTAGGGACTGTGGGTAAGGGAGGTGCACATAGGCCATGTATGAGGTTTGAAGGGAAATCGTGATCAGGGTTGTTGTAATGCGGACGGCCAGGGTGGTTGTTAGTAAAGGGGGGGTGGCATGGGGGATGGTGGAATGGCAGGGGAGAAGGGGTGCGGGCGGGTGAATGTGCAGAGTGGTTGGGACAATGGGAATGTTCGAGGTGCTTGGGCTAGCGAGGGAATTAGTAGAGTGGGTGTCATCTCCCAGGGTGTGGCGTGAATGGAGGTGAGGTGTAGTTGAGACGGTGGGGATGTTAAAATTGTTGGGGGTAGATTTGGAATTAGGAGAATGTATGTCATCTCCAGTGGTGTTTGATGGGTCTGGTAAAGGTGTATATGCCAGTAGGGTTATGAGAGGAAATTAAGTTGCAGGGGTAGAATTGTAATTAGGAGAGTGAATGTCATCTCCCGGGGTGTGACGCGAATGGAGGTGAGGTGTAGTTGCGACAGTAGGAATGTTAAAAGTGTTGGGGGTGGAGTTGGAATTAGGAGAATGTTTGTCATCTCCAGGGGTGTCTGATGGGTCTGGGCAAGGTGAATATGCTGGTTGGGATATGCAAGGGAAATAAATTGCAGGGGCATCAGTCCGGGAGCTAGTAAACGTGTTAAGATTGAGATCCACAGGGGAGGTGGGGGGGGGGGTGAGGTCTTACGACTTTTTCCTTAATGAGAGGAAAGATGTTATCCAGTAGGTTTAGGTTACGGTCCAATGATTGGATGAGGATGATCTCATTTTTATAGACACCCACAATGTCATTAAAGAGCAATAGTGAACTAACGAGCATGATTTTCTATTGGCTAACACCGCAACCACTCGTGGTAAATGACAACAATGTAATGGTTTATAGCAACAACCTTAGCAGTGAACCTGTTTGAACGATATTAGTAGGCTCCTTCCCAGGAGTTTCTTTGCTCTCATGCTTCTTCTCCTCCTTTGCCTTTTGCTTACTTTCAACCCATTGGACCGGATCAGAAAACATTTTGGACTGGACATGGCCTTGGTGGTAAGTTAAGTCAATGCATGCCTCAAACACCTTTTACCACTTCATAAGACAAGTTTTGGGACAATAATGAGTTTGCCCTTTAAATCAATAACTCAAAAAAGTATGCTGTTAAATGTAAAGAGAGAGCAAAGGTGCTTGAGCAATATCCAGGATAGGGGTGCTGCCATCAATATTACATCACTGAAGTCATATAGATTGGGAAAAATGCAAGCATTGCACAAACTGTAGCAAATGTGCCACGTCGATTCAGCAGGAGAGTTGTAGGGGTGTGGTATGTATCTGGTGGTGCAATTTAGAGAACAGTCACAAATATATTACTAAACAATGGTGTGGTAGAACACTGATTTATAAATAGCACATTTTCTATTGATATGGCAACAAAAATTCACACTGACGTAGTTCACTGATCACACGAAATACTGCACAAATGATAATGTGCAGAAATCAGGTTTTAGCAAATATTTAACATTCGCACATCACCAAGTAAAGTTATTTTGATCTTATTGTAATCATTGTTTTCATCCCATTTTAGCATTATTTGTGCTTTCCTAACTTCCGATAACTTTTTGAACTATCCATACAGCTCATGCACAGGTATGTAAATGTTGTTGTATTTTAGGAAAAAACTGACATCCTACAACTTTTATTAACGCACTCCATGCACCACTAAGATTATCAGACAGTAAATTCGAAAAAAAAACCTCTAATTTAGCAGGCAGAAAAAGAAAACACCATCTCCATATTAAAAGAAAAAGCATCAATTTCTCAGAAGACAAAGCTTGACATTTGACATCTGACTTTGAACACATAGCACATGTGACAAGATAAAAAATAAGGCATCTTCAATTCTCATTCACCTTCTGAACTCCAGCATGATTGTTTTGGGGGTGCTACAGCACCACTCGCACCCCTACTTCCACAAGCTATGAAGGAGAGAATACAGCCATCGTACAATACTTAAGCCATGGTACATTAGCAAAAATTGAAACTGGCTGTATTATGATTATTGAAACACTGAGTTTATTTCTTTGTGACACTGGAGTTACATTTTAGGGCTGCTACTTTAGTTATTTCAGACATCACTGGCTCTGTGATGAGTTTAATCACATCAAATACGCTCACTTAACTCCTAATTTGCAGGAAAGGTGTGAGAGCAGCCATAGCATGGATCTGGCCATTTGCCAGATAACACTGATCCTGACTGCATCCTAATTTATTTCTCACATATTTCCCCTGTGTACATCTGCTGTGCTCCGTGTGCTAATGTAATGTCTATTCACGGGAAATGCAGCAACTATGCTAAATGTAGAATCATTGTGGAAACCAGGTTACCAGAAAAGAATTGCAAACATTTGCAGTGTTTGTCAGATGAAAACATTACTCTGATGAAACCTGTGATGAACCGGTTTCTTTTGACCCCTCTTAGCTTCTCAGTCTGATTTTTTCCTGTCTTAATTGTTCAATGAAATATATTCATACTCTGCCCAGTACACATCATGAAGAGTCAACTAGTCTTTGGGGTAAGAGGGGCACATAAAATGGCTTTTACAGGCAGTCTCCAAGAAAGAAAGTAGAATGACCTGAAATGTCTCCCTACAGCAGCCCCCCTTGTGGGAAGACAGTGGAATCCAAGATTTCTCCCTGAGCATAGAAACAGGGAATTAGCGAGTTCTGCTGCAGCTTCCCAATGCCATCTCGGGGCGAGGATAAAGAAAAGATATTGAAAGGCCAGACCATTCATCAAACCTCAAGGTACAAAGCAGGATGCTTTTGTTCTTGGAAGGAGGCTATGTGGGGACTCACCAATGCAATCATCTCCAGTAAGAATCTCATCAAATGATGCTGACTTCTCAGTAGAAATTTGCTCAAAGAGCAAATTAAAAGATGCATAAAATCTCCCCAGACATACACATAATGTGGAAGAGTGGAAAACATGGTAGTTCACCTAAGCAGTTTTTACACTCAGGGAAACTCTGATATATATGGTGGAATCTTATAGCAGTTACCATGCATGGTGGACTTGGTGCTATAACAGCCTCTAAATCCTTTTTGAGACCTTGAATTAACAGGTAAACAAATATAGCTCTTCGGGAAAGATGGCACTACACATACCTCAGTACAAGACCTAGCTTGACACCTCAAGAGACAGGCATTATCCAAAGCAGACAGCTAGCTATGATGCCATCATTTTCCGGTCAGGGGCAATTCCAAGTCTAATGGCACTCATTTTACAGTGTCTCCTGGCTCTAGTTCATGCTTTAGCTTTTCTCATGTCTGGAGAGGGGAGGGAGCATAAAAACAATTTAGTTTGTTGCAGAATTGAAGTTTACGTTGAAGTAACTGCAGTCGAAGGGATGAGACCCCATCTAGCCTACATGATACTTTACTACAAACACAACTTAGAACTACCACACAGAAGTGAAGTGCAGTAAACAAGATGGCAATGAAGCAAGAGAGCTCGCAATTACCTGTAACCCTAACGGAAACGTATAGTGTGATACCTTAAACAAATTAATTGCTAACCACAAACCCACGGTATGAATGAGAGAAAAGCGTGCTGCATTTGTTCTGTGAAGATCGGAAAACACATTTATCATGGGGATGTTTAGGATAACACATCTTCACCACTGAGAAAAACTTGTGGAAAATGTTCCATCCAAGCTATTCTTTGATATTATATACTGGAACCAAATCAATTCAACATACCAAAAGGATTAGTTGTCCCTGAATTCATAGCCTAGCCTCATGCACCCCTGAACTACATCAATATATCAATACTCTTGTAGGAACATACCATTAAGACAAATGTTTTCACACGTTCAAACACTACTGTATTGCTACTTTCGATTGCCAAATGTTGTCTCAGTAGCCCATTATTATTTTTGAATGGTCGATATTACAGCACACGTATGTGTGAGATTGTTAGTTCTCAAGCTACAGAAGTAGGAAAACAAAAGATTATCTCATAATCTCTTATCTAGATAAATAGGTCTGGATACTGTGCTTCAGGGCTCTAAATTAAGCTTCTCAGAGGAATATTAAAGATATTATCTAATACTGCCCAGTGACAACACTGTAATTGTACTAATGCTGTTCTACAAAGCCACACAAAAAGGTAATAATTGTTTGTGGTGGCTTTAATGAGAGATTGTAGCCTGATAAGCACTAATTACATTATGTTTGGACTAGCTGTCGGTACATAAACATATACACTGGGATTGTCTAGAGTAAATATGAAAAAGTATGGAGACTCTTAGGGAATGGTGGGAAGCAATTTGAAGATAATAGGTATGTGATATGATTTGAAAAAATAATGATTCCCAATCATGCAAAATGTAATAGATGTCCAGGGTAGGGTTCATTTTGGATGTGTATGATCTGTCGAAAGTTAGAGGCAGAAAAACAAAAAATGCATCTACATCTACAAGTAAATAAATAAGGTTATTAGACTGTTAGGTCTCCACTCAAACCTGTTTTCCTTAGGCAAAAGTAAAATATATATATTAACTAACAGTTTTTATTTTCTTAAAAAGTACTGCAGTAAGCATGTTGAGAATTAATTCATTCATTGCTGTGGTCTATGCTGGGCCCTACAGTCAGTCCTAGGGTTTTATCTGAAGGGGTCCACTCAGCCTTTAGTCCATCTGAAGGTATTAAAAAGAGTCACGAGTTGGGAAACTGTAATACCTGACAGCCTTTGGTGTGGTCTTCTCCCAAATATTTTGCCTTTTCCTCTCTCGTTTGTTGAAATTTGTTTTTGATAGGGCATTGGGCACTTTACCACTGTTAACCAGTGCTAAAGTGTTGGTGCTCACTCCTTTAAACATAGTCAAATTAGAGTACATCCAATTTGGCACATTTAATTTTCTTATAAGCCCCTAGCGAAGTGGTACTATATGTACCCAAGGCCTGTAAATTAAATGCTACTAGTGGGCCTGAAGCCATCGCAGCATGAATGCAGTTTTAAACTGTCAATTCAACTTGGCCAAGTCGACTTGGCAAAATAAACCTTTTGCCAAGCCTAATCCTTCCCTTTTAATGCAAATAAGTCACCCCTAACATAGGCCCTCAACAGTCCACAGTGCAGGGTGCACTCTATTTAAAAGGCTGTATATGTAATTTTAGGTTTTAAATGTCCTGGTAGTGAAAAACTCTTACATTTGTTTTTGACAACTGCAAGGCTTACCTCTACCATAGGATAACAGTGGGCTATCTTATTACATTTAAGTGCTTACTGTTGATTGGGAACAGATTGAAATGTCAAAGTTGGACTCAAAAGAATAGTAATTAAAAAACAATTGTAATGGTAAAGTAGGGTTTTAAACCACACAGTCCTGGAAATGCAAATTTTAGAAAGTTGCCATTTTCTTGTCCTAACCATTTGGGTGCCGGCAGCCTGTGGCCTGGGTCACATGACTGTGAACTGCTGGTTGTTGACTTTTGTGTATTCCTCCCAGTGAGACAAAGGGGAACTAGGTTTTGGCAGACTGGGTGGGGCGGAGCAGTTCCCTGCCCCAATTGCATTCCAAAGGGCTACCTCAAGCACACCCATAAATAACTGGACACCTGCCCTTCATCACCTTAGACCCCCTGGAGCCTGTGCAGGGGAAAGGAAGGACTTTTCCAAAACCAGTTGGGAGGGTAGCCTATAAACTTCTCCCAGTTTACCAACTGGCACCAGGTATAACTATTATAAATACTGAACACTCAGACCAACTGTACCATTCAATCCTGGACCAGCGGAGGTACCCCAGAAGGACTGCTTTCTACTAGGGGTGGGCAAAACATTTCGCTCTGAGTTTGAGATGTTTTGCCCATTCAGCGCTCCGCCTGGAGTGCGGAGTTCAAGAAAAACACAGCGAACATCTGCATGGCAGAGATTTTCCCTGCGCATGGCTCAGCAACATTAAGAATATGCCTCCTCTAGCACAATGTTCGAGCACTAGTACTCCTCCCTGTTAGATGTCTCAATGCGGATGGTCGTGGCCGGTCACGACCATTCGCATTGAGAAAGCTGCTGCTCGTGATAAGAAAGCTGCCACTCATGTAGAAAATCCTACTCGAGCAGCAGCAAAGAAGCAGCACCCTCTGGCGTGCCACGTGATGCCATTCACAATGACGGGACCACAGGACAAGCTCCCAGTGCTAAAAATCTGTGTGAGCAGGCTGACGTGCCAAAATTCCGGCGCTCACGGAACTCAGCGGAACCTTGAGGGAGTTTTCTAGGTAACTCCCCAGAATTCTGCAGAGTGAAACTCAGCAAGTTCTGCCCACCCCTACCTCCTACTTAAGAGGAATGCCCTGCTGCTTGTGGCCTGCTTTGTACTTCAGAGTACTGACCTGCTGATTGAGGCTTGCCTTGATGCTTGATCCCAGGACTATCAGAGTTACTCCAAGTGTTTACTGGCTGGCCTCCTGTTCTGAGCTACAGGAACACAACAAGTTTCAACAACCTTGTACCCATAGTGGGACCCTGGCTGAAGCGAGTCCTTTCCTCAAAGTGGTGCCCATCAGTCCTGGACCCTTGGAAGTAGTGCTAAAGCTGCTCAAACAGCCAAAATGTGTCCTGAAAACTGACAGGAGACCAGGGCCTACCTACTCGCCGATCTGCCCAGGTGCATTGCCATTCGGCCTGACTTCGCTGTAGCTCCCTCTACATTCTTCTCTGCAACAGCAAATCCAGTTCAGAGGCTCCTCTCAGGAAGCATATCTGCCCACTTGGAGCCCTCGTCGGCTACAGCCTGCAGCTTTGTCCTGTTGTAGATGTTCTACTTTCAAAAACGTTTCAAAGCCTGAACATAGAAATCTTAACCAAGACTTTTTCCAAGTGGTTCCATTACAACAACGGCTCTTTCTAAGGCATTGCCGGCTGCCTTGTCCATCTGAACTTTACCTTCTCAGGAACTTTTCTTCAAAATGTCTTTTAAGTCCAAATATAACCAGAGACTAGGTCCAATCCCCCTAGTGTATTAGAACAATGCTCCAACATGGTCGGCCACAACTTTGGACTTTTCCTCAGTCCTTCGCGACTAGATGCTGGCAGTTGGCGCTTTGATCTTTTAGGCACTATTTTTCACAAAAAGCTTTAAAAATTCATAACTATGTTTCTACGGATTGGATTTATCTAGTTTTGGTGTCAATTTTTCTCTATTTGTCTACATTGGTGTGGGAGTTTTCTTGTAGGCATTTTCACCTTATTCCTGTTTGCGTTCTGCATACATACTTAACACAGTGCCCCTAAGTTTAGCCTAAATGCTTTTGTGCCAAGCTGCCAGAGGATTAAGCACAGGTAAATGTAGGGACTTTTGTGGCTCATCCTGACCGGGATTGTGGTTGTTGCTTGAGAAGGGCTTTCACCCACCTCTATCAAAAACCCAATTTCCTACAGTAACAATAAACATCTATGATCTATCAAAATACAAAGATATCCCTCTGTGTGAACATGCACTCTACAAACTGGAGTTTCATTTTTTATGTTACTTAATATGAAGTAGCAGATTTGGGGAGAAATCAGTCACATATCTGAAAGTGATTGGGACATGAAAGATATGTCTTAACCCTCTCACCTTAAAGATCCAAGAATGATGTATGAAAGATTCTGCACCAGTGCATGTGGCCTTTCAGAGGGATCCTGACAGCTGACAGACTATGCCCAGCCCTACTAATATTTCCATGTCATGTGAATAAATCTGAACAAACCAACCTTTCCAAAGCATATTTCTCATGTACTTGGCCCTTATGCAGGCGTTTCAGAGGTGATCCTCATATGTGATTGACCGTTCCTCAGTCAGATCAGCCTGCCATTACTAAGCCGGACATGTGACAGCCCTTTAAGCTTGCCTCATGCCTACCCTTTCAGAGCCTGTGTGTGAAGTTTAAACTGCCATTTCGACCAGGCAAAATAAACCTTTTGCCAGGCCCAAACAGTGCTTTTTAATACATACAGGTCACCCCTAATGGAGGCCTTAGACAATTCAAGGGCAGGGTGCAATGTATTTAAAAAATATGACGTGTACTTTTAAATTTTACATTTTCAGGTAGTGAAAAACACTCACATTCAATTTTCACTACAGCAAGGCCTATCCCTATCATGGGATACCATTGCAATTCGTTATCACCTATTATAAGTGTAATTTCCAAGTTTGGTGTATCTGGATTCCTAATTTAAAATCATAATTTATGGTGAAGTTGGATTAAATTAAAATTTCGAATGTTGGCATTTTCTTGCCTTAGACATTTGGTGCTGGCAGCCTGTCTCTGGTCACATGACTGGGTGTAGTTGACAGTTGGGCTTTGTGTATTTCCCCTAAACAGCCACATACAATGGAAGCTTAGATGTGACTGGATGGGTCTTCACTGGCAGGATGAGAGGAGTCAGCTTGGCCCAGACTCACTCACACCTGAAAAGGCTGTGTCAAGTCTCCTCAGAAAGGGCTTAACGACCCTGCATTGTCACTTCAGCCATCTTATAGCTTAGGGCAGGGGATGTCATGCATTTCAAAGCAACTGCCTACAAGCTCCTCCCACCTTCCAGAACCAGGGCAGAAGAGTATAAAAGAATGATCTCAAACACCAGCACTTCAGTACACTTCTGGACCTGTGGATACTCTGCCAGGGAGAAGGACTGATATGCTGCTGAAAGGACTGTCCCTCTAATGGACTGCTACCCTGAAGGAGCTGCTGCCTTGCTGTGCTGACCCGCTGTCTGCTGTCTTCTGCCTGGCGTAGAAGAACTGGATCTACAGCTCATCTTGAACCCAGGACCCTAGAGTGACTCAAATGGATAGTCTACTGGATTACTGATCTGAGCCTCAGGGACACAAAAAGCTCCCCAACAGTTCCTAGACTTGTCTTCAGGGAGTTCCTGACCCCCAGACTCTTGGTGTGCCTCTTGAGATCTAAAATGTAAGCTTTTAGGCTCTTCATGAATGGGAATGGGTCCATTCACACTCTCTTCACACAACAACCATCAACTGCTTAGTGGACAGCCAGCACAAAGCTTCAGCCTGCCCGTCTGCAATGCCCGGCCTGCTCTTCGTACCACGCTGACCACTGCCAGTGACACCCTCTTTGCTCCCAGCGACCTTTGTCAACACTAACGGGACTCTAGGCGCAAAACTTGAGAAGGTAAACCTATTGCTGGACTAATCTGGGATAGTATCTGAACCGCGCTCCATCGCACTTGGCCTGAACTTTTGACTTGAACTCGTCCAGTGCGACCAGATAGTCGCAGTTGGTGCTTTCTATTTCTAAGCGGTATTTTACAGGTTATTCTTTCAAAAATCATAAGACGGGTTCAGCTGATTGGATTTGTGTAGTTTTGGTTTTATTTCATTTATTAAATTGAGCTCTATTTTTCTAACCTGGTGTTGGATCTTTTTTGTGGTGTTTTCACAGTTTACTTTTTGAAGCGTTGCACAAATACTTTACACATCGCCTCGAAGTTAAGCTTGTTAAACCAATTTCTAACAATATATATATATAATCTATATAAGAATAGATAGATAGATAGATAGATAGATAGATAGATAGATAGATAGATAGATAGATAGATAGATAGATAGATAGATAGATAGATAGATAGATAGATAGATAGATAGATAGATAGATAGATAGATTCACTTATTCACCAAAGGTTAAAGTGGAGTTACAAGTAAGTAAGGCAGTAAGATTTTAAATTGTATTAAAAAAAACCTTAGACGTTCCCTGAAAAAACACCACCAATTTAAAACCAAAATAAATCCTGAAATTCACCAGATATATGTAAGTACAGGCTGTACCGTCATATATTCCATATGCCATCAATGATGTAATATTTAAGGTCGTAAGCAGAGCATCATAGCGGTGCAAGTGACGTTACAGTGTTAGGCACCCAGAACCTCGGTGAAGGTATACGTACAATGTAAATAAATTAGTTGTGTCGTGGCCAAAACTAATCAAACACATGGAGATGATAGACGGAGCGCTGAAACTTTTCAAACACCCACCCCCAGTTACAGATCTCGGTTGAATCCATCAACGTTCTTTAGCTCACTTCGCCACCCTAGTTCAGACCCAGCTATATGCAAATCAATCTTGACCCTGTGCCTCATGGGAACAGTTCAGCCTGCACTGCCAAGCCAAGTCTTCCCTGCACTGGAAACAAGCATCCTGGTACCGGTTTCGGGGTAACACCCCTCATCAGCCACGCTAGCTTGAATCCAGTGGCAAAGTGAGCAAGGGACCCACGTCTGGGTATACCCTGCCAACTTAAGTCAAACAAAGCAAACACAAGGAGATGACGGATTGAGTGCTGAAACTTTTCAAACACTCACCCCCAGTCACAGATCTGGGTTGAATCTGTCATCATTCTTTAGCTCACTTTGCCACCCCAGTTCAGACCCAGCTATAAGCAAATCAGTGTGCCTAAACTAAAATAAACCGATATTACATAATGTACATAATTAACATTCAATTCAATAATTAAGAATAAAGTATTCATTAATTGTTAATTATTTCCTAATTAATTTCCCTAATTAACTTTCCACCCTACACACTTCCAAATTAGCAGCCTGCACCTAAACTTTAACTAAAATATATGATAATTACACAATTTACATAATTAATAATCAATGAAATAGCTTAATAATAAATTATTGTTTATAATTATTACTTATTTAACTTCCCAAACTATACCCCTACAAACCCAGAAGCCCATAATTAAAATATAACAAAAATATATAATTATTAATCAATTTAATAATGAATACAAAGTTATAAATTAATTGTTAATTATTACGTAATGAACTTCCCACCCTATACCGCTACAATTATAGCAACCCGCAAGTGAAATATAAGTATACAAAAATCAATATTACATATCATACATGATGAATAACAATTTCATATCCATGTTGAAAATCCTCCAGTGGCTCCCTAAGAAACCTAGGATTTAGTTCAAAATGAACTGGATCATGCATACCACCTTCCATTGAGCCTCCCCAGCTATACTTCAATGTAGGACAAAGAGATACTAAAAGTCAATCAAACCTTCCTTTTGAAATCTAAAAATTGAAAAAATCCAAGAAACTAGGCCAGGCCGTCTCCTACCAGGTACTAATGATCTGGAGCCGCCTATTATAAATCTAAGGCTCATCTCTAATTCACTGTAACTCTAGAAACACTTCAACACCCATCTGTTTAGAATCTGCCTAATTGCCTGTTTCTTCATAGATGTTTGACACCACCTCATCTTGTCACAATTTTGTATGTCCCATGTTTCTTTAGTAAAAAATATGAGGGGCACGTACCAAATGTTTTGTACCATTAAAGGAGCCACTGTGGTGGCATCTCCGGTGAAGACACAGAGATCATTGCAGGGTTGCAGATGATCTCTGAATTTGACAGGCAGCAGACCAGCTGGTTTGCTGGAAATGATCTCCGCCACACTGATACACTGCATACCACCCAACATGGTCTAAATCAGATTCTTGCCTTTGGTAAAAATGGTCCAGTTGCTAATGATGTGACATATTCATGTTACTTGTTTAATTTAAGCATGCACTTCTCTTGATGCCACTCCATGCCCATATGTTCTAAAATATCTAACACCAGCATTATCGTGCATCCCATTGGCTCAGTATACTAGTATGTCTTCTTGAAAGGCAGTGATTCACTTAAGACCATGATACAAATGCGGGATTAACTTTTGAATACCACGGAGGTCGACACTAGATCAAATGGATTTTTTTTTTAACTGTAACAGCTCTATGAGGAGTAACACATGCTATAAAGTCAACACATAGACATTCCCTCACCTTATATGAACCACAGGTGAAATTCATCAAGACGAGTAAGTTTGTTCAATTATATTATCATCAGACAGTTTCCTTACAATTTTATCTTTCCTCACAAGCACTGGCACATTCCTAACCTTGGCTTTGATAATTATAGCACCCATTTAACTTTACATGTGTGTTCCAAACGTCTCAACTTTTATAAACTTAGGACTAAACATAGCTTGGTGTTTTCGTAAAACTGCCTGATAATTGTTGAGAGCTATCACCATAGGGCAATGAGTCTTGTCACATCTTCATCACCCTTTCTTGTCACTACCTAGGATGTAATCTCAAATATCAGCCATAAATCGTGCCTTTAGGTCTTCTGCCAATTCACTCAATAAATCACAAACAACTCTATCCAGATGAATATTGGTCATCCAATATGCACCAGTGTCTTTTTTTATAGAAACATTTTATTGACATTTTGCAAGTAAACATCAAACTTTTTGCCTCGTACTATAAAAGAATGGACCAAGGAGCAGCATTCATGTCACAGGTAGATGGGACGAACCACGCAAAATAGCTTCCCCACATAAACAACCGGAGCCATGAACGGCAGTTAGATCGGCAAGCCTGCCCAAGTCTTTATATCTCCTTCACACACCATTATTTCAGGCTATTTATCGATAAACATTTTCCTAGATAAAATGGTTGTAGGAGAATTAGAGTCTGCTAAACTTCTAATGGTACGATTCCGAATCAAGATGTTACACATGGGTTTACTTTCTGGTCCATCATCCATCTGCTCACACTCCTTTTGCAAGTGCAGTTTTCCATTGTTTTGTGACCTCCAAATTTAAAAGTGACCAAACTTGCCACCTTTCTTGCACTCCTTTCCTCATGCAGGATATACCCTATACTTTTATGTTTCACCTAGCGTTGCAGCATGAATGCGCTGCCATCGCTATGCGAGGCACGCAGTATACACTATAGTGTGGAAGCTTCGTGGAAGCTCTGCCCACTCTCCGGCCCATCTTCTTCATTGACTTAGGTTATAAATGCTGCCTTCCGATTGGTTTTAAGCTTGTTAGTCCCTCCCCATGACAGCCATGTCAGTCATTTGTATCCTTCCATGGCTACTAGCCCTTTTACTGCACAGGCTACTTTCTTCCCGTCCCTCCCTTCCCCCTCCCGCAGTCATGACTTCTTGGGGCCCCCCACCCCCATCCCACACACTCCTGGTCGTGCTCGTGCCTTCTCGTGCCCGCCCACACTCCCGTTTTCAATGCAATAGGTCTCGCGTAAATGCGAGTCCTATTGAATTGCCAATGCTTGTTCCCAAGTGTCTTCACCTCAGTGCTTGGATGTCAGTGCAGTGAACTGCTTTGTAACCCTTTGAGGGAAGGCAGAGCTATGATCCACACACCTCCTGCGGATGCGAACGATTGCTTTTTTCAGACTTCTTTCAATGGAGTATTCTTGATTTCTTCACAAGAAGTGCGGCAGAATCAGCCTCATCCCTACAGTGGAAATAGATTGTATTTCGCCACTGAGTGGTGCTGTTGCTTACGGTTGTAAGAAAGCTGTTTGTTTTTCTTGAGTCCCTTATCTGATAATGCTGTCACACAGAGCATAGTTATAGCGAGGAAACCGGTGAAAAGTCTCTTTCTAGGCACAGACGAAAAATGTGTTGAAGGTGATCCATGACTGAGCTATGCCGGGTTTAGTTGTTCTCTAGTGCTTTGCCCTACGCATATTGACGCGCACGTGCCATTGGGTTTATGCTGAGCTTTACAAAATATCAAATATCACGCATGGTACGTATGCACAGACTGGATGCAGCTGTCCAACACAGGATCAGAAATCGGGAGCTGGATTTCTACTTTTCTTGTGATGGCAAAGGTCTGCATTCTGAGACAGGTCACCGTCTGCTCTATCTTGCAAAGAATGGCAGTCGGAGCACCTCCCATGACCACTTCTGAAATAGTCATCTCTAGGAGCCAAGTGCCAGTCTCTAATCGTATTTGGGCTCTCGTGCTTGGATGCTCAGGGAAGTAGCTGAATACCTGGGAACAGTCTAGGCCTGCACTGGCCCACTTACATTTATTATACTATCTTTGTAGGCCAATGCACTGGTTTTACCCCCACTGTTTCTTGACTGTTCTACGGCAAATGATAGTGCGAGATCTCGGTCCCAATATGACAGACGCTGACATATTTCCCTACCCCTACAATACTCACCTGGCATGATGTCATGCCACAACATCTCCACTAGTGAGAAGTGAGCAGTGTGAGCAGCGCACATCGATGTGCCCGCTGTCACTGCAGTCTGCCTGTGCCAGGGCACAAAACAGAGCCCGATAGAGACCCATTTTGAGGCCTCCTTTAAAAAACTGCAGGTGCTCCACACCGATGAGACCCAGCCCACTTAAAGCCTTGATTATATAGGACATTACCCCTTTATCCCTCTCGCCGTGATGACTCACTTAGTGACGCCCCTGTGCCTCCAATCACAACTTTTCTCACATATAAAAATTCCCCCCTCCTTACTTTCTGTTCCTTTTTTGTGCTGCAAACAATCCATGGGCAGGCGTAGTGTGCGTGCTCTACTGACTTTCAGCTGCTCTGTTCTCTAGGGAAGTATGTGCAGCTCGGTTTGCACGGCTGGTGGGCAGAATGTTCATGGTGAGTGGATCGTTTGCCACGGGGCGTTCAGTGGGAGCCGGCAATTCAGGTGAGTGAAGAGTGAAGAGTGAAGAGTGTATCTGCCAGCTGTGCTGCAGGTCCATGCTCCTGCCTGCACACGTATCATATGGCTGTGCCATAGGTCTGCAGTGCATGCCTCTGGCCAACTGGGGACATTTCCTTGTTGCCAGGGAGACTGAGTTTCTTCCGCAATTGTCTGTTGGCTGGACGCGCCTCCAGAGGAGGGAGTCGGATGCAATAACAGGCTGACTTATGGCCCTGTTGCTTTCTGCTGAGGGACTTTCTTTTTTTAATTTTCCTGGCAACTGCCTCTATTTATTTTTCTTGATAGAAAACGACCAGCACAGGTCAGTAAAATACCAGAATCACTTTAGCATTCTCTAGATAGCAGTCCAAAGAAACTGTCTTCCACGAGCACCCGTAAACAATAATTTTTTTTGAAATCTTGTATGTTCAGTGATATGACCACCGAAGGCCCTGATTTTATATTAAAAACAGAGCTTTGGACTATACCATTTCCTGCTGAAAGGCAATATTTCTCTCCATGTGTTCCCATACCTGGCGTATCACGCAGTTTGGTGCTTACTTCCCCTCCATGTTAAAGAACAGTAGATGTTTCAGCACCCAGGCTAATGTGCTGCATAGCTACATACATATAAGGTCCCAAAGGCGAGACCGATTGCATTGCAAATGCTTGTTCTCTATGTGACCTGTACCCGCATCGGGAACAAACCCTTTTTAGGTCTCGGCTAGCGAAGGCTGCGCTTGCGCAGTCTCGCTCGCGAGATTTAATGACTTTGAGAAGAGGAGCTTGAACCCGCCTCTCTTCTCTCCTCTTCTCCATTGGCTGGCCTCTTGAATGCTGGCCAGCCATTGGAGAAGAGGTTTGTCACTCCGAACAGGCCCCGTCCTTTTCGGATTCGGGGGCGTTTTTTGTTGTTGCTTTTCGCTTTTTGCCAGGCCGTCCCTTTTTTCGCTGGTGGGCGTGTTTTTTTTTTTGCATCCGAAGGTTCGGCCATTTCGTGCGCGGCGGGACTGGGAACGGAGCAGCAACAGTCCTTCGCTCGCAGTACCACAAAGCCGTCCCTGCATAAAGGCTAAAAACATTTGCTGCGATCACTCCACACACAGAATAGCCATGTTCTATTTTTGTCCGTCTGGAACTAGCAGGGCGGGTTTTGTAAAAGTTAAAAAAAAAAAAAAGGTGCACGCGTCATTATTTGCCAAACGTTGGCCAAGCACAATGTCTGTTCTGTGCCTTCACGCGACGCCCCGAGTCACTCTGGATGCCTAAGTCACGTGACTTGAGAAGTTGCATTCCTGAACGTTCTCACTGAGCTGCTGCTGTGGAGCAGTATTGGAAACACACGTCACTATCCCTTAATATTGGATGCAAATACAGTCTTGGCGAAAGAAGGCATGATAGAGCTGAAATTTAATCCTAAAGTCTAAGCTGTTCCGAACAGGGGCCCCCGAAATAGGTTTCACCCAGGGCCCTCAAAATCCTTAAAAAGCCCCTCGCTGACATGGGTAAGACTGTGCTCTATGCAAATCAGAATGTTCACGAACGAGTAATGTTCATGACAATCTGTAACTTTCAGTGAAATCTGTTCTTAAATGTAGAACTCCAAGTGCAATTTCGGTGGCCTCGCTATTTTATCTGATGAAAAACTAGACGATTCGCTGTTTCGTTTGCGGGTGCCCACCCCGCTGGTGTTTGCTTTCTTGATGATGGCGGGTGCCCACCCCGCTTATTTTATATTCAAATTACGAGGGAGCCTACCCCTCTTACTGCCGAAGCAACAGAATCACCGCCGCGGCCCACAGGAAGCCAGGCATCCTTGCCCGGGACTTGGGCGGAGCCTGCGGTGTAGCAGGAAGTGTCTGCTCAAATGGGGCTCCAGTGCGCTGTTGGGAGCCCCGGTGCGCGCTGAAGAAAGTCCAGGCGGGAGCCCACCCCGCACTGGACAGCAACCACAATGAAGGAGGCAGCCTGGGGCCTCGCGGGCCCCATCCTGAAGTCCCGATCCCGAGACGGGGTACCGGGTGAAGCCTGGTGCAGCAGCAAGGCGGGGCTCCGTTGAAGGTACTCTGTACCCTTACTATGTTTCCTGAGCAAGGATTTCTGAGGGGTGGGAGTTACATAGGTATCTGCCTCCACAGTTCATCTCTGCCTCCACAGTTCATCCCGGCCCTGAAGTTCTCGGAGTTTGTTTGGGACTTTACTGGTATTTATGGAAGCTGCCTTTAGAATAAATCAGCATCTCCCTTAGTTCCTTTCTCTTCCCGTCTGTCCTTTCTCCCTTCATTTTACAGTTTCTTTCTCATACCTTCTATCATTTTCCCTTCTTTCTACTTTCCTTCTCTCCTTCCTTCCTTTATCCCTCCCTTCTGTCCTTCCTTCCTTTATCCCTTCCTTAACTCATTCCTTCATTTTACCACTTCTGTCACTCTTTCCTTCTCTCATTCCTTCCTTTATTCCTTCTACCCAAGGACCAAACAGAGGACTTCTCTCTCGGCACACACACAATAACATCACACGTTAGTCAGGAGGCACACACATGCTTTTATTTATTGACATAAATAAATCAACAAATCAGCCTAACAATAACTAAATAAAGCAAGACGGAGTGTTCTTAATGTGGGCAGATTGGTTTTATTCAAACCCCCAAAACATTAGCTTCATTTTACCGAGTTTGCCAGTGAAGCGCTGTTCCCCGGCCCCCCTGGGGAAGTGCGTCAAACCTGGAGGTATTGCAATACAAAATGTGTAGGGCAGCTTTGTGTTCACGAATGTGGGGCCATATTATCAAGTAACAGCGAGAACATTATCGCCGTTCCTTGATAATATGTTCCAAGGTGTTTTTAAGCCATACTGCTTACGTTTTGTAAGCATATAAGCAGTGGACATTGAAATGGGTCCTTTCTGGGCCCTGTAGTTTTCAGGCAAAATTACTTGTTGATTTCTGCATAAATGTAAAAGCGTTAAGTTGTTCCTGCTTACATTTCACATGCTTTATTTAATGGCTCTGTGTGGGTGGCTTTGTGTGTGTGGCTCTGTGTGTGGGTGCAAATGCAATAGGTCTCGCATTTGAGAGAGATTGAGCTATTGACATTGTAAATAACAATGCCGTTTCTTTAAATGTTTTAAAAACAAAAACATTGACAAAAATAATGTCATGAGCAATGCCAATAGCTCTAACTTTAACAATGCCGAGACCATTGCATTGTAAATGCTTGTTTGATGTCTAACCGTACTAGAAACATTTTATTTTCCTTAAACCTCCTCTGATTATCATCTTCTTAGTATCCTTAATGACGGCAGTAATGGCAAACCCTGATTGGTTGTCTTTCCATTCACCATAGATTGCTGCAAACCTACAGCAGTCATAATGTTCTGTTCAATGCATAAATTCTTACAAAGTGAAAGCTGTTGGCGTTGCGAGTACAGCAGTGCATAATGACCTGATCTATGCTTTACAAGGTAGTCCAGCTCACAGTTAAATGGCAGAATGTACATAGAGGCATCAAACACTCCTATGCGGTTGAAAAGCTGTTGATACCTTGTGAATATATAATAAATAGTGGAAGGCTTGAAATTATAAAATGCAAGTAAGTAAAAGGAATATTTCGATGCAACTAAATCCTCACCAACAAAAACAATGTTGACCAGTATTGAAATATTTAACAAACATGGTACGACAGAATGTGAATTGTTGCAACCGCTCTAAGATATGGTCGGTGTTGCTTTTTATCAGTTACATAACTGATACACTGTTTAGAGGTTCTTTCTCACTCCCATTATCATTACATTCCCTTATGCCTAGCCAGTTTCATGGCGCAGTTTACTCTGCTTTCCAGTTCCTCTCGTGGTGCTGCCGTGTGTGCATTTGTAGGACAGGTGGCATGTAGAGTATTTCAGTCCGACACTTTCTTAGATGTTTAGGATTAAAAATATAACTCCATTGCATTCGTGATGTGTAGTAGCAAACTCTCAGTCGTGTCACCAAGCAACGCAAGCAACATTTTATTTTTGCAGGTAGCTGCGTTTAATATAAAACATAAACACCAGTTGCACATGCAACGCCAGGTATCCTGCAGTGGCATTCAAAAACAGAGCAGCGGCTTGACCTACACCACTGACATTGTAGCGTGTTCAAATTGACAAAGCACAACGAAAACGAGGCTTGTCGCACCCCACTTGAACTCAGTGTAGCCTCGTGCAGGACATATGATTGGTCCTCCTGATAGACGCCTGTGTTCTTAGACACAGTGATCGAGGTGGGAACCTTCCCATCACCATACAGTAGACATTTTGGCAGCTAATCTGCAGATGACATGCTTGCCACATCCTTAAGATGCAGTAATTCCTGTTTCACTTTAATTCACTGTCTGCTACACCATTGAGTTAGCAATTTGCACCGCTCTGTCTGTCTTCCGTGCTGTTCAGCCTCCTTAATTTTTTTGGCTGGTTGTGGGTTGTGCCACTCGCTCCAGTCGTGCCTCAGGCAGCACAGTATATAAGCTAATATATGTCTGTAAGGGAGTACATCACTGCATCCCTGATGCCAATGAGGAGCCACAAAGAGAAGCAGGGGCAGGACCCCCACCACTGTCCCAGCCTTTGTTAAGGTAAGACTGTGCTTCCGATGCCATCAAGAAGCTGGGAGAGGGCTTGAGGCAGGTCTTCCTCTGAAACCTGGCCCTGCTGCCCTGCCTGGCTCCTTGTTAGGAATCATGGCTTGCTGGTTCCTATGTCCAGCACCTGAGTCTTACTCTGCTGCTGCCATGGAGCCTCTGAGTTGCCATAAAAGGAAGAAAGGTGAGTTAAAAACACAGAGTTGTTTCTCAGTGTATGTGTGAGAAAAAGTGCTTTTCTGAGTGGGATAGAGATTGAGACTGATTGAGAGTATGTGTTAGTTTAATGATTTTGAGAGAATGTGAATGAAAGTGAGAATCAGTGAGTGAGTGAGAGTGAGTAAGGCAGTGGGAGTGAGTTATGGGTATCTCTATCAATGATGCACCAGGTGTAGTGCACTTGTTACACAATGGAAGCAGAACACCATTCCCACAAAAGTTCAAAACAGAGCCCCTGTTCACCAGTAGTTGTGAGTGAGGGTTAGTGTTGTGAAAGTGTGAGTGTGTTCAAGTGTGATTGTGGGTGAGAAACAGTGAGTGTATGTGTACATTGGTGTTTTAAGGCACTTAAGGCATTTATTTTAAAGCAAGCTGAACCCATGGCAAGTATTACGAACCACCACCTTTAAGGATCACCAGACGCTATTGCCAAAAGTTGAACAATCCATATAGAACAGAGTACAATATTTCAAGCAGAATCACATACAACATGTGAGAGGCTGGGTTGTTTGTTGAATGGGGGGGGGTGATCTCTGTTCAAGCAACAGTCACAATCCCGATGAGGGTGAACCACAAAAGTCACTCAATTGAACCTGAGCTTCACCCTCTGGTAGCTTGGCACAAGCGCAGTGAGGCTTAACCTACAGGCACAGTGTACATTATTTATGCAGCATACAAACAATAATAAAGTGAAAACACAACCCAGGAAAAATCCCACGCCAATATAGAAAATTAAAGTACATTTTAATAAATTATTTGACACCAAAATGACACAAGTCCAATCAGTACAAGTAGAATTAGGAATTTTCAAGTTTAAGGTACAAACATGTACCTAAAAGATCCAAACATCAACCACGGACATCTAGTCGCACAGGACCGGGTCAAAGTTGAAAAATATGATTGGGCACGATCGGTGCTTACCTTTGAACTTAAAAGAAATGTTTAAAAAAAGTTCTCAGAAGGTTACGTTCGCGGGGCAAGGTTGCAGGCAGCATCTGAGGAGGGAGTGTAGTCGTCGGGGAGCCCCTGGACGAAGTCTTGGTGAAGAATTCTTTATTTGGACTAAGTCAGTTTTTGGGAAGTCACAAATCTACAGGGAGACAAAGCTGGAGGCTTTAGCCGACAAGAGTTCCAGGAGGCCGGATACACCTTTGTTGAACAACCACTGAACAGGATTTGCTGTTGCAGAAAAGCACATAGCGGGAGCTGCAGATTAGTCCGGACGAGCGGCAATGCACCTTAGCCGGTTAGATGAGCAGTTCGCTCCCCGTCTTCTCACGGTTCGCAGAACAGTTTACAGCTAAACCATTTTAAGCACCAATTTTGGGATTTTGGCTATTTGGGCACCTTAGAATCACCACTAATGGTCCTGGACTGGAGTGGCTCCACTTGGGGGGGGGGGTCAGGAATGACTCGGGCAGGTTCCAGGTGCTGGTTCAAGATTGTTGGAGCCTTTTGTGTTCATGAGGCTCTGATCAAGAGTCTAGCCATCTAGCCCTTGGAGCCACTCTAGGAGTCCTGGATTTAACAGCAGAACAAGGCTCAAACAGCAAGGCAAGCCTCTGAGGGTTCGAGTCAGGCTCCAGGCTGCAAAGCAGTCCCTCCAGGTGCAGCAAAGCAGTCTTGTGGAGTACACAGCCGGCCACAGTAGCAGGCAGTCCTCTGAAAGTTTTTTTATTTTTATACCAGGTGCTTTCTCTGAAATAGGAGAAGTTTCTAGAGAATGCCCTTTTAAGTTCTTGATGTTTCATGCCTCCCCTGCCCTGGCTCCAAGCTAGTTGTATGAACAATACAGTGGCAGCAATGCCTTTGTGTGAAGGCAGGGCACAGCCTATTCCGTTTGAAGTGGCGCTGTGCCCAGCACCACCCACCAACCTTGCTAGTTGGTCAATCCAGGCACACCTAATCCTTCTATTGTGTGGCTATCTGTGAAAAATAAACAAAGTCCAGCTGCCAACTATAACCATTCATGTGAGCCAGTAACAGACTGCAGGCACCAAATAGTGCATAAAAATGTCACCTTTCTGAAGATAGCATTTTCAAAATTGTAACCTAAAATCCGGCTTTATCATTAAAGAGGATTTTTAATTACAATTTCTCAGACACCAAACATGAAATGTAACCTGTTTCCAATGAAAAGTTAGCACTTAATAAATGCAATAAGGCAACCTAATGTTATCCTATCGGAGAGGTAGGCCTCACATTAGTGAAAAATTAATTTAGGTGTTTTTGACTACCACGACATGTAAAACTTAAAAGTACATGTCCAACCCTTTAGTTGCAATGCACTCTTCCCTGTAGGCTACCTGGGGCCTATCTTAGGGGTGACTTATCTGCAATAAAAGGGGAGTTTAAGGATTGACACAGGATTTATATCACTAAGTCGAACTGGTAGTTTAAAACTGCAATCGCCGACATGGGACAGGTTTTAAAAGGCTACTCAAGTGGATAGCACAATAAGTGCTGCAAGTTCACTAGTAGCATTTAATTTACAGGCCCTGGGTATATGGTAAACCAGTCTACAAGGGACATATAAGTAAATAAAGTATGCCAGTCAGGTGTAAGCCAATTTTACCATATTTAGAGGAGAGAGCACAAGTACTTTAGCAGTGGTCAGCAGTGGTAAATTGTACAGAGCCATTAAAAATGTATTCAGAATAAAACTGGAGGGGTGAAGGCAAAAGGTTTGGGGATGACCATGCAGAGATGGCAAAGTCCAACACAACAAAGCAGCATAATGTGATACAACACGACATCAATGCACCACCACTGCTTATTTTTCACATCTTAGTCAAAGCCCAAGTGGCATTGT
Organism: Triturus cristatus; assembly: GCF_964204655.1. Lineage (NCBI taxonomy): Eukaryota > Metazoa > Chordata > Amphibia > Caudata > Salamandridae > Triturus > Triturus cristatus. The sequence goes on from NC_140583.1 coordinate 878,502,560, forward strand.
CACTTTATCTTAACATATATTTCTCAGTTTGCTTGGCCTTAAATGGTATGCAAGACCTATTTTCTTTTGATGAAGAATGCACAAGAATCCTAAGGCAGGGAAATGTTTGACTAAAAAGCACAATGAAATTGATAGCAATACATCATATCTCTGCATATTTGTAACATTCTGTTCTATTGCATCATCTTTTGCCATCATTGTATGCTGAACAATATATGTATATTTTTCCTAATTTTGAGCAGCATCTACATATCATGGTTTTCCTTTGCTGTAGGTTTTTATAATGTATTGTTATAAAACTGTTTCAACGAAAAGTTACCTAAACCCTAAAGGGTTGATAGACAAATTAATTCATCCTTCTGCTGGCAAACAGACTCAGGTAGTCTATAAACAGCACACTGATTGTTTTACATTGGAATTTTGTTATAGTGTAAGTTGAGAAATGTAGACAAACTCTAACATTCCATGGAAATAAAATATATTCATATATTACCTGCAGAGGAAAAAGGCTAGCAGGCCTAACCACGGACACTTCTATTGTTTTCATTATGTTATCAACCAGGAAATTGTGACTAGGTCAAATACACCACTGTTAGAAAGCTGAATTGTAATACTGAATGTCGACACCAACAAAATCAAGATAGAAGAATATGAAGGAGAGAATACTGAGGGACAACATATCAAAAGTTAAGTGCATATAGCGAAGAACAGATTTACTATTCCCAACTCTACATCTACATGCCTTGAAGATATCATGTACTGAGTAGGTACATATATGTGGAGTTAGGTAAAGACAATCTAGACTGACTTACATTTCAATATTTTATTTTCGATATTGTCCTCTCTATTATGTGCCATCGATTTGGGACTTTGATATTCAGGAAGCACAACGTAGAGAGTTAGTATAAAGGCGATTAAACTATATTGTGAATAATGCAGTGATGATGCAGATTTTTTTTTTACTCAAAAGTATCCTTTGTGCAATCAAGCTGAACTACATTTTCACACAAATAAAAAGAGTCACGGAAACTGGCAGGTTGGAAGTGCAGCTTTGAAGGTTTCGTGATCTATTGTGACATTACCCCAAATTGCAAACGGTTCTTGCTAGTGCAGACTTTAGTTGTAGTGCCTAATTAAACCATATTACAACACTGAAATCTAGGGTGCTACTCTGAAGGCATAGGAGTGGCTCGGGGCCAATAATGTCCCAAGCCCGAGCTTGCCATTGGGCCAATACTCAGGTTTAGGAGTTTTAACAAAAGATACAGCTCTCAATATTGGGCAAAAGTGCCATATTATTTTGACCAGCAATGTTATTCTAAAAAATATGAGTGCTTACCTTTTTCAAGAATCGTATTCCATAAGTAAATATGTAAAGATAAAATGTAAATCTCCACCTGCAGAGGGAAAAAGAAAAATAGGATGATATAACATAATTTATCATTGCCCCTCTTTAAAATGTTCCACCTCACCATTTTATCATATATATAGTACACATCGAGCTTTTCATTTCCATGTTGTCTTTGAACTAACATTTTTAATCAAAGAAATCTCTCAAACACCCTACTTATCTGCCATACTCCTTTTGGTGCTAACTGGCCAATGGTATAATGAAGCGGAATGTAGAAATAAAAAAACTTTGGATATTGTCCCGGATTGGTGATGGAGAGGAGAAGGGATATTCTAATACAGATGAAAACTGGAACCAAAATCCATAGCAAATTTCAAAATGTGACTAAAATCAATTGCCAAGTGTAGCCAACGTATATATGCCCAGTATTACGAGCATGAAAACTTCTTAACTAATAAATACATCTTAAAACACAAAACTGCCGAATTTTAAATAATGTTATGATTACAAAATATATATGAAACCTGTCTTTTATATGAACAATACACTAGCCATTTAGTTCTGAGTCACAAACGTTTTTATGCAGAGCCATATTTACTAAGGCTTTGAGCTGGCACTAACACAAAGCAAAGCACTGCATACTATTAACTATCTAGCAGAGTTTTGCGCTGGAAAGATTAAAGTTGCTTTTTGACTCCTCGACCCAAGAGACATTTTACTAGTCTATAATCTTGACTAGTCAGGGGTCAGGCTGTATCTATTAGAGCTAACCTTCAGCTTGCCACCTCTAGCCATCTTTTTCGTTAAGTAATCATTCGTAAGCAGTCATTGTCAGTTGTGTCCTACTGCTGGCATCTCCTTCTCTCTGTTTTTAATTCTTCTCGGACTTATCATTTGTCAAATTCCAGTGCATTTTTGACAGTTTTCCTTCTAGTTCTTATGAGTATTATGATTATTATTATTATGTGCAAATTGTAAAACGCACGGCTACCTAAAAAAATTTTTCCAGCGGTAGGCTCAATTAAGGAAAAATAGAACAAACCCAAATGTCATGAAAAAAAAAAGCAGTGTTAGGAAGATTATGAAAGCCACGTTTTTCAAAATTTACAAAACAGGGGGAGTGACTGACACTCCCTCAGTGTTGGTAGCAGGTCATTCCAGAGTCTAGTTCCAAGGAAAAAAGAATGCTAGACCTCCTTATTGGGATTTCCTAATTCTAGGAATTACAGCCAACCTCATATGACTAGAGTGCAAAGAGCGAGCTGGGAAATATGGAGACACCAAGGCTCTAAGATAAGCAGGTCCGGAATTTGAAAGGTATTTGTGCATTTGCACAATGTCTTAAAATGCACATGGCGCTCGATGGGTAGCCATTGTAAGGTCTGTAGCATACTGGCTGTGGAGGTGATTATAGGAGAGTGGAGCAAAAGCCATGCAGTAGAACTTTGAATGATCTGGAGGTGTTCAAGTAGTGTTTTAGCCACCCCCAGATAGAACACATTCCCATAGTTCTGGAAATGACCAAGTCCTGGACCACGGTTCTCTGGGTAGAAATAGTGAGATAGTAAAGAATAATCTTGAGCCACTTCAAGATGGCAAAACAACTAGTGGCCACCTTATTGATCTGATCACTCACCCCCTGACCACGCGACACACAACAGATGTAACTGTTACACTGTCAACCCCTGAAAGTTATGCCAAACACAATGGATACGTCAAGTAATAATATCTGTCGAAATGCACATAATATGTAACAAATGTCACAACTAATACAGGAAAATTGTTTCCTTTTGTTTTATTACTAATTACTACCCGATTATGTGCATAAGTGACTGAATTATATAACCTCTCGTAATGTAAGCATGCATGTCATTTCCTTACCCCTCCATTGTTTAAACTGAAAATGAATGAAGAAATTTAAAACAAAAAATAATAATTAATCCGGTCACTCATAGTAAGTTTGTCATCAAGCCACACTCCCAGGTTCTTAATGACCGACACTGGGCTGGGGAATGCCCGTGGTCGAAGGCCACAAGTGGGATACATAAGGGGTAAGGGGATTACCCACCAGCAGAACCCCAGTCTTATCACAGTTTAATTTCAGGGAGTTGGTGCACATTCACGATGAAACTTGAGTGAGGCATGAACTAAGGGTCTTCACGTTGTGATTTCCTTAGCTCCATTGTGCATGGCCTGAGAATCAACCGGAACAGGCCCTGATGATACCACCTTAAAATATTCAAGCCTTTCTTAGCCACATTCAACTTGCCAAATATCTTCCTGCCTTTGAACTCAAATATGTCTACAAGAAATCCCTCTAGCTCTATCTTTTTGCCCTCATAGAATACAGGTGACCTATCCTGAGAATTTAACGTCTTGTCACCCCATTGTTCGTGGTACAACTCCGAAGAGATCATTGTGATCCTTGAACCACACTCCTCCAATAACTGTAGGAAGATACTTGGCAAGGTGCATGTGACTAAGAAAGGTTTCAATATTTTAGGATGGTATCATCAGGGCTCGTTCCGGTTCATTCTCAGGCCAGGCACAATGTTGCCAATTTTAGTGGTAAGGGATGTGTCTTTATCAGATTCTATCGAACAAGAGCACGCTGAGGTCTTTACTAATGAATTGGGACAGATTGTAGGTTTTAAACACAAGATTAAGGTTAAACAGGATGCCATAATGGCAAAATATGAGATTAGGTCAATTCCTTTCAGCTTAAGAGATGATTTGGCAAAATACTAAGCAGGTTGCAAAGTTTCGGTGTCATAGAACCTATTGAGTCAAGTTTATGGTTATCACCATTAGTCATGGCTAGAAAACACAATGGTGATATTTGTGTAAGTGTTGATTTGAGGAGTCTCAATTAGGAAAT